>NC_044553.1:74890369-75490369 GCF_007565055.1 Rhinopithecus roxellana | reverse complement strand
TGTGGAGACATTTTGAAGATGTGGTCAAAGAGGTGCAGGTCCAGGCAGGCATGTGCGTGGGAGAAGCTGGAGACAGTGATGGAAGAGTTCAAGTGGCTGGGCTGTCTGATATTACAAAAGGAAATTAAAGGTGTTCCTAGGAAACAAATCACCAAGGCCCCCGAAGTTCTTTTAGGTTAATGTCTCACCAAGAAGAAGAATAGGTTGGGAAGTTGCAGGTTTGGATGTTCCTGTTGCAATTCTTCCCTCTGTTCTTAGGTGTGGTGAGTATCCTGGGTATAATACATGCATATAATATTAATACTGCAAATGACCTGGCACTTCTCTGTGCCAGAGCTCAGCCTCATAATGTCCTGTCAGCTGTGGTCTGAGGCTTCTTTTCCAAATGACATGATGTGGGCTGCATTGGAAAGAAATATAGTATCTCCTTATGGGACCCAATTGCACACAGGCAGCTTCTTTACACCTGAAGCCTACGTGCTGAGGTCTGAGAAAGACTAGCTGATTCTTTCATTTTGAAAGTGATAGACTACAGTGGACCAAGGTAGAGTACTCCCCTACACACCAAAAAAAAAAAAAAAAAAAAGAAAGAAAAAGAAGTACCAGAGAGCGGGAATGAGAAGTGTGGTTATAGGGAAGCTGAAGCTGTTGAGTAGTTTTGGAGAAGTGCTGATTTATTGAAAATATTCAGCTGTTTATATTTTGTATTATTAGAATTGAGACAAGCATATTGCAGCCAGGAAAGAAGAAGGAAGAGGGGGAAGAGGAGACAAGCTGAGGAGTTAGAGAATGAGTAATGGGAATAAAGAAAAGAGGGAAAAGAAAATTCTTGACTTTCTTCCAACCCAGCTGTGGAAGATATTATTTCAGATCGTTTGCCTAACTGGTCTGAATGATTGCTCCGGGTAGAAAGGAAGGCAAAGATCATTTCAGGGCACTTCCTGGGACTTAAGTGTTTTTATCTTGTTCTCTCCTTCTTGTAGAGAGAGTCAAAGCAGGTGTGGAAAAATAATGATCCGTGCTATTCAGACTAGCATCTTTCTCTGGGGATCTTAAACTGCTTTTATTACATCTACTTAAACAGCATTTAATAGCATGGTAGAGATGTTTCACTCACTTGAGGCTAGATTGCCCTCAGAGGCCCCTTACCTAGTAAGTGTTGACTACACCTTTGTACTGCACTTTTCCAGCGCACAGACCTCCCCTCCCCATTGGTTTCCTGATGGCCTATCCTCATGGCTGCTCAGGCTGGTTGCTTTGAGGAGGTGGCCTACAGTGATGTTATCTCTCTGTATAAAACTCTCAGTGGGGTCGTTGTATTTGTGAAGGATACTTCCTGCGGCAAGCACTTGGTGTTGCATATTATTCCGTTCACAGTTTGTGAAAGATCATGAAGAATACGCAGTGGTCTGGGCCACACAGACACACAGTGAGAAAGTATATCGATGACTAGTTATGATTAGAGATTATTTTCAACACTCGTTTCTATCTTCAGCTGACATTTACTTGTTCAGAAATAGAGCCATAAAAGTCAATAAAAATAATAACCATGCACATCCTGATTGTAATACAGCTTTTTTTTTTTTTTTTTGAGATGGAATTTGACTCTCTCACCCAGGCTTTAGTGCAGTGGAGCGATCTCAGCTCTCTGCAACCTCTGCCTCCTGGGTTCAAGTGGTTCTTCTGCCTCAGTTTCCTGAGTAGCTGGGATTACAGGTGTCCACCACCATGTCCAACTAATTTTTTGTATTTTTTGTATTTGTATTTTTTGTATTTGGCCAGGCTGGTCTCAAACTCCTGACCTCAGGTGATCCACCTACCTTGGCCTCCCAAAGTGCTGAGATTACAGGCATGAGCCACCGCACCCGGCCTAATATAGCTTTTTACAGTTTGCAGTGCTCTTTCATAGACATTATTCTATCTGATTCTCCTACCAACTCTATGACAACCATCACAAGTATTGTTTGCTCTACAGATGTAGAAACTGAAGCCCAGAATTGAAGTAAACTTGGCTAAAGAAACACAGCTAGTAAGAAATAGAACCAAATCTCCCATCTAGTTTTTCTCAGTACAAATTTTAAAAATTATAACACTCCAAAAATAAATAAAGTTAAATCAAAACCTCTTAATAGACAAGCAAATGTGTTTTGACTCTAAAACGAATACAGACTCTAATAATATTCAGTGTGGTATTACATACATACTGGAGACTCAAATTATTTTTAAAACTAATACATAAAAACTGCTCCAAACTAAAACTCTGAAATTATCACTTAATAATTTGGGCTTTTAAAAATGCGTATATCTATTAACAAAGTTGGTTTGTATTATATCACAGCATTTTCTCGTCATCAAAATTGCTTAAAATCAATTTTAATATTTGCACATATTCCAGTGGATGAAATCACCTTAATTTTTTAAACTTTCTCATCTCATTCTTAGGTTGCTGATCTTTGCTATAATAAACGACAGTGCAGCCCATCACTTGTCTCAATCTTTGTTGATATTTCTACATCGTTTCATAGAACTGATTCTTAGCCTAAGCATTTGAAAAAATGTTTAGTTTTGAAGTGTGTATATTTATGTATATACATGTAGGGCAATATTTTGAGTTCAGTACAGTCTTCTGAACACAATGAATTTCTCCTCAATGACATAAATAGTTATAATAAATAACGAACATAGAAAGAAAATGCTAGCAGGGCAATCTTAACTGGCATAAGAGGAAGGTTTTCTGAATTTGCAGGAACTTGGATCAAGAATGAAAAAATAGGCCGGGTGTGGTGGCTCACACCTGTAATCCCAGTATGTTGGGAGGCCAAGGTGGGTGGATCATGAGGTCAGGAGATTGAGACCATCCTGGCCAAAATGGTGAAACCCCATCTCTACTAAAGTACAAAAAAATTTGGCCAGGCATGGTGGCGTGCACCTGTACTCCCAGCCACTCGGGAGGCTGAGGCAGGGGAATGGCTTAAACCTGGGAGGCGGAGGTTGCAGTGAGCTGAGATTGCATCACTGCCTTCCAGCCTGGGCGACAGAATGAGACTCTGTCTCAAAAAAAAAAAAAAAAAAAAAAAAAAAAAATTCTAGTCAGCTCTTTTCTGGTCAGAGGTGTGAACCATGGAGGCAGTCTGGTTATCTTACAAAATGTCTCAGACTTGGAGTAAAGCCCTGGGTCCATATCTTCGCTCTGCCGGTGATCAACTGTGTGACCTGAGCCACTCTCAGATTCAGTCTCCTCATCTGTAGGATTAGGGTGACACCCACCACAGTGGACAGTTGTGAGACTCATGAGGTCATGCTTATGGAGGTGTCTGGCATGGCATGCATGCCAGGAAGTGTGGGCATCAGCATATGCCAGTTTAACCTGTCAGTAGACAGATATGTTAGAAATAGGAAGTATTTCAACTTACCCACGTGCAGGTACTGAGAAAGCTCTCAAAAATACCCAGATTTCAACAGTGTTTTGGTAATCTTACCATGGTTATTTATACACATTGCTATACCAGCCTCAGATTTATTTCAGCTCAGTTAAGTTTAGTGATTTACCTCATTTGGAAAAGAAGTATGGCATACTATATTATTTATATTTAAAGCACATATTTATAATCTGAAGTTTCTAGATTTCACTGAGTGGTTTCAATTCTTGTCCCCAAATTCTGGTAGCTAACTGCATTGTGGTGTTGCCTAATTGCTGAGTTACATTGAACTTTAAAATACTGTGAGGTGAAGCCAGCTGGGCTTCTGGGTCGGGTGGGGAGGAGAACTTTTCGGCATAGCTAGAGGATTGTAAATGCACCAATCAGCGTTCTGTATCTAGCTAGAGGTTTGTTAATGTACCAATCAGCACTCTGTAAAAATGGGCCAATCAGCACTCTGTAAAATGGACCAATCAGCAGGACATGGGCGGGGCCAAACAAGGGAATAAAAGCTGGCCACCCGCCTGAGCAGCGCCACCGCGCTGCAGTCGTCCTACCCGGGGTGGAGTTCATGTTATTTTGCTGTTCACAGTAACTCTTGCTGCTGCTCACTGGGTCCGCACCATTTTTAAGAGCTGTGACACTCACTGCGCCACGTTTAAGAGCTGTAACATTCGCCGTGAAGGTTTGCAGTGAAGGTCCGCGGCTTTGTTCATGAAGTCAGCGAAACCTGGAAGCCACCGGAAGCAAGAAACTCAGGACGCACCAAGAAACTCCGGACGCATCATCTTTAAGAGCTGTAACGCCCGAAGCTCCGCGGCTTCATTCTTTAAATCCACAAGACCAAGAACCCACCGGAAGGAACGAACTCTCCTTGCACGGTATGTGTTTACATAAAATATCATGATGTCTCATTATCAGTGTAATGACTATGAGAACTCGCATGAGGCCTTTTATAAATGGACTTTGCAATGTCATAGGAATACAAATTCTTTTAGGAGGCAGGAAGAATGATTTTGTTGATTAACAAATGGCAGGCAACTGGAGTCCGGAGAGAGGCTGGTGAATCTTTGAGATCCTTCAACGATCAGGCACAGAATCAGTCCCCATTGATGGTATTGTCTAATCAACAGCCATGATCAAATTCCCAACTGATCCGCTTCTAATTACTGTTCTCTGAGAATGTTGGAAATTATGGCCTTTGGTTGCTCATAAGTCTGCTTTTTGCTCTTTTTTTCCCCAAAGCAATTTGTTTGCATTTTCTACTTCTCCATCCTACTTCTGTTATACTCTCTCTTGGTCTTATCACCATGCTGTCTCCTCTCCCTTCTTGCTCTGGCCTCATTCCTTCTTGCCCTTCTTGTCACCTGACCTGCCTAATGTCTGGGCATTCTGCTACGATTTCTCTATTTTCCCCTTTCCCCGTTGCCCCTCTGTTACCTTCCCTTTCCCTTTATTCCCCCTCTCCTGTCCCGTTGTTGCCTCTTCCTCTGTTTCTCTCTCCATTTTTTGTAGAATGAACAGAGACATAAAATCCCTCGGAAACACAGCACTGTCTCATTTCTCTGTTGCCAACAGAATTTTTCAGGGAGACTGAGGAATGAGATCTTGGATATGTTGTAAGATGTAGTTCTCCACAGACACTGCAAGTGGATGTGGCATTGGTTTCCCCTATCATTACAATATAACTTGCCTGAAATCACAGGTTCAGCACAGCTTACCTCCAAAGAGGGAGTTTCACAGCCCCAAGTGGAAGATTCAGTTGGAATGGTGCTGAGTTTGATTGGAAAATATTTGTATTTTAACTTATATCTTGGTTGAATAGCTTTAGGATACTTGAAGATTGGTTCTGTTTTGAAGGGTTCACCAGTCTTTAAAAAATCGTTATTCAGCTTGAGTTTAATAGAAACAGTTACATTTGAGTTTCATTTAGTAAGAGTCATCTATTTTTAATGTTTTATTTACAGTTAGATCTAGGTTCACTCATTAACTAGTTGTTCGGGTCCATCCTTTGAGGCTGTGGTTAAGTGGGTGGTCTGTGTGTGAACAGAATTAAGTTATTTAGAGGGTTTTAGAGTCCAGGTTGTATGTGGAGGAGCATTAATCATGACATTGCTTATTTGGCTGATTTCTTGTTCTGAAGAATAAGGAAGGAGATCTGTGGTTGGGTAGTGATGATCCGACCAGTCAGTTGATTTTTCTTGAGGGTGTATTTTTGAAGAGAAAAAGATCTGGCCTGACCTCTTCTCTGAGAGAATGTAACATGGGAAATCTGCTACTTCTTGTTAACGGGACCCTATCTCGTTCATCACTCCCCCACCCAGCTCCTGATACAGTGCCTGGAAAACAGCAGAAAGCTCAACATGTCTTTTTGTAACATGCATTTTGTAGTTTTCTCAAACTGCCACATGTAGTGATAACGGCATCTTGCAAGCCTCTCCAGAGTCAGCCAGCCACAGTTCTTTCTTTGTCAGGAACCACGTTACGTTTGATCAAGATGAAACATTTATCCCACTTTGCAGTTATAGCCGCAGTTATTTATGGGTATCAGTTTTCCTTCCCAAAGTTTCAGAGCCAGAACACTCAACCAGGAAGGCCGAACCAAAAGAGTTCGGGTTTCATGGCCCTGCAAACTGGCTGTTACAGTAATTTGTCTTCCCTCCTTTCCTGAGTTTCTGCTCCAGCCTGCCTGCAGCCTACGTTGCTCTTTCATTGCTTCGCTTCCTGTCTGCTGAGTTGGTTCCACGCTGGGCGTGCTGCCAGAATTTGCAACTCTCTCTCTTCCGCCCATTTCCTGCTGCTTCCCTTCTTTTTTCTGGTCTACGGAAGAATGGGCAGAAGTGCTAAGAACCCCAGCTAAATCTTTGGAGCTTTTTCAGTGAGTTTTGGAGGTACTCAGCAAATAAGAGTGGATGTAGAGTTGGTCTGTCTTGAAAAAATTTTGGACATTATGGGATCCACACTCTGCTCTCTGTACCCACCTTCTCTCACCCTCCACAAGCTCTAGGCCTCCAGGCTCCTCTCTGTTTCTGCACACTGCGTGCTGCTCTGCTGGACTGCCTGCCCACAGTGACCTTCTGCCTCCTTGCTGTTAAACTCTTGCCCATCCATGAGGGCGTGGTGCCCTGCCTCCCTCATGGTGGTGTTTCCTTGATCTCTCCACCCATCTTCCTCCGAAAACTCTGTCTTCATGTGGTGCTTAATAACACACCATGTCTCTAATGAGGATGTATGCTCCTCATGACCGGGGATAAACTCATTTAGTCAGCAGCTGTGGCAGTCACAGCTGCAAAAGCGTAACATTTACACAGTACTTTATCACCTGCAAAGCCCTTTCATCCACCTTATCTCATCTGTTTTTCACAACTGCACTGTGAGGTTAGTATTATTGTTGTTATTATCTCATGTGTAGATAGAAGCCACTTTCCCAGCTTAGTGACTTATTGCACAAAAAAGCCTTCAACCATGAATTGTTGAGGAGATGGTTTTTAGAAAGAAATTTGGCACTTTTCAGCCAATCAGTCATGCTTGGGAAATTAAATGTTTAGGGATTTAATATTAATGAAACACATCCGTAATGAACTACATGAAAATAGGAAGGGCTCAGTCACTAAAACAATGGGAGTTTTTACCAAAATTTCACCATACAAAGTTGGCCATTTAACAGACTTTATTCTTTTTTTTTTTTTTTTTTTTTTTTTGAGACGGAGTCTTGCTCTGCCGCCCAGGCTGGAGTGCTGTGGCCGGATCTCAGCTCACTGCAAGCTCCGCCTCCCGGGTTCACGCCATTCTCCTGTCTCAGCCTCCTGAGTAGCTGGGACTACAGGCGCCCGCCTCGTCGCCCAGCTAGTTTTTTGTATTTTTTAGTAGAGACGGGGTTTCACCGTATTAGCCAGGATGGTCTCGATCTCCTGACCTCATGATCCGCCCGTCTCGGCCTCCCAAAGTGCTGGGATTACAGGCTTGAGCCACCGCGCCCGGCCGACTTTATTCTTAATTTTTTTTTTTTTTTTTTTTTTTGAGACACCTGGCTAATTTTTGTATTTTAGTAGAGACGTTTCACCATGTTGACCAGGCTAGTCTTGAATTCCTGACCTCAAGTGATCCGCCCGCCTTGGCCTTCCAAAGTGCTTGGATTACAGGTGTGAGACACCACGCCCCGCCTAGTCTGAATTTTTTAAATCTGTAATTTAGATATCCAAATTTGAGAACAGTTCGTTTGAACACCAAATATAACGAATTTGTATAACCCCATTAGATATTTCCTTTAATCTTCTGCATGTATTGTCTTAGTGCCCTGGTACATCAAGGAAGAGTCTACTTTTTTCAGCTAGAACTAATCTTCAAGATTAGTTGAAGAACTAATCTTCAATTTTAAAGGGAGATTGTTTTCCTAAATGATGATTGCTAACATTTGACTGCTTACTATGCATCAGAAGCTTTCCATGTATTCTCTCTCAGCTTTACAAGAGTCTCTGAGAGGTTATTTCCTCTATTTTATGGAGGACAAAAATTAGGCTCAGAGAGGTGACCTTAAGCTGAGTAAGTGACTCACAGTAAGTGTCGGATCAGGGATTCAAACTCTGCGTTCTACCACATCATTTGGCCTCCCTAGATAAAATGTTCTTGTAAGGTATTACGTTGTTTTCTAGAGAGGGGCTAATGGAAAAACTCAGTCACTTTCAATTATTTAAGCATTCCATGATAAGAGTAGACATGGATTCGAGAGGGGATTTTATACATTCCAGGAATATAACTTCATTTGAATTGCCTCTGATTTCAAAGACATCAAAACCTCAGTGGAGGAAAGTGGCACCTAATATCTTTAATATTTGTCCTTGTGGCAAACAAGGCTCCATGATTTGTTTCCCCTTCCAAATTAAAAAGAAATGCAGAAAAATGAACATTAAGCACTTTTTTCATCTAGTATTGAACTGATCTTGTGCAAAAAACAAAACAGAATCCATAATTAAGGAGGCCAAAGAGTACTGTTTAGTGTCTGATTTGTGAGATTTTCTCCTTCTTCCAGACTTTGTGGATCAGTTTCTGAAAATGAAAGGAATAATCTCAGATATTTTTGTTCAAAAGAACACAGATTATTAGACTAGACCAAATACATACTAGATGAATGCAATCTTTGTATGTGCTGATGGTAAAGATCAAGGACTACCCTACTCCAGTGACTCAACCCTGGCTATACATTAGGGTCACCTGGAAGAGGTTTAAAGCAATCCCAATGCTCAATCCCAAGCAGTAATTTAAGAAGTCTGTGCAGCTGCCTCCTCTGCTGAATGGCAGGGACATGGGAAGCTTTACTGATGAAGGTGCAAAATGGCAAGGGTGGTGAAATGTACAGAGGGGCCCACTCATTGATCAGAAATGGCACAGAGAGGCTGAAACAGCACAGGGCAAGATGCTGACCACACCCTCTTCTCACTTTTATGTCTCAGAACTTTTCTACAGTGAATGTCAATGTTTTTGTTTTTTTCTCCACACAGCATCTGTTTCCTCTTTGTGACATTACTCCACTTTTCTTTTGAAAAGCCACGTCTCACTCTTTGCACTCTATATGGTTAGGACGAAGTTGATCTACTGTATCTAAAGATGATCATCAACGAAGGACTGAAGAATGAGAATTCACATCACCTGGTCACTGTAAACTGTTTAGGGACAGGCACATTTTCTAAGTTATGCTCTAGAGAGTAGTTCTCCAGTCTTTTGCTGAAATAGTTGGGACACTGTCTCAGCAGCTATGGTTACTGAGCTAGAAGAATGTAATTCTGAAGCTATAATGATTATCCTTGATACCATAAGGGGAGAACAGAATCGAGAGATGTGGAGAGATTCCTTATATCATTTGAGCACCATGCCTATAATCCTGGACTTTTTGGTTATATGATCAAATTCTATTCTGTCTAAGCCAATTTAGTTGGATTTCTGCCACTTGTAATATAAGAAATTCTAACTAAGAAACTTTCCTTAGTGGAGCCAAAAGGCCAAATGGTGAGGAAGCAATATGCTAATACTGGAGTGAGGAATTCATGGAAGGGACATACCTGTCTTGGAAAACTTATTTAACCTGTGTTAAAACATACATTTCATCGAATAGCTTTGTTTGACCATAACCCTCCCCACATAACCTGTACCCCCATACCATATGTTAGATTTAATTTTTCCTCAATATTCTTGGTTTAAAGGTGAAACTGATTCTAGGCCTTGTTTTTATCTTTTGAGGACATGTTTAATACTATACTATGATACTACTATGGAGAACTATTGCCACAAATAGTGAGCCTTAGCTTAGTGCCATGTATTCACTCAACAAACATTGATTGAACCAAGTCTATATAGTACGTAGTGCAGTAGGCTTTGGATGCCAGGTTCAGGAGTATTTATCTAATTCAACAGATGGTGAAAAGCTATGGAAGGCCTTTGAGCAAAGGAGTGACATGACCCCAGCCTTGATTCGGAAAGATTAAGCAACAGAGTGAACAGAAATAAGCGGTTAGAAAAAAGGAAGGCCATTTGGTGATTGTTCCTATTGATGGGGTCTTGAATTGGGCCGGAAATAAGTGAATGAAAACATTGCAAAAATAGATCCACAAGGCTTAACAATATGACATTGAAAGAAAGAGGCATTCTAGATTATTCTAGAATTTGAGCTTTAGTTATAAGGATGTGGAGATGCTGTAAACCTATTTAGTTTTGTGAACATGGTCAGATTACTTAACCTCTCTTGGCCTTTTTATTTGCAAGTGACATTAATTACCTAGCAGGGTATTATTAGGCCATGCATATATAAAGCATTTAGCTCACTGCCTGGCACATAGTACATGCTACATAGATGTTGGTTTACTTTATCAAGATCGGATAGCCTGTATTGTGTCAGTCTTTTTCTATTCTTAAGTATAAGAAATATTCCAGTTCCCTCGTCTTTCAGATTATGTAACAGAATAATGGCAGCAATCTGTTGCTGTGGTGAATCTTTGTTGACACACATCATTAGCTTTTTGGAGGAGCAAACTTGGAGTAGGATACGCGGCCAGCATGTGCCAATTTAATTTAGTATTCATAGATTTGACACAAATGCCAAGTTTTCTCTCTCACATTGTACCTGTCACTAGTGGCCATTAGATTTTATTACTGCTGCATTATCTAGTGGTACTGTTTAGAAGGTGATGTCAGAATATTGGCCTGGTTGTTTATCCTGTTAAATTTTAAATACTCAGGACATCTAGAAGGTATACATGAAATGTACTGTTGGCTAAGCAGTTAAAGGATGAGCCAATGTGTACTACCTAAAGCCAACATTAATTTTATAAAAACTGCTCTGACCTACCTTACTTTCTCACTTGGCATGTACTTTTTGGGAGAAAATTGTTTTAATACATGCCTGGGTTAAAAAATTTTCTTTTAAAGAACAATTACATGGTTACTTGAGTTTGCAGGACACAACAATGTTTTAAGAAGGAGTAGAAACACATAGAATTGGAATATGACAAGAATAGATAAGACTTCTCAGCTTACTCACTTTTTTGGTGACTATAGGTCAGAGTTTTCAAAATCTTTCAGGTTTCACCTAAGAACATTGCACTTAATTCTGTGGACAAGGGAGAATTTGTTTCACCGTATAGTTAACTGTAAAAGTTCCCAGGCCCTTTCCTGCACTTCCAGAGTATTATTGTTTCTTTGTCTATTGGCCTGACTGTATTGTCAGCTCCTTGAAAGTACAGATCATGTCATCTTCACATTGTTTGCTTGCAGTACACTTTTGGTAAATGAATAAATAGGTAACACAATGAGAGAGACCTAATTAAGTTCTAGATTTTTCTGGCTGTGGCTCTAAGTCTACTGCTTTCTTTTTCAAATTATTAAAATTAAGAAAACAAAAAACAAAAAACAGAAAAAACCTTGTTGGCTGGGCACGATGACTCAGGCCTGTAATCCTAGCACTTTGGGAGGCTGAGGCAGGCGGATCACTTGAGGTCAGGAGATTGAGACCATCCTGGCCAACATGGTGAAACCTCATCTCTACCAAAAATACAAAAATTAACCTGGGCATGGTGGCGGGCGCCTGTAATCCTAGCTACTCGGGAGGCTGAGGCACGAGAACTGGTTGAACCCAGGAGGTGGAAGTTGCAGTGAGCCAAGATTGCACCACTGCCCTCTAGCCTGGCGACAGAGCAAGACTTTGTCTCAAAACAAACAAACAAAAAAAACTTGTCAACTGTATACTTTATTGGGAAATGATACAACAGACACATGATTTCCACCTTTATATCATATGAACTAAATGTAATACTGGAAATGAGGGAGTAAGTTTCTCCCTTTGTGCTCTCAATTTATAGAAAGTCCAGAACATTGTAAACAATATTGACATTGGCCTTGAATATGACTCTGAATCGGCTGTGTGGTCTGAGGGAGCAGAGCTACAAAGTAATCGGTCATTATGGTACTCAAACTCAGAATCAGGCATATGATGTAAGTCATATTTGCAGAATGCTGCTTGCTTCAAAACACAGGACTCACTGCTCTCGATAAAAGGCAGGAGTTTAATTTTTTGTTGATCTAAGTCCTTGGAGAAAGTGGGCTGTAAATCATAGATGGGGTATTGTATACTGTTCTTACACCATCATCTAGCCAACTTTTCATCTGTCCCATGTGGAAGGTTCTCGTTTATATTTTTGGGTTATATGAATGGAGGTAGAGTAGTATCCTATAATTAAGACTACAACGTCTACCAAGAAACAATGGGAAGAAAGAGGTGAATTTACTTTGCATCCAAGATGATGGGCTACTATACTATAAGCAGCTCAGTGTATAGTGCAACAGGTAGGTAGATTTTCAGAAGAAAGAGTCCTGGAGCACTTGTAAAAAATGGGAAGTAGATTCAAAAGAAATACTTTTAAAAATATACAAACATGCAAGAATGTTCATTGGAGTTCATAGGATTAAAAAATTATCCAAATGTGTAGTCAAAAGGTAATAGGTAGAACAAATTTTTCCAAATCTTGTACATATATCTGTACAATGGGTATATAGTCACTAAAAGAATGATGGAGATATATATGAACTGACCACCAGCCATGATCAAGGAATACCAGAACATGAAAAGACAACAGAAGCAAGCTGCCACACAGTAACTTGGTGCCACTACGTGTGTGTGTGTGTGTGTGTGTGTGTGTGTTTCCCCACGTACAACAATAGTCACCTCTGGGGTTGGCAACATGAGGTTTTCTCATTTTTGCATTGTACAGTTCCTTGTTGCTGGAATGTCCCCCAGTAAACATGCACTAGATGGTCAACTATGAAAACGTCTTTCCTGCCGGTGTGTAGAAAAAAAGTGCACTAACCACCTAGAAACAGTGTGGGCACAGTTGGTGACCTAATCCGTTGACCTGGAAGATGCTGATGGCCCTTGGAAAGGGTAAGCAGGAGAATGAAGTGACCGGAGTTAGCACATCTGCTATCTTTAGCAGGGTGTGCCAAAATTTGTAAACAGAAATTATTTTGTAATTGCCTATGTTTAATGTTCTTCAAAGCCGTAGAGCAAAAGAACAGATTCTTTGAGAAGTGAAAAAACAATTTTCATTTCACCATGCTGCTCTCCATTGGTCACTTGGGTATGTCCTTGGAAATAGATGTCAGAGTCCTGAATCAAACTCTGCCTTTAACTAACATTGTAACCTCAAATTGAGTCATTTAATTGCTAATCTCTCAGTTTCCCCACCTGTTAAAATTGATGGTAATAATTCTTACCATCGCATTCCTGAAAGAGGTGTTGTGACGCTTAATAAGATCATGTTTGCAAAATGCTTTGAGCTCTTTAGATAGAAGACACAATATAAACATAGAGTCTCATTAAGATAATTATACAGTGTTTTTTGATAGTTCCAAGTTTACATCCAAGGCTAAACCTAGTGATGGAGGTCGTTTTATGAGAGCAGAGAAGAGGACTGGCTTTCAAAACTCTGAAAATGAAATCCTTAACACATTTTAAAAACGAATATAGTACAAACAGTTTTTAGACGATGAGCTTAGTTTTGAGAGATGATTCAAAAAAATGAAAAAATTTTTGTAAGTTCTGTGTTTAACTGAAAACATCTTTTGTAAAACAAAGTGATCACTCCTATCCCTTGAAAGAGGAATAAAATAAAAGCAAGCTCTTCAAGAATAGTGCTGGTGTTTTACAGAAAGTTTTATCATTAATAGGACTATAAAGTGGCGAAACCTGTCTGGCCCACTGAGCGTATGGACGAGTGACTCATTAATGCTTGGCAGAGTCTCCTGGGTGGCACTGTAGCAGTCATTCTTGTGATGGAGCAGGGGAGGCACATCCTCCACATGTTCCTTCAACCCAGGCAGTCCTGAGAATCCATCATGTTCACCACAGGCTCGCCACCCTTTGGCACCATGGGTGCCTGCTACCACTATAGCCCAAGATATGGACAGTCCATTTCAGTTCCCAAGATTTGGAAGTGCCGGCACAGGAGGTCGGTAACCCCGGAGGAAGGTAAGCTTGAAAACAGAAGCCTGTTCTCAGTTGCAGGTAGGGAGAGAAGGGTGTTTATTGAACATAAAGATGAATCTAACTCTGGATCATCAGAACAGAAGTTTCTCTCTACTTAGTGTTTTTAGTTTTCTAGTTTTTATGGGCTGAACTATGAAGAATTCTTGCTGAAACGTTATTGTTTTGTCACATAAGTTGATTCAGATGTCCTCCAGTTGTTACCTGCAGGGGTGCTGATCTCCAGTTTTTTAAATTATACCATCTGAATAGTAATATTTTCAATTATGTTGAATAAAACTAAGAATTTATGTGTCTAATTTTTTTTTTTTTTTGTAAAGGAAGGTTTAGGGCCAATCTATTTTTTATAGACATTATTTTCTTCATAAAGACTTTGGAGTATGAATGTGACTAGAAATTGCTTGAAATTTAAAGATTTTATATCATTCTTTAAAGATAGGTTGATGTAATAAAATGCTGTATCGATATCAAGAAATACTTAATCTAGATTATTTAACCAAAATAGGTGAAAATATTTTTATCTAATATTTCATATGAACATTGTTTAAATCATGTTTTTTGTTTTTAATATTTAATATGAGCATTATTAGGATGTGAGAGGGAGAGATTTTCTGATTTCTTGTTTCCTACAAGAACTGTCCCTCATTCCTGTCAAACGAGTTTCACTTGATTCTTATCAACAAGTTTATACTGAAATTAGAAAAATTACCTAGGAAAAATAAATTGTGTAAGGGTAATTTCAGCTTAAGGGAGAAATTGACATTTTTTGCTTTCCTACTTCTCTATTCGTTGGTGCTTATTTGAAGCCATGATCTCCATTTTTCTGGTTTGTTCTAATCTTTTAGATGGAGTTCTTAGTATGCCCCTGAGGATTTCTGTGTTTGGAGAATCATCAGCTGTTCCAACGGTACCAAATGGACTGGATATTAAACTATAAGGAAAGTTATTAATAAAACAAATGAGAAAATCCCTTACATTATAATTGCTTGGTTGGAACTAGCAACTAAAACAGAAAAAGCTAGTTTCCCGTGGAGGATGTTAGACAATGAATTATGTAAGTTTAGGTTTGCAAACTACAGTTTGCGATGTATTGGCATTTCATAGAGATACATGCACATGTATGTACATTTTCTCAGAATTCATATGATTTCATCTTGTGGAAAGTCAGAAGTAGTTTTAGCAAAAGGCTTTGCAAATTCACAACACACTGTATCATTATTTTGATGCAAAAGTCTTTGCAAATTCACCACAATTTTCTTTCTAGGAACATGGAAAACAGTATTATTTCTTTTCTGTACTGCCACTCCATCACCCATAACCTAAACTAGGTGAAGAATAGGCATTTGAATGCAAGGTCAATCTGAATTTTAATCTTAGTTCAAACACTAATTTGGTATATGGTCCTGAGTATGCTTCATAACCATTATTTGCTCTAATGGTTCTTCCTTTAAGGCAGTATTAATCTTTGTGTTCCTTCTGTCTCATCAAGAGAATACAAAAATGTTGTTTGCTAGATAATAGTTATCTCTAGTAGATGTGGGTGAAGGACAGTTCAGAAATTAATGTTTACTTACTGGAATCACTGCAAAACATTTGTTAAGTATCTTATTCCACATATCTATAAATTTTGATCCCTGAAGTGGACTCCATAAGTTTACTGAGGTGCAAGGAGCAAACGTTGAGCTTAATCCGTAGTTGAGAATTTCCAAAAGCATGTTAAGGTTATATTACTTGTGTGGGGGAAAAAGATGTTCAAGAGCATATGCTGGTTAAGTAAGAAAACGCCGAAAAATGAATGCTACCCTGTCAATCTCTCAGTCCCTGTGTATTTCTCAGAATGCCAGTAATCAAAATGCAGCTATGGTTTTGATGCCCTCCATATTTTAAATTACTCTTAAGGAGATGGCAGAATTTCTGCGTTGTCTTCTTTATGGCAGGAAATTACGAATACTTTTGTTGTTATTGCCAGAATCTGAGGGCGTATAGCTTCCAGCAGTGGCACCTGGATTTGTTTTCTCTCTCTCCCTTTATAAAGGAGTAGGGGTTGGGGACTCGTGAGAGTTGTTAGAAGGGAGTAATTTCTCCAAACTGGATCCTCCGTTGTTCTTAAGCTCTCACTATATAAGTGATAGACCTGAATCTGAGGCTAACATTATCTCAAATAGGGTATTTCTCAGTCTCTGCAGGATCATCCATAGCGCCTCTTAAATTTGGGTCAGTGCCACACTTAATTGGTTGTGGTAATGATAGTAATAGTGGTAGTATTGGTGGAAACAATAGTAATAACAGGCATTTAATGAGTGCTGTAAAACGTGTTTCAAGTACTTCTTTTTCTTTAATCCTCAAAAAACTTTCGAAAGATCTCTGTTATCTCCATTTTCTATAGGAAGGACCCGCCCGAAGTCAGATGGATAGTAACCTTCCTGAATTCAAGGCCTATACTTTGTCGACTATACTATATTTTTCATGAGAAAAAAAAAAGCCATATCTAGTAGTATTTGTTTTCGCATCTTATAATCATGTTTGGGCTTCAATATGAATTTCCCCTCTACAACTGCTTTATCACAGGCAGTTTTACTGGGAGAGGCTGGAATGGAGTGCCAAATAATGAGCAGAAATAATTTAAGCCTGGGAGGTGTTAAAAAATAAAAAAAAAAACTTTAGACAAACTAAATTTAACAGAATTTAATTGAGCAAAGAACGATTCTTGAGTCAGTCCCCAGAACAAGAATAGACCTAGAATGACTTCAGGGCTGCCGCATGGCCGGATAACATTTATAGACAGAAAACGGAAATGAGGCGTAGAAACAGCTGGATTGGCTACAGCTGAGCGTTTGCCTTATTTGAGCACGGTTTGAACAGTTGGCTGCCTCCGATTTGCTGCAGCTTGCCTGCTGTGATATTCCAAAGCTTGTCCTTGGGTGAAGCACAGATTAATGTGAACCAAGGATACTTTAGAAGAGTTTTCTTAACCAGATACAAAGGAAACTAGAACATTATGCTTCCTAGACTATAGGTCAACCCCAGTGAAAAAGTTAGTCTAGGTTTACATCTTTTTTCTGTATAAATGGGGATTTAAGCAACTACTAATAAGGCTAAGGAAAACTATAACACTATCCAAATGCCAGGGACATAGCTAAAACTCAGGAATGCCTTTTTATGGTTGGATCTCTAGTCTTTCTGGATATACTTTTAAGGTGAGTGATTGCAGTCCCCATTCACTCTTAAGAAAATTATTTAATTCAGCCCAGAGCTACCTGAGAAACTTATTGTTGCTATTATTGCAAGCCGGTGTGTGAGAGAATCTAGTTGAAATGAATAATGATGCAAATGGATTTGCTGGTTGGAGTAAAGGTGGTGGAGAACTTCTCTCATTGGAAGCTGCTAAGGTCAATCAAATCTCATGACCACAGAGTGTTAAGAGTCAAGCCGTGAGGTAGAAAGGGAACTTCTAAGTGGTAGTTGAAAGCCTGGTCAGAAACAGCAACGTGGGAGCTGAGCATAGGTTTAGGGATATGAGAGGCAGGAAGGGTGAGGAAGAACAAGCCTAGAGGAAACAGGCAAGAATTTCCAGACAATTACGTGATGCAGGTGCTGTGCACAGCTGGATTTCAGGTGCTCAGTGTATTGTGGTTGTGGGAGAATTGTTTGCATGTAAAAGGCCAAGATAGGAGAGGTGGGGGAGGGTATATGTGAGGGAGGCTGGCAAGACAGCAAGTTTGTGTGTGTGTGTGTGTGTGTGTGTGTGTGTTTGTGTGGCTTAAGGATGAAATCCAGTTTCCTTAGCAAGGCTGTACACAGGGGCCTTAACCTGAGCCTTGCCTACCTCTTCCATAAGCAGCCCACATACCAGTCCGTTGAAAATATGCCATCTGCTTACACATACATTCTTTTATGTGTACATGTTTCTTCTGATTTGCCTCATTAAATTTTAATCATCCTTCAAGTATTATTTCCCATGAGAAGTGTCCCATTGTGACTCCTAGCCTCCCACCCTCCTGACAGGACAGCCTTAGGCAGCTCTGCTCTTTATTTCTTTAGTACTGTCCTTTTAACACTTAAATTCTAAGAATTTATTTGGTTCTTCATTTTTCCCATGGGAGACTGGACTCCTTGAAGGCAAGGGCCTTGTCTTAGTTATCTTCGTATCATATGATTCAGTGCCTGGCATAGTGGGTGCTTAATCAGCATTTTGACTGACTGATAGATGAAGTCTTGAGGACTCTAAAATCAATATGATAGATGAAGTCTTGAGGACTCTAAAATCAATACATGAATCATAAATTGAATGAAGGATCAGTGCAGGTCAGTTTATCTTCTGAGGCCTGCCCAACCACCAGACACCTAGCAGCTGGCTGGACAGTAACTGTAGAGATGCTTGCATCTTTCCAAACATGGATAGGCAAAGGGAAAAAAGTCAATTTCCAGAAGTCAAAGATCTTCCGTTCTATCAGCTAAAGTAGGATGATTTCTATTATTTTAATGATAGTTCTGTAGTTGTTTGGGGGCATTTAGGTTATGCTGCCTGTCAGGTGATGAGAACTATGGACTTTATAGTTCGGGAGACATTACAGCAGCCATGACTGTTTACCCACAAGCTCTCTCCAAAAGAAGGTGCATTGTTGGTCATGTGGCAGGGGTAGGAAATCCTAAGTGCTTTTGTCATGAGACAAGGAGAAACTCGCTATTGCGTGGTGTTCTTGTGGTGTACACAAACAAGCGACTGGATGATTCAAATGATTGGATCGACAATGACTTGTTTCTAAAAGGGAACAGATGTGACAGGCTTCCGGAATCCAGTGACCACACATTACATGTTTAACACTTATGCAAATTCGTCACAAAATATTCAGATTTTCATGATTTCTGCATATATTTATGTTTCGGTCTAAATGTTCAAGCAGCCAGAGGCCGATTATTTCTTCTTGTGTCACTGTCCGGAAGTTAGGCTCCTAGGATGCTATACTTAGAGTCCTGAGTTGCTTCATTCCTCCTTGGACAAGCAAGGACTTGTAGAAATAACACCCCATAGGCCTGGACTAGGAGGCCATGTAGTGCCTCCTGTCCATTCTTGCAGCACATTGAGATATAAAGGGCAGGCACCAGCAGTAGCGTCCCATAGGACCTTGAGGACAGAACAGGCTCAGAGGGAAACCAGGCTGACAGTTCTGAACAGAGCTGCGCCAAGAGAAAATGTTAGGTAGGAAACCAGCTTACGAGACCTTCGAGAACTGCCAAGGGGAGGAGTCTTGACTCGGACCTTAGGAAACTGAGCCTAGAGCGGTTCCTGAGCTAAGGAGCAGGTAGGTAGGTGGCTGTGCATCGGTTTCCCACACTTGTGGGTGAAAACATGGTAAGGCTAATTAAAGGACAGTAGAAGCAGTTCCAGTCAGTGTGTCACTGTTAAAGACGGCTCTGTTTTGAAGTGTGCTGGTACCTCAGGGTCCTCAACTGTAAGACGGTCTGGAAGGAATCACAGATGAAGGAAGTGACGTGGCCATGGAAGCTGGCTCTGAGATGGAGCACCAGGAATCCAATGCACAGCGTTCAGCGTGGGGCCCCTGTCTAGAAGGGGGAGAAGTAACAGAAGGTGGGTGGTGGTACTATTTAAATTGGGGTATGAGGTGGGCTGTAGAGGAAGGTGCCTCCGTATATTGACACTGGATGATTTTTGTGTTTTCTGTAGGAGTGCAGGTATTGACTAAAGGTGGGGGAGCAGGGTCGTACTTCACAGAGGAGCAAACTGTTACTGGAAGAAAGAGGCTGTAATCTATATCATACCCTGTGTTCACGTCTGTGTTACATAAAGAAACGACATAGGACAACAATGACAAAAATTGTGTGTAGAAAGAAAGGCTGGAATGAAATCCACTGAACTATTAATTGAAAAAAATAAGAGGCTTATATAGTTTAAAACAATAGATAATTCAAATTTTGTAGTGGACCTGCATTACAAATCCGTGGAAATACTCATTCTGTTTAATTACTCCACTGAAGTTGATTGAATTCATGTCAAGGAGCCCACTGACCTTTAGGGAAGAATATGTCAGAAAGTGAGTAACCCACTAACAAATGATCACGCAGTACACAGGTCAAGCTTTGGCCACAAAGCATCCAAATAATCCAATAAATGCAGACATTTGAAACAGCATGTTGAGAGGTCTGTATGCCTTTGGGGTGTTAAACACTTTGATTGTACTTTAAGTATTTTGTTCTTTTGTTCCGCCACACGGAGGCATTGTGTAGAAAATAGAGAAGACACTGTTGTCAAAGCACCTAACAGCGAAGGTTCCCTTAGGCTTTTCCTGCCTTCCCCTTTGTCCCAGTACACCGGGACTGCCTAGGGCAGCTGTAACCTGGAGGCTTAGCCTTTCTAACAATATAAACCCAGTAGCTGTAGGCCTTGGCATTTGGATAACCCTGCTCCAAATGCCTTTCATTTCTTGCCGTCTACCCGTACCACTTCCTAGTGACCCACATTTCCCATGTGAGCTCTAAGAGAACAGGGAAAATATCCTAAACTTCTGTTGATTGAGCAGCTGTGACAGTTATCATGTACTCGACAAGTACTGGTGAAAAAATACACCAGATGTACAAGTAGAATAGAAGCCAGTCAGTTAATGAGCTGGAGTTTTCGTAACCACCTTCTTGCCTCTAATACCTTTGGAGTGTTTTTATGGTAGAGCTTAAACTAAGCACTAGTGTCTGAAATTCTTTGCTGCGGGTACCCAATGCTCTTAGGTCTGGCATCTCTAGGGAACCTTTTACTTTTATTGCATAGTTGTGCTTTCTGCTTGTTTAATGGAGCAATAACAGTTCCTCGTTTTTTAATTAAAAGAATTATATAAGGCCGGGCGCGGTGGCTCAAGCCTGTAATCCCAGCACTTTGGGAGGCCGAGACGGGCGGATCACGAGGTCAGGAGATCGAGACCATCCTGGCTAACACGGTGAAACCCTGTCTCTACTAAAAATACAAAAAAAAAAGCTAGCCGGGCGAGGTGGCGGGCGCCTGTAGTCCCAGCTACTCGGGAGGCTGAGGCAGGAGAATGGCGTAAACCCGGGAGGCGGAGCTTGCAGTGAGCTGAGATCTGGCCACTGCACTCCAGCCTGGGCGACAGAGCGAGACTCCGTCTCAACAACAACAACAAAAATAATAATTATATAATTAAACTAGTACAGAAAACAAAAAGAACAACAAAAATCTTCCGTAATCCAACCACCTCAACTCTTTTCATAGAGATAGGTGTTTTTAAATAACGAAATAAAATTATATAAAATATTTTATATTTTATATACTGCCACCTAACATTATTTCAAACTTTTAATGTTTATATGCCATCTCATTAGCTTTATAATTTTAAGGGATAACATTTTATCATGTAGATGACCATAGTACTAAATCCGTATTAGACGTTTAAATTGTTTCCAAGTTGAAACTGATAAGAATACTGTGGTTAAAATCTTCATTTATATAGCTTTTGGTTTTCATGGAAATATAAAATGTAAAAAGATACAAATATTTTAACACTCAGTTCTTTCCAAAAAATTACAGTTAAAATGTGATAAACCAGTTCATATAAAATGGTAACTTACAGAGTCTTTTTAAAAACAGCTTTATTAAGATATAATACACATGCCATGTAATTCACCCATTTAAAATGTACAATTCGTGGTTTCTAATATACTCAGAGTTGTGCAACCATCATCAAAATCAACTGTATAATATTTTCATCACCTCCCCCAAAACGCCATACTCATTAGTAGCCACTCACCATTTTCCCAGAATCCCATCCAGCCCAAATAACCACTGAGCTTCTTTCTGTCTCCATAGATTTGCCTATTCTGGAAATTTCATATAAATGGTATCATGCAATACTGTGGTCTTTGTGATTGGCCACATCTACTTAGCCTGTTTTCAAGATTTATTTTTTTATAGGCAAAAGATATTCCATTGTATGGATATAGCACATTTTGTTTATCCATTCATAAGTAGACAAACATTCGAGTTATTTCTACCTTTTGGCTGTTATGTGTAATGCTACGAACATTTGTGTACAAGTTTTTGTGTGGACATATGCTTTCATATTTCTTGGATTTATTTCTAGGAGTGAAATTGCTGAGTTGTATTCTATTTCTTGATTTAACCTTTTGAGGAACTACCAGACTGTTTTCTGGAGCTGCTGTACCATTTTAGGCTCCCACCAACAATCTTATGAGAGTCCCAACTTCTTCACAGCCTCCTGAACACTTGTTGTTATCTGCCTTTTTAATTATAGCCATCCAAGTGAAGTGCTATCCTACTGAGGTTTTGATTTGCATTTCAAAGGATCCTTTAAGTTTTTTTATTTTTTAAATTACTTGTGTAGGGTTGGAAGCATTTTACAATGTACATTTTAAAAATCAATGTGATTTATAGAGGGCATATGCAAAGCCCCATGGAAAATACACAGAAATGAATCATCTCATAGATTGTGATGGAAATGGAAACATGCCATCAGAAATGAATGTAAGGTCAGGAATAGCATACCATAAAAATGTAAAAGTAACATTTGAATGGCAGTTTATAATTCCATAGCACTTATTCACATGTGTTAACTCATTTACATGGAATAATTATCTTAATTGCTATACAAAGGCATCTTGAAAAATGTAAAGGACTTGTTTTTAGAGCTTCTTTAAGGTTAATAAAAATATACTGCATGCCAAGACATTAAAAATTGTTTTAATGTGGGAAAATTTTAATGGATTAAAAATACTGACAAGTTATTTTTGTTTTAATAACAAAGAGAAAATGGCTAAAGGCATAGCAAAATAATTTTAATTGAGATTTAATATTGCATTTTAAAATAAAAGAGTTAGTCATCAAAATGCTTTAATGATTTGTGCTTATATAAATTTAACCTGAATATAATCAAACATTAAAAAGGAAAAGAGAAGAGAAGCATCAGTGTGAGGGGCAGGTGGACATGTTTTACTGATGTTATTTGAGATGCATGACAGAATACCTGTCCTCAAAAAATGCTCTCCTTGGCCAATACAGAATTTTACCTTTTTTGTTACAAAACTATTATATGGCCATTATAGAAAAATATAGAATATTTGAGATGCATGACAGAATAGCTCTCCTTAAAAAATGCTCTCCTTAGTTAATACAGAAGTTTACCTTTTTTATTACTAAACTATTATATGCCCCTTATAGAAAAATACAGAAAGATTCATAAGGATAGAAAAAAAACTCTTCCATTATCACCACCCATAGAAGAATTACTGTTAAATTTTACATTTATTTCCTATCTTTTTACCACACTTTAAAAAATTTCCTGAACTTGATACATAACCTTTTGGTTGAACATGTTGCAAGCATTTCCTGTGTGTTAACTTTTCATAAATATTGTTTTAATTATTGTGAACAATTCTTCAAAGAGAAGAGACCATCTATG
Organism: Rhinopithecus roxellana; assembly: GCF_007565055.1. Taxonomy (NCBI): domain Eukaryota; kingdom Metazoa; phylum Chordata; class Mammalia; order Primates; family Cercopithecidae; genus Rhinopithecus; species Rhinopithecus roxellana. The sequence goes on along the minus strand of NC_044553.1, from coordinate 75,466,982 downwards.
TATTATTTACCTAATTCTGGACACTTTACTTGCTTATGATTTTTTAGTGTTTTGATAATCTGACAGGTATTTTTGCATAGAATGTTTGCATTTTAGAGAATTTGTTTATGGTAGATTCCTAGGAGAAGTGTTACATTGTGAAAAGTATGACAATTATCAATTCTTTTAATACTTATTAAATTGTTTCTCCAAATTTTATTCAATATAGTTTTGCCTGAAGAGTATTCGTGCACTTATCCATTTATTTATTCAATAAATATTTGGTGGGAACTTGCTGTGTCCAGGTGCTAGGTGAAGTGCTGGTGCTAACTTAAACATCATTGGCACTGCCTTACTTTTTTAGATTTTTAAGGTTTTAGACTTTCTGATTTACAGTGAAATATTCTTTTAGCTTGCATGTTTTTTTAACTTTCATTTTAGATTTGGGGATACATGTAAAGATTTGTTACATAGGTAAACATGTCATGGGGGTTTGTTGTACATATTATTTCATCACCCAGGTATTAGGCCCTGTATCGAATATTGTTTCTGTTTCTCTTCCTCCTCTCATGCTCCCCCATTAAGTATGCTCCAGTATTTGTTGTTCATAAGTTCTTATCATTTTGCTCTTGCTTATAGGTAAGAACATGCAGTATTTGGTTTTCTGTTCCTGCCTTAGTATAGTAGGTACATAGTATCCTAAGTATACTTAGGATAGTAACCTCCAGCTCCATCCATGTTCCCACAAAGGACATGATTTCATTCTTTTTGATGGCTGCATAGTATTCCATGGTGTTATATATACCACATTTTCTTTATCCAGTCTGTCATTGATGGACATTAGGTTGATTCCTTGTCTTTGCTATTGTGAACAGTGTTCGCATTTTATTTAGTTTGCAATTCTTTTAGCTATTACTAGTGGTGTTTAAAATTTCCCCATACTCATTGGTTATTTTTATTTTCCCTTTGGCCATTTATCTATTAATGTTTTGACAAAAATAAGGAAACTGTAATAATAGATTTGTGTGTTTTTTGTATAGGAACCTCAAAAACCTTACTTGCATTTTACAACAAAGACGTTTGTTAATTTAATAAAATACTTTAGTTTGTTACTAAATCCACCTTTGTCTTGAATAGAGTCTAGCATGCTCTACACCAAGTATGTTTTATGCCTTCCTTGCTTTTGGGAGAAGAAATAGGTTATAAATGGTAAAGTTATGACAAGTTTGCTAGGTTGTTTAGTTTATTCTTGGGTTAATTATAGGCATGGGGACATTTTTAGTGTTAGACTGGATAACTCTTTCTCTGTCCTGGTAACTGACTGATCGTCTGAAGAATTCATATTGGGAGGCAGAGTGGTAATCAATATTGTAGGCTGAGGTCACTGACAGAGGCCAAAGACAATAATGTGTGAAATTTAGGATGAATTGCTTTTTGGGTTTTGTCTGGGTTTACTAAGACAGGGGAGTTGTTTGGGCAAATGTTGCCTCTTGAAGGTCTCTTTGAAGTGACTATCTAATGAATCAAGGAAAAGGCAGTTAAATCCCTCTTGGTGAGAACATCAAAAGAGGAATAGGATATAGTTACACATCAGGAGCCAAGGGCTATCAGTTGACCTTTCGTAAGAGTGGGGAGAGGAATTTGAATGATTGGGTGGTTTTTATGATATAGTGGCCTTTTTAAAAATCGTTTAATTTTCTTCTTTTTTTCTCCCTAACTTCAATTTCTCCAGGCCTCTGGTTGCTTAATAGCAGAGTTAGAGCATTACGTTATCTACCTTACAGTCTCATAATTCAAGCTGTTTTTCCTTGGAGGGCAAGGAGAGTAAAATAATACCATTTTGAATGTATTTCCTCATCTTGTGTGCCATGATCTCCTTTCCCTGCTCATGGGAGTAAGAGACATGTAGATAGAGGATTCACATCCACTGATTGTTGCAGCATGTCCTTAGCTTTATATGTTTCCCCCCTCCATCAAAACTTTTACCAAAGCAGTACCTGTTTAGTTGTCTGACTGAGTTTTATGTCTCTTCTGTTTTCTTGTTAAGCCAATGAAGATGCCAGTAAGAACTGCCAAAAAATGAGCAGGCAAGAAAACAGGGTTTAGTCAAAGGATGGCAAAAACATGACACACACACCCCACCAGCATCCCTCCTGTGCCAGGGAAGGCATTGCTCTCTCAGAAATCACGAGGCTCTTTCTTACTGGAGCTGAACCTGGCACAGAATTCTTGCCAGTGTTGCATTTTATCCCTTCACTCCCAGTAACATGGCATCCAAACTGAAACCTTTGTTATTTTCGTGATAGAAGATCTGCAGACACACCTCTGGGGCTTCCTGAGTTAACAATAATAAATAAGGGACCTACATGAAAAATAAAAAATATACTAGCTTTTCCCATTTTATTTGTCTTAAAAGAGGGATTATCATAGTACCATCTATATACCGAAGAAAACCAGATCGGTGTCTTGCATTGCTAGAGTTGATTTTGAGACTCATTCATTATTTAGTTTCAGGTAATGATAAGTACGATGGGTAAAATACTTGAGAACACGTTGGCAAAATTGGCAAAAAGGCAGTGACGAGAAAGCCTCTCTGCTGGAAGGATATTTGAACATGAACTTGAGTGATGTGAAGAAATCAGCCATTTAACAGTCTGGGGAACATCTTAGCCAAGAAAACACCAGTGTAAATGCCAAAGGCAGGAATGAGGTTGATGTAATCACAGAACAGCAAGAAGGCGAGGATGGCTGGAATTTGAAGTAAGGAAGAGGTTAGGAGATGGAGAGAAAGTGATAGGCAGGGATCAAGTCCAGTGATGTTCTTTAAGGCCAGGGATTTGCATTTTATTTTAACTATGATGGGAAGCCACTGGAGGATTTTGATCTGTGGAATGGTGTGACACTTTTAAAAGATCGTTTGCATGCTTTGTGGAGAGTATTGAGTCTGGGCAGGAGTGGAAGAAGGAAGAAGAGCTAGGAGATTTTTTCCAGTTGCCCACATGAGAGAGGTGTAGTGGCTTAGACTGAGGTGGTAATGATGTGTGAAGTGGTCAGATTTGGGATACTGTTTGGTGGTAGAGCAAACAGGTATTGCTTATAAAATTTAGGCAGAATATGAGGGAAAAAGGACTTAAGGATGAAGCAGGTTTTAATCTTAGAAACTGAGAACTGGACGGGCACGGTGGCTCACGCCTGTAATCCCAGCACTTTGGGCGGCCCAGGCGGGCGGATCATGAGGTCAGGAGATCGAGACCATCCTGGCTAACACGGTGAAACCCCGTCTCTACTAAAAATACAAAAAATTTAGCCGGGCGTGGGGACGGGCACATATAGCCCCAGCTACTCGGGAGGCTGAGGCAGGAGAATGGCGTGAACCCGGGAGGAGGAGCTTGCAGTGAGCCGAGTTTGCACCACTGCACTCCAGCCTGGGTGACAGAGCGAGACTCCCTCTCAGAAAAAAAAACAAAAACAAAAAACAAAACTAAGAACCATTTACTTAGGTGGGAAATACTGGGGGAAGGACAAAGAAGGAAAATAAAGAGTTTGGAATGAATATTAGCCAAGCAGCAATGAGTAGTTGGGTGCCTGCATGAGATAGGGGGAGAGCTTATGGCCAGATTCATTAATTTGGAAGTCATTAGAGCTGAGATGATATTTAAAACTGACACTGAAGGAGATGACAGATGGAGTGAATGAAGACGGAGAAGATTCTGCACATGTCTTTGGGGAGATGAAGCATCTAGAGCAGTGCTTCTCAACTAGGGGTGACAGATTTTTAGTTGGCCAAGGGATGGGGGAGGGGATGCTACTATTAACTAGTGAGTAGAGGTCAAGGGATGCTGCTGAACATCCTGTTATACAATTCATAAGTCATCCTCCCAAGAAAAGAGTTATCTGGCCCAAAATATCAATGGTGCTGAGATTAAGAACAGTGATTTAGAAGGATGAGGAGCCAGCAAGGCAACTGAAGGGTTAACAGTGAACTCAGGAGAACTTTGAGAGTGTGTTTTCGGAAAAGGACTTTCAAGAAAAAGTATGCGTTCAACCCTGCTGGATGCTACTGAGAAGTTCTGTGAGGTGATGAAAATTTGGGGATTTATCAGTATGACTCAAAATTCCTCTAAAGGCTACTAGATTTAAATGATGAGGTTTATACACTCTTGTGAAATCATGTACACATTAAAGAAAGCTGACTTTTAAAAAAAGGCCACAGAGACAATGCCAAATGAAATTTTGTTCTCATTGCTTAGCGTTTTGTGTCTGTGTGTGTGCGCGTGTGTGTGTGCGCATATTGATGCTGGTTAGCTGTAATCAAAATAGGAATTTATTTACAGAACATTATGGTATGTTATGAAGCACGGAAAAATTGAATAGCAATATTGGGCCAGGTGGCAACCAGGAAGTACTGAGAATCCCATAAGCAAAAGTTCCTGGATATTTTCTGCCATTTAGAAGACTCAGATCCAATGACTCCTGATCAGGTTGAGACATGGCTGCTCGGAGCCTCCCCTTATGTACTGGGAGCAGTTCTCAGAGAAGGCAGAACGATTATGGGACAGACAGCCATTCTAAGGGGTACTTCCCAGCTTTTACCCCTTCATTCTACACATCCAAAGAGCAGCAGACTCAGCTGTACCAGGCGTAACTGCAAACCCTTCCTCCCTAATAGGAGACGGTACAAGCTCAGACAGCCTTGAGATCTGGAAGTGATGCCATAGGCATGCTGTTCTTTGAGTACTTGCTGAGTAGTAGGTTTTTTTTCTTGTCCTATTAAAACATTTTGTAACTTACGAATCAATGAATACTTCTATTGTAATTAATATATCCCAGTAGTGAGACCATAAAAAAGTGAAGGAAAAGTAGATATTTATTGAAAGATAAAACAGGAAGTAGTTATTTAATCTTTAGATATCCCAACAGTTTTAAGAAAATACAGTTTTAGCCAAGATTCCCTATTTTTCTGCCTGATCTCAAAGCCATTTAGTCTATAAACCTTTCCCCAGTCATTACCCATTTCAAGCCACCCTTGCCTTTAGGCAGCATTTCAGCTGGTCTGGGTTCTTTGGGGAAGACAACCCTTTCTTTCTGAGAGGTCTGAACCATTGACAGTCCGTCTAGATAATATTATGAGAGTCTTCTGCTAACTTATCCCCTAGATTCCTCTAGTACCCCACCATATCCCCTACATTCCTATTTCTTTTTAATAGGGTGATTTATACTAGCTATTAATTGCAACTCCTACCCTTTTATTGTCTGTCTTACTTTTTTCTTGACAGGAGGATCTCAAAGCGGCCCAGGGAAAGTCTTTGTTCCTTATTCTGAGAGATGACTCCTGCTTTCCAGTTCTGACCAGTGGGCACATAGCTCCATTTAGTAATGAAACATCCAGGGCACAGAGAGCACCTAGCTTAGAATTATTACAGCCAGGGAAAAAAATGTTTAATATTAACCCTTTGGTTGCTCATCCCCTCTTTGCAGACAGTGAGAGAGACTGCGTCAGGCCAGAGCATGTGCTATGTAGTGAGACAGCTCCCCAGCTTGCAAAGTGCCCCATCCCGGGGCATCTCCACCGCCTCTCTGAGAGCTCTTGGAGAGGGTCATTCTATCTTTTGCTTATTGCTTATCACAGAAATCACCACCAATTAGATGCAGCTTTTTGCTTTTTCTTATAATAGTGCAAATATTAAGACTCAAATTAGCATTGTTTTTAATATAGAAATGATATATTTTAATATCTACAAAGAAGAGAGTGTCACATCCCTTTAGTAGAGTGAGACCTTTACAAACTTATATCAGATTACCTCATTTTTCCTTTACTCCTTTTTCTTTTTCAGTTAATTCACACAATCCTTGGCTCCATGGAAAATTACAAAACTATTTTAGAGTTACCCTAGGTGGAAGACATTGCTTCAGGCATACATGTGTATTACTGGCTTCCCTAGTAATTTTATTTGCATTGCCTTTCGCTGATTCAGTTCTCAGTGGTTGGAGCTATCTTAGGTTCATCTCATGTTTCAGTTGTGCTGAGTGAGTTCTCTGATGTATCATTTTCCCCAACCGCATACCAGGGTGGTTGTGGCTTTCCTTAGGAACTTCCTGCATCTCTATCATTAATACATGTAATTGTCATTTCAAATAAAAAAGAATTTAAATTATTTGGTGCTTCTATTCCTTAGCAACAAGTCACTGTTGTGACTCTTTTTAAATTATAAATTGTGAAAATTTGGCAAGAAAGTCCACTTACATATTTGTAAGTAAAATGTAAGCCCAAAGTTAAAACACAGCTCCTGAAATACTTGTCAGCACCATGCAGTTCAGTCTAATGCTCTTAGTTGTGTTGAAGCCATTATTCACAAATTTGTGCTGCTTCTTATTTCTTACCAATGTGAGTCTCAAAAGTTTCTATTTATCATTGGGTGAAGTCATTTTAGGGAATGTTTATCATGCACTTGACTGTATTGATAAGTTTTTTTTCAGTTGACAAATATATGATGAACTCAATTTTATTCTTAGTATAGATTTTGTTCACTTTAAGGATCAGTTCCTTCCTGAAAATTTTGCTGATGAAGTTAATTTTCTTTTAGTAAATTGATTTTTCTAGTGACTTGCATTTTACATTGGCGCTGTATTTTCTGATAGAATAATACCCCCAAGGCATGGTAAAATCACATTTGAAATTACAGTAATCACCTCAGGGGGAAGAAAAGGGCAATTTTCAGATAGCAGTAAGATGCTAAAACTAGTTCCTAAATTAAAGATGATTTGGGTTAATTTTAAGCTTGACCAAATAGATTAAAGGTATAATAGAATAGAAACTATGATACCTTTGCTGAACAAAACGTTCTGAAAAGACCCTGACTCCTCAAATACTCTTCTACATGAAAAAAAAGAAACTCATTTTGGTGGATTTGTTTTTCTACTTTGGTGTATTTTAGTTTGAAATGGAGGATGAGAAACAACATTTAAAATATTTCACAGTGGATAAAATTTGAGCATATATTTGTTGAACCATTCATTGGAACTCAAAAGTGAATCCTTTGGAGAAATGGAGCTCTGTCTGATTCTACCTTTTTGCCTTCACCAGTGTCTAATTCTGCACTAAGCAGGGAGTAGTAATTCAAACAGCAAGAGTTTATGTAGTGCTTAGAGTTGCCAGGCACTGCTCTGAGTGCATTGTATATATTAACTCTTTAATTTTTACAGTAACTCCAGAAGGTAAGAACCGTTATTTTCCCCTTTCACAGAGGAGACTGGTACATAGAGAGGTTAAGTAAATTGCCAAGGTAACTCGGCTAGTAAGATAGGCTGAAGCTGAGATTTAAACCAAAACTGTTCTGCTACAGAGTCCATGCTAAGCTCAATAGTATATGTTCATTCGGACTGACAAAAAAGAGTAGAGCTTATCACCGGAAAACTGTGAATGTTCTGAACATAAAACTGTTCATATAATGTATATTCAACAAATATTATTGTATTCAACAAATACTATTATTGTATTCAACCAACATTATTATATATCCACTAAACCCAGGCACTGTGTCAGATGCTGGAGTCCCTGGTACTGGAGAAGGCAAGTAAGGTTCTGCCCCATTAAGCCTTTTCCTGGATCCTAAAGACAAATAAAAAATAAATTAAAGGCATTCTGTGGAGGAAAAATTAGAGTGCCATGAAAATAACCACTGGAGACATCTATTTTAAACAGAAAGATCAGAGAAGGCCTAATTAGTTCCCTGGTTTAAAAATTTGGTAAAAGTATACTACTTTATCCTGAATACCCATATGAGAAAGTTTTATTATAAATTTTCATCTAGTGGAAATGAAGTAAAACCAATGTCAGTCAATGTTTCCATAATCTGTCTCCAACGTTAGGAGGTTTATGAAAGGATTAAAAAGTGGAAAGGCATCATTTCCTTTGGGTTTGCTCAGGGGTCATACGTACCTCACCAGGCAAACTCCGTGGGCTTTTCTTGTCATTGTGGTCTCCATAGTACCCAATATCATTTACATTTATGGTGGAATCTTTCCTTGTCAAGAAGAGAGAGAAGACAGAAGGAGGGAGAGAGGAAAAGAAGGAAGGATGGAGAGAAGAAATGTGGTCATTTAGGGGTGACTTAAGACTGGATTCACCTTCTACTTGATGGCACTAGCTTCCATTCACTTAAATTTAGTTTATAATGCAGCTTTGGAGTTGGAAAGAAAATTTTTATCTTCCTGCTCCTCCCCAGTGTTCTACTCCTCTGCTTACATCCCTTCCCTCCCTAGCACATCTTCTCATTTCAATGATAGCTCCTTCTTTCATTGAAAATTAAGGGGGAAATTATGTCTTTGAATTTGAGTATAAATGCTTCTGGAACTTGCTCAGTAATACTTACAAAGACACATGTCCTGTTATAGGGGAAGACCTCTGAAGACTCAGCTTCATGGGAAAGCAGATACACATAAAATAAATTAGCACATAACAGAGCGTAACATGCTGGAGTATCATACATGTACAAAGTATCCACAAAAGAACAGAAAAGGGGAGATCAACTTGGTCTGGAAGACACAAGTAAACTTGGTAGAGGAATCGAAGTTTAAAGAGGGTCCTGAAGGATGGGTAGCACTTGTCTTTCAGATACCGGTATACAGTCAGTCCAAATAAAGTGGACAGACCAGGAAGTGTATTACGAGGAATGGGAAGCAGCCCAGCACAGCTGGAAGCCGGGATACATATGTGGGGTTATAGATGGGGATTTGGAAGAATATGTGAAAGCCAAGCATAAATGGTCTCCCTATCCAGCCAAGGAATTTGGGTTCTCTTCTGTATGCAACAAGAAGTTGTTGAAGGTGTGTGAGAAGGGAAATGTCATAATCATAGGACTGATGGGATAGGATTTAAAACAACAACATAACGTCTCTTGTTAGATCTCATGCTGCCAAAGAATGGCAGGTAAGAATAGCTGTGTTTTTGGTTTAAAATAGAATTTATTTTGTGCTTCAGATTGGGATTTGAGTTAGGGGCAGGGATTACCATGAAGGGTTACAGTAAGCTTGTCCAACTCCTGTCCCAGGGCAGCTTTGAATGTGACCCAATACAAATTGTAAACTTTGCTTAAAACATTTTTTGCAATTTTTTATAGCTCATCAGCTATTCTTAGTGTTAGTGTATCTTATGTGTGGCTACAGACAATTCTTCAAATGTGGCCCAGGGAAGCCAAAAGATTAGACACCCTGGATTACAGGATTATGTAGATATAAGTATAGTTCTAAATTAGAATACCCTTAACCGATTTTACCAAATTGGCAACCTTCTCCAGTATACTCAACTTGCACATCTTGAAAGAATATATCATCAGCAGATAGTACCAGATTTGGCTCACTATGCAGCTTCAATTTACAGGTGATTTTCAAGGTCTTACCATCCTTTGGTGGTGAAGACTTGTTCAAATCCGTTTTTTACCTTTTTACTTATTTTTATTGTTTTCTGATTATAAAAGTAATACTTGCTTCATTTTCTAAATGAAATTTAGAAAGTCCATTGAAAAAACGGTAGAAAGTACAGAAAAATATAAAGAAGAAACTTGTTGCTAACATTGAAATTTTTTTTTTAGATATTAAAATTGGGGTAAAAATTGTATCATACTTAATGTCACATTGTGAACATTTTCCTATGTATTACATATTCTTTGGAAACATGATTGTAAGTAATTACATAATATTCCTCATTAATGACTGTATCATAATTGATGGTGTTTTGTTTCCCACTTTTTTCTCTCATAGATTATATTTTGGTGGGTGCCTTGTATATTTATAATAGATCTCAAATGACAAAGATTATTATTTATGGTTAGCCTCCATTTACTTAAAGTCACACAAGGATAGATTCACACAAGTGGATTTTTATTGGTTAAAGGATAAGACTATGTTTAATATTTTAGAACAGGGATTGCAAAACTTTTTCTGTGAAACCAAATAGTAAATATTTTTGACTTTGTGGACCGGAAAATCTCTGTTGCTGCAGCTTCTTCTCTTCCTCTTTTTCCCTCTCCCCATCTTGACCCCTCCCCTCCTCCTCCCTTTCCTCCTTTAAAAATGTAAAACTGTACAAAACAGGCAGTCGGCTGTATTTGCCCTTTGGGCCATAGCTGTCAACCCCCGTTTCAGATGCATATTGCCAAATAGCTTTTCAAAGCTGTAGACCAATTTACTCCTTTACCAGAAACCTTTGAGTGTATTTGTTTCACAATAGCTTGCCTGTGTTATCTGAATATTGATATGAGGACATTCATTTATTGAGGCATTCATATACTATATTATTTTTCCAGATGTGCAGTTTTGTATTTTCTATTTTTTTTTTTTTTTTACTGTGAAAGTTTAAGACTCTAGGCTCAGTTCAAAATATTCTGTTCTACCAAAAACATTCATTTCCTTAGGCACTAAAACTAAATGAATGTGTCTCTAATGTATAAGAAACTAAAATGGCCAAGAAACACTTTGAGCTTCCTGTTTAGTGGAACCGGGGCTGAGTTCCCTACTGGAAGCATTCCTCTTTTGGACACGACCACCTCCAAACCCACCAAGCCCAAAGTTGCGATGACAAGAAGCAAAAGTTCTGGAAATGATTTATTAGGTATAATGGTAAAAAGGGCCAGTCTCACCTCTTGTTTTGAGTCCCACACCTGTGCATTCTGAGAGAGAAAAGCATGTGCTGGAGAAATTGCAGAGATTTATGCTACCTCAAAGCTTGGGAAAATGCAGAAATGGTGACTCATACCATATTCCTACTTAAATTCCTTTTTGTTTAGTGAGAAAACTAGATGACTTTTACAGAATGACTGGACTCCTGGAAACATAAGTGGGGATGCCAATTGCAGGTGCTGTTTCAGATATGGTATCCCTACGAAATATATCAACACAGCTCCTTAAATCTAATATGCATTTATTGATTTACAAATGCTTTACTTTCATATCAATTCATCCTGGAAAGAACAGCACTATGCCATCGCTGCCTTCTTTTAGGGTTATGACAATTTTCCTGTTTTCTCTCATGAAACATTCTGAAAGGAGTTTGCTCATTTTGTTAGCTCAGAAAAGATTATACATTTCTGCTATGATTCTAATTGGGTAGGGTGAGCATCAGGTAGCAGTAATCCTAGATGCCTCAGTGAGATATACAGAAGTGCTGGAGGGTAGGAAGTAAACATCATTCCTCATGCCAATTATTGTATCAGAGTCCTGACCCACAGTACATTCAAAATAGTTTATTTATTGATTGACTTACTGACTTGAGACAGGGTCTCACTCTGCCACCCAGGTTGAAGTGCAATGGTGTGATCCTGCCTCACTGCAGCCTTGACCTTCCAGGCTCAAGCAATCCTCCCACCTCAGCCTCCAGAGGAGCTGAGACTACAGGTGTGCACCACCCCACCTGGCAAATTTTTTGTAGCTTGGGTTACGCTTTTTTGTGGATGGAGTTTTGTAGATTGGGTTTCACTATGTTGCCCAGGCTGATCTTGAACTCTTGGGCTCAAGCGATCCATCAGCTTTGGCTTCCCAAAGTGTTGGGATTACAGGCATGAGCCACCATGCCTGGGCTATTCAAGAGAGTTTAAAGTGAAAATAACTTAATGAAGAGATTGTGTCCAGATTGAAGGACCCCAGAAAACAAGCATGGGCTTGTGAGCTTCCAAGGAACTAGCAACAGCAGAAAGCCCTTACCAACCTTAGGCCTGAAGGGCAAAGGGAGGCGAGAGTATTACAGGAATCTGGCAAGAACTGGAGGCAGGGAAAAGGGCCATGTAGTAAGAGCTGTGGTGGTAGAAGAAAGTAGCCATCTCCAGAATCTTGACTCAGCAGCTATGCAGTGACACAGCCTCATTCTCCTGTTGCTCTTTTACCTGCTCTTTATGTTACAAATTCTCTGCTGTCTCGTAATCATCGGTTGTTTACCTGCATGAGGTATGGGGACTGAAAAGCTAACTGGAAGCCCTGATTGCCTGTGTAAGAATACTGCATTTGAACGTCACCATAGGGTGATCAGGCCTGGGTATTGATTGGAGAACCTCATGTGTCAGTGTCTCCCGGTTCTTTGTCTTGAGCTGGTCATGTTTCTCTCAGAATAATGTTGTAGTGTGTGTCTAGTTTTAGAGAAGACAAGTGTTCTGGAAGCCTGGGGAGGGGAGATGGGACCTCAGGCCTCAGCATTCAGCATTTAGGAAGCGTGTGGTCACTGAATCCACTTTGCTATGAGTTAATCATGCATCAATTATGCCCGACGTCTCTCCCAGTCTGGAGGAGGAATGCCGTCAGCCATACTGCGGGGGAGGACAGTCACTCTCCATGAAGTAAGGTTATCAGTTTCTCTCTGATGGTTGAATTAGCTGTGTTCCAAATATTTTCTAATTTCTCTTGTGATTCTTCTTTGACCTGTGAGTTATTTTGAAGTGTATGGTCTCATTTCCAAGTTTTTGGGATTTTCCAAATACTTTTCTGTTATCAGTATCTAATTTAATTCCTTTGTAGCCAATGAATATATTTCATATGATTTTGATCCTCTTAAATGTGTTGAGACTTGTGGCCCAGCATGTGATCTATTTTGATAAATTCCATGTGTACTTGCAAAAATACATATAGCTACAGTTATTGAATGGAGTGTGTTATAAATATCAGTTAGGTAAAATTGATGGTTAATGTTTAGTTTTTCCATATTCCTACTGATTTTCTGTCAAGCTGTTGTAATTAATTACTAAGAAAGGAATATTGACATCTCCAAATATAATTGTTTATGCAGTTATTTCAGTTCTGATAGTTTTGCTTCATGTATTTGGAAGTTCTGTTATTAATGCCAGGTACAAATAATGACAATGTAGGCATGTTATGTCTTTTTGATGAAATGACTCTTTCATCATGATGAAAGTTCTCTCTTGATCCCTTTGTGTGCCCTCCTCCACACTATTTTTCCCTAAGGTGATTTCAGTACTTTAAAGTTGTCATTTCACTGCCTTTTGGGCTGTCTGCTCTGAGAAGTCTAGTGATTCTTTAGTTTTCTATACATAATATATTTTTTTCCTGTCTGCTTTTATAATTTTTTTAATCACAGATTTTCCAGTTTATTGTAGTTTTCTTTGTATTAATCCTGCTGGGGGTTCATTGAGCTACTGCGATCTGTAAGTTAATAATTTTCTTCAAATTTGGAAAATTGAAGCCAGTACTTCTTACATCTTTAAGTATTTTTCTGCTCCTTCTAGCCCATCTCTCTTTTTTTTTTTTTTAAGGATAGGGTCTCACTGTCATCCAGGCTGGAGTGCAGTTGTGTGATCTTGGCTCACTGCAGCCTCAACCTTCCAGGCTCAAGTGACAAGTGATCCTCCCACCTCAGCCTCCCAAGTAGCTGGGATCACAGGCACAGGCCACTAGGCCTGGCTGATTTTTGTATTTTTAGTAGAGATGGGGTTTTGCCATGTCGGCAAGGCTGGTCTTGAACTCCTGAGCTTAAGTGATCCACCCACCTCCGCCTTCCAAAGTGCTGGGATTACAGGCATGAGCCACTGTGCCCAGCTACCTAGGCTTTCCACTGAGAGGTGATTTCTGGACTGAAAAAAATTACCAAAGCCCCAGTGACCTATGGGACATTATCAATCAGTCTGAAGTATGTGTAAATAGAAGTGGGGCGGCAAGGCAAGTTGACTCATGCCTGTAATCCCAGCACTTTGGAAAGCCAAGGCTGGCGGATTGCTTTAGCTCAGGGGTTCGATCCTAGCCCGGGCAACATGGTAAAACCAAAATACAAAGATACAAAAATAAATTAGCTGGGCGTGGTGGTGCATGCCTGTGATCACTTGTCACTTTAGCTGGCAAGGTCGAAGCTGCAGTGATCCAGGATCGCACCACAGCATTCCAGCCTCGATGATATAGTGAGACCCTGTCCAAAAAAAAAAAGTAGATTTATTGGGAAGGAAAGTGGGAAATCTGGTGCTAGGGAAAAGTGCAGGACTCCTCAGTACTAATAACTGGTGGAAGAAGGGAGATAGGAAAACTCTGGTGCCTAAGATGCTCAGGCAAAAGGTGGCGATTTACAAATCTGGATGTGTTATAGAGGCCATTTCTTAGCAGCTCTGATGAAGAGTTCACTTTAATTCCAAATCATTGGGCAATCAAGGTAATATCCAAACTTTTCTGCTTAGAAGGGCAGAGATTGTTATTGACATACGACTAGACCAGCCTTATTGGCGCTAGTGCTGGCAATAATACTGTGTAAAGATAATTGTTAGTCCAAACACCTGGAATGGAGCTCAGGCTCGGGTGGGAACTAAGTAGATTATACAGCTGTTTTTCTCAGAATTTTATATCACAAAAACCTTTGTCGGCCATCAGGGATCAGCTTGTTTCTTCCTTTGGATGAGAGTAGTGAAATAAAGAATGCCCTTTCATTCTCACTACGTTGCAAGGACACTCAGAGCCATGTTGTATTCTCAGTCTCTTAATTATATTGTGTATGCTCAATCACATTTAATTATGGTAAATGTGCCTTCTTTCTGTATTTATCTTGTTATGTATATTCGTTTTTGTGAGTTTCCTGGGATCATTTCTTTTTGGAAAGAAAGTTTTTAAAAAATCATTTATTATATATTTTATAATCCAGGGCTTAGGATTTTGTAGTTTTTTCTCTACTTCCTTAGCTATTAGGACAACAAGTGATTATAGTATGTCTTCAAGAGTTGGATTTCCCACTGGTGCAACCATCCTCATAGTAATTGGAATAATGTGACATAAAAGGGAAAATGTTATTCAAATTTACTTATAATGAATACCATATGACTTTTTTTTGTATTCTTATTCTTCAATAACATTTTGGGGGTCAGGCACAATGGCTCATGCCTGTAATCGCAACACTTTGGGAGGCCAGGGTGGTAGGATCACTTGAGGCCAGGAGTTTGAGACCAACCTGGGCAAAACAGCAAGAGCTTATCTTTATAAAAAAAATTTAAAACTACTCTTGTGTGGTGGTGCACACCTGTTGTCCCCGCTACTTGGGAGGCCAAGGCAAGAAGATTGCTGAGCACAGGAGGCCAAGGCTACAGTGAGTTGTGATCATGCCACTGCACTCCAGCCTGGGAGACATAGTGAGACTCCATCTCAAAAATATATATACATGTTTTTTGTTAACAAGCAAGTATATTCTTTTTTTCTTTTTTTTTTTTTTTTTTGAGACAGAGTCTTACTCTGTTGCCCAGGCTAGAGTGCAGTGGCACAGTCTCAGCTCACTGCAACCTCTGCCTCCTGGGTTGTGCCTCAGCCTTCCAAGTAACTGGGATTACAGGCACCTCCCACCACACCCAGCTACTTTTTGTATTTTCAGTAGAGATGGGGTTTCGCCATGTTGGCCAGGCTGGTCTCGAACTCCTGACCTCAAGTGATCTGTTCACCTCAGCCTCCCAAAGTGCTGAAATTAATAGGGGTGGGCCACTGCACCCGGTCATATTCTTTATAACCAAACATACAAAAATTTTTGGATCACTTAAGTATTTGAAGTATTAACAACTAATGTTTTGAGCATTTATTATCTGAGAATAGACGGAGGCTTTTAATGCGTCAGTGAATCCTGCAACCTCCTCAATTTGTTCTTTCCTTGGTCTTTTCTGCATCACACCTTACCTCGGTGGTCTATCCATTCTTGCCATCATTTGCGCCCTGTTTTTCAAGTGTGAAAATATCCAGTGTCACTATGGCCACAAATAAGTTTCCTAGCTTGAGTAATATACACCCCTCAACTAGTGTTCTCCACAGGAGAAAACCGTGGAAGGAGGTTAATACAATAATCATAAGAGATATGTATGTATACTTCCTTAAAATGCTATTTCACTTAAAGCCATGACTATAAATAGCTCCATTCATGGCTCTAGGCTCCTATGTTTGACTTTCTGGGAAGGAGTATATCAAAGCGTATCTATGAATGACCCTGAGGAGTTGTTGTTTCCAGAGATGATCAGCCACTTACTTGGAGCTGTTGCATTTGATGACGTGAATTCTATTTTTGGAACATGAACAGATTTAAGATCTGCTGCACAATAGTGCAGCTGAATTCTTACAAGCCTTGTTGTTGTTCTCTTTATCTTCTCTGACAAAAAAATAGCCTTTCACATGACTGTGTGATGTTGGATATACCCTCATTGTATATAGATTTCTTTACTTAAAACAGGAAATTATTTGCTTCTTCCATCAAATCTTTCTATCCCCCAGCACAGGAAAAGTCTGAAAGAAAATAATTGTGAGCCTAGTTCAATATCAGGCATATTCTTATTATATTCATTTTATTGATGAGGGAATAAAGACTCGGGGAGTTTTGGTAATTTCACCAAGGTCAAAGAATTAGTAAAGGTCAAAGCCAGGAATTTAGCCCACATGTTAAAGCCCTGTACCCACGCTCTTTAACTTGTTCACATATACTTCTCTCTTAGCCCTCAATATTCTCATCTGGGGACTGGCAATAATATGCCTCTCTAAATAGCATAAAGAATGTAGATTTTAGTTCTGCCTTTGCTGCTAGCTGGCATGTTGGAAATACTGCGATCTTCATGGATTTCGGTTCTTTCAACTCTAAAATGAGCATGTAGGTGGGGAGATATACAAGATTCCTTCCAACTGTAAATTTTGTTTTATTTGAATTTAAGCATGATTTTGGAAATGCAAACTACATTGCAGTTGCTTGATGGCCGTGGATGCTTTCCTCATCGATGCTCAGACTGACAGAGCTTGCTCCCCACTCTCTGCTAGTTTTTGATTTGCCGTCTGCCTTTCTCTGACCGGCCACACCTTCCACCTGTCCATCTTTGTTCATTCATCATTTCTCTCCCCACATACTTCCAGTGAGGCGTTAGAGGCTGGGGTGGACAGATACCACACCTCCTCAGAATTTTATCTACCTAGCTGGTTTGGTGACATTGTGACATTTAACACTGCTGAGAATGATGGGTAGTTGCATTAGTGAGCATTGATCTCTAATTGACAGGTAGCAGCCATGAGACTATACTTTTGCCACACCTCTCTCTTCCTAGATATAGACATGAGTGATTACATACACAGCCACACACCCACTCTACAAGAACTTAGCAGTGTCACTTTCCATTAGCTACACGTCTAGATTGCTGTCTTTCTTGCTTGTAAGTACACGTTTGAATAACATAATGGAAGACAACCTGTCCACCTGTACATATCAATTCTGATATTCCCAGCTGAGAAAACTTCACCTCGTAGGGTTTATTTTATGTCAAGTAAGATGAATGGCCTTGGGCACTACAGCACGGGAGCCAAAACTCAGGAGAGTTTTAAGCCTAGGGTTTTCGTTTTTTCTGTCCTCTTTTTGGATGCATAACCATTTCATCACTGCTGTCAAGTGAGGGCTTGGTGTGATGGGAGAATTAGAAGAAGCAGCCTAAAAGGCACTGTAATTTTGTCCCTTGGGGACTTTTGGCCAGATCTGCTGGTTACATAGCATGTTCACAGACTTCCTTTAGGAAATTGGTATATTTTTATATGTATATTCTTTAGATGAGTAAAGACAATGTCTGGTAAATAGGGTTAACTGTTTAATAAAATGTAGTTTGTATATGAATGAGTACATGGGTGTGCCATGAGTTTTCAGTTCCTTTTTCAAATCCTTGCAGTACATTGAATAATTCTTTTCAGTACAAATTACAAAACAAAAACACTGTCGTCTTTACGTCCTCAGCTGAAAAGGTTTAATGTCTTCAATCGTTACAGTGCTTCTAGCAGGAGCCGACATGATAGTGTATGAGGCAACTATTTCAACAAAGAGGTCCCAGATCTCAATGGTTTATAATAAATATTTATTGTTTTTATGCACTGGCCTGGTAGTTGGCTC
The DNA here is from genome assembly GCF_007565055.1 of Rhinopithecus roxellana. Taxonomy (NCBI): domain Eukaryota; kingdom Metazoa; phylum Chordata; class Mammalia; order Primates; family Cercopithecidae; genus Rhinopithecus; species Rhinopithecus roxellana. The sequence goes on along the minus strand of NC_044553.1, from coordinate 75,449,143 downwards.
AGGTCCACTCGATTGGGCCTGGGTTTGACTGAGCTTGGCTCCAGGCTTGCAGGACTGTGCCTAGGTCAGACGTTCCAGGTTTCATTCGAAGCTCCCGAGGACCGTGTTCGTCTCATGGTGAGGACAGAAGCACAAGGCGGGGGCATGAAAACACACCGTGCGTCTCAAGGCCTTGGCCCACAATTGGCACACTGTCACATTGTTTACATTCAGATGACCAAAGCAAGTCACGTGGCAGGGGAAATATACCAGAAAAGACCGTGAGTGCATGATCATATTGCAGGGAGGGAGTGAAACAGTGGGAACCATAATCCAGTGTACCCCTGCTAGACAGACTGATCCCATTTTGGAAAGATGAGCTGTGGACACTGCCCCGTTTTAAATGGCATATTACTACCTTTCCATTCTGTCTGCTTCTGTTGTTTTGATAATTGACAGCAAAACCTCAGTCTGATGTTGTAGGTTAGCATCAGGAAGTGCAGCTCGTCATGTGAATGGTTTTGAAAAGCACAGACTTCCAAAGTGGTTCCAAGGTAAGTCACCCTACCTTTACTGTGACTGTGCTGTACGTTGTATTAACCGTGGTCAGCTGTACAAATAACCTGTGTGTGTATGTGTGGTCGATCAAGCTGTTGAAATGTCTTTGAGAAACAAAATATTGAGTACAAGACAGGTTTGTAATGTGCACATGAAAGGGAAAGACACATGTTTAAACTGATAAGACCGATTCAGGTTTTCACAAAATATTCTCTAAAGATCTAACACCCCCAAATCTGTTTGTATCAGAAAATTAAATGACAGTTGACTGTTTTGACAGAATATATTTGTCTAATTTCAGATGATTTTCTTTTCTTTTTTATTAAATGTATTCAGGTGGAGGGACTACTTTGGGTGTTACCCATTTTAATAAATACAGATTTGTGCTTTATTTTTGACTAAAAAAGTTGTGTTTGTGTCGTTCAAACTCTCCACTCCAAAATTATTTTATAAATACGTTACAGTCATCAGAACGTTGACTTTGTCATTTGTCCTAACCTACTTTGTCAGACTTTTGAGAATAACAGTTTTATGTTACTTATTTCAGTTTTATGTTACTTATGGTCCTTTTCTGTCCAAATGATTCTTGCCAAAATTATTCTGCATCATGGTTTTACCTTGCATGTTTCCTTCATAGGGATATTGTCTGGTTAAACCTTAGGTATTAGAAAGTAACTCTTTAAAACTGAAACCATTTCCAGAAAGCAGACAACTTTCACCTTGACATTGTTTTCCCTCTGTATAGAGAGTGATTTGGATTGCACACCTCACCTCATTAATGCAGTATTGCATAGCCACTGCAGGTGTGTGAGGGGTTTGCATGTGTGTTTGCATAAATATGCACGCATGTGTGTTTCATCCAAGACCCCAAATCCTTGTTATTATGGGAATGTTTCACTCTCTTGTACCTAAATGATGAACTTATACTCACCAGACAATGTGCCTCTGATGATACAGATGTCTGACCTCAGGTGTTGTACATTGTGTTGTGTGATATATATTATGTTTTATATTGTTTTATTATTCTGTGCAAAGTTTCCCCAAAGCCAGCCCCTACTTCAAAAGAAAAATGAAAGGTTGAGGGATTTAAAATGAGGGATGTAACCAATACATCTTGGAAGATTAGTAACCAATACATCTTGGAAGATGAGGTAGTACAGTGAGAGTATACTGTAAATTTTAAAAGATTTATGACAAAGGCGAACAGAAATAGTCCAGGAGGAGGATGAGCCATATAAATAGAAGTTAAAGGGGGTCTGAGCTTTAATTTCTTCATCTGTTACAGTATAACCAGTACTATCTTCCTCAGAGTCAACATGAACATAAAGCAAAGGTACTAAGCAGAGTGCCTTCTCCCTGAGGTTCCCTTAGGCATTAGTTCATTCCTCTGTCTTGAGACTAGAAGTGGGTCACTCCAAAGCACATGAGACTCTAAATGAAAGCCCAGAAGACTGTCTGTAGACAGTGGGTAGCAAGGGGATTGACTGGAAAGGCACTTGTTCTAAGGCATCTGGCCCAGATCAAGGAAGAGCCTAGGTATACTCTTCCTAGACAACTGTGTCTGCAGGGGTGAGCATAGACTGGGGAAGCCCTGGACTCTCATTTTTCTCAGTGGCTGCAGAAAGGTGTTTTGTGGACAGCCTGCTAGAGGGTAACTGTAGACACACTGTGACCTGCATCATCGTCCACTTTGAAGTGTGATTGAAAACTAACATACCCAACAGGCAAACAACAGCCAAACCTTAGCTGTTTTCATTTTTTTCTAAAATGCTACTCTAATACAAGCATGCTATCCCGCAGGTCCTTTGTGAGCTGACTTACTGTCAGCTCTAGTTTCGTGTAAGTCAGGTTTCAGCATGGTAGAAGCCATTGGTTGGCTTTGGGTGGCTGCCAAACAGACTCTTACAGGGATTATGTGTAATAAACACGCTATCATATATTCAACAGTGATCTCTATTGCAAAATACCCCGAGCCTAAACTTTTAACTTCTGCCTAGTTGCTTAAAATTTTGCCGAGGTTGCTTACCAGGAATTAAAAGAGGACTAGGAACTTGAGTGCTATGTGAAACATTAGAAGTGATCTAATCTGGTATTTTCCAAACTATGTTCCAGTACAATATTAAGTGGCTTGCGACACATTTAGCAGGTGTCCTTTAAATGGATTCTGTGGGCAAATGAGTTTGGAAAACCCTATGATACAGAATTAGGTTTTCTGTACTAAAGGACATCCCAAGGTCTTTAATACGCTAACACGAATCATGGTTCTTCTAGAGATAACAGTATGTAGCTTTTCTCACTGATTTGACTGTAGTAAAGTCCTTTTGTTGTAGAACACATATTGCTATTTTGAGAACAGAATGTCAGGCAGAGGCCATAGTGTAGTCATTAAAAGCACGACCCTCTGTTGTTTAACTGCCTGGGTTCAAGTCCTAGGTTAACCATTTACTGATTTTATGATTTTAAGCAAATTGCTTAACTTCTTTGTATTTCAGTTTCTCCATTTAAAATGAGAACACTAATGATACCTAACTATATGTTATCATAAAAATTGAACAGAGCTAAAAACAGTGTCTGGCACATAGTTAATGATTATCATCCTATTATTACTTGCCTACAGTTTAGGTTAGAATGAGCTAGACTAATAACTTTGATTCTAGAGATGACAAAATGGAATCCCAAATAGGTTTCTCATGCACTACTCACTCATTCAACAAAGTGACCAAGTCCTGTATGCACCATGCATAATAATTCTATTCCCAGAAATGAAGATGAAGAAGGCACCATTCCTGCCCTGAAGAACACACACATTAGTAACTTGGCTCAGATGACACTGTTTAGGAACTGTAGGAAAGCCACAGGCTAGACCTCCTGACTTCTGTCCCCCAGCTCCTCTGATTTCATTATGAGATAGAATGACCCATATGCAACCTGTAATCAAGAATATGGGGCATAGAGTACAGTCAATAGACTTATCTTTTCAAACTGGGGATGAGGGCATATGTTGTAATTTTTGGTTGGTGTGATTTAGAAATTGTCGGGAGAAATACTTTTGAAGGAAAGCAATCTCTTAAAAATATAACTTAGAGAGCAAAGTAAGAGCTAGTATGAAGAAGTCTACGTAGGAGTTCCCCAAATAGGGCTTTATTTATTTATTTGGCTGCCATGTCACTGATGGCCTTCTCTGTGTCTGTTTTAGGTATCTCCTCTGAGGGCTTTCCCTGGGATGGCTTCAATGAGCAGACACCTAAAGACCTTCCCAGCAGAGATGGAGGCGCGTGGGTTCTGGGCTACAGAGCGGGACCAGCCTGTCCATTTTTGCTTCATGAGGAAAGGGAGAAATCAAACAGAAGCGAATTGTACTTGGATCTCCATGTAAGTAGAAATCTTTGTGATTGTGCTGTGGTTCTTCGTGGTCAACAGAGGCTCATTTAATATGTATTTAATGTAAATTGTGTATATAAAGCTGCATTTAGTGTATGAGTCATTGTTTAAAAAAATCAGTGGGTTGCAGAAAATCAAGATGCAGCTTAGTGATCTGAAATTTGTACACTAGAAAGTAACCAGCAACTTGTCTAGGAGTGACTGTGTTTGTCATTTATCTGAGTGTTTCCAGAGCACTCTGTTCATTAGCTTTGTAGCCTAAATCTCACTGTGGGAGTACCCACTGATTGCGAGTCACTACTTAATATCCTTTTACTAAAAATTTGTGAATAACATAGGTAAGCCAACTGATATGCTCTGGATTCTCAAATGAAATCCAAATACTCTGCCTTCCTTCCATATTCATGAACCTTTCTCCCCAGCTGCTCAAGTAACAGGTAGATAGGTTGGCAGAAAATCTGCAGAATATAGGATGATGCATTTAAAAAAACATAACCTTCTCCTTTCTCTTTTTTAAAATTTTTGTTCTCTTTTAATAACCTCTGCAATTTTCTTTTTAATTAATTTTTTTTATTTCAATAGGTTTTTGGGGGAACAGGTGGTGTTTGGTTACATGAGTAAGTTCTTTAGTGGGGATTACTGAGATTTTGGTGCACCCATCATCTGAGCAGTGTACACTGTACCCAATGTGTAGTCTTTAATCCTTCGCTTCCCCCGACTCTTTCCCACAAGTCCCCAAAGTCCACTGTATGATTGTGATGCCTTTGCGTCCTCATAGCTTAGCTCCCACTTACGAGTGAGAACATAGAATGTTTGGTTTTCCATTCCTGAGTTATGTCACTTAGAATAATAGTCTGCAATTTTACCCAACTTTCTGCAAATGGCATTATTTCATTCCTTTCTATGGCTGAGTAGTATTCCATGGTATATGTGTATATATGTGTGTGTGTGTATATGTATACACATGTATATACATACGCAGTATGTATATACATATATATACACCCACACATATATATACATATATACACACACACGTGCACACATACCACATTTTCTTTATCCACTCATTGATTGATGGGGATTTGGGCTGGTTCCATATTTTTGCAAATTTTACTGCTAATAAACATGCATGTGCAAATATCTTTTCTTGTATAATGACTTCTTTTCTCTGGGTAGATACCCAGTAGTGGGACTGCAGGATCAAATGATAGATCTACTTTTAGTTCAAAAAAATTAGCCTTCTCTGTTTCTGTTGGTTTGTTTTTTGTTGTTGTTTTGTTTTGCTTTGTGTTTTTGAGGTGGAGTCTTGCTCTGTTGCTCAGGCTGGAGTGCAGTGGCAGGATCTTGGCTTGTTGCAACCTCTGCCTCTTGGGTTCAAGCAGTCCCCCACCTCAGCCTCCTGAGTAGCTGGGCTTACAGGCATGAGCCACCACACCCAGCTAATTTTTGTATTTTTAGTAGACGTGGGGTTTCACCATATTGGCCCGGCTGGTCTCAAACTCCTGACTTGAAAATGTTCCCTCTCTCAGCCTCCCAAAGTGCTGGATTACAGGCATGAGCCATACATCTACCTGCCTTCTCCTTTCTTATTCATTCTTGTTTTCATTGACACAGAAGTATTGACTTCTCCTTAGAAAGCACTGGGCTGGGGTTCAGCTACTTCCACATTTAGATGGCCTGATAGGATTGACCAGATTATTGTGATTCTCTGCAATCCCTCTTTACCCATCCAGTTTCCTGTCACAGATGAGGTGAGGCACCAGAAATCTAAGAAGCACTTGTTCTTTTTTTTAACCACTAACTTTAATGCCTGTTGACAATCTTGTGTTCTCCAACTCATTACTTTCAGACCTGGAACCATGTGTTTGACGAGTGTGGGTTAAATCTGTGATGTTCACATGGGTGGCATTCAAAGAGCAGGAGAACCCTGTGTTTTTCATAACCATAAAACCATGGTCACCGCATGTCATTTTAGAACAGCATTCAGCATTTCAGGTATTACAAAAGGAGGTTTAGAAATGAAGCTGAAAGATGAGAAAGCTGCAGTCCTGCGGGAGATGGCATGAGAATTAGTAAAGGTTTTGATTTTGTTCCCCTACGTAAATTTCTGCGTCTCGAGAGATATGCTTAAAGTAGGAAGTGTAACAGTGACATCTGTTGGTGAATTACTTTAAGTTGCATTTGCTGCAAACAGCAGATCTACAGTGTAACAGTGCTGAAGTAGATTTTGAAAAGCTACTTTATTTTTCTTCTGTGTTTAAAAAAAAATTCTGTGTTTATGTGATTTTTTAAATTGGCTAAACTTTGTATTTCTGGTTTTCCTTTTCCTCTGTAAATTAAATGATTAATTTTTTACAATTATAAATATCCTACACCATCCTTATACAAAATTTGAAATACATAGTTACAGTGAAAACAAACCTCATAATCCTAGCAGCTAAGATGACTGTTACAATTTGATAAATTTTCTTTGTATTTTTTCACTAAGTATGGTTTGTTTTTCAATGAGAGACTTTTTTGAAACACATAAGCATGCCATATTTTATAACCTCCTCTCTCTCTTTTTTTTTTTTTGAGATGGGGTCTCGCTCTGACACTCAGGCTAGAGCACAGTGGCATAATCTTGGCTCACTGCAACCTCCACCTGCTGGATTCAAGCGATTCTCCTGCCTCAGCCTCCTGAGTACCTGGGATTACAGGCGTGTGCCACCACGCCCAGCTAATTTTTTTGTATTTTCAGTAGAGACGGGGTTTCACCATGTTAGCCAGGATGGTCTTGATCTCCTGACCTCGTGATCCGCCTCTCTCGGCCTCCCAAAGTGCTGGGATTACAGGCGTGAGCCACCACACCTGGTCTCCTTTTCTTTTTGAAATAATTACTCTTACATTGCTTATCCAGGCTGTTACAAGTTCATTATAGATGTGTTTTAAGCGATTGAGTGATATTCCACGAAATGGTATGCTAAAATTTATTTAATCATTTCTCCATTATTGGATATTGAAGTTGTTTCCAGTTTTGGAATAGGACCACTATTTGGAAATAAAATAGCATGACCACACACACAATTTTTCCTATACCCTTCCCTCCCATTATTTAGGACTATTTCCTTATGATAAAATTCTAGGGGGTGGATTCTTTTCTATAATATTTTTAGGTTTTGGTTATTTATCACTATATGAAAAATGTCCATATCCTGAACTAGCCTTTTATGGGTTTTATATATTTATGTATGTTACATATATGTGATACATAAATTATGCATCTGTATATATGTGTAATTTTAATATATTTGTATAAATACATGTGTGATATATAAATATATATTTGTATATATAAATACTGTCATTGAAAAGTATATATTCATACGTTGCTTAGTTTTTCATTAATCAGAATTATAAAACTAAAATCGTTTCTTTTGATTATTTTCTGATTCAACTGTTTTTTTTCTTTGATCCCTGTGTTTCCTTCCTCACCTCCAAGCCCTTCTCCCCTCTTTGGACAGTGTAATTTGACTCTTTTTTTTTTTTTTTTTTTTTTTTTTTTTTTGAGACGGAGTCTTGCTCTGCCACCCAGGCTGGAGTGCAGTGGCCGGATCTCAGTTCACTGCAAGCTCCGCCTCCCGGGTTTACGCCATTCTCCTGCCTCAGCCTCCCGAATAGCTGGGACTACAGGCGCCCGCCTCGTCGCCCGGCTAGTTTTTTGTATTTTTAAGTAGAGACAGGGTTTCACCGTATTAGCCAGGATGGTCTCGATCTCCTGACCTCGTGATCTGCCCGTCTCGGCCTCCCAAAGTGCTGGGATTACAGGCTTGAGCCACCGCGCCCGGCCCGTAATTTGACTCTTATATGCTTAAATATTGATACTCGAGGTAAGGTTTCTATCTGAAAGGATTCTACTTATTTAGAACAAATGTGTGTCCTATAAAAGACTCCAAATTGGGTACAATGTATACTGCTTGGGTGATGGGTGCAAATCTCATAAATCACCACTAAAGAACTTACTCATGTAAGCAAACACCACCTGTTTCCCAATAGCTTATAGAAATAAAAAAGTGAAAAAAAGGAAGAAAAACTTAGTGTCCTATTAATGACTAGCAGCTCACAAAAACCCCTTTCCTCTGGTGGGCTTTAGACTCTAAGCAATACATCGATCGGCCTTAGACGTTGGACCAGCACTGCCGTGCTTCCAGTTTTAAACCTGACTTGCAGCATCACCATCAGGATGTTACTTTCCTAAGCTTTTTTCTGTGGCTACACTGACTCTCATTAGTACGTGATGACAGCTAAAACATTTCATACTTGAGATAATTGGTGGGAGTTTGGCATCCATGAGTCAGGATGGACACTGGCATTAAGGCTAGGGCTGTTACTAAGTCCCCTCATTTAGCTGGGCATTCATCTTTTAGCTACTAAACTATGAGAAGACTCGGGGGTTCCTTCGGGAATGGCAGGAGGTGGGGTTGGTGTAGGACAAACACTAGAGACACTCTGGGCAGCATCTATTTAACAAACTAAATGAAAAACAAAACACCTCCTTTACCCTTACACTGCTGATGTTCTGAGACCAGGTGTACGTGCTTTTCATAACAAGCAATTCTCCAGTTCCCTGTAGACACCAACCAGGTGTCCCACAATTCAATTCAATTGACACGATCTACTTGGAATTGTAGCCAGATCCCGCAAGTTAAGGGTTCAGTCCCACAAAACTGCCACACCTCAGATGCCAGTCACAAGTAGTGGGTTCCCAGGTTACCCATAACTTCTGTCCAACTTGGATACAAATAGGAGGTTCCCATGACCCCCTCATCGGGTTCAATAATTTGCTAGGATAACTTGTACAACCCAGGGAAGCAGTTAACTTACTGTTACCAGAAAGGGGTCTTGATCCAGACACCATGAGAGGGTTCTTGGACCTTGCACAAGAGAGAATTTGGGTCAAGTCCATAAAGTAAAAGCAAGTTTACTAAGAAAGTAAAGGAATAAAAGAATGGCTACTCCATAGGCAGAGCACAGTGGTATGGTCTGCATGATTGAGTATACCTATAGTTATTTCTTGATTATATGCTAAATAAATAAGGGGTGAATTATTCATGAGTTTTCCAGGAAAGAGGCGGGGATTTCCTGGAATTGAGGGTCCCTCCCCTTTTTAGACCATATAAGCAAAGTTTCCAACACTACCATGGCATTTGTAAACTGTCATAGCACTGGTGGGAGTGTGTTATCATTAGCCTGTAATGAGCAGTGAGGATGACCAGAGGTCACTATTGTAGCCATCTTGGTTTTGGTGTGTTTTGACTGGCTTCTGTACCACATCCCGTTTTATCAGCAGGGTATTTGTGACCTGTGTCTTGTGGCAACCTTCTTTCTTATCCTGTGACTAAGAATGCCTAATCTACTGGGAATGCAGCCCAGCAGGTTTCAGCCTTATTTTACCCATCCCCTATTCAAGATGGAGTAGCTGTGGTTCAAACATCCCTGACATTACCAATTTATTACAAAGGATATTTTTAAAGGATACAAATGAATAGCCAGATCAAGAGATACATAGGATGAGGTCTGGAAGGGTCCCGAGCACAAGAGCTTCTGTCCCTATGGAGACAGAACTTCTTTGGGTAGGGTTTTTATGCAGTCTTTATTACATTGGTGATTAGCTCAACCTTCAGCCTCTCTACCCTCCTGGAGGCGAGTTGTTGGGACCCAAAATGCCAACCACCTAATCACAAGGTTGGTTTCCTTGGCAACCAGCCTCCCATCCTCTAAAAGTCACCTCATAACATAAGCTCAAGTGTAATTGAAAGGGGCTTGTTCTGAATAACAAAAGATGCCCCTTTCACATTTATTGTTTCTGAGCTGTTTCAGAAGCTGAGGACAAAAAACAAATATTACAACTTCTATAGATATTTGAATATATTTGAGTATATCCAAATATTATGACTACTTCTGTGGCTCTTATCACTTAGGAAGTTACGAGGGTTTTAGAAGTTCTGACCAGGAGCCAGAGGAAGACCAAATACACAGTATATTTCTCATTATATCAGTATATCACACAACTAGTACTATGATGTAGATGCTAGACTGCTGTGTAGGGAAGCTCTGTTTGGGTGATTATCCTGCAAGTCCTGGTCAAGCAAATTCTATAGACTATTATGGGCAAACTACAAAACTCTTGAAAGACTGAACCCAAAGCTCTGCCAGCTCCACTTTTGAGCCGTGGGGTTTCCAAATATTGTATGGGACATGCCTATACCACAAAATGATTTTTTTAAATCTGAAATTCATATTTAACTGGGTATCCTATATTTTATTAACTAACTCCGTCAACCCTAGATAATTACTTTTGAAGCAAGATCCAAATGCGTGAATTGCCCTTGGGTAGCATCTATATATGACAAAACCTCAGTCACCCTAGAGTGCCCATTTAGAACATGAATATTAAGAAGTTAGCCTGAAGGGGCAGTTTCTTATGTTCCACTGAACTAGGAGCTACCATTAGTCATACATCTCAGGTCCCTATGGCACTTTCAACCAGATTTATCAAAGGCAATTGAATAGAGTCAGAAACTAGAGAAACACTGGGACCTAAATTCTTATTACAAATGCAGTTCTCCTGAAGATTCCAGTGGAGAGGAATGCTCACCATGGAGAATAGTTTGTAATGTGTCTATAAACAAAGACATGGGTGGATAGAAAAGACACTGAAAGAGGTATGGCCTGAAATTGAAATGAAAGATAATGAAAACAGAAACAGGTAAATAGTCATTAGGATTATATCCTGGTGGCACTACTCTCTGGAAATAGGATTTTGTATGCCAGCTTTTAAAACACTTTGCAGGCCAGGCGCGGTGGCTCAGGCCTGTAATCCCAGCACTTTGGGAGGCCAAGGTGGGCGGATCACGAGGTCAGGAGATCAAGACTGTCCTGGCTAACATGGAGAAACTCCAACTCTACTAATAACACAAAAATTTGCTGGGTATGGTGGCACATGCCTGTAATCCCAGCTACTCGGGAAGCTGAGGCACGAGAATAGCTTGAACCCAGGAGGCGGAGGTTGCGGTAAGCTGAGAAGAGTCTACCACTTAAAGCTACAGGCCCTAGGAATGGCTTACCCAAATCGTGAGAATATTTTTGACAATGTGACTGGTACTTGCAAGTGAAGTGAATTTAAAAATATCAAAGTAGCTTGTTTCCTGACGGAGTGTGTTCATTTGTGTATGTGTGAGTACATGTCAGTGTGTATGTGTGTGAGAGAGAAAAATAATTTGAGAGACAGGGATCATGTGTCAGTTGGTGGTATGATAAGTCATCAAGAAATTATCCAGATGAAAAGAACAGTTGGAAGGGATGAATTATTGATCAATTTGGAAAATAATTTTGTTTTGTTTTCTACAAATTCCTCATCACTTTAAGTCATGATAAAGCAGTTGAAAGAAAAGTAATCTGATTTATTTCCTAATTCACATGGAAGTTAACCAACTATCTCTCAAATTAGTGCAAATTTTGAAATTAGTGTGAAGGATTGTTAGGTTTAAATAGAATTTCTATTTTCCGCTAATCACAAATTCTTAAACCAGTTCTCACATTTCTCTACAAATTGAAAAATAATGGCAAATCTGGTAACAGTTCAGCTCAGCTTTGTTTTTTGAGATGGAGTCTCACGCTGTCACCCAGGCTTGAGTGCAGTGGCACGATCTCAGCTCATTCCAACCTCCACCTGGCAGGTTTAAGTGATTATCCTGCCTCAGTCTCCCGAGTAGCTGGGATCACAGGCAGGTGCCACCACGCCCGGCTAATTTTTGTATTTTTAGTAGAGACGGGGTTTCACCACGTTGGCCAGGTTGGTCTCGAACTCCTAATCTCAGGTGATCCTCCCTCCTCAGCCTCCCAACGTGCTAGGATTATAGGCATGAGCCACCGTGCCCAGCCTCAGGTTTCTTTATAAAATAAAAAGAATAATAAGCCTGGATAAATTATTGCATCACCTTAATGTTTAATGGAACTGTGAAATTTGCTTTTCTTTGATCTTGATAACACACATTCTTATTTCTTGTTCTCCTATTCTGATGAGAAATATCATAGCTGTTCATATAAAATTTGGACTCTTGAGGGTATATACAGAGAAAACTCTGTATTATACTTTCAAAGCCAGAGAGGTCACAGAATAGAACTGAATTTTACATAAAATGATGAAGAATTTGTCTAAGAATTGTATTTAAGTGAATTGGAATATTGCCACTAAAATACTTGATTTTCTCTAAAATTCACATGATTGTTTTTTGCCCCCTTTGGATGTGTTCCAATTTTTTATCCTCATTTTTCTGTCTGAAAAGCTTAAAGTTGTGTCTGCATTCACTAAACTTAGAGTGCTGTGAGCCTCACATGGTGTCTTCCAACCTTGGTCTCTTACTACGTACATCATTTGTGCTCCATGCGTGTCTTTCAGAAAAGCTTTTTCTTCTTCTCTCTCTCCAGGATGAAGGTGGGAATTTGTGGTTAAGATTACAATCCCATATGAGCTATTTAGAATTTGAAATGCAGTAGCCTTTACGTACTGACTGTGAATACTCCTATATTAACATAAAGTTCTGGTTTTTCTGGCCTAGTTGCTTTTCTGTTGCCTTTTGGATTTTACAGATTTTACTTAAGCAATTCCAATGTATTAATATCATTATTTCTCAATTGCATGAAGGATTGCAGCCACTAGTGTCTTGCACATGAACATCATAAACTTTCCTTCTCCAGCTATGGAAAGTATGTGACTTTGATTCTAGGAACTGTTATAGCATTTCTTCAGAATATTTCATGAGGCTTTTTAAAGTGTTGAAAATGACAGTAGTCCTAGATGTACTTGTTTTATTTAAATCTCCAATTAAAATGGTGTACCACACGGAGGCAATAGTGAATACATTTCAAAACTGTGGAAACGTGGTTCCTCCCCACCACCTGCACGTGCTCCATAATAATGATGGTCACATTTATTTAGCATCTGGGGAATCAAGCAAGCACTGTGTTAAGAATATCAGCACATTTAATTATTGAACTATTCAATGAGTTAAGTATTATTTTTCTCATTTTACACGTGGATGCTATCTTAGAGATGTTAAAGAACCTGCCTCAAGTGACAAGGCTAGTTTGTGACTAGTAGTATCTCATGCTAAACCCCAATACGTCCCTCTTCAAAGACATAGGCTTGTTGCCTCTACTTTTTCTCTGCTCTCTCTTTAACTGTTTAATACTTGGATGGGCCGGGCACAGTGGCTCACACCTATAATCCCAATGCTTTAGGAGGCCAAGGCGGGTGGATCACTTGAGCCCAGGAGTTTGAAACCAGCCTGAGCAACATAGACAAACCCTATCTCTAGAAAGTAAAATAGAACAAAAATTAGGCAGGCGTGGTGTCATGCACGTGTGGTCCCAACTACTCGGGGCTGAGGTGGGAAGATGGCTTGTGCCCTGGGAGGCAGAGGTTGTGGTGAACTGAGATTGCCCCACTGCACTCCAGCCTGGGCGACAGAGCAAGACTCCATCTCAAAAAAAGAATTGGATCATAGCTGTGGCAATGCCTGACTTACTTTCTCCTTTGTAATTTTAGTGCATTGACATTTGTTTCAACAGTTTTCTCTTTAAATGTCTGAATTAATCATGTGGGCATTAGGGTCAAAGAATCATTACTGATTCAGGATTCATTTGCGACCTTTCTACCTTTTGTAAACTTCAAATTTCAGGAGCCATGTGGTTCTGGGTAACCAGGTGATCTATTTTGCCTCCCTTCCTATATTTCCGTAGGAAAGAAAACTATTATAAAATAGTTTTTTTGATTTATTGTCATGAACAAACATTTAGAATCAGATGGATCCAGTGCAAATGTTGGCTTTGTGGCAGAAACTCATTGGACACTAATAATCTGTCAAATGCAATTAATGGCATCTTTCTTATAGAGTTACGGAGAGGATTAGGGTGCAAGAAAACTTGCATGAAGAACCCAGCATGGTGCCTACTTGGAACAGCATGCATGCTCCTCTCATCCATCTTCATTTTCTTTTAGGTAAATCCCCACCTTCCCTAGGTTTTCTATTGTCCCCTTTAAAAATATTTTTAAATGATACTTGGATCTTTGGAGTTCGAACTGATATTCTCAAGATAACTTTTACTTTAAAAAAATGAAAGAAGGAAAAGAAAAAGTTATAGCTGTAGCCATGAACTGCCTCGTTTTACTGCATGGGAAGAAGGGAGTGTAGGCAGCAATAGGCATAAGTAGTCTAATAAATTCCAGGTCCTCATCTTTTATCAAGAGCAACTTAGTCCCAATGAAATGCTTTCTCCATAGACTCCATGCCTTCTGCTGTCATTAGCCATATGGAACACCACTATTACGCCTTCACTTTGGAAAAGCTCAAAACTCTTCTGCAACACATTCCAGGAAATTCTGTACTTTAAAGAGTGCTACTCACCAGCCCTCATCCCACCCACCCCAGCTTCAGAAGTCACAGCCTTTCTTTCCCCTTTTACATTATTTTACTTTGTCATGGATATTAAATCCATTTCTAGGGGACCTTTGACACTGGTTGGTGGAACAACCGAGTCTTAGAAATATTTGGAAGTAGGATTCTAACCAGTAACGTAATAACTATTTCAAACTTGATTTTCATGTCTGTAATCTTTTATTTCATTTGTAATGAAGCAACACTTTGAAGTCTAATGAATTGACCCAAAACCAAACATAAATAAATAAATAAATAAAATGGCTAGTGCTGTGCTACTGAGGACCCAGGCTCACTCATTGTCTCCGAACAGTCCTTCCCCAAAGAAGGGAACATCTTAGTGCTAGGGCACCTACTGTCATTTTCAGCATGCTTTTTCTCATGAGAAGAAGATGGAGGAAACCACATTCATGGATTTTTTTTTTTTTTTTTTTCTCACAAATAACTGAGTTGGTTTAAAAATCATGTTGGAGCTTGGGAAACAAAGTAAAGAACAGGGCACACTTTGTCACCTTATGCAGTGGCCACTTGAGGAAAGTTTAATTACTGTCTTCAGTTGACACAGATGGAAGAATCCAATCCAGAAAACACTGGCCCTGAAACACCCAAAGGGAACCCTTGGAAGAATTCTCTTTGGAGCTCAGTGTCCTTTTGGCATGGTTGCGGCTGGGGCGTGCGGAGGTGTGTTGTATGTAGCCCTTCTGCGCAAGTGCATGTATCGGAGTTGGGAGAAGAAAACTTCCTGCTTGGGCTGTTAGTTCATCAGTAACTACTTGTTTTTAATGAGAATGCCAAAAAAGTCTGTTAAATGAGGGTTGATGTTCCTGAGGAAGCTGTTCTTTTCCTAGGAAAACATATCCTACTTACTGCAGGTCATTGATGAGGGCCAAACATGTAATAGTGTATGTCTCATAACAGTTCATGAACTAGGAACTGTTCTTACCAGTTTCCAGGTGAGGGAGCTGCAGCACAGGGAGCTTAGATATAATTTGCCCCAGGTTCAGCCTCTTGTAGGAGTGGAGCATGGCATGAGCCCAGGACTCAAGGCCTGTTCTTTGTTGTTGTTGTTGAGATGGAGTCTTGCCGTTACCTAGGCTGGAGTGCAGTAGTGCCATCTCGGCTCACTGCAACCTCCACCTTCCAGGTTCAAGCGATTCTCCTGCCTCAGCCTCCTGAGTAACTGGGACTACAGGCACACACCACCACCAAATTCAAAAACGCCTAAGTTTTTGAATTTTAGTAGAGATGGAGTTTCGCCACGTTGACCAGGGTGGTTTTGAACTCCTGGCCTCAAGTGATCCGCCGGCTTCAGCCTCCCAAAGTGCTAGGATTACAAGCGTGAGCCACTGCACCAGGCCGAGGGCCTGTTCTTAACTCTGCACACTGCCCATGTTTCTTGATCATCGTAAGATTACATACCCCCTGCTGTCTTCCTTTCTTCAAGCTTCGCAAGATGTCCCAGCCTTTCTCCTTTCCGTGTAGATTCTTCTAGTTTGTTATCAATATTCAATCCGTTTCCACAGAAGCTTTGATGCTGCCCAGTGGAACCAATCTCAGAAATACTTGCTTTTCAACAGAAAAAAGGCCTTAATCAGTGGGATGGGTCCTTGCAAGAGGCAGGTGCTGCCTGTTATCTTTTTAACCAATTAGTAAAAACAGCTGCAGGCTTTTGATGGGGTGATCCGGAGAGGCTGTTGTAAGTGTTGCTTTGGCAGAGGAACGCCACAGCATGAAGGCAGGGAAAGTGCTACTAAAACTAGAAGTTTAAGGGTATCTCTGGCTTTGTTTTTCGTTTGGCCTTACATTCCGGTGAATTAGGTAGAAGCAAGGTGTTGTCTCCATTTCAGAGATGCGGAAAATGAGCATGACGAAGATGCTGTTCAGGAAGGTGAGACCCCACAGCATAGCAGCAGGCGATGGGATGTGGGTGAACAGGAGATGGGATGCTTTTTTTCCCTTCTGGGTGCTGCACTTGAGCAGTATGAACTGGTACCAGTTGTTTAGCTTCCCTTGACCTCAAATGTCTTCGCCTTTAAAACAAAAAGTCAAGCCAGGCCGGGAGCAGTGGCTCACGCCTGTAGTCCCAGTACACTGGGGGGCCGAGGCGGGCAGATTACTTGAAGCCAGGAGTTTGAGACCAGAGGTGAAACATGGTGAAACCCCGTCTCTACAAACAATACAAAAAGTAGCTGGGCGTGGTGACACTCACCTATAATCCCAGGTGCTCAGGAGGCTGAGGTGGGAGAATCATTTGAGCAAGGGAGGTCAAGGCTGCATGAGCAGTGATTGTGACACTGTACTTTAGCCTGGGCAGTGGAGCAAGACCCTGTCGGAAAAAAAAGAAAAAAAACGCAAAGCTAGATAATTTCTAAAATTTCTGAGGTCCCATTCAACCTTCCAACAACTTGATTCTACCCAAGTTATTCCATACTCTTGTACTCCTTTTCTACGACACCTCATTTTACAGATATTTTTTGACTGCTTGTGATGTTACAATTTTCTCAGCTCTCCCCTTTTGTCCAAGATGCCATTTGTTGAATTAAAACACACTTCCTGAACCAAAAAACGAGGTCTTCACCCATTAACCCGCCCGTATCTTTATTCAGAACTTATTTTTCCCAGTCCATCGCTCTTAACTTTTTTCACCTGCAGAAGTAGTTTCCCCACTTTTATTTACCCTTACTAAGTTTAACTCCTTTCTACTTTTTGTTTCAAACAGTTTTCACATGAAGCTATTTGAACTACTTTGGGAAGCTAGAAGCAGTTTGTCTTTAAAATCAGGCCCAGAACTTGAAATAAGTTGGACAAGGAGAATCATGACAATTAAGTAGCCTAACAGTGAAATGCGATCCTGTTTACTTTGCTTTCACCTTACCTTTCTGAAGTCTGATGAGAATATGGGGGTGAATTATCCAAACTGAATAATCACGAGAAGTGCTACAAAGAATAAGGGGGCCCTTAGGAAGTTTCTTCCCCATAGTGTCCAATATTTGCAAAATGACATTAAAAAATTTTTATTGCTAATTTCCTAATATGAGGAAAGTCAAGGAGCTGAGCTCTACTGCCTGTAGGAGATAATGTGCCTTTTGTTGCAATTGTTCTTATCTCACCAGGTATCCACTTATTAGACTGATGTTCTGTTTTTGTTTTTGTTTTTTTTTTTTTTTTTGAGATGGAGTCTTGCTCTGTTGCCCAGGCTGGAGTGCAGGGGGATGCATCTCGGCTCACTGCAGTCTCCACCTCATGGGTTCCAGTGATTCTCCTCCCTCAGCCTCCCAAGTAGATAGGATTACAGGTGCCCACCACCATGCCTGTCTAATTTTTATATTTTTAGTAGAGACAAGATTTTGCCATGTTGGCCAGGCTGGTCTTCAACTCCTGACCTCAGGTAGTCCGCCTGCCTCGGCCTCCCAAAGTGCTGAGATTACAGGTGTGAGCTTCTGTACCCAGCCTAGACTGATATTCTTTGTGCCATGAGGTACAATTGGCTCCAGCTTCAATCTTTGTACAGCTGAGAGGACGGTGAGATGGGAGAAACGTGAAGAATTCGCTGCTAGTAAATTCTGCGCAAGTATTATGCTCACATTTTTAAGTAGCTAGGTACTGATTGTTTTTAATGAGTTATAACAGACTATTATGTTGGTCAAATGCTACCTATTTTTCATGTGTCCTTTGACTTAAAGTTGTCCCTCCATCTGCTTGGAAGATTGATCACCCATATACCCAAATCCTCTCATACCTAGTCCCACAGTAGGCTCTGGGAATCCACTTACAGGAAAAGTTGAAAAGTTAACCCTTCATCTCTGCAGGTTTCACATCCATGAAGACTGCATTTTCCATCTTCTTTTGGTTGAAAACACAGGTGAACCCATACAGTTCAAACCTGTGTTGTCTGAGGTGGATCATTTTTCATCTGGTACAGATTATTTTTTGTAAATTTTTCCCCATGTTACGTAAAAGAAGAGAATGGTCATCCTCCGTATAAGGTGGTTTTTGTGTGTGTGTGTGTGTGTGTGTGTGTGTGTGTGTGTGTGTGTGTTTTTGGTGAAAATCATTTTTGCACGGAAGTGGCAGTTAGAGAGTTAATGTGCCTTGAGGCTAGGACAAAAGAGAGTCAGTTGAGGTAGGAGCAGGTTTTAAAGAACGAAAGCCTTTGCTTCCACTGGTTTTGTGTAGTAAGTGCTTATTTCAGCACATAATTAGATAATTGAGATAATGTCCAAGAAAAGTGATTATTTCCCTCCCTGAAAATGTTAAAGCTTTAAAGAGATTCATTTTTCAAGACCAATTTAGATTCAATTTGTCGGTTGCTTATTTGAATATTATAATCTGAAGCACTCTTACTCCCTGAGTGGCCAGCAGAGGTAACATTTCTTATGGTCATGAGAACCAGTGACTTGAAAGAGTGTTCAAAAGATCCCTTTGAATTACCGTGCTCCTCTTACTTGTGTTCATATTTAGATGGTCACTGCTGACTTTCATTCAGAATTGTTTTAGGTCCAGCTATTACTATCAGACTGAACCTGGGGGATAAAGTCCTTGGTCACAGTCTATAAACAGAGAGTCTCCTCTTTCTGAATAGATACCTCCAACTTAACTAGACATTTCATGGAGGTGGAAGGCAGGGGTGTCTTCATTCTTATGTCCTCACAGCCTCATTCATTGTTGGTGTTCATTAATGACATTGGATGAAGAAGTCTTTTTAATAGAAGTCATGCTTCATAAATGAAGGGGAATGGTAGGGGCAAACTGGAAAACCTTGATATGTTTGAGCCCAGAGGATTCTGTGTCTCTTCTGTGGTAGGTAGATAGGCTTGCTTTTTCTTTTCTCACTCTTCCTCTATTTTTTTTTAAGAAAACTTGTAAATTTTTCCCCAAGTTATGCAAAAGAAAAGAATGGTCATCCTCAGTATAAGATTGTTTTATTTATTTATTTATTTATTTATTTATTTAATTTATTTATTTTTGGTGAATTTCGTCTTCTGTGTCATTTAAGAGGATAAAGTATACCTCACATCCCAGTTAAAGACCACCGATGAACTGGGCTGAAACCTTTGCACCTCAAGACTTAGCTGTGTGTGGTCTTCTATTAAGGAAGAAAGTGGAGCTCTGGGCTTGAGAAGAGTGATTGAGTGTGTGGATGCTGGAGCCTGACTGCATGGATTCAAATTATACTTCCACCATCCACCGTTCCTGTGGACTGGCAAGCCATTTAATCTTTCTGTGCCTCAGTTTTCTAGCAGGAAAAAGAGAGTAATAATGATAACTCACAATATGGTTGTTATCTGTATTAAATGAGTTAATATGTGTGGAGCACCTAAACCTGTGCTTGGCACATGGTCAGCCCTTATATATTAGATGATGTTATTCCCCACTTACTGGCTGTGTAAGTTTGGCAGGTTACCTTCTCTAGCTATGGTTGCTTACCTTTAAAAATGAGCCTAATAATACCTTACTTACCTAGAGCCAAGGGGATGAAATCAAATAATCTCCTGGGACCAAAGACTTGACCCACTTTCCATGGAATTGTTTTGGCATCTGTGAGTATTGAGGGGATACTGAAACCTTATAATTCTGCTCCATGCCATGGTGCAGAAGGGTCAGTAGCCCCTTCCAGCATCTGTTATATTTTGCCCAAATCTATAGAGGGGCCTGGAAGCTTATTCCAGAAATCAAGAATTAGTTATGTCTGAGAAAATTGAGTCTTTTCAGTTCATAAAAACAAAAAGACCAAATACGTGCAATCTCCCACTGCCCCCTGCCGTGTTAGAACTGGATGATCTGCATAGCTCGTAAGAAGACTGATCTTAAGCCAGATGCAGTGGCTCACGCCTGTAATCCCAGCATTTTGGGAGGCCCAGGTGGGCGGATCACCTGAGGCTGGGAGTTCGAGACCAGCCTGACCAACATGGAGAAACCCTGTCTCTACTAAAAATACAAAATTAGCCGGGTATGGTGGCACATGCCTGTAATCCCAGCTACTCGGGAGGCTGAGGCAGAAGAATCACTTGAACCTGGGAGGCGGGGGTTGCGGTGAGCAGAGATCGCACCATTGCACTCCAGCCTGGGCAGGAAGAGCGAAACTCTGTCTCAAAAAAAAAAAAAAAAGACTGATCTTATCATCTGTTGTTGTGATGATTTCCTTCTTGAATAAGCAGATGTCTGATTTTAATCAATGGGTATTTCCTCTAGACAAGAAGCTTGTTCTGAGACTTAAAAGACACCATTGAATTTTTCTGCAGTGTCCTGGTGACTTTTTGATTAAGTGCCTCAGTTAATAATCCCTGAAAATACTATGATCAGGAGCAAACAGAGAAGTACCTGTTTTAAAAACAAGATCAAATCAAGATTTAGAAAGTGTTTTACTTTCCCTTAGTGGTTGGTGGGATGCAATGATATGTTTTTATCTGTGTGAGCATTCCTTTTGAATACATTGCTAGAAATGTGTTTTTGAATCAGAATTTCTCAGTATTAATACTTAGATTGTTTTTAGTGCTGAAGAACATAGCTCAAGTTATCAATATGTGACATGTAGCCACCCCTTCTTGCAGATAAAGCAAGACTGTCATTTTCCTTATGGCTACCATTTCCATTTTGCAGAAGGAATTACTGTTTGTGTTTAACACTTGACCGCAGTCGTCTTGGACCTTTGCTCAAAGAGAGATGGCAATTACTGTTAAGCCAGTTTGACTTGCCTCTCCATCCAGAACAGCGTCCTGTCCATCCCAGGCACTGATTGCATGCCTGCTGAGTGGGACTGGATTTGAAAAACGCTGAGCCCTTCAGGTAGACAGGCAGCTGTCCCAAGAGGCAGCTATGCAGCTAGGAAACAGGGCTGCAGTTTTTACCCCCATTCTTTGGTGCCAGCTTCCCAGCATATGAATAGTGTGGTAGAAACTACCCTGGGCTGATGTTTGGAGGTTGTTTTTGTTTGTGCTGTTTTTGTTTAGGCAAATTGGGTCTGTGATAGAGATCTGACTGATAGAGACTTTGCAGATGTTTTGCCCTTTAGGGGAATGCGGATCCTTGGGGATCTTTGCATTGTTTTATCTAATAGGGTTGGTTGTGTGTGACACTGTGTCATGCCAGGTTTCATTCAGTTGGCTGGGACACCAAAGGCCAAAGGGGTGTCCTGCTGCTGCCAGGGTTTCTAAGGAAGCCGGGAAGTCACAGCTGCTGAGCAGAAAGAAGCCTGCGGTTGACATAGGGAGTGTAGAGGGTAATCATTCCTGCCGAGCCTGGGCTGTTTACTCTGCCACCGTGTTGCTGGTGGACGCTGGGTGTGGTGGGCGTGCTTGCCTAGTACCTGTTTGTAGAGCACTGAGACAGCCAGGGCAGAGCTAAAACAGCATTCATCTGAAACCAGTCGTGTGGGTTTTCCCTCACGGGCTTCAGCAGCTAAAATCTGCATTCCAGATGAAACCTGCAGGGAAGCGGAAGAAAGCACTTAAAAAAAAAAAAAAAAAAAAAAAAAGCTTAAAGGGTAGTAAATTAACTGCTTTGAGAGTTCTAGGCACTTTTGAGGTGATCGATTGCTTTCTTTAATTCGTTTCCTTGATTGCTGCGTTGTAAGTGGCTGCTGATCTGGGTGTACAGCTAGTTTTTTGGCCTGGATGCCCCAGGCCTCTCTGATCATAATCCAGATGAAAAAGAAGGCCTGTGTCAGAAGTATTTCAGTCATTTTCTGCTGATTCACTTCTGATTCCCTTAGGCTTCTCTGGGCAGTGGCTTAAGTTCCTTCAGAATCAGCCTGCCGGCTCAGCACTTTCAGAAGCCTTTGCTTGCTCACCAATGAGGAAGTTGAATGCCACCAGGAGAACCGCCGGCCTGGGGCGGAGCTCCTCGTGAAGTCCTGGGCTGGGATTACAGGGCAGGCTGACTTTCCCTATGACAAAAAGGCTTTTGTCCCCGGGTAAATACGGAAGTTTCAGAAGAGCAGCGTCCCTGGTCCGTGTGTAGTAAGGTGCGCGGTCTCGGCTGCTTCTGGGCTTAGACTCCACAGGCTTTTCCCAGTTACCCTGGCATACCATCATCGCACAAACTGGAAGGAGGGCACAGTGGCCTGAAAGAGACCAAGTGTGTTTGCTGTGTGGCTGACAGCCTAACTGCCGGTTCCTGTTGCTCTCTGTCCTGTGAATTAAGAGCAGATGGACTGGATAAACTGAGAGAGCCGGAGAAGGTAACACAAGTCAGAACTTCCACCAAGGGCATTACTGAGACATGGAAAACGTTGATAATTCTCTGGATGGCAGTGATGTCTCAGAACCAGCAAAACCTGAAGTCGGACTTGAAGTGGCTCAGTCGATCCTGAGTAAGTTCTCTATGAAATCCCTGTTTGGGTTTACGAGTAAGTTGGAATCTGTGAATCCAGAAGAGGAAGATGCTGTGCTAAAAGCATTCCACAGTTTAGACGCGGATCCCACATCTCAGCAGGATGATCCCAGCAATGGCTTGGATCCACAGGAAGCAGAATCTGAGGTTACACCTGACCTCGGAAATGATGAGAAAACTGCAAAGGTGGAGACAGAATCAGAGGGAAGTCAGAGAAAAGAAGCAGGGACATCTCTCCTTGCTCAAGAGCTGCTTCCCCTCTCTACTTGGAAAGGGACAAAGGACGATGTCCTTTGTGTTCGTGGGACCCTCGTGCACACCACCAGTGATTCTGACTCTGATGACGGTGGCCAGGAGCCAGAGGAGGGAAGCAGCACCCATGGCCCAAAGTCCCCTAGTGTTGTTTTATCTGAGCCATTGCAGGAGTCCCAGGAAAACCCAGGAGGTTTCAGGGAAGATACTGTCACTGGGGAGATGAACGGTGCAGAGCTCTGTGCAGAAGATCCTCAGAGGATTCCACCTGAGATAAGCAGCAAACTGGAAGCTGGCAATGGTGGTCTTCAGACAGAGTATCGCCCCAGCCAGGGCCAGGTGGGAGAAGAAGGGTCCCGAGTCCTACCTGCAGTAACAAGCGAGAATTCGAGTGTTGGTGTCACTGAGAGTGCCTCTTCTAAAAAAGAAACCTCTGGAGAGAAGTCATTCCAACTTCCAGCTTTTTTCAGTGGGCTTCGTGTGCTGAAGAAGGGGGCTACCGCTGAGGGGGGAGAGACCATCACTGAAATTAAACCGAAGGATGGGGACTTAGCTTTGCTCAAATTGACCCAGCCTGTGCAGAAGTCCTTAGTGCAGGCAGGGCCACAGACAGTGAAGACTGAGGAGAAAGCAGCTGAGCCGAAGGCCACTCCCACTCTCCTGGAGCAGCTCTCTCTGCTCCTCAACATTGACATACCCAAAACTGAACCAAAGGGAGCAGACCCTGAGTCGCCCAGGAGAGAAGAGATGGGCTGCAACGCGGATCGAGAGAGCCAGAGCGGCCCTGGAGTAGCCCAAACCCAGGGTGGTGAGGTCAAGCCAAAGCCGCCAGAGACGGCCCTGGAGGCTTTTAAAGCCTTATTCATCCGGCCCCCCAGAAAGGGGACCACAGCCGACACCTCTGAGCTGGAAGCGCTCAAGCGCAAGATGAGACAAGAGAAGGAGTCGCTAAGAGCTGTGTTTGAACGGTCCAAGTCAAAGCCAGCGGATGGCCCCTCTGATTCCAAAAGTGTATGTAGAATTGGGTTTTGCATTTTAATATAAAATATGGTGCGGCTGTATTTCTTTCCAGGTTTCCTCCCAAAGTGATTCCTAGTTGCCTGTTAGTGATTCTTTTAGGTGGAAAAAGATTATAGTCAAATTACGTTGTCCTGTAAGGAGTACGGAGTTAGCCAGAAGTGCTTTTCATGCTTCGTGACTTTCATCTGGAATATTATAAGAGGAATATACATAAAGCTGTGCAGGTAGGAAAAGGATAACTGTCACCGTGAGTTTAAACGTTGATGGTAAATGCACTGATAAAGTAGCATGAGGAAATGATGCACGATGGAAGTACAGCCCAGGTTTACAGGGTTTCCTCACCACTTAATTATACCTCCGCAGAAACTATCGTTCCTTTGAAATTCTGCCATTTGGCAAAATAGGTGTTTGTGGTGTGATTACAGTGTTCCACATTGATTGGAAGGCTTCCAGATTGAGCACTGGATTTAGAATGAGACCTGGGTTTGTATTCTACTTCTGCCATTTACTGGCTGGGTAACCTTAATAATCTCCAAGCCTCAATCTCCTCATATGCAAAATGAGGAAAATAAATTGGTTATATGGTTGTTACAAGAATTAAAGGCAGTGCATGAGAAGCATCTACTTAATGGAAGCTGTTACTACTCAGAGAAGACGAACTCAGGTAATTGCTAAAGATGAGCAAGTGCCTGTCCAGTAGATCTGAAACGATCATAAGAACAATAAATAGAATTTCTTGCTTAATATCAGTTCAGTGTATGATTATCGTTCCTCTTATATATTTAAAATATTCAGTTAGAATGTTAAAAATGAAAGTCTTTGGCAAAATTTCTCAGATTGCAGTTAAAAAACCAAGCACAATGTAGCAGTCTCCTAGTTGTAAAAATCAACCCATATAAAAATGACTGGAATATGAAGGTAATCTCATTCATTCGTTTATAGGAATAAAAGGAAGTTTAGCAGTGTGGAATGTTTGAAAAAGTGTGTCTTGGTCTACCACTGATGTTCATGAAGTTAGTCTTTATGTAAAATAATCCTGGAGTCTGGGATACATTTGTAAACATTCCTATAAATGTACTTCGGTGTAGTACATTTATGTCTGTATCTTCAGGTCAAAGTATATTTGTGCTTTTTGAAATTAATAAAAACCATCTTTTAAGGGTTGTGTGATACCTACTTAGCCTCAAGGTTTTTTTCGTTGTTTTACATGTTCACCTCAATTGATCACGTTACACTTCTGCAAAAGGGTCACACTATAGAAAGATACCTCAGTTGCAGTGAATGAGAGCAATGTGCAACTAGCCATTAAAATTAACTTCTGAATTAGGGTTAGCATGCCATTTTTCAGGAATTAATTGGCTCTGACTACATTTCACTTCTTATTTGCCTGCTCTTTCCACAGCCTGACCACAGCCCGACTGAGCAGGATGACAGGACTCCTGGCAGACTTCAAGCTGTCTGGCCACCCCCAAAGACAAAAGACGCAGAAGAAAAAGTGGGACTGAAGTACACTGAAGCAGGTAATGTGAAAAGAAGCTAGGGGCCCAGGAAAGAATCTCTTCCTGCAATGGCTTTTAGTTCTAGCTTAGTTGACTCTCAGAATCTGGGGTTTTGTTTCATTATAAAATGTATTGCTGAAGGCTCTCTTTTTGGTTTTGCTGGGAAAGTGCACCTTTGCACGCATATTGTTAACGAGCCTCTGAAAGCTGAAAGATGAATGCAGTGGAATGAATGAAAGGGGGCATGTGTGTGAGGCAGGAGAACCTTGGGGGACCTGATGGAGCAAGTAGATTGCAAATCCCTCAGGAAGCCGGTGGTTGGTCCTCATCCAGTTTTGTGAGCTGGCAGTGTTGCTAGAAGAGGCAGAGTATGGTTCTCTAGAGCTGTAATCTGATTTGTTGTTTGTCTTTGAGTAATGCTTTGGAGATAAAGGAACCTTGTGCAGAGTGAATGTACAGATACCATATCAGTTACTCATTCACTTTTGTGAGACAAAGCTTTATTTAATGCATGGCCAACTGTAAAGCAACCTAACTCTCTGGAAACCTGCCTAGGAACTTTACTTGAATTTATTTAAATGAAATGGGAATCTAGGTATGGTTACTATTTAAGTGAAAGTTTCACATGAACTGTAAAATGACACCAAAGCATTAGAAGATGGGTTATATACCCATATTAAGAATTGCATGTGTGTGTGTGTATCCCTGAAACCTCTTTGCCTTCTTCCTGATATTTAGAGATTACCTATACATGGCTTATATTTGTTGTTTTTATTAGGTATGTGTGTGTATTAAGATCTATCTATCTTTCTGGTTATAGAAAAATACTTTTTTCCATTCCTGTTCATTGATAGATATGAACAGATCAAAGGTGGGTGGTTCAGTAGGTTTTTCCATAATATCAGACTGGATTGAGGACACACTGGCAGTTGAATCTTGAGATCATTTCTAGCTTTCATTTACACAGTTGCTGCTTATGACTCTGCAGGGCATTGGTTACTTCACAGCATTTTCTTTCTGTGGTGTTTGACTTCCAGGATGAAAACTCATATTCTTGATGAAAATATGGATAGTGATTTAAGTCTTCTTGCACACATTTGATTTTCCAAAAATCATAATTGTATAAGAGTGAACAGCACAAGGGTGGAAAATGATTGTTTCCTCTAAGCAGAGCAATTCAGACAGCACTAAAGAAAGCATAAGGATGTTGTAGGTAATTGAAGCACAGAAGTAGCATAGGGCTGAACTTCTGTTTATCCCAAACTGGAATGGAAAATTTCCTAAACAACGTTAGGTCACTTTTTTCCTTTAGCTTTGTTTTCTCTAGGGTAATTACATATATGACTGTATGAATGAGGGTCGTACTAATCAGGAATCAGCTGGCACTCAAATGGAGTGATTTGAGGAGAGTTTATTAGAGACCTGTCATAAAGGTACAGACGGGGTTTAGGAAAAGCAGTAAGAGAGCGCTACTCTGGGGCTAGTACCAAGAACAAGCTTTTACCACACCCAGGCCTGAAGGGGCAAGAGTAGGAGTGGCTCTCAGAAGCTAGAACTTAAGAGGGAGGCTGAGTGGTGTGGAGACAACTGCTGGGCAGGACCTGCAGCCCTCAGCAGGGAGGTGCCACCGGTCCATAGTGACATGCCAGGCGGGATGCTGAGGGCAGACAGCCTGATCTCTTTTTTTTTTTTTTTTTTTTTTTTTTTTTGAGGCGGAGTCTCGCTCTGTCGCCTGGACTGGAGTGCAGTGGCCAGATCTCAGCTCACTGCAAGCTCCGCCTCCCGAGTTTACGCCATTCTCCTGCCTCAGCCTCCCGAGTAGCTGGGACTACAGGCGCCCGCCACCTCGCCCGGCTAGTTTTTGTATTTTTAGTAGAGACGGGGTTTCACCGTGTTAGCCAGGATGGTCTCGATCTCCTGACCTCGTGATCCGCCCGTCTCGGCCTCCCAAAGTGCTGGGATTACAGGCTTGAGCCACCGCGCCCGGCCAAGCCTGATCTCTTCTCATCCCACTGTCTGGTCCCCCACCGTCATTCCCATTGGCCAAATCCAGAGAGAAGTCAGCAGACCGGGAGCACTTGAGCCTATCATTTCAGACCTGTCAGTGGGGCCCAGAAAGGGCGCAGACCTGGAGAGGCACGCAGGAGATCTCCTGCACAGTTATACTGCCTCCATGAGCGCCCAGCAGGCCCTGCGCGGACGCAGGAGATCTCTTGCACAGTTACACTGCCGCCATGAGCGTCCGGCAGGCCCTGGGCGGACAGGCTTCTCAAGCCCTCCTGGAGAAGAATCTGCACACACATGCTGGTGTTGTCATACCGCACGACACAGGATTTCAGGACCAAGGCACAAAGACAAACTTCTGTTTTTATCATCCTGTGGGAGGGTTATATTTTCTAGTATAATCAGTTCATGGAAAATATGACGGCTATTATTCAGAGGCTTGCTCTGTAGATTCCTGCTTCATCTTAATATGAAGGGTTTACGGATCTCAGAAAATCTCTCATAGGGTTTTAAATGTTCCCCTACATTACAAAATAAAATAAAACTTGAAGATACACAGAAAAGTCATGAAGCAAAAGAAACTTTCTATGATTCTATTTCAGAGGAACTGTTGTCAATATTTTAAAACATGACAGGCCTATGTGAATTTAATACTGAAAAATTAAAGTAGAATTTGAATCATTATAGACTACTTTTTTATTTAAACTCTTCAAATGATTTTTACTACTTATAAAAATTTATTTCACTTATACATGATACATTATAAATAACAGTACTGTAAGTCTTTGTGTAGAAGTATTTTATCTTAGGATAAATGCTGACAGAATTGCTGTACATAAGAGAATACGCCTTTCTAAGGTTTCTGATGTGTATTACCATGTTGCCATAGTTGTTTTTTCTTACTGAATACCTGTCCCTAAGAATTTCCCTTTTGAAACTGTTATTTTACTTTTTATCACTTGTTTTAAATTTTACTGTATTTTGTGATGTGTGGAAGTTTTAAATATTGACATAATCAAATCTATCCTTTCATCATATAATTTCTGATTCTTCTTTTAGCTTAAAAGACTTTCTCTAATATAAGTTTACCAATGTTTTCATATTTCTTGAAGGGTTTCCTTCTACTTCTTTTTTTCTCTCCTTCCATCACTCCATTTCGTATGAAAAATTTAATTTGGTATACGGTCTGAGCTAGAGATCGAAGACAACTTTTTTTCTAAATTGCTAATGAATTCTATAACAGACTTTTATTTCCCCCAAATTTGTTTAGGACTGTTGGGGGCTTTCTGTTGTCTTTCATATGTTTGTATATTATGCCCTATCTTATTGTAGCATTACAATACATCTCAGAATCTGACAGTTCCATTTCTTTTGCATACTTTTAAAAAATGTTTTTGAGTTCCCTCATATATTCATTCTTCTAGAAAAACAAAATTTTTATTCGAATTGTATTAATTTATAAATCAATGTGAGGTAGGAGTGAGAATTCTTACTATCTTCACCAAGAGCGTGTCTTATAAAGCTACTCAAAGTTTCTTGACGTTGAGTAAGTTAAATATATAGTATTTATTTACATATAAATATATATTTATGTATGCGTATATGTCTTGTATTTTTTTCTAAATATCTTCCCTGGCATATTTTTTCAAAGACAAATACATGGTATGGATTTGCTTCTTGTGATTTGTTTTCCTTAGAAGTCTAATGTGCTCGTAAGCCTCTAGTGACTCGAGCATGCTAGCTTTATTGCAGGTGATTTTCTCCCCAGGGTCAGGGCTTGACTGGGTCAAGGACACATTTGGACTGACCTGTGGTACTTTCCCTCAGTTTTACCATGGTTAGTGATTCTTCATATTTTTCGACTCCTTTAAAATCTAGCAGTGATAGAAAGCCACAGAAGAAAACATGACACCGAATTTAGCATATATTTTAGACCTTCCACCCCACGCCACAGCTATCTGTGGACACCTCGAGGTTCAGAGGAAGAACCTGTTCCAAATACTCAACCCAAAGCTGGGCTTCCTTTCGCCTCCATCTCCTATTTTGTATTATGAAGGACTGCCTGAAATTTCTCACTATTAAGAAATTTAAAAAATACATTGTCGTGATGTACATCTCAAAATCCTCAGGGGGAGTGAGGTTAATGTTTTTGAAATTAAAATGATACCATTTAGGGAACTGTCAGTGACTGAATTGCTCACAGAATGAGAAAGAAACAAGTTTGAAGAAAAACACTCATGCTTTCTGAATTGAATTGTGCATATGTGGTTTCTCTCTCAGTGTGCATCTGGAAAAGCTTTTGTCTTTACCTGCAGCATCTCAGAGCTGGCCGGAAGCTGGGGAACGGCAGATGTGCTGCTGTGCTGAGTGTGAGGACCATAGCTTTTGTAGAGAAGAGAACTTAGCACAATACATTGTAGTTATTGAAAGTAAGCTAATTGTCCAGACATGTGGCATCTCCAGGAGATACATCTTTCCTCAGAACCTGGGAGCAATTCAGAAACATCCCTATTTAGAGTATTTTAGATTAAATAGAGAAATAACCCATCCCTCAATTTAATAAAGATCCACCTGTTTTCTGGTTTGTTTCTCGTTTGAATTTCCTTCATTATGAAATGAGAGTTGTTTGCCACCCTTCCTGGTAAGTCAGATATCCTTGCTTTACCAGTCAAAGAGAGCTATAAATACCTCATACTACTTTATTGGGCTACTATAATTTGAGCTTTAATTTCTGCATTCATAGCTAGCGGGCTGCGTTAGTCAGCAGTGGATTTTCCTTTAAAGTTACGTGTCCAGACATATTATCCTGACTTTCTCTTTTACCGTCTGCGGAATGGGTTTGTTCATTGTACTATCTTCCATAGACCCCTGTAGCATGCTATCATCACTTACATGGAGTGATTGGATTGTGATAGCCTAGAAATTGGAAGCTGTACAGACTAAAGACCAGAAATGTCTTTCAGTTTTGGATTGCAGAAAAAGGTTCACTGGGAAACTAGAGGTGAAGTGTATTGTGCTAAGCTTCCGCTTAGTATACGTACACAGCTGGGAGCTGTAGAGAGGAGACTGACTGACTCAACATAAATGGGAACTAAAGCTTGACTTTTAGGAGAGGAATCGGAAGTGGGGACTGGAGACTCAAGAATCACATATTGTGTTCACGAAAATATTAGTAAAGATCTTTGGCTCAGGAGAGTGGAAGCAAGAGATTAAAGTACAGAGTCTCAGTTTTTAGAATATAAAAAACAGAGCTGCAAACAGCTTAGGTCATTTAGTTCAGCTTATTCATTTCACAGATGACAGTAGGGAGATTATGAATTGCTGAAAGATACACATAACTTATTAATACTCTGTATTGATAAATTATATGTAATAATTATGAGTTGGAATTATAAGTTGAAGATAAAGATAGTCTCAAATTGAAGAGTGATGGATTAAACTTTTAAAAAATCTTTTTGTCAGTATACCAGTATCTAAAGATCCAACAAGGAAAATATATGAAATCAGAAGCATTTTTTGTGGGAACATAAATTAGTATGGCCATTATGGAAAATGGTATGGAAGTTCCTGAAAAAACTAAAAATAGAACTACTAAATTACCCAATAATCACACTTCTGGGCATGTATCCAAAGGAACTGAAACCAGTATATAAAAGGGATAACTGCACTCCTATGTTCATTGCAGAACTATTCATAATAGCCAAGACATTACATCAGTGTAAGTATTCATCAATGCGTAAATGGATAAACTATGATATATATACACAATGGAATACCAATCAAGCCTTAAAAAGGCCGGGGGGAAATTCTGTCATTTGTGCCAATGTGGATATGTCAGGAGGACCTTATGCTATGTGAAATAAGCCAGGCACAAGAAAGACAAAAGTTGCGTGATCTCGCTTATATGTGGACTCTAATAAAGTTGAACTCATGGAAGTAGAGAATAAAATGATGATTATCAGAGGCTGGAGATGTGGGACGGAGGGAATGGAGAGTCGTTGATCAAGGGACACAACATTTTAGATGAACAGGAGAAACAGATTTTGTGATCTTTTGAGCACCAGTGTGATTATAGTAAAAAATAACGTATTCTATATTTCAAAATAACTAAGAATAAATTTCAAATGTCTCACCATAACAAACTATAGGCAAGAAAGGTGATGCATATGTTAATTAGCTTAATTTAATCGTACCACATTGTATGCCTGTATCAACACCACATCATATACCCTGTAAAGGTATACGACTATGATTTGTCAATAAAAAATTATGCAGATTATTACAAATTATGGGATCTGAAGTGAGTGGACCTGAACAGTAATGTAGAGCATACGAGGCCATCCTGGCTCACTGGACTCATCTGCAAAAACTCACTTGGTTGTTTCATGCTGTTCTTTTGATTCCTCAAATAGAAATCAAAGAAGGGAGTGAATGGTATTTTTTATGCTATGAGGCATAAGCAATTTCAAGCAAATAAAAATGCTTCTAGTCCGTGGATTCTTGGAAAGTTCAGGTGAGGTTCATTCAGCTACCATTCATTGAGCCAGAGTTCGTGTGGTAAAATGCATGGTGTATATGTAAATGGTTTTGGGAGGTACATGAACAAACTTTTTCATTTTAAGAGTTGTTATTTCAGAGATTTCACTGGGTTTTAGAGAAAATAAAACCAGTGCATTCAGTCTACTTTGAGGCCTCTTTTGGGAAGATTAGAATGAGATTGATGTGCCATATTCTATACCACATTTTTATAAACATCTTTCAATAGTCATTGTCTTTCTCATAATTTCTCTCCAAGTGGCCTCGTTTTTCTTCTCTTGTGCAAATCTCTGTCTATTGCCAGCCACCAAGTTTTCTTTCTCCAGATCATCCACCAAGCGGCCTCTCCACCATCCTGGCTTCAGCCTCCTGCACCAGCAGCCCCACCACACCTTTCCACCACCAGCTGCACCACACCTTTCCACCACCAACCCCACCACACCTTTCCACCACCAGCCACACCACACCTTTCCACCACCAAACCCACCACAACCTTTCACCACCACCCACCACACCTTTCCACCACCAAACCCCCTTCCACCACAACTTTCCACCACACCACACCTTTCCACCACCAACCCCACCACACCTTTCCACCACCAACCCCACCACACCTTTCCCACCAGCCACACACACCTTTCCACCACCAACCCCACCACACCTTTCCACCACCAGCCACACCACACCTTTCCACCACCAACCCCACCACACCTTTCCACCACCAGCCCCACCACACCTTTCCACCACCCCCCACACACCTTTCCACCACCAGCCCCACCACACCTTTCCACCACCAACCCCACCACACCTTTCCACCACCAGCCCCACCACACCTTCCACCACCAACCCCACCACACCTTTCCACCAGCCCACCACACCTTTCCACCACCAGCCACACCACACCTTTCCACCACCAGCCCCACCACACCTTTCCACCACCACCACACACACTTTCCACCACCAACCCCACCACACCTTTCCACCACCAGCCACACACCTTTCCACCACCAACCCCACCACACCTTTCCACCACCAGCCACCACACTTTCCACCACCAACCCCACCACACCTTTCCACCACCAGCCACACCACACCTTTCCACCACCAGCCACACCACACCTTTCCACCACCAACCCCACCACACCTTTCCACCACCAACCCCACCACACCTTTCCACCACCAACCCCACCACACCTTTCCACCACCAGCCACACCACACCTTTCCACCACCAACCCCACCACACCTTTCCACCACCAGCCCCACCACACCTTTCCACCACCAACCCCACCACACCTTTCCACCACCAGCCCCACCACACCTTTCCACCACCAACCCCACCACACCTTTCCACCACCAGCCACACCACACCTTTCCACCACCAACCCCACCACACCTTTCCACCACCAGCCCCACCACACCTTTCCACCACCAACCCCACCACACCTTTCCACCACCAGCCCCACCACACCTTTCCACCACCAGCCACACCACACCTTTCCACCACCAGCCCCACCACACCTTTCCACCACCAGCCACACCACACCTTTCCACCACCAACCCCACCACACCTTTCCCCCAGCAGCCCCATCACACCTTTTCACTTGCAGTTTACTTCCTTCCGCTCAGTCCACTTTTTATGTGCTTATAGCCATCAACTAGCTCAGCAAATAGAACACCCTCTCCATAGAAACCAGATAGGAAATTGTAAATAACATTTTTTTCTTCTTCTCTAGAAAGAACAGATTATTTCTGAGAAATAACTAAACCCAAAGTTGCAATAGGTAAACTCTGAAGCACTTTTCCCCCCCAAGATAAAAGGAAGCACTTGATGGGGGTTGAGAACATGAGATGAGAATGTAGAAAATGATTTCAGAGGGAAAGGAAAGTAGGACCGGGAAAGTCCTGAAGACATAATTAAGTTTGGCATTACTTTTACTGCAGGGTTCATGGGTTTGAGCATCAACTCAACTTGAGTTTGAAGCTGTGGCTCTGTCATGTGCCAGCTGTGATGGGGCAGGATAATTTACTTCTTTGGATTTTCATCCTTGTCTCTAAAAATGAGGGTAATGGTAGTTTTAAACAATTATTGTAAAGATAAGACAGTATCTATGAAGTTCAACTGCAGCACTACTTTTTTTTAAACCAGTTTTTATAGGAAAGTAACAAAAATAGAGAAAATTACACAAGAGTGTATAGCTCTGAGTTATAGCAAACTGAACACTCCCAGGTAACCATGATGTAGATCAATAAATAGTACATCTTCTAGCACAACAGAAGGTTCTTTCTTGCCCCCTTCCAATCGCTACAGTTTCCCTTTCCCTCAAAGAAAACCATTATCCTAACTTCTAACACTATAGGTTAGTTTTATCTGCTTTTCTTAAGATGGAGTCTCGCTCTGTTGTCCAGGCTGGAGTACAGTGGTGCCATCTCAGCTCACTGCAACCTCTGCCTCTGGGTTCAAGCAATTCTTCTGCCTCAGCCTCCCGAGTAACTGAGATTACAGGTGTGCGCCACCATGTCTGGCTGATTTATTTGTATTTCTATTAGAAATGGGGTTTCGCCATGTTGGCCAGGCTGGTCTTGAATTCCTGACCTCCAGTGATCCGCCTGCCTCAGCCTCCCAAAGTGCTGGGATTACAGGTGTGAGCCACTGTGCCTGGCCTAATTTCATATGCTTTTAAACTTAATATAAATTCACTCATTTTGTGTCTAACTTCTTTCTGTTAACATTATGCTTGTGAGAATCATATATGTTGCTATGTGTACCTATAGTTCATTTATTTTCATTCCCCTGTAGTATTCCATTATATGACTATATCACAGTGTATTTATCCAATTCTAATGCTGGTGGACACTGATGTTGTTCAAAGTTTGTGGCTGTTATAATGCTAAATCAAGTTAAGCCTAAAGCTGCCTCCTTATGTATTTTAAGTTCAACCTAAAGGTTTCGATGTATGTAGTTAACTATAACGCAAATGGAGGTGTAAATAGACGGTAGCCTACTCTTGTGGCAATCACTGAGTTTTGGCTTGCAATCAAAGGGGGCCAGCTGTTCAAACTGTGTTAAAATAAGGTAAGTGCTGAGCTGTAACCAATCTGGCTGTCTCTGTACCTCACTTTGGTTTTCTCTTTGTCACTTTCCTTTTTCTGACTATAAATCTTCTTCTGCCACATGGCTGCACTGGGCTCTCTCAGCCTGCTCTGGCCCAGGAGGCTGCCTGATTCTCGCATTCTCCTTTGCTCAGTTAAACTCTGTTAAACTTAATTTCCCTAAGATTTTTCTTTTAATGACAAACATTGCTCTAAACATCCTTGGACATGCCTTTTGATAAATGCAGGAAGACATTTCTTTTGGGTGTATACCTGGAAATAGAATTGCTGGTAATAGGGCATATCTGGATTCTGTGTCAGCAGATGATGCTAAACACTTTTTCAAAGGGATTTTCATCCGTTTATACGTCCACCAGCAGCATGTGATGGTGCTGATTGCTCCACATTCTTAGCGTTTGGTATGTTTGGTTTTTCTTATTTGAGCTCATTCTGGCTTTAATTGATATTTCGTTGATCACCAGCCAGGCCAAGCACTTTTTCATGGCCATTGCATGTCCTCTTGTGGGGTGCCTGTCTGAGTCACTTGTTCAATTTTAATGAATTGTCTCTCTTTTTCGTATTGATTTGTAGAGAAGTTATTTTTACATGCTGAATTTGAGCCCTTTGCTTAAGTGTGTTGCAAGTATTATTTCTCTCTCTCAATAGTGGTTTTTGATTAGTATAAATTCTCAGTTTCACTCTAATGAATCTGGTGTTATTGGTTAGGGCATTTTAAGCCGTCTTAAAGTTATTTTTCTAACCCAATCATGAAAATATATATATTTTAAGTATCTTTAAAAATTATTAGTGCTCTTCATTTGTCATTTTAGAGCTACAATATACTGGGTATTGATTTTTTGTTTTTTTGTCTATGAGGTGAAGTACAGTCAAATTTGTTTTTAGATCAAAATTAACCAGAATTGTTGATTGAAAAGCCTACCTTCACCTTCTGGGCTGTATTCTGTTCCACTGTTCTGTAGCTTTGTCTAGCCTTGTACCAATTTCACACTATCTTAATGACTGTGTGAACACAAAACCTGACAGCATGTACCCAAGGTGATCAGGATACAGCTTGCTTTTATACATTTGAGGGAGACATAATACATTAATCAATAGATGTGAGGTTTTCACTGGTTCAATCTAGAAGGGTAGGACAACTCGAAGGGGTGAGGAGACTTCACCCCATATTTTGATTGGCAATTGGTTGAAAGAGTTATTATGAGAGAGAGGAGTGTCTGGATTAAGATAAGGGGTTGTAGAGACCAAGGTTTTATCATGGAGTTGAAGCCTCCAGATAGCAGGCTTCAGAGAGAATAGATTACAGATGTTTATGAGACTTAAGGTCTGTGTTGACATTAATGCTGCAGGGGAATAATGAGGCACATCCAATCCCCACTTCCTGTCATGGCCTGAACCAGTTATTCAGGTTAAATTTTTTGAATGCCGTGGCTAAGGAGAGAGTCCATTCAGATAGTTGCAGGGGATGGAGGGCTTCAAATTTTGTTTTTGGTTTACAACTATAGCTCTGTAATCAGTTATGATACCCCGCTAGAGTGTGTCCTTGTTGCTTGGTTACTCTCAGCTCTTTGTATTTCCATATAAGATACAAGTAGCTAGAACTGTTCTATGAATAATCAAGCAATATAGAATTTTAAAGAACGGAGACATAAAAGCTTTCACCAGTAACTATTGGACAGAATTTCAGCCTGCATTTTCTGGAAGCTGTGATTGGCTGTATGTCTGCCTCATGGTGGAATCCCTCATGTCTTCAACTCCCTTTTGATGTTTGCAAAGTGTTTAGTTTTCTTTCTCTCTGTCTACTCGATTGTGACCATTTCACGTAGAAGAGGAGGGAAAGGGTAATTGGGTTTGAGAAATAGATTGCTGTTGCTTCTCAGTATGAAATAGTAGGTGTCAGGCCTCCGAGCCCAAGCTCAGCCATCATGTCCCCAGTGACCCGCCCGTACACATCCCAATGGCCTGAAGCAACTGAAGATCCACAGAAAACGGCCTTAACTGATGACATTCCACCATTGTGATTTGTTTCTGCCCCACCCTAACTGATCAATGTACTTTGTATTCTCCCCCACCCTTAAGAAGGTTCTTTATAATTCTCCCCACCCTTGAGAATCTACTTTGTGAGATCCACCCACTGCCTGCAAAACATTGCTCCTAACTCCACCGCCTATCCCAAAACCTATAAGAACTAATGATCCCACCACCCTTTGCTGACTCTTTTTTCAGACTCAGTCCGCCTGCACGCAGGTGACATAAACAGCCTTGTTGCTCACTTGGCCTGCTGCACTCAGCCCCTTGTTTGAGTGAGCACATGAGTGAGCGAGTACGGTGTTTGGCTAGCAGCTCCAAGTGCCAACATAGGAGCAGCTTCCGTGCAGGGTCTGTTGCCAGAACAGGCATGTTACCTCAAGGTAGGGGTGCCTGTGACCCCGAAGACCCAGAGGGAATGTTAGTGTGCTAATTAGCTTTTTGAGTTTTGCTGTCTGCAGCCCGACGGATGGTGGTACATTAGCAGCCCAGTCAGCAGTGTGGCTGCTCTCCACCAGTGAGGGCAAAGGCTTTCAGAGTACCCACACTCAGTGGGTCCCAAGCTCTTGTCCAGTGTCCAAGAAGAATGAGGTCACACTGACGATTGAAGGGTGATGAGAGCGAAGGATTTTATTGAGCAATGGAACAGCTTTCAGCAGAGAAGGGACTATGGGGAGTGGGGGTGATCCCACACACCCACAGTCAGGTGGTTTCTCTCCCTGTGGTTGGGTCTGGGGCATTTTATGGACTCAGAATGGGTAGTGCATGCTGATTGGTTTGTGAGTATGCAAAAAAGTTTAAAGCGAAGACGCCACTCAAAGGTGGGCATGACACTGCAGAAAACCAATTAGAAAACAGTAGGTATATATAAAATAGGTGAAGGGTAGGGATCAATCAGAGGAAAGTGCACCAAATGGGAAGATAACTTCTCAATCCGGTCCAAGTATTTAACTTATAGCTTGGCTTTCAGGCTTTAAACTGTGTTTAGCTTGGAGGTGCAGTTTCACCAAGGACCTGCCCCTGTCTGCCTTGGCATTTGGCTGCCTCCTGTCAGTATCATTGTGAGGCTGAGCCTGTAAGCCTGTGGAGTCTGATGCTAACTCTAGTGTCAGAATTGAATTGAATTGTAGGACACCCAGTTGACATCACAGAGTTGGTGTTGATATTGGAGAACTGGTTGGTATCAGAAAAACACATCAGACAGGTGAAATGATTATTTTCCTTTTGGTGTGTTTAAGTCTTTGATTCTATGCATGTGTATTTGCATGGTTGTATCCATGCTGAGCCCAGCATTTTTATCGAGTACCTTTTTATCCTATGAATGTTTTCCATGTTTTTTTTTTCCATAGTCTTCATAGTAACCGTTTTTAGTGGCTACATGCTGACGATAATTTTAATAAAATACTTTAAATCAAGTATTTTCAGACCTTGCAGTTGGGAAGCTAGAATCTCAAGGCAAGCCACCAGCCTAGTTACATATAGTATTCATGTATTCTTTGAACTGGAAGGAACCTTGGAGAGCATCAGGTTTAGCTCTCTCCTTATTGGAGAGAAATGGATGTCCAGAAAGGTTATCACACTTGCTAATTAGTGATAGTGTTAGCAGCAGCCTCAGTTCTTTCCTCCTCAGAAGAAAGAATTTGACCAAGGGACATAAGGCAGAGTAAGAGACCAAGGCAAGTTTTAGAGCAGGAGTGAACATTTATTTAAAAAACTTAAGATCAAGAACAAAAGGAAGTCAAGTACACTTAGAACAAGGCCAAGTGGGTTACTTGACAGATCAAGTGCAGTGTTTGATCTTTGCCTTGGGGTCTTATACGTTGGCATACTTCTGGGGCCTGCGTCCTTCTCCCCTGATTCCTCCCTTGGAGTGGGCTGTCAGCGTGTGCAGTGGCCTGCCAGCACTCGGGAGGGGCTGCATGTACAGTGTGTTTGTGGGAGTTGTACACATGCTCACTTGAGCCATTTTTCCCTTACCAGTCAAGTGTTTCTAGAGGACAGTCATAAACCAGTGAAACTCTGCCATTTTGCCTCTTCATGCCTATGCCTGAGTCCACTCACCCAACTCCTGAGATCTTACCAGGAAGCTGCTGATCACCAGTTTCAGGTGTTTATGTCTTTTGGGAGACTGCCGTTCTCTAGCACCAGCTGTGACCAGTTATTATTCGAGAGGCACTGTCGCAACCACCTGACTATCACCTGGTGGTTGCCTGGCATCCTGGTGGTGGGAGGGGACCCTCTTCTGCCCTGCTCATGTCTGACTAGCTACCTACTGTAACAGTGGAACCAGGACTGGTCTTCTGACTTCCGGTTTAGTGTTTATTTTTTCTTTCCATTTTTAATGTGGCACCCATTTCTTTCAGCCCAGCCCTAATTCACCTCAGCCTTTCCCAGGTTGTTTTATTCAATTCTGATTAAAGAGGACACATCTGATTCTCAGGAAGGATAGAAGGATAGAAGAAAGCAGTCTAAGAAATCCAAAGAAACATACCCTGGAATCATCATACCTAATTCAAAGAATGGAAATACATAGGAAAAAGCAAACATCATCCTTCATTCTGCATCCCCTGTTCCCTCTGCCTTCTTAAAGGGGGGTCTTGTGAACAGTTACTTATATCGCTTCTCACACACTTCTATATGCACTCATGCATACATGTACACTGAGTACATGTACATCACACAAGCTATTTCCACACAAATAGGGTTATACTATAAGTTCTAAGATGAGCTGCTTTTTACCATATACTGAAACCTTTCCAGGTCAGTACATACAGAGCACTCTCCTTCTTCCTCATTATTTTAATGGCCTCATAGTATTCCATACAGTAGTAATTTATAGAACCATGCCTGTATTAATGAACCTTTTAATTGCTTAGAATCTTTCACTGCAAATAATGCTGTCATTAAATTCTTGTATATTCATTTTTATGCATACCAGTGAGTACCTTGATAGGATTGAAGTGGAATTGTTGTATCCTGGCCCACTACTTGGTAGATACTACACAGTTGGCCTCTCAGAATATTAAACCAAAGAAAGAATACCCATTACTCATACTTCACCAGCGTTTATTTAATTTATGCCTATGTAATGGATTAAAAATCACACTTTTTAAAATTTGTGTTTTTCTGATACAAGTGGTATTGGACATGTTTTCATTTCTTATGAGCTTGCTGGTGTTCTTGGCCCTTTTGAAAATGAGGTTCTTAGTCATTTTTCTTACTGATTTGAAGAAGCTTTCTATGTATTAAAAAAAATCCTTTTATCATTGTACATATTGGTATCTTAGGCTCTAACTTGCCATGACTTTTTTTTCATGGTGTCTTTTATTATGCAGAAGCCCTATGTAGTGAAATCTGGTCTTAAGGAAGCATTTTCCAACTTAAAGTTTAACAATATGTATACAGATGCTCCTTGACTTACAATAGGGTTATGTCCTGATAAACATATCTTAAGTTGAGATTATTGTCAGTCAAAATACATGTTATATGCCTAACCTACTGAACATCACCTTAGCCAAGCCTACCTTAAATATGCTCAGAACATACTTTAGCCAGCAGTTGGGCAGAATCATTGAACACAAAGCCTATTTTGTAATAAAGTGTTGAATACCTAATATAATTTACTGAATACTGTACCAAAAGTGAAAAATAAAATGGTTGTATTGGTTGTGTTAAAAGAAAAACTTCAGCTGAATTAAATTTAAAGGAGTTTAATGAACAATAAACAATTCGTGAATTGAGCAGCCCCTAGAATCACAGCAGAATCAGGGAGACTCCAGTGCAGCCATGTGGTGGAACAAGAATTACAGACAGCAAAAGGAAAGTGACGTACAGAAAACATAAGTGAAGTACAGAAACAATGGGATTGATTACAGCTTAGCGTTTGCCTTATTTGGACAGTTGGCTACATTTTATTGGCCGAAACTCAGTAATTGGCACAGGTGTTGGCGAAGGTCAGTTTACCCCTCCACTTGTTGTAGTTCACAATAGAAAAATCTTTAGGCTGAACTTAAATATGTAGGGAGGCAACTGTAGACTAAACTTGATTTAAGAATTCC
The DNA here is from genome assembly GCF_007565055.1 of Rhinopithecus roxellana. NCBI lineage: Eukaryota > Metazoa > Chordata > Mammalia > Primates > Cercopithecidae > Rhinopithecus > Rhinopithecus roxellana. Next base: position 75,407,907 of record NC_044553.1, on the reverse strand, counting down.
CCTCTTTTGGTCATTTTCTCAATTTTGAGAGATTGACCAAAACTTTAGTCATTGCTGTCACTATCACCATTGTAAATGTAGTAATTTGGTCTTGAAAACGACTGGAAACAGAACTCTGAGTTTTGCAAAGGTAGGAACAAGGACTTGAGTAGAGGGTATCCCCTTATGTTGGAACATCTTGTTTTTAGGAGAAAAACAAAACCTGGTCTGTTCTGGCCTAGGATCTATATGTTTCCTTAAAGTCTCAGTTTGATAACATCACATTTACCACAAGCAACTTCATTTTTGTTTGGTTTTGTCTGTTGGGGCCTAATGCATGAGCTCAGTCCAAAGATTCTTAGGTAACATTCTTAGGTAGAATCTTACGCTCCAGAGTAGGTTAACTGAACAATTTTCAGAAGCTAAAGAAGCAGTTTATGACCTTAAAGCATTCAACAAACCTAATGTCCGACCTGCATAATTTAAACCGCATGTTTACATTTTGAAGACATTTTTATTTTACCCATAATCTTTAAAAATGTTTATTTCCCAAAGATTACCAAAGTTACAGGAACTAAAAGGCATTACAGTTTTTAATTTTTTCAAAATATTTGATTTAAGCACTTATTTTTCTTTAAGCCAATTAGAGCTCTTTTATGTAAACATTACACACACACACACACACACACACACACATATATAACTACACAGAAGAAGATCCAATAGTTGTAAGATTTTTCATTTACTAATTTCTAAGGGTTTTTTCTTTTAAATTGGATTACTTGCTTCAGGGTGGAGTCCTTGGAGAAATAGGACCAGGAAAGTATGCAGTTTCTACAGTCTAATATAATAAGCAGGCACAGCTGGAAGGCAGAACAGATCTCCAGAAATTAAGGGTCCCATCTTTATACCAGATCCTAGATTTCAAAAAGAGGGAGTCAACCCATATCCCATGGGAGTCTTCAAAGTCATTTTCTGATACCCCTGATAACTCAAAATTATCAGCTAACACCATGCAAAACTGAACAAAATCTTAGATTTTGAGAGGGATCTATCTGCTTTTAATTCCTGAGACTTCATGAGGAAAACAGAGGTTTTTCCCAAAACAGGGTCTGTGGTGTTTCCTCTGCTTTTCCCAGGGTGTCCCAGGCTGTTAAAACTTGAGTATTTGGTTTTAATTAAGCTGACTTTTAAATATAGCACTCTTTATAAACGTTTTTTAAAATCTCTTATTACTCGGCCGGGCGCGGTGGCTCAAGCCTGTAATCCCAGCACTTTGGGAGGCCGAGACGGGCGGATCACGAGGTCAGGAGATCGAGACCGTCCTGGCTAACACGGTGAAACCCCGTCTCTACTAAAAAATACAAAAAAAAAAAATAGCCGGGTGAGGTGGCGGGCGCCTGTAGTCCCAGCTACTCGGGAGAATGGTGTAAACCCGGGAGGCGGAGCTTGCAGTGAGCTGAGATCTGGCCACTGCACTCCAGCCTGGGCGACAGAGCGAGACTCCGTCTCAAAAAAAAAAAAAAATCTCTTATTACTCGACTTTAGCCACACCAAGTGGCCAGTATTTCTCACTTTTAAACTTTACCAAAAGTAACCTCACAGGTGAAAACAAGAAGCCTCAACTAAGTTTATGACTTAACCACAAGTCTATAAGGTACTTTCAAAGAAGTGGCAGTTTTCATAAAATCTAGCATCTTCAAAGGTAACTAAGAGAAAGGCAGATATAAGAAGGGAAGCTAGAAGTTGTTCGTGGTGGGGGAAAGAGAATCAGCTAATGGTAAAGGCCACGCAGATATTAACCAGAAAGTACACATTTCCTAAGCCAGGCCACCACTGTAAAATGTCAAAGACCAAAAGAAAGTACTGCCATGTGGTTACAAGGTCAAGCTCCCAAGGACATAAAACAAAATGGAAATCTCATCCAGGTTTTTGCTTGTTTCAGGGAACTGCAGCAAAGTTTGTTACTGACCAGTTTGGCAGACTGGCTTGAACAGTGGGTTTATGAGCTTCTAAGCCCATGTATTATCCTAAGGTGTTCTTCCTTATGATAGAACCATACAGAAAGACACACAAACCACACTAGATTGGCTACAGCTTAAGATTAACCTCAGAAATCCCTTTTTTCCATTAATCAAACTTTATAGGAGTTAAACAGTGATTTTTACCATTCATTCAACCAGTTTGCACAGAGAGAGAGAGACGGGAAGTCTGACTCATAAGAAATTTTTACCCTTTTTGCCAGTATGTCAGATTTCTGGGTTCTCTTTCCCTAAGAGACCCTAGTGACCCTGTTTGCCACACCGTAGCTCCGGGGTCCATCCTGCATCACAAAGAAAAATCATGAAACCACAGGCAAAATCCTCAAATTTGCAAGTTGCTGACCAAGGAGTTGCATGGAGTAACCAAATTAGCATTTTTCATTCTGGCCAGAGCAAAATACTTGTGACAAAACATAGACATTAGCCACTCTGCTTAGCACCCAGTATCAAACTGGCAAGTGTCAAACTTGTCCCCAGATGGGTCCTTTCATTTCTAAATCTTTTTAGAAGCTTCTGCATGTTAATAGGCATCCCTAGATGAGACTAATTTGGGAACTCTCATTTTCACATGCGCTTCAGTACATTGTTCATTCAGACCATTCCACTGTGAGTTATCTTTGGTGACCATTTTGCCATTTCTGTAAGACTTCGCTGCTTCCCAGACCTAATGTATAAGCTGGAAGGAACTCAGTTTTCCAGATATTAAAGATCCCATTTTTATTTGAAATATTGACTTTGTTTTCAGGCTCCCTTGATTAATTTAGCCAATGATTTTTTTCCTACCTACGTGTGCACGAAAAGTGAAACAAAGGGTTAGAACACAAAAATCCTTGTGAATTTTCAAAAGCCTAACTTTTCAACCCCTGCAATATTAGCATTTACTACCAGTTTCTTTCTGACCCAGTGAGTTGTGCGAGGCCTCTTAACTGGATCCAAGCCAGTTAATTACCACATATTTTATCCTGGACCCAGTCCAGTTTCTGTCACTGCTTCCAAATCCAGTTTGGAACAGAAATTTGCACAAAGAAACTCGCATAGCTCAAAACACAAGCCCATGGAACTCTGAAATCCAAGAGAGAACTTAACGCAATCCCCAGCTCCTCTGAGGGATCAAAGGAGACAAGTGGGTCGAGCAGATATAGTTATAGGATTTTTGGGGTATTGCTTACCAGCCAGAAACCTCTGTGGCCAGTGGTGCTTTTGCCTGAGTTTTGCTCTGGCCTTCTGGGCCCACTTGGCCTGGCAGGCTGCACTCTGGAGGTGCTACTGACCTGGACCTCATGCCTACCAAGGACAAGTGGAGTGGCATAGGGTATGTAAGCAAGCGAGCATGGGGTCCAGCCACTGCCCACTGCCAGGCACACTGGCTGCAGCGGAATGGGCAGTTCCAGGTCCCAGCATGGGTGCTGACTCCCTGCAAGGCTATGGCTGGACCGAGTGTACCATAAGCAGCTTCCGCGGCTGGCACCAGGGAACGTGGTGGCACCTGGAATCTTGGAGAAGCCAGAAACTGCAGAGCCCCCAAACGGGTGTCACAGCCCTAGTTTGGGAGCTCCTAGGTCTGGGCTCCCCGAAGGGTGGCAGCTGTGTCTCTCCTTGTTACGTACAATGTGGCAAGCAAGGGGCATGTTTCAGCCCTGTTTGTGTTAAACAGCTCTTCCAGCCCTTTCATTTGGCAGGTCCTGAGTTCTTGTCTCGCACCAGGAAGAATGAGGTACATGGACAAGTGGAGGGTGAGCAAGGTGTAGAGGAGCTTTTATTGAGCAATAGAACAGGTCAGAGGAGTCCCACAGTGGGTGCTCCTCTTTACAGCTGGTCATCCTGTCGTCTTTTCAGCTCTCAGCGGAGAGAAGACCCATGGGTGTGTAGCTCCTCTCTGGAGCTGGTCATCTCATCATCCCCTTTCAGCTCTCAGTAGAGAGGTGACCCTGGGGTGGGTAGCTCCTCTCTGCAGCTGGTCATCCCCTTGTCCCTTTTTAGCTCTCAGCAGAGAGGAGACCCTGGGGTGAGTAGTTCCTCGCCGCAGGCAGGTCGCCCCGTCATCTTCTCAGCTCTCAAAGAGGAGACCCTGGGGTGGGTAGTTCCTCGCCGCAGGCAGGTCGCCCCGTCATCTTCTCAGCTCCCAAAGAGGAGACCCTTGGGTGGGTAGTTCCTCGCCGCAGGCAGGTCGCCCCGTCATCTTCTCAGCTCCCAAAGAGGAGACCCTGGGGTGGGTAGTTCCTCGCCGCAGGCAGGTCGCCCCGTCATCTTCTCAGCTCCCAAAGAGGAGACCCTGGGGTGGGTAGTTCCTCGCCGCAGGCAGGTCGCCCCGTCATCTTCTCAGCTCCCAAAGAGGAGACCCTGGGGTGGGTAGTTCCTCGCCGCAGGCAGGTCGCCCCGTCATCTTCTCAGCTCCCAAAGAGGAGACCCTGGGGTGGGTAGTTCCTCGCCGCAGGCAGGTCGCCCCGTCATCTTCTCAGCTCCCAAAGAGGAGACCCTGGGGTGGGTAGTTCCTCGCCGCAGGCAGGTCGCCCCGTCATCTTCTCAGCTCCCAAAGAGGAGACCCTGGGGTGGGTAGTTCCTCGCCGCAGGCAGGTCGCCCCGTCATCTTCTCAGCTCCCAAAGAGGAGACCCTGGGGTGGGTAGTTCCTCGCCGCAGGCAGGTCGCCCCGTCATCTTCTCAGCTCCCAAAGAGGAGACCCTGGGGTGGGTAGTTCCTCGCCGCAGGCAGGTCGCCCCGTCATCTTCTCAGCTCCCAAAGAGGAGACCCTGGGGTGGGTAGTTCCTCGCCGCAGGCAGGTCGCCCCGTCATCTTCTCAGCTCCCAAAGAGGAGACCCTGGGGTGGGTAGCTTCTCTCCACAGATGGTTGTCCTGTTGTCCTTTTTTGAATCTGGCTGAGTCTGGGGTTTTATAGGCTTCAGAGGAGAGGAAATACATGCTGATTGGTCCATGGGTGGCCATAGGTGGGCTCGGAAAAAGCACCGTAAGTTTCCACTGTGGTCTGTGGGACTGGCAGCCCAACCCCCAGGCTTCAGGCCTTCCCCAGCTTGAAGGTGGGTCTTCACTAGGGACCTACCCCTTTTCACCCAGGAACCTGCCTGCCTCTTGACACTGTTCATGGAGCCTAGAGTGTTTGTGCCAAGGGGCACCAGCAGGCCAATGCTGAGCTGCCCTCAGCCCCTCCTTAGCCTCCATCCCATGCTCATTGGTGCCCAAAGTCTTTGAGGGTGGCAAGGGGCTGGCATGTCAGCACTGCCCTGAATGTGTACATACCCAACTAGGTTATGACAGTGCCTGGGCTTGGCCTCAACGGTGCACCAAGATTATAGCACCAGAATAGGGGAGAGGCTGGGCAGTGGGACCAGGCACCTTTGAGCCTGCAGGGGAAGGGGGACTTCCTGGGTCCCTGAGAGTGCGGAGATGCCCAGGTCTGCAGCCATGGCTTGGGCAGCTGCAGCTGCACCCAGAAGGGCGGGGCTCTTGCCTGCTTCTGACCCTCAAGAGCACAGGGATACCTGGTTCCACAGCCATGGCTGGGCAGTTGCAGCTGTGCCCCCGGAGCAAGAGGCTCCCGCCCTGCCAACTTAGAAGGGGTGGGACTTGTGACTGTTCCTGGCTCCCACTGGCTCCATGGAGCATGTAACCCTGGCCATGCCTCCCCGACTGCAGCCAGCATCATGCAGTGGCCGCTCCATATAGGCCGCTGCTGCCATCAGTACCTTGCTTCTTTACGCAGTACTCCTGGGTGTCACCAAAGCACTACTTTTGGTCGCGCTTCTGACACCATCTGTTAAAAAAAACTTCAGCCAGTTTAAAGAAGTTTTAATTGAGGAATGAACAATTCGCAAATCAGGGAGTCCCCAGAATCACAGCAGATTCGGAGAGATTCTTGCACAGCCACATGGTGGAACAGGAGTTACAGACAGCCAAAGGAAGGTGATGTACAGGAAATGGAAGTGAGGCACAGAAACATCTGGGTTGGTTACAGCTCAACATTTGTCTTTTTTTTTTTTTTTTTTTTTGAGACGGAGTCTCGCTCTGTCGCCCAGGCTGGAGTGCAGTGGCTGGATCTCAGCTCACTGTAAGCTCCGCCTCCCGGGTTTACGCCATTCTCCTGCCTCAGCCCTCCCGAGTAGCTGGGACTACAGGCGCCCGCCACCTCGCCCGGCTAGTTTTTGTATTTTTTAGTAGAGACGGGGTTTCACCGTGTTAGCTAGGGTGGTCTCGATCTCCTGACCTCGTGATCCGCCCGTCTCGGCCTCCCAAAGTGCTGGGATTACAGGCTTGAGCCACCGTGCCTGGCCAACATTTGTCTTATTTGAGCACAGAACAGTTGGATACATTTGACCAAAATTCAGTGATTGGCACAAGTGTAGGCTACAGTCAGTTTACACCTCCATTTGTTATAGTTCACGATGTATAGAAAAACATTTAGAATGTAAAAATGGAAGGAGGCAGCTTTAGGCTAAAGTTGATTTAACAGTTGTTTACTCTCATGATCCTGTGATTGACTGGGCACCATACCATGGCTCGCTGCTCAGCGTCTGGAAAGGGTATTGTACTACATAGCGCTAACCAAGGAAGAGATCAGAATTCAAAGTACAGTTTCTACCAATGCCTACCACTTTTGAACCATTGTGAAGTTGAAAACTCATCATAAGTCAAACCATTTTGAGTCACGGACCGTCTGTCTTTTAATATACACACACATGTTTAGATTTCGATTCCATTATTTGTTTTTGTGTGTGTTGTAGATAAGGATATGTTAAGCAGTAGCAGTGTGTTGTAATGATTGGGGTTCTTGGGCTATGGAATCCCATGCCATGGAATCAAATTTTAGGCTTCAGCAGCTACTGGCTATGTGACTCCGGGCAAATTAATTCTCTTTTGTGCCTCAGGGATGTGTTTTGTTTAAAAAAAAAAAAAAATGGCAGGGGATTGTTTTCAGTATTCAATGAAATAGTGCTGGCTTCTTGTGAAGCCAAAGTAATGTAAGCTGTTATTATTAGTTTTGTTTTTCCCAAATTGATCACCAGTTGCCCCAACACCATTTACTAAATACTTAACTCTAGCTGTGAGACTGTGGAGTACCAACAGTCTTGTTTATAAATCACTTTTATATGCTGATCTGTTTATAGACCTTTTTATTATTTTTTGCTTATGTATTTCTCTAAACGTTGTGCCAATTCTGTATCTTTGTAGTTAATGTAGTTTTAAAGTTATTTAAATATCTGATCATTCAGATTACCTCAATTTGTTTTTTTCCTCTAAATTTTGTTTGGATACTTAGGCACATATACTCTTGTATATGAGCTTTAAGGTCATTTTCTCAAGAGCTATGAAATGAACCTATTATAATTTTTACTGGAATTCTATTAAATTTGTAGCTCAATATAAGGAAACCTTATAATGCTGTCTTCCCATACAGGAGCATAACTTGTCTCTTCAAGATTTCTTTCATGCCCCTCAGTAAACTTGTACCATTTTCTTCTTATAGCTTTTGCACACTTAGATTTATTTCTGGATATTTGTTTGTAAATGGGATTTCTCTCATGATTTTTTCTCATTGGTTTTGTTTATATGCCAAAGCAATTGATTTTTATGTTTCTATTAATTCTGACTTTATGCTCTTATTAGTTCTAGCTTTTCAATGGAGAGCATTTGATTTTTTTTAGGTAGACAACGTGACAACTTATGTTTTATTTTTTAATTTTTATTGTGGTAAAATACACGTAACATGAAGTTTACCATCTTAATGATTTAAAAATTTATTTTTAGCTGTGGTGAAAAAAAAAAAAAACTCACACCATGAAATTTACCATCCTATCCAGTTTTAATTGTATGGTTCGATAGTATATGTTCATTTGATGTACAGTGGTTCTCCAGAATTTTTCATTTTGCAAAACTGACACTGTGCGTTGAACAACTCCCACTTCCATTTTCCCTCATTTGTATTTCTGCCAATCATGCACAAGGGTTCTAATTTTTTCATATCCTTGACAACACTTATTTACTATTTTCTTTTAATAGTAGCCATTTTAATGGAGATGAGGTGATGTGGTTTTGATTTTCATTCCTCTAATGATTTAGTAAGGTTGAGCATCTTTTCATTTGCTTATTAGCCCTTTGTATGTCTTCTGGGAAGAAAGGTCTATTGAAGTCCTTTGCCTCTTTTTTAATCAGATTGTAAACATTAGAAAATAAAACACAAATTGTTAACTATTAACTATTTTTTTCCGGTCTTTTTTTTTTTTCCTTCTTCTGGTGAGTAACTTGGAAATAAAGCTGAAAAGAAGTGAATAGTAGACATTCTTGTGTTATTCCTGATTTTAAAGGTTTCCTTCTGAAATTTTCCAGTTAGGTGTTACGGGTTGAAGATTTTTGGTTAATAGTCTTCTATCATAGACCTAGGCTTCAAAGTGTTCTTCACAAAAAATAGTTTGAATTTAATTATTTATTTATTGGTATATTTGAAATGACCATGTGAGTTATGTGATTTTTTTTCTATCTATTTAGTGATTTACATTTTAGATTTATTAGAACCACCTCTACATTCTTGAGATGAGTTTTATTTGGTCATGATGAAATGCTGAATTTGATTTGCTGATTTTTCTGGCCATTTTAAATAAGGAAAAGCCTTAGCCCAAAATAATCAACCTTTCAAATTCAAGATAAGGCGAACTAAAGGAAACTATGCAGCCATTTTCTGTATTTTAAGTAGCAGAGTATCCAGTGACTCTGCAGTAGAGCACTAGATTTGTTAAAATAGAAACAATAACAAATGGCTTTCAGATCTGTCCTCTGTGCTAATCTCTGAAGTTATTTTTCCTTAATGTGAAGACTCCTTCATTGTACCACCATTCAAGATAAGTAGAAGTGAACTTTGATAAAAAAGATGCTATTGTATGTTGAGCTACATAGCATGGCTAGGATGACTCCTGGGGGATTTCCCCTGATGTTGTTAGAGCACATATTCTATCTTATGGTGTAATCTTAGACATTGCAAGTAAATGGCTGTGACATCAGAGTCACTGTTGCTGCCAGATCATATCTAACTCTTACTTAGTAACACCTAGCATATTATTAGTGTCTAATTCATTGGTGCTGTTATTAATTCCACTGTTGTAAATAATAATCATTTACGTAGCAAAGATTTACTAAGCATCTACTAGGTTCTGCTAAGTTTGACAGATACTTGGAATCAAGCAGCTCATGGGTTTTCTTCTGTTTTGTTATTTTTGCCACTGGGAAGGTGGGTAGGTGAGGTGACAGAGAGTAGGGTCGGGAGAGGTGAAATGTGTACAAATACGCAAATAAGTGCAGTCAGACATTCCAGGTGCTCTTATGTAGAAAGAGTGTGGAGCATATAGTGGAACACAAAGGAGACTGTCATCAGCCCTACCTAGAGTAATTAGGACAGGCCTCCTGAGCTGACTTGGGAAGACAATAGTTTGGGTCAGATAGAGGCAGGGTAGAGCAAACATGCAGAGCAGACAGAGTAGCACTTATTTTTAGTTTATTATGAATAATATACATGAGACAAAGCAAATGATACACAAGGGCATTATGCCTGTAGAATGGGATGGTGCCAGGTCTTCCATGAGGAGGGAGATTATGGCATGCCATGCTGAGCACCTTGCACTATAGACAGTTGGGGGAGCCACTGAAAGGTTTTAGGCAGTGGAATAACATTGTAAGACTCCTCTAAAAGTACCAAGGATGGATATGAGTCTGGGAGGAAGGTGAGTGGCGGCAGTAGGGAAGTAGGAAGACCGGTTTGGAGTTTCTAATAGTAGTCCAGAGGAGAGATGATAGAGGCAACCAATGATTTCTATTTTCTTGTGAACAGAGAACATTGAAAATCTTTATTATTCATGACACTGAGTGACAGTGGAATCAGAGATAATAAAAATCAGTAGATATTCTTGGTTTCATTTTAGGTGATGGCTCTTACCTCTTTTCTTGCTAAGCCTATTGTCAGGGCTATTAAAAGAATAGAAGGAGGAATTTGAATGTACACTAATTTATTTGCCTGGCCTGGAGCAGATGTAGGGCTTAAAAGTGATAGGTATTAGTCTTTATTATTTTTCTAGTTTATCCAGTGCTTGGGTAAAATATACATTCAGCTCTAGGTCAGTTTTCCAGCAGAACTTTTCATAAAACCAGCTGTCTAATAACAACTTACATAAAAGATAAATTTCCTCAATAACCTATTATGTGTTTTAACAAGTAATTATCTTATTTGCTACACTTAGACAAAATCACCCACTGTTATTCTCCCAGGGTCTCTATGATGAGCCGCATACTTTCTGAGGGCTTTGGCTGCTCCAGTCTAGCCAACAAATTAATATCTCATACCTGTCAACATTGGTAAATCCTTATGTCTGTTCGTTTATCTTTTGAATGCTACCCACCCTTCCCTCAGTTCCAGTTTTGCTTCCTTTGTAAAGGCTTTGACTGTCTCACTTTCCCATTATATTTTCTGATTTTTCTGACAATCAGATAATGACTATGATAGCTTTTATTGTTGAATTTTTATTTAAATCTGATTATATTGTTTAACATCTTTATGTGTTTGTTTTATCCCCCAGTTGAATTTTTCTCAGTATTCAGTGGGGTAACAAAAATAATCTGGGGAGCCTGTTTTAATTCAGATACCTGGAGTGAGTCTCTGAATCTGTCTTTTTAACAAGATACCCACACATTTTGTATACAGGAGGTGCTAGATTAGAAGTCCTCAAAGTGGGGGACACAGAAGGAAACTCCAAAGAAAATTGTGGAACTCTGGATAATTTTGAGCAAGTACTTTCCAGATCCTCAGCTTCCATTAGTACTCTTAGTTTAAATGGAACTTCCATCCAATTTCCAACAAAAGGTGAAAGTCTCACCCATTCCAAATTATTCTGTGATACCTTGCTCAAGTGTAAGGACTCCCAGGGACTTAACGTAAGGGTAATTCCAAATAATGTATCTGGGAAACCTTCTTTATTAAAATGCCAAACACACCTGTTTTATGTTGACTAATTATTAAATCTTATGTGTTGCTTTCATAGGTTAGATGCAATGAAAATTATGATAACTCAGTCCAGAAGTAAACCTAAAATTAAAATTCTTTTGATGACAGAACATTTTAAAATATCAAATTATTTACTGTTTGCATCCCACAGAAATAATGAGAAGGTGATTAATAAAAAACCTTCAAGCATAAAACTGCATTACTTTTCGTAAATTCCATGGAAAAAAAATAAAATTGAAATGTTTAAAGGGATGAGAAAGAACCATGTAAAATTTCCGAATGTTACATCCGAATTTGCTCACATCCTCTTTAAACACAGAAGATGCAGGGTGGCAAATCACTGTTCTAGATTCAATTAGCTACATTTAAAAGAGGGATGTAATAGTTTGTTTATTTTTTATTTTATTTTACTGTTTGAGGCAGAGTCTCACTCTGTCGCCCAGGCTGGAGTGCAGTGATGCGATCTCGGCTCACTGCTACCTCTGCCTCCTGGATAGAAGCGATTCTCCTGTCTCAGCCTCCTGAGTAGCTGGGATTACAGGCACGCACCACCACTCCTGGCTGATTTTTGTATAATATTTTTAGTAGAGATGGGGTTTTACTGTGTTAGTCAGGCTGGTCTCAAACTCCTGATGCCAAGTGATCTGCCTGCCTTGGCCTCCCAAGGTGTGGATATCGGTGTGAGCCACCACACCCAACCATAATGGTTTTATTTTAAGATATCAGTATTCATAAACTCAGAATTTATTCTTTGCAACTTTTTAGAGTGAAAATTAAGAGTTTTGGATGTCAACTTAAATGTGCATGTTATTTTTCAGGAAAACTTTAGTAGGTGTTTAAGCAAAAGAGTTTGAAGAACACCGTTCTAGTTTATACTTTGAGAATACTGTATCAGAATCACCTGTGACCATGTTAAAAATGTAGATTCCTGGAATATGCATGATTATAGCTGACATTTATTGAGTCAGTTCTGTGTGGCAAAGCAAGTGAAAGCGGCTGGCTCATTTCTACAAAAGTGTCAATGCTGTTTATCTTTCCCCAGGGCATGGCACATTTTCTTTCGCTGTGGCTTGCTGCCTGGTTTTCAGTAGTTATAACCAGAGCCTAAGGTTACAAAGGACACAGCCAGTTAGTTCCCTCATGTGTGAGCCTGCTCCAACAACTCCCTTCCCACCAGCTTGCCTTCTCTCTCCACCCCACCCCTACACATGTGGAGTCAGCCCCAGCCTATACAGGCTCGCAGACAAAATTTTGTATTTCCTCCCCAAATCTCTTGCCTTATTTTCCCCTCCTCACCCGAACTCAGATCAGCTGTAGAGTATTTGAAGAAATGAGGCTGTGCCGGAGACTGGGAACTGTAGGCAACTCTACCAGGGACGAAACAGTTCGGTCCTGCTGTAATGTGATGTATGTGGAAAACCGTCCAGCGTCTGTGTCTGAGGTCCGAGGAGATCATCTGAAACTCTGGGACTGGCCTGAGAAGTCAGCAAGAAAGGACTGTGAGCTCTGTTAATTTATTTTATTTGATAATTTATAATAAGGATCAGAAATTGAAGAAGTCATAACTGAAGGGTTCCAGGTCAATTTTGAAATCAGGTGGGAATCCCTGATAAAGGTGTATAGGAAAAAAGAACAAAAGGAAATATAGCAGAATGCTAAGTGTCTTAGAGGAACGGATTTTCCTTTGTCTCCTAAATTCTGTAGAGTATGCTCTCATTGCTTTTATGATTTAAAAAAACTTGCCAAATGAAGTTATTTCTAAGAGAAAGGATACTAGGTACTCAAGTGGTACACATGGATGCTCTGGCACCTGCACTGTGAGGATTTTCATGTTTCGTCGATGATAATACAAGCAATACTGAATGTCGTGTTTTTCATCTGCCAAGCCCTTGGAGAGAGCTAAAAATGCTCTACATGGATTAAATAATTAAATTTTAATGCTTATTATAATGCTGTGAGGTAGGTAATTATCCATATTTTGCTGATAAGGATATTGTAGCTTGGAGAAGAGAGAAGTCATACTATTTGAATCCTGGAAGTTAGCTCCGGAACCAATATTGTGTGCCATTCAACTGACAGAAACCTCCGCTCACAGCGGGAGCCACGCTCATTCTTCATTTTCCGCATAAATACAGGGACATTTCTAAGTACTTGAATGAGGATTCCCTTTGGAATGAACAGAAATAAGTAAATATTAAATATACAGTGATACGAATGTATAAAACCTAATAGTTTGGTATTCCTATATGGAATTATGTGTGAAGGAAGTATTTCACATAATAGGCACTCATCCAATAATTTTATTTGAAATGTATACATTTATTAAGAAGTATTGCTTGAGTATCTCCTACACACCAGGCTCTCTTCTAGGCATTTGAATTATATCACTGTATCAAAGCACAAAAACCGTTCTGCCTTAAGGACACAATAAAGAAACGTCATGTCTTAGCCTGTTTTATGTTGCTTATAACAAGATACCTGAATCTGAGTAATTCATAAAGAAAAGAGATTGATTTCATGCAGTTATGGAGGCTGAGAAGTTCAAGATCAAGGTACCCCATCCGGGGAGAGCCTTCTTGCTGGCCGGGACTCGGAGGAGTCCCAAGGTGGTGTGGGGTGTGGTGAAGGGGCTGAGTGTGCTAACATGCTAACGCAAGTCTCTCTTCCTCTTCTTATAAAGCCACCGGCTTCCCTCCTATGACAGTCCATTAACCCATTAATCCATGAATAAATTAATCTATTCATGAGGTCAGGGCTGTCATGATGGAATCACCTCTTAAAGGCCCTGCCTGTTAACATTGCCACATTGGGGATTATGTTTTAACATGAGTTTTGGAGGGGGCAGTGAAACCATAGCACACAGTAAATACATTGTGTAGTATATTAGATGCGGATAGATGCTAGGGAATACATAGCTGCAGGGGATTGAGATTGTGATGGCAGGGCTGGTTGCAGTTTTAAATAGGATGGTTAGGGCAGGCCTCACTAAGAAGTTGACACTTGAGCAACTAAATAAGAGAAGAGGGAGAGGTAAGGGAATGTAGGAAAAGGGAACAGCCAGTGCAAAGGCTGTGAGTACAGATTGGGAGTGCTGTGGTCTACATGACAGGAGCAGTTAAGCAGTTAGCTAGAACAGCTCCCGGAGGCAGTGCAGAGCCAGATGTTCTTTATCTGGGATCTAAGGACCTCTAAGGCATCCATAGATAGAACTCAGGGGTCTATTAAATGCAGATGGGAAAAAACATTTTTTATTTTAATCGTAGATAACTAAAATTTAGGATTTTCTTCCATCATGAATATAGATAGATCCTATGACTTTGTCAACAATAGAAATCACAGGTACGATCACATCACATTGTAGTTGTTGTGGATATCTTAAAATTTGTTTATAGCCATTTCAAAATTATGTTAGGTTTTACACCCACCACTAGATCTTGTTATTTAATGTGCCAGTAAAGGAGTACATACGTTAGTGTATCACAATTAAAAATATTTTGACACCTGAATTGGTTCTCTCTGTAGCCTATTGTAATTTATTTTGTAAATTTAAAAAACATTTTTCTGAGAAGGAGGTCCATAGGCTTTGCTCTCTGTCAAAAGGAATCCATGGTGCGAAGGAACCCTTGATTTAGAACATTATAGGATGTTGTTTGACATCAGCTTTTGTGTTGAGTGAAATGGGGAGCTGTTAGAGAATGTTGGGCAGAGGCATGATGTGATCTTCCTAGTATTTGCAAAGACTCCCTCTGGCTGCTTTGTTGAACTGGAGATTGAGGGTACAGGGGGTGTGGAGGGTAAGTAGGCCCAGGAAAGCAATGATAAGGAAATCATTATGGTAATACAGGCAAGAGATTATATTTGCACAGGAGGTGGTGGCTTGGACTGTAGTTGTACTAGTGGAGGCAGTAAAAGTGTCAGATTCTGGATTTTTGAGACAGAGCCATCAGGATTTCCTGATCCGTTGGAGGTCAGGAAGAAGAGTAAGGGATGCCATCAGGGATTTTGTTTGTTTTGAGACAAGGTCTCTCTCTGTTACCCAGGCTGGAGTGCAGTGGTGCAATCACAGCCCACTGCAGCCCAGGCCTCCTGGACTCAAGAAGTCCTCCTACCTCAACTTCCTTAGTAGCTGGGACTACAGGCATGTGTCACTATGCCAAGCTAATTTTTTTGACTTTTAGTAGAAATAAAGTCTTCTGTGTTGCCCAGGCTGGTCTCAAACTCCTGGGCTCAAGCAGTCTTCCCTGCCTTGGCCTCCCAAAGTGCTGGGACGTCGCGGTTTTTGACCTGAGCAGTAGAAGCATGGAATTGCTGGAAAAGAAAGTAACACTGGAGAAGATGACCGTGGGTGGAACATGTTTAGGGGGAAGATGAGGCATCATTTCTGCTATGTTAAACTTGAGATGTCAGTTTGACATGTATGAGGAAATGTTGAGCAGACATTTGGATTAGAGTGTGATATTGGGGAACGGGCTCTGAGCTCTAGATATATTTTGGGGAGTCATTTGTACATATAAAATTGGTGTTTAAAACTTGGAGACTGGATGAGATGGTGAACGTAGAGATGAACAACCAGGACTGACCCAGGGGACCTGCAACAGAAAGAGACTGAGATGAAGAGGAGAAATGAGAAAGCCTCCAGTGAGGCAGGAGGAAAACTAAGAGACTGCAGAAATCTGAATGCTACGTGAGGAAAGTGTATCAAAGAGAGAGGGAGTGTGCCACATGATGGAGCAAATGAAGGACTGAGAATTAACCATTAAATTTGGAAGTGTGGACAATACTGTGATCTTCACGATGAAAGAGTGTTGGAGGTGTCAGGATAAAAGTTTAATTTGGAGGCCGGGCGTGGTGGCTCAAGCTTGTAATCCCAGCACTTTGGGAGGCTGAGACGGGCGGATCACGAGGTCAGGAGATCGAGATCATCCTGGCTAACACGGTGAAACCCCATCTCTACTAAAAAATACAAAAAAAAAAAACTAGCCGGGCGAGGTGGCGGGCGCCTGTAGTCCCAGCTACTCGGGAGGCTGAGGCAGGAGAATGGCATAAACCCAGGAGGCGGAGCTTGCAGTGAGCTGAGATCCGGCCACTGCACTCCAGCCTGGGCGACAGAGCGAGACTCCGTCTCAAAAAAAAAAAAAAAAAAGTTTAATTTGGAGTGGGTTTAAAAGAGAATGATAATTGGAGACAGGCTGTAGGTGACTTTGAGAGATTTTGCTACAAAGGAATAAAAAAAGTAAGGCGGTAGCTAGTGGAACAAATGAGATCAAGTGAAAGATTTCATTTTAATTAAGATGGGAAAAATAAAGACATTTTTGTATGTCAGAAAGAAGGTTCTGGTAGAGAGGGAAAATTTGATGTAGGAAGAGGGAACACCTGGAGTGATACTTTCAAGAAAGTAAGAGGGATAAGAGCTTCTGTACTAAGAAAGGGGTTGGCTTTGATAGGAATGTGGACAACCACTTCTAGTAATAGGTCCAAGGGCAGGGACTGTGGGAGGCGGGAGGATGTGCAAGTTCTTCTTCACGAAGCAAAGTTATCAGTTAGGAGTGAAGATGAAACAGTGATAGTAAAACAGCAGCTAGCCCTATGTAATATTGCAGCCTATATGCCAGGCACTGCTCTAAGCATTGAACAAATACTTAATAACTCTAATCTTCACAACGACCTTGTGAAGTAGGAATCATCATTATTCCCATTTATAGATGAAGAAACAAGACCCAGTAGTAAAATATGCCCCCCACGTCCCACTGCTTGTAAATGGTAGCTAGGATTTGAACCAGGCCTTCTGGGTATGAAATCTGTTCTCTTAATGGTGTCGCTTTACTGCCTCAGCTCTGTGACTCCATCTACAGTAGTCACGATCTGTCTGTAAAGTGAAATCAACTCATCAATGCTTGATTGGAACCGAGAGGTATGCTCATAAACCTGGAATACTTTGTATAAGTTATTTTAATTGTGCAAATAACACCAGAGATGGTCCTTTACATATGATGGTTTGACTTAATGATTTTTTCACTTTACAATCAGTTTATCAGGACATAACCCCAATGTAAGTTGAGGAGTATCTGTAGTTTTCTGTAGAAAAATCAGAAAATACAAGCGTATACACACAAACAGAAGAAAATAATTCATTTATCAACTGTTTTTAATAACTATGGAGTATTATAGGATTAATGGATAATATGTAAGAAATTCACTGTTATTGAACTTTTAAGCTAATACTCATTTTTGCTATTAAAATAACATCGTAATAAATACTTGCATCTAAATCTTTGAACATATTCTAGAATTTATTGGTGGGGGATTCAAAGAATGAGTTATTAAAATCATTATGTACTCATTCAGTGTTTGATACCACCTACCAAATCAACCTCCCAAAAGGTAGTCTACTTTTCTCTTCCCTAACTAATGACCCTAAGTGTCCTACAAGTGGAATACTGTGGTGTCTACCTCCATAGATTAGAGAAAGTAAGTCAAGTAAAATGCTTAGCACAATTTCTGGTTCATAGAACACATACAATAACTGATAATACTAGCAGCAGTTCTAGCAATAGTAATTGTTTTTGTTTTTAATGATTTTAACACTTCATGATTACATATATTGATTTTTAGACAGCATTGTGTCTCATGACATAAAAATGTGAAAACATTTGGTGAAACAAGTAGACAAATAATTGATCTATTACTGCTTTATCAATATTTATTTGTTTACCAACAAGGTTGAACATTTGTTCATATGTTTATAGGACACAGAAACATGATGACTGTGACTTTCTATTTCTATGACGTCTGTTACCACAGAAACTAATGCAGTCAGTGGGAATATGTGAATTTCATGAGTCTGGCCTCCAGCTTGCCATTCATGAGAGCCAGAGGGGATGGAGCAGCCTGAGGCTGTATCATCTGATGGCTGGATACATCTGGCTGCTTATTCGGCTGTGGCTTCTTTATTAGGGACAGCTGTGAACACGGCTCCAGGAGTTGCCTTCATGAAATGAAGCATATGATGGCAACTGGAAGAAGAGGACGA
This sequence comes from Rhinopithecus roxellana, assembly GCF_007565055.1. Lineage (NCBI taxonomy): Eukaryota > Metazoa > Chordata > Mammalia > Primates > Cercopithecidae > Rhinopithecus > Rhinopithecus roxellana. The sequence continues at coordinate 75,389,860 of NC_044553.1, read as the reverse complement.
GTACATATTGCTAAAGGTTTAATGGGGATAGCAATGGCCAAGTGGAAAAAAACCTGTGGGTGGGGATGAATTGGTGCTGACTGGTCATGCCACGAGGGCTGTATTTCAGGAAAGCACGAGTTGGGCTGGCTCCTCTGGGGAGGGCTAGGCCTGAGTCAGATCTGCCCTGTGGATTGCAAGTCCTCCTTGCAGTTCGTGCTCTCAGGTGCATCAGAAGCAGACCCTCTCCACAGTGCTGGCTCCTTCTGATGGTAGAAAGCTAGGCTTGTGGATCATGATGGTTTTTCGTCTTCCGCGATGGATATTGATTGGGTTTGGATAGTGTGCTGTGGACATTAAGAGTATATAGATTCTGGAGTTAGGCTTCCTGGGTTCGAATCCTGGCTGTATTTCTTATTACCTGTGTAAGCTTGGGCAACCGTTTCAGCTGTCTGTGCCTTGATATTTTTTGCTTCTAACATGGATGTGGTAATAATAATAGTAATTCCCACACAGGGAGTTGAACAGTGAGAACACATGGACACAGGGAGTTGAACAGTGAGAACACATGGACACAGGGAGTTGAACAGTGAGAACACATGGACACAGGGAGTTGAACAGTGAGAACACATGGACACAGGGAGTTGAACAGTGAGAACACATGGACACAGGGAGTTGAACAGTGAGAACACATGGACACAGGGAGTTGAACAGTGAGAACACATGGACACAGGGAGTTGAACAGTGAGAACACATGGACACAGGGAGTTGAACAGTGAGAACACATGGACACAGGGAGTTGAACAGTGAGAACACATGGACACAGGGAGTTGAACAGTGAGAACACATGGACACAGGGAGTTGAACAGTGAGAACACATGGACACAGGGAGTTGAACAGTGAGAACACATGGACACAGGGAGTTGAACAGTGAGAACACATGGACACAGGGAGTTGAACAGTGAGAACACATGGACACAGGGAGTTGAACAGTGAGAACACATGGACACAGGGAGTTGAACAGTGAGAACACATGGACACAGGGAGGGGAACATCACACACCGGGCCTGCCAGGGGGTGGGAGTCTCGGGGAGGGACAGCATTAGGAGAAATAGCTAATGTAGATGAGGGGTTGTTGGGTGCAGCAAACCACCATGGCACGTGTATACCTGTGTAATAAACCTACACGTTCTGTACATGTATCCCAGAACGTAAAGTATATTAATAAAAAAAATTTCCACATAAAATTTTTAGGAGGATTATTTGAGTTTATATATTTTATCTAATGTATGATACACATTTTCTATACCTGAAATTAGGATGTGTTTTACAATGGGCATTTTACAATTATAATAGCAGTTTTACTTTCTTTTCGGTATATAAATACTGATGCATCTTAGAATCGGTGGTGTCTTGTATATGAAGAAATAGGGCATTTGTAAACATTAAAACATGGTTTGGCAACATAAAATTCTATCTTAGTGTTATCATTTGTTCTCTTGACCTACCAGGTCTCTGGTCTCTATTTTCTTGTAATGACCACTGTGATAACACATTCCAAATTCTGTCCTCTCCTCACTTCCAGTGGTGATTCTTTTCCGTTTCAGTCAGCTAATACTATCTGCATCTCAATTCTGGCTCTTATATTTACTTAAGACAGTTTTAGTTTTTTGTTTTGTTTGTTTGTATTTGACATGGAGTCTTACTCTATAGCGCAGGCTGGAGTGCAGTGATGCGATCTCAGCTCGCTGCAAGCTCCGCCTCCTGGGTTCGCGCCATTCTCCTGCCTCAGCCTCCCGAGTAGCTGGGACTACAGGCGCCTGCCACTACGCCCAGCTAATTTTTTTTGTATTTTTAGTAGAGACAGGATTTTACCATTTCAGCCAGGATGGTCTTGATCTCTTGACCTCGTGATCTGCCTCCCTCGGCCTCCCAAAGTGCTGGGATTACAGGCGTGAGCCACTGCATCTGGCCTTTGAAATGATAAATTGCAACATTCCTGTTTCTACCTACCAACTTCTATCATTCTGGCTTTTTCCCACAGTTCTCCCGAACTGCAGATGCCTTCTGGAATCCTCAGGGGCTTAACTCCAGACATCTTTTTCTCTGTGTCTTATCAGCCCTTGCTGTCTTCACTTCCTTCTCCGAGACACAGAGATTCTGTAATGCCGCATTCTCGGTGTTATCTTTGATTTCTTTACCCCATTGCCTTCTGTAGCAGCCATCTGGTAAACCCTAGCCTCGAGAGATCCAAACGTTTGTCTCTTCCTACCTTTTTCTGGACTCAAAAGCTATTGAGGAAAACTAATACCACTGTCAAGGTTCTGCCACTGTGGATTTGTGGTTTCTGGTTACAAACGGGTCCTCCAACTCTAGCGTGTATTCCTTGTCCACACGCGACTCTCAGCAGCTGCTGTTTCAAATATTTTCCATCTCCCTCAGAACATCTAGTTCTCTCTCTCTCCCTTTACCCTGTGCATTTGATCTCATTTAAAAGCCATAAAGAGGCTTCAGAGTATGGTAGAAAATACATTAGAAAGGTCGGGAGACCTGTGCTCTGCTGAACAGCCATGTGACTTTTTTCTCCTTGTGTGTTCATAAAATGTGTTTCCATCTGCATAAGGAGCTGAGATTCTCTGTGCTATAAGTCAAATGAGTCAATGTATTTGGGTATTCATTTCTTAGTTTCCTTATACGTATTTTGAGGAAGGGGGTTAGTCTAAGTGACCTCTGAGACTCTATCCTTCAGATTCTGATTTTTGTGGTATTAAGTGTGTATTTCTTCAAACCAACTTCAGTTTGCAGATAGAGACTACTTCTGACAATGTCATTTCTTAGGTAGAACAGGAACATTCTTTCTTGTCACAGAAAGCAGGAAATCGTGTTGTCTTTTTGTGATGGCAAATTTTATCTGTTTTCTGTTTTATTATTTTCAAGCTAGTGAAAATGACTTCTTGTTTGGACTAGCATCGGATCAATAAGAAGGAGGGGGCATCTGAAGAAATTTAAGAAGTATTTTGTTTCCGTATTAGAGTTAATGAAGAGTTTCCCTTGAACCTCAGACTGGGGCTTCTGGGGAAGAAGAATGTGTTTCCTGACCAGGTTCCATTCCACAGAGTGGATAGGGCACGTGGCCAGCAGCCCCTTGAGGTTTGCTACCCCGTGAAACCGAATATTTCTATGAAATGAGCTGATGCCCTTCACAGGCTGCCCCGATGGTGCATTTTAAAAACAATCTCACAGGTTATCTTGAGTTTTGCCAGTAAAGTGGGGTTTCCGAAAGTATCTTGCCTTTTTTATTTTTATTTTTTCCTCTCTGTTTCCTTCTATATTTTTTCAAACATTTGAGCATTATTTCCAGTTGCTAGAATTTCAGGCGAACTTCTGTAGGGTAAAGAAGAACCCAGTTCATTTATATTAGTTCTTGGCTCACTGTAAAGTTCACCTTGTGGCCTCATCAACTTGGATAGCAGAGAGCTTGGAGTTAGAGTCAAATGTAGGAGCTTACTTTTTATAATCTGTATACACGTGTCACTTTCTGGCCCTCCCCAGACATCACTGTTTGGGGTTAACTTACAAACGCAGTGGTTCTTGACTTTGGATGCCTATCAGAGTCACCTGGAAAGCTTTTAAAAATTCCAGTTCCTAACATGCATCTCATGCCAATTAAGTCTATGTCTAGGGCTGGAATCCAGACATAAGTAAATTTTAAACCTCCCCAGGTGATTCTGCTATGTAGTCAGTGTTTAGAGCCACTGGAATAAAGGCTTTCTGGGGGTGGGGATTACATAGGTTGACTCACAGACAAGTTTTGACTTGGCACAAGTGACCTGGTTGTTTCTGTAGGTCATCTTTCCTGATTTTGATGCTAGTAACACTGAAGTGGGATCCCAGGTGGTGAGCTGTGGATGACTGATTTTCAGAAGCCTGTTAGTACAACTTTTGAGCAGCAACTGTATTTTGGCAGTGAATCAGTGTGTGCTTTTCTTCATATGCTCCTGTCTATGATAGTTCTAACCCTCTGCAAGAAGGGACAGCAGGTGCTGTGTATATTCTGTGTGTGTGTGTTGTCTCCATTTCATTTGGTCTTTTATTGTTTATCCCGTTCACTTTTAACACTAGATCGTTTCTCACTGTATCACTTATGAGAAAGTCAATTATCCAGAAAGATCAGGTTGCCTGGGGGAAGAACAAAGCTAGAACAACTACCATAAAGCAACAACAGAACCCAGAAGATTTGAAAAGGGCATGTTAAACTGAAACGTCTAAAACTAGTTTTTCTGGCTATCCATGATTCTGGTTGGCTCTGTGTTCACCTGTGTGCGAATGTAGTCCCCAATTTCTTTAAATTCCGGGCCCATTGTATACAGTTCTCACTAAGAATGCTTAAGAGTTCCTAGAGTTGCCAGATAAAACACAAGATGTGAACTTCAGATAAACAATGAGTAATTACTTAGTGTATTTCAAATCTTGAGTGGGACACACTTCACTAAAAAATTATCTGTTATTATTCTGAAGTTCACATTTAACTGAGCATCCTGTACTTTTATTTTCTAAATTAAAATAGAAAATAGGTATAGCTCATACCTCCTGGCACCCTTTGGAGGTACGGACTGGAAGACCAGAGTGCCGTCCGTGTTTTCTGTCCTGTGTATTCTTGATGCGAGCCTGCTTCCCGTATTTCTGTAGAGATGCTGCTGCTTAGCTTTCTACCCCAAACTTATGCATTAAAAAAAAATACATCTGATAGGTTTTCTTGTCTTTGGTGTTAGGATTGAGAGATGCAGACTTAAAAACAGCACCCCCACACTCCACACAAATTCAGATCTTAAATTTTGAATGGTAGGAGCAATGCAAAATAGGACCTTACTCTTAGAGGCAGTAAGCCCAGCGACAGCTGCAATATGTTATATTTTGGAGTACTTTTCCACCACGTGGGAAATGCAAGTGTCCTGTCTCCCTTAGAAACCTGGGCAGGTAGCCTGGCCTCCTGGGTACTTGTCTGGCCTGGTTTACTAGAAAATTCCACTCTCCGTGGAGTTAAATCTGGCTTTCACCTGCCTCTTAAGAGACTGACCTTGACCTCTCTCTCCTGAGGTTCATTTTATCAGTTTTAAATAAAGGACTCTGTCAGTTATTGAGTCAAAGCACAAGCTAAGGACAGAGATTCTCCTACCATTTTCAATCAAGTCAACTAATGCTTATATATGCATTATATAATCATGATATAAAATAATATATGTATTATATGAGGAATGTGCTTTTCTTACAGGTACTTTGTATACTGTTTGAGTATACGTTCTGTTTGAGTTAGGCAATTTTTTCCTCACTGATTATAAGGTAAACCTAGTCTTAGAAATGTGCGTGTGTGTGTGTGTGTGTGTGTGTGTGTGTAAATTTGGACATATCCTCTATTGTTTATAAAGAAGGATCCTGAATAATTTCAAATAGAATAAAGTAGAATTAGTATTTATATATTAACCAGTTATACTTAAACATTTTATCATATTTTCTTTAGATTTTTAAAACCAGTGTTGAGGCCCCTTTTGTTACCTCCCTTTATTCAGTTTCTCTGCCTCTTTCCCCAGAGATGGTTAACTCTCCCAGCATCTGTATGTGGCTACCACCATGCAGAACTCTGTGGGTAGCTGTTTACAGTCAACCTCTGTGTGTGTGTGTGTGTGTGTGTGTGTGTGTGTGCCTAAGCAATATATAGCAGGGGTTTTTTAAACACCATTCAAATGCTGTCACAGTGTAAGTTTTGACAGTCATGTCATTGTAAACATTATCAGTTTTATCTCTTCTTTTCCAATTCTTTTTTTTTTTTTTTTTTTTTTTTTTTTGAGACGGAGTCTCGCTCTGTCACCCAGGCTGGAGTGCAGTGGCCAGATCTCAGCTCACTGCAAGCTCCGCCTCCCGGGTTCCCGCCATTCTCCTGCCTCAGCCTCCCGAGTAGCTGGGACTACAGGCGCCGCCACCTCGCCCGGCTAGTTTTTTTTTTGTATTTTTAGTAGAGACGGGGTTTCACCGTGTTAGCCAGGATGGTTTCGATCTCCTGACCTCGTGATCCGCCCGTCTCGGCCTCCCAAAGTGCTGGGATTACAGGCTTGAGCCACCGCGCCCGGCCTTCTTTTCCAATTCTTACATCTCTTAGCACATTATCTCACGCCTCTAGTTTAACGTAGGAAAATGTGGGTAATGGTGTACATTTTTAATCGTGCCTCCTGAAGTTTTCCCATTACTTTTAAAGTTTGTTGAAAGTTCTTGGTAGATATTCTGAATCTGATTCTCTTGTATTCCAACTTAGCTAAGAAGATTTTTTTCTTTTTACAATCAAAGAATGATGTGGAGCCTTACCTGTGTCATTCTGTATCATTCTGAGATTTTGAGATACAATAGGTTTTCTCCATGAGTACGTTAATGTGACAGATACAATTGATAAATTGTCAGATAATATATAGTTCCTACATTCTTAGAACAAATGCTGCATAATCGCTTGGTAGTTGGGTTGTTTTTCACAAATTGCTGAATTAGATTTGTTATTTTTAGGTTTTTGTTTCTTTTAATTGTTTTTATCTTATCATTTTCTTGTGGATTTTAATTTAATTGCATTATAGAAAGCATTGCTTTTGCATGGCCTGTGTGACAGTATTTGAAAAATTTTTGAAGGGTTTTCTTTGTGAATCATCAACTTTTTGTAAATATATCAGTGATATACTTTGAAAATATATGTTCCGGCCGGGCGCGGTGGCTCAAGCCTGTAATCCCAGCACTTTGGGAGGCCGAGACGGGCGGATCACGAGGTCAGGAGATCGAGACCATCCTGGCTAACACGGTGAAACCCCGTCTCTACTAAAAATACAAAAACTAGCCGGGCGAGGTGGCGGGCGCCTGTAGTCCCAGCTACTCGGGAGGCTGAGCCAGGAGAATGGCATAAACCCGGGAGACAGAGCTTGCAGTGAGGTGAGATCCGGCCACTGCACTCCAGCCTGGGCGACAGAGTGAGACTCCGTCTCAAAAAAAGAAAAAAAGAAAATATATGTTCCTGAAAAAGATACATGTTGATTTGTTCTGGGGTGTATATATAATCAAGACTGGTAATTGTGTCAGTCATTATGTTTTTATTTGCTTGATCTATTAACTTCTGATAGAGGGATATCTCATATCATTTGGATTAATTTTGTTATTTCAACTTCTTTTGGTTCATAGATTTTAAATGTATGATGTTAGTTGTGTTCAACTTCATGATTACACTCACTACCTAACTTAGGAAATAAAACATTACAAATATATTTGAAGCCTTCTGTATGCCCTCCCCCATCCCCCTGGATACAGTTGTTATTAATCCCATGTTTTATACTTATAACAATAATGTGTAAAATCCCAAAACAGTGGATAGCATGGTTTTTACGTGTTTTATGAGTCTACAAAATGGCTTCCACTATGTGTATTTTTTGGCAGCTTTTTCTCTCGAAATAATATTGGTTACATTTATCTGCATTAGTATGTATAGCTCTATTTCTTTCATGTTAATATCTGCATAGTATCACTCTGAGTGAATGTACATCTTAATAATTGCTTGTCTTTACTGCTGGTGATGGAAATTTAAGTGTATTCCTATTTTTCACTGTTAGAAACAGTGGTTCCATAGTGTGCTTTTTAATATTTGTATTCATGTGTAAATGCTTCACTAGAGGATAAACATTAGAGTAGAATTTCTGATTTTTCTTATGTGCACCTTTAAATTTGATAGATATTGTCAAAATACTCTCTAAAGTGATTGTTGCAGTTAATGCTGCCATCAACAATGTGTAGAATTCTAATGCATTCTCACCAGCAGTTAGTATTAGCAGACTAATTAATATTTTTAATTCTGATAGGTGTGAGATAGTATTCCCTGTAGTTTTAATTTGCACTGTCCTGAGAACAAGTGAGATTGTGTCCTTTTGTATGTTTATATGTTTATTTGCCATTTGGAGTTTATCTTCCGTAAATTTACTGTCCTTTTGTTCATTCTTCTAATGGTTGCTTTCCATTTTATGTGTTTCTAGGACTTGTTTATTCTGGATGCTAACATTTTATTGGTTATTTGCATATGTCTTCTCCATTTATGTGGCTTATCAGTTTCTCTTGCCATCTTTCAACAGACACGATTCTGGTATATTTTAATATAGCTGTATCACTAGAAGTGATTCTTGTGTATGGTTTTGAAGTATGAATATTTTTCTTAAATGTGGCTTTAAAACATAATCTATCCGTCTCCCACAAAATTCAGTGCAACCTCAAATCGCATATCATGTTTCCATATGTTGCTTGACTTTATTTGCATACTTCCTTTTGTACTCTATTTTTTGTTTTTTTTTGCTATCCGTGTGTCAATGCCAGGGTCTCTCCCGTTTTTGTTCTTTCCTGTTATCCTTTCTTGCACCATATGCTACACTTCCACTTAATTATTCAGTATCTTTTACTCACAGACTCTTCCCCTGACTGTATCTGAGTTTATTCAGCTTTTGCACCTTTTATTTCAATGACTGTTGAGCATTTTGTTTCTAGTATTTCAGAATTTTACAAGTCACCTATTGTTTCTTGTCTTTTAGTGTATTGCTCCTCTCGTTATTGTTGATGATGATGATTATTCTTGCCTTTATTTTGGTAAGGATTCTAAACATTACTAGAATATTTTCCTATGTTCAATATTTAAATTTGCATCAGGTGATGTCATGTTTCCATTGTTGATTGTGTTGACTACCTGGATGCTTAGGTTTCTTCTTATGTTTAGAAAGTTTGGCTTGAAGACCCATGATCTATAGGATGATTTTTTTTCTTAAGTTTCCCCCTCTCCTTCCCCTTTACCCTTACTTGTTTTGCAGTTGTCTTACCTGGTAAGACCCCCAGACTAAGATGCTCCTATAATAGCGTATTGGATTCCCTAGCCTGAGGTGATATGTGGATGTTGTAGCTTTAGTCGACAGGGATAGATGGATTTGAGGTTTGGTCTTTTGGTTTTTTTTTTTTTTTTTTTTTGAGACAGGGTCTTGCTGTGTCACCCAGGCTGGAGTGCAGTGGTGTGATCATAGCTCACTTCCACCTGGAATTTACGGTCTCAGGAGATCCTCCCATCGTCTGCCTCCTGAAACACTGGGATTACAGGCTACAGCCACTGGGATTACAGGCTGAGACCCCCAGGCAGTAGTTGACAACCTCTTCCAACTTCCCTTTCCCATCTGGGAACTACAGCTGTGTCTCAGTCCCGTTTTCTAAGCCACAAGCCTGGGCCTCGCTCCCTGCCCCGCTTTAGTGCTGTCAGTCCCTATTACTCCGCAGTAACTTGACTCCAGGATGCTCTGCCTGCCCTGCCTGCCACAGGAACTGGGGCACAGCAGGCCAGTGCTTCAGGCCTGAAGTGCCACTAACTGGTTTGTCCCATTTCTATTTCTCAGAGATGTAATTCTGCTTTGGTATTTGTCTGTGTCTTTTACTTGCTTTTTGTTACAATTTTCATTGTTATATGGACTTAGGAGGGAGCTGAAAACTGTGAACCTTTCACAGCTGGAGGTCTCTTAGAACACTTTTAACTTTTTTAGTAACATCAGATTGGAAGTTCCCCCTTATTTGTTACGATATTTCTCAGCTAGTTACCCTATCCATACTAGTCTACTTTTCAAATCAAGGAAAAGTGGTTGTTTCTCTTTGGCTCATCCTTGTCTCTTCCCCAGTCTCCCCTCCATACCCAATCCTTCAAGTCTTGCCGTGGCACTTGGTAGCAAATTTAGAGTTTAAATATGAAGTACAATTGGCTATCTGTATTCTCAGATTCTGCATTTGCAAATCCAACTAGCTTCAGATTGGAAACATTTGGGGAAAAATACCAACGCATCATACAAATAAAAAAAAAAGCATTTACATAGCATTGGCATTGTATTAGGTATTTATTATAAGGAATCTAGAGGTGATTTAGTAAGATATGTGTAGGTTATATGCAAATGCTACACCATTTTATATATAAGGACTCCAGCATTCTTGGATTTTAGTATCCTTGGGTCCTGGAACGAATCCCTCCCACCAAGGGATGACTTTATTGTGACTGCCACCTAGTGATAGGAGTTGGTTACTTTCAGTTGTAGCTGAAATTTTATTCTAGTTGAGTGCGCCTTTTCTAGATTTGTTTCGTGGCCATCATTTAACCGTTGCTGACTATGATTTTTTAAAACCACATAGGTAGAAAGAAGATTATAAGTTTTTGGGGACCACGTATTCATGGAATTCTAAACTGCTTAGCACCTCCATTATGACAGAACATAAAATAAGGGTAACAGAAAAGGACAGGGTAGAAAGCAGTTTATCCCAGGATTGGCCGCTAGAGTTGGACTTAATGACAGTTTTCTCTATAGTAAGGTGTCCATCAAATGGTCTCAGGCCTTGAATACTTACCTTTTCAATATAGGTGAAAGTCAGAGACATAGCCACGAATTTCCTGACTTTTGTACCTCTTTTATATCATCCCAGAACATGAAGACTCAATATCTGTCCTGAACTAATTTTTTGAGTATTAAACAATATAAGCATATTCATTTCTCCTATTTTATCCTCTTCCCTTAAACCTTTTTCTGTGTGTGTGTGTGTGTGTGTGTGTGTGTGTGTGTGTGTGTGTGTGCGCCCGTGGAGAGAGAGAGAGAGAAGTTGGTGAGACTCCACCCCAGTTGTTCGAAGCATCCAAAATGCTATGAGTCTCTAAATTGTTAACTTGACTGAAAACTTACCAAGTGTATTCATCGGCTATTGCTGTAATAATGCTGTGTAACAAACCATGCTAAAATTTAGCAGTTTTCAGTAACAAGCATTTGTTAGCATAGGTGTAAAGGTCAACTGTGGTTCAGCTGAGCTGGTTTGGGCTTTTTCAGGCTGTTCTTGACTGCTGACTGTGGCTAGGGTTTAAGTCTTCACCATATATCTTTCTCTGGGACCCTGGCTGAATGAGTAGTAGCCTCCCAGAATATGTTTTTCTTTTCTTTTTTTTTTTTGAGGAGGAGTCTTGCTCTGTCGCCCAGGCTGGAGTGCAGTGGCGTGATCTCAGCTCACTGCAAGCTTCGCCTCCCGGGTTCCCGCCATTCTCCCACCTCAGCCTCCGAGTAGCTGGGACTACAGGCGCCGCCACCTCGCCCGGCTAGTTTTTTGTATTTTTAGTAGAGACGGGGTTTCACCGTGTTAGCCAGGAGGGTCTCGATCTCCTGACCTCGTGATCCACCCGCCTCGGCCTCCCAAAGTGCTGGGATTACAGGCTTGAGCCACCGCACCCGGCCAGAATATGTTTTTCTTATATGAAATAGCAGGAGTACTGGAGGCAAGTCAAACTATGTGATTAAATGCAAATCCCTCCCAACATCATGTCAGCTTATATTCCACTAGCCAAAACAAGCCATATGGCCAAGCCTAAAGCCATAGGAGGTATTCTACACTGCCCCGAAAGGAAGAGGTGAAAGCAGATAAATATTCATTAAAGTTCCAGTCCAGTCGTTCACATCAATATATAAAATGATCAAATGAAATACAATGAAGTCTTTTAAGAAAGCAAAGGCTTAAAAGGTTAATACTGGAATATAAATGCTGGAAGCTCTTAGACATTTCAAAGATGCACATCCTGAAAGCCTTTTAAGGTTGGAAATGTGTGCTGTTTCTTTTTATATACACATGCTTAGTTAAGTGTCTGGTCCACGGAGACACTGAGCATGTGCATGAAAGAGGCTAACTAAGCATAGTGTCTTTTTTTTTTTTTTTTTTTTTTTTTTTTTTTTTTTTTTTGAGACGGAGTTTTGCTCTTGTCTTGCAGGCTGGAGTGCAATGACATGACCTCAGCTCTCCACCTCCTGGGTTCAAGCAATTCTCCTGCCTCAGCCTCCCGAGTAGCCAGGATTACAGGCACCTGCCACCACGCCTGGCTACTTTTTGTATTTTAGTAGAGACGGAGTTTCACTATGTTGGTCAGGCTGGTCTGGAGCTCCTGACCTCGGGTGATCCACCCACCTCGGCCTCCCAAAATGCTGGGATTACAGGCGTGAGCCACTGCACCTGCCCACATAGTCTTACAGTGACCAAATGTGGCGGTGGTGGGGGGAGGGGGGAAGGTTTCCCAAGCAAGCAGTCAGTTCTGCAGTGGACACTAGCAGCTGGGTATACCCCAATTCAATAGTGACACTGTTTACCTGGTGATAGTATTTAATCCCACAAGTTGAGGGTTCTGTCCCACAGGACTGCGCCCCCTTCGGATGCCAGTGACACGTCTGAGCTTCCAGAACTTCTGACTGACCAACTTCAAGTTGGGGTTCTCACAACCCCCAGCCTCTTTAGATTTGGTTAATTTTCTGGAGTTGCTCACAGAGCTCAGGGAAACACATTTGCTGGTTTATTAGAAAGCATAGAACAAAGGACAGAGATGAGGAGATGCATAGCACAAGGTATGGGGGAAGGGGCATAGAGCTTCCATTTTTTCCTGGACGCACCACCCTCCAGGAACCTTTTCGTGTTCAGCTGTCCGGAAGGTTTCTGAACCCAGTCCTCTTGGGTTCTCATGAAAGCTCTATTGTGTACGCACGAGTGATGAAATCGTTGGCCATTGGTGAGCAACTCAACCTTTAGTTCCTCTGCCCTCCCCACAGGTTGGGAGGTGGGACTGAAAGTCCCAGCCCTCTAATCTTGTCTTGGGTTTTCAGGTGACCTGCCTCCATCCTGAAGCTACCTAAAGGCTTCCAGTTACTGGTCAATCATTAACATTAAAAAAAAAAAAAAAAAAAAAAAAAAGACATCACTTTGGAAAGTGTAAGGATTTTAGAGATTGTCAGGAAATGGGATCAAGGACCAAATACATGTTTTGCAGTATCACAGACACTAATCTCATGCACACGGACTCTGCCTTCATGACCTGATCACCTCCCAAAGGCTCCATCTCCTAACACCATCACCTTAGCGGGTAGGATTTTAACGTTTCATTTTTTTTTTTTTTTTTTTTCTGAGAGATAGTGTCGCTCTGTTGCCCAGGCTGGAGTGCAGTGATGTGATCTCAGCTCACTGCAACCTCCACCCCCTGGGTTCAAGTGATTCTCTTACCTCTGCCTCCTGAGCAGCTGGGATTACAGGCGCGAGCCACCACACCCAGCAAATTTTTAGTAGAGACAGGGTTTCGCCATGTTGGCCAGGCTGTTCTTGAACTCCTGACCTCAGGTGATCCGTCCACCCCAGCCTCCCAAAGTGCTGGGATTACAGGCATGAGCCATTGCGCCTGGCCCATTATATGAATTCTAGTAGGACACAAACATGAAACCATGTTTCAAACCATGGCAGTTAGAAACTACTGGGCTTGGAGAATTGGAAGTTCCCCCCATCTTTTAATATTGACATTTTTGTATTTCTGCCTTAAAAAGTTCTGTGTGTTGAATGAGGAAAGAGGTTGACAGTTATAATTCCTTAATTCATGGGATTTCGCCCAGCTATTGTCCAATGTTATATTTTTCTGATATAGAAACTAGGCTCCTTTCTGTACATTATCGAACAAAATAGTAGGTTGATTCATTGATAATTCACTTCTTGTTAAAAAAAAAATCGACTTTACTTTTAGAGTAGTTTTAGGTTTACAGAAAAATTGAGCAGAAAGTACAGAGTTCCCTCTCACCCTCTACTGCGCACACATACCACAATTTCCCTTAGTATTGGCATCCTCCATTGGAGCGGTACACTTGTTAACAGTTGATGACCCAATACATTATTATTAACTAAAGTCCACAGTTTACATTAGAATTCGCTCTGTATTGAGCATGGGTTTTGAATAATGTATGACCCATATCTACTATTGTAGTAGCTTACAGAATAGTTGCACTGTCCTAAAAACCCCCCGTCGCTCCACTGATTCCTCCCTCCTCCAAAGGCCTTGGCAACCACTTTTTTTTTTTTTTTTTTAAATTTAAGTTCTAGGGTACGGCCTCATCCTTTTTGAAGAGGCAGGATGAAGCCCGGGCACTCCAAATTGATTCAGATGCCAATATTGATGACCACACATGCATTATGTGTTTGCACACACATGAGGGCATGAAAAGGTTTATTACTGACATAATGAGACCGCTGGGGAAAACAAGACAGGCCTCTTAAGCTGGTCCAAAAATGACTTGCAAGAGAAAGTGTGGAAAACTGGCTTGGGGTTTTTATGGTGTTCAGCAGATAGCACTGGGCTATGGCTTGTGTGGACAGTGGCTTGTGTGGTTCAAATCAGCTATGTCAAAGCCTTTCCTGTCAGATTGCCCAGATGTGTGGGGCACCGGGGAAGAGGAGGGGTGAGGCTTAAAAACTGTCAGCAATCAATCATCAAACAATGGAGTTAGACTTTTTACTGTACTTTTGCTAACATATGTGTGATTGTTAAAGACCCACTGATAAAGGTTGTTGTATCAACATTGCAGGTAATGGCCTCTCACCAGCTGCTAGCCTGAGACACCCAGATAAAAAGCTCTGCTGGCAGCTGTTGACTTTCTTCTCTTTACTTCACTGCCTTTGAATCTGCCTCCACAGTTTCTGACAGACACGAAACGGGTTATGCTTTTTTCAAACTGCACAGTTACTAAGGACTGCATTGTCTATAAGGATCTGGAAAGGAAACAGAGGACTTCCAGTGCACCAAGACCGGGCTGCACACTTTGGTTTCATAAGCTTATTACATATGAAAGCTCACATTTGATTTTATTCTTAGGTTTTGGAGTAAATGACGTGTGACTTTGCCTTACATGAACTGAGACCATTTTTGTCAATGTTAGAAATGGTTGGAGAAGCTGTATACATTCACTCATGGATGAGTTTGTTTGAATTTGTATTTATCTGTCAGTAATTAGCATATTTTTTTGAAATGTCGTCCTTTATGCACCAGCTTCTTGAAATTTGATATGTATTTATACCATTTTTACCATTGCTTAATTTGTTATTTTAATCAATTTACTGTTTTTGCTTAAATAAAACTTATTAAAGCAGTGGTTCTCAAACTTCACAGTGCATTGTAATCACTTAGTAGGCTTGGTAAAGCATCCTCAGAGTTTCCAAGTCAGTAGATCCACAGTAGAGGAAAGAATTTGCATTTCTAAGATGTTCCAGGTGATGCTGATGCTCCTGGTCCAGGGACCAAACTCCGATCAACACTGTCTGGAAAGCATTATCAGTGACATCATGGGTTTTATGTGTTTGATAATTTTTTCCTAATGCATATTAAAATATTTAACTGTCAAAATAGAAAGTTCAGACCTACAAAAAATGACCTTGCCGGTGTGTGTGCTAAGCTTTGGAAGCCCTGATTGAGTATTGTCCAAGTATAAATCAGAGGAATTTTCTTTTTCCCTTTAAGTCACATATGTACTTGAAAATATAACAGTGTGAGGTAGTGGGTAAAGGCCAATGAGAGGCACAGGCCAGACAAATCAGGATCCATGGACAGGAATAGATCCATGTTTCCCACTCATTGGAGAAATCAGAACGTTTCTAATTCCTAACTGTACATAATCCAGTTTTGCCCATGTCATGTGTGTGTGTGATACAGGGGAGGCTTGGATATATGTGTAAGAAAGAACACATAAATGAAAATCAGATTTAACCACAAACTGGTAGCTACAGGTGCTTTAGTTCCTTTAGAAAAAGACGGACGAATCCAAATCACAGAATTTGTTGGTGCCAGCCATTGAAATTCACACCGTTCACTCCGACCCCTCGCTCGGCAAACCTCCCTGTGATTAAAATTAGCATTCACCTTTTACAGAGTTATGAAGAAAGTGTTCCAAAGTTTACAAGTGATTCTAGTAATGGGATAAAGCAAGCAACTTTTAAGTTTATGGAGGTTTGGGGTTTTGTTTTCATCTGCCACTTATGCAACCACAAGAACAGCAATAACAAAAACAAGGGAACAAACAGAAATGCTGCAGAGCCAGCACAGGTTCTTTGGGTCTGAATGATATCATTGGCACTTACTAGCATGTGGTTTTAGGAAAGTTGTTCAACCTGAGGAGTTTTCTCATCTGTAAAATAAGTCTTGATATGATTGGGTGTACCCTGTAAATTTGACGTGAGGATGGCAGGAGTTAATCTGTGTAAAGTGCTTAGAACTATTCCTGAAAAATAACCTGCAATAGTGTGATCTGTACCCATATATAATTCAGTTAACTCATTTAATAAGTGATGGACTTCAGCAGTGGCTACTACATGCCTTCTGTGTTAGTGAAATCATCTTTAATTCTGCTCTTCACAAATTGAAGGACACAAACCTTGCAATGATACCTGGCAGAAAGGGTGTTTTGTTATTGTGAACTGATCAAAAAGGAAGATTTGTGCAACATAAAGGGAAGGAACCAATTAGCCCAAATACTAGACTACAAAGAGCTTTATTTCTACAGAGAAAGTTCTTTCTTTTTTTTTTTTTTTTTTTTTTTTTTTTTTTTTTGCTCCAAAATGTTGAATCCTGCCAGTTAGGAGCCTTACTCCTTTCTCTGTCTTTCATGGACTGTATTTATTGTTTTCTATAAAGACGTTCTTTAGGCTTGTTTCTTGTGGGATAGATGATTTAAATTGACTTATTAACTTCCATTAGGGGCTATTGTGACCTCAGATGAGTCTGGCTTTTTCAAGCCCTGATGTTTAAACTCCCTGTTCCTCCCTTTTCACACATTTATAAGGTCCCAGAGCTACTGAATACCAATGGAGGGTGAAGTTCTCTTTTTAACAAATACACACCTCCTTGGTCTTGAGTTGACAGCTCTGTTTCCCCATCCTCACACACTCTAAGGCATCTGCAAGCCTCAAGAAGCATCTGGGGACAGGGGGCTGCCACTAACGAGACACATTTGGAAAGCACTAACTTAACTTTGACTCTTGGACATTATTCTGTAACATTTATATTATCTTACTACTTTCTTGTGAACTCTCAAAGTGAGCGTTCGCCAGTGCCAGTAGTAAAGGCATTAGCTTCTTCCTTCTACGTGCTGCCCAGGATTCTGTCATCCTTGTTGGGATGGGAGTGTATTTTCCTGCCACCCTTGGTAAAAGTATTTGTTCAAGGAGGAGATGAATCATGCTTTCCTACGTGTTAGCTTTGCAGTAGTCTCCTTCATCAGTTTGTTAATGAATTAGTCATAGCGATATCTGTCACACCCATGTAGGTACAATTTACACAAAATGAATCATTTCAAAATACCGTCTGCATAATTCCTATTTAGAACGTAGATGCTATTCTCAAAGGACATCGATCTCACAAGAAGCTTGATTTAAGTAGACTTCCTTTGACTACTTTATGGAAGCTTGGAATTGGTTAGGGTTTAGATATGTGTCATGACATGGGTTAGGACTCAACATTTACACAAGATTTAAACTTTTTTTTTTTTTTTTTTCCAAGACGGAGTCTCGCTCTGCCGCCCAGGCTGGAGTGCAGTGGCCGGATCTCAGCTCACTGCAAGCTCCGCCTCCCGGGTTCACGCCATTCTCCTGTCTCAGCCTCCCGAGTAGCTGGGACTACAGGCGCCCGCCTCGTCGCCCGGCTAGTTTTTTGTATTTTTAGTAGAGACAGGGTTTCACCGTATTAGCCAGGATGGTCTCGATCTCCTGACCTCATGATCCGCCCGTCTCGGCCTCCCAAAGTGCTGGGATTACAGGCTTGAGCCACCGCGCCCGGCCACAAGATTTAAACTTAATCACTTTATGCTTTTATGAATTCAGATACTATCTTTTGCCTATATTGATATTTGAGAAAACTGATATAACCATTTTTCAAAAGAGAAGTATTTTTTCTTTTATTTTAGTGTTAGATATGCATAAAGATAATTTCATAAACCTTTATTTTAGTGTTAGATATGCATAAAGATAATTTCATAAACCTTTATCCAATATAAAGAATCATTTTTCATTAAACACCCGTATAACACCTCCTTGCTCAATCACAGCCCATCTTGGTTCATCTTCTCCTGGAAACCCCCATTCTTATTTTGTTAATATTATTACTTGCTATTCTTTCTTTTTTCAAAAACAAAAGACACATTTATTCAGCTTCATGATCAGACTATTATATATAGCATTCGATAGCATGGGTGCAAAAAAAAACTCTATATTAAAATCCTTTGCTGGAATGCTTTATACTTTCCACAGAACAAAATTAAAACAACCTGTTATACAACTAATCACAAATATGGTCCTTAACTCTTTTGCTCATACACAGGAGTATTGTCTAAAATATGTCTTCTTTGTCGCAGCTAGGCCCTGCCACCACTGTGCTTTGCTGAGTTCACAAACCTGTTGCAACCTATAGCTTCCATGTCACTTCTCCGGCTCTGTTCTCCTGCTGAGCTTTGTTTCCAGGCAGTAATTAAAATCTTCTGCCAGTGCTATAGCTAGTGCTACCCCTATAGCCTCCTTGGTTTTGTGGTTTGGCAAAGTACTGGCTTCCACCATCATAGGAGCCAGAGCTTTTGCCTCCAAAGTTTTTTCCCTTCATGGATCAAAAATGTGAAGACTGATAGTTTTAATTGCCAAAATCATTGTAGCTTCCACCACCTCCAGTATTGCTTCCATCATGACCAAATCCATTATAGCCATCCCCACTGCTACCATATCCTCCACCACCACAGCTGCCCCTGAAGCCACCACGACCACCAAAGTTTTCTCCATAACCAAAGGTGTCATTCCCACCAAAACCACTTCCGTGGCCACCACGAAAGTTTCCAGAACTACTTTGTCCTCTTTGGCTGGATGAAGCACTAGCCATCTCTTGCTTTGACAAGACTTTCCTACCTTCACAGTTGTGGTCTTGTACAGTATAGTATTTCTGAATGACAGTCTTATCCCCAGAGTCATGGTTGTCCAAGTTTACAAAGGCAAAGCCCCTTTTCTTGCCACTGCCCTGGTCATACTTTCAATCACTTCCATTTTTCCATACTGTTGAAAATAATCTCTTAGGTGATATTCTTCTGTGTCTTCTTTAATGCTACCAACAAGTATCTTTTTCACAGTTAAGTGGGCACCTGGTCTTTGAGAATCTTCTTAGACAGCTCTCTTTGGTTCCACAACTCTTCCATCCACCTTGTGTGGCCTTGCATTCATGGCTGCATCCACCTCCTTCTCAGTGGCATATGAGACAAACCCAAAGCACCGGAATGCTTGGTGTTTGGATCTCTCATTACCACACAGTCCGTGAGCGTTCCCTGTTTTGTTGTTTATATATGCCTAAGGTTAGGATTGTTGGTTAAGAAAGCATGAATATCTTCAACTTTATTAGAAAAATCATTGTTCATAGTGATTATACCATTTGCACTCCTGCTGTGAGTGAAGTGTATGAAAGTTTCCATTGTTCTGCATCTTCACCAATGCTGTGTTGTCAGACTTTATTCCTGATTACTAAGAAGAAGCACCTTTTAACATAGTGACTATTTGTATATCTTCTTTTTAGAGTGCCTGTTGATGTTTTTTGCCCATTTTTCACGTGGGCTTCATTTTCTGTCATTTTGTAGGATGTACTTATGTATTTATAGTAGATCTTGGTTGATTTATGTTGCGAGTATATTCTCCCACTCTGTAGGGAATGTCATCTCTATTGATGATGGATTGATCTGTTGACAGTCTGGTTCTCTATGGTGTATTTTAAGAAAAATAAGTTCTTTATTTTAATGTAGTCAGATTTATTGTTTTTTTTCCCTTTATATATATATCGCTTTGTGAATATTAAATCCTTTTTCTGTCCCAAGGCTATAAAGTATTATGCTATATTATCTTTTTTTTTTTTTTTTTTTTTTTTGAGAAGGAGTCTCGCTCTGTCGCTCAGGCTGGAGTGCAGTGGCCAGATCTCAGCTCACTGCAAGCTCCGCCTCCCGGGTTTACGCCATTCTCCTGCCTCAGCCTCCCGAGTAGCTGGGACTACAGGTGCCCGCCACCTCACCCGGCTAGTTTTTTGTATTTTTTAGTAGAGACGGGGTTTCACCGTGTTAGCCAGGATGGTCTGGATCTCCTGACCTCGTGATCCGCCCGACTCGGCCTCCCAAAGTGCTGGGATTACAGGCTTGAGCCACTGCGCCCGGCCTATATTATCTTATAAAATATTTACAATTTTGCTTTTTATAGTTTAGCACTTAATTGACTTCGAATAGATGATAGTGTAAGCTTAGGATCCAGTTTTGTCTTTTTCCATAATACATGGACAGAATATTAATTTTTTTCCCAGCCAATAGTTATTGAAAAGATCATTCTTTGTGTAAGTAATGATCTTCAGTGCTACTTCTGTCATATATCAAGTGACCATACATTCATGGTATCTTTCTAGACTCTCTATTGTAGCTTATTAGTCTATTTGTTTATCCCTGTGTTGGTACCATGCCACGTTAATTACATTGTAAGAATTAAAAATAATTCTCATTAGGAGGTACGGTAAGTTGTTCTAACTTAGTCTATATTTTCATGCATTTCTTGGCTCTTATTGGCATTTTGCACTTTCATGCTTCCACATGCATTTTAGAATTGGCTCCTTATACAAACAAAACAAAACTCAAGAAATTTTGAAGGAATGCACTGAATCTATAAATCAGTTTGGGAAGACTCACACCTTTGCAACATGAAGTCTTATAAATCGGAAACATGGCTTGCCCACTTTGTCTTTCTGTGTCTTTTTTTTAAGTAAAATATTTCAATAAAACGTTACTATTTTCTTATATGAGGTCTTTATATATTTCTGTTAAGTTTTTCTGGGTATTTTGTGTTTTTAGAAGTAACATGGCATGTTTTTCTTTTTTAAACTGCTACTATGAGGATTTTTGTGTATTTTTGTTGATAATGCCAAGCAACTCTGCTAAACATACATATTCTATTTTATCAGTGGATCTTTTAGATTTTTCTAGATGTACAAATATAGAGAGTAATACCTTTCTTTTTCTCTTTATAATCTATGTAGATTTTGTGTCTTTTTTCTCATCCTATTACATCTGCTAGTAGCCGTAGAAAAGTGATGAGTATCAACAATAGTAGCATGTATCCTTGTGTTATGCTGAACCTTATAGGGAAAATATTTACCAGTATAATATTTAATGTCAAATTTAAAGCAAATTAACATACTTTCTTGAATTTAACGTGTATGGATTCATGTAACCACCATAATCAGGATAGAGAATAATATCTAATATCATTATCCCTAAAATTCCTTTGCTTGCTGTCACTTTGTAGTCAACCCCCTCCGTGAACCCACATCTCTAACCTCTAGCAACTACTACTCTGATCTGTTCTTCATCCCTCTAGATTTGTCTTTTCCAGATGTCATATAAATGCTATTGAACACTGGTTGGCCTTCTGAGACTGACTTCTTTCTTTCACTCCGCATAGTGCCTTTAAGATTCCTCCATGTTGGCCAGGCACTTTGAGAGGCCGAGGTGGGTGGATCACCTGAGGTCAGGAGTTTGAAACCAGCCTGGCCAACATGGTAAAACCCTGTCTCTACTAAAAATACAAAAATTAGCCGGGCATGGTGGTGGGCTGTAATCCCAGCTACTCTGGAGGCTGAGGCAGAAGAATCACTTGAACTTGGGAGATGGAGGTTCCAGTGAGCCAAGATCGTGCCATTGTCCTTCAGCCTGGGCAACAAGAGTGAAACTCCTTCTCAAAAAAAAAAAAAAAAAAAAAAAAATTCCTTCATGTTGATGCATATATTCCTCTTTATTGCTGAGTAGTATTCCATTATAGGGACATACCATCATTTGTTTATGCATCCACCCATTAAATTAAGCATGTTTACTGGCTCTGAAAATTATTCTACTTCCTTGATCAAGCTACTTAATGTCTCTATGCATTAGTATCTTCATCGATAATGGAGACAATAGTGGTACCTACATCATAGGGTTATTGTGGGGATGAAATGAGTTGATAAAGTACTTAGAATAATGCCTGATATATAGTAAGTAGTCAACAAATGAAATCCATTATTATTGTTTTCAATATTAGTAAAGATTTTGAGGTAGAAAAGAATTTGACAAGTTCAAGGAATGGCAAGAAAGCCAGTGTACGTGGAGTATGATAAACCAGGGGAAGGAGTGGTATGAAATGATAGGGAGAGATACGTAGGAACCAGGACATGGAGGTCTTTATGGACTGCAACAGAGAGCTCTGATTTCACTCTAATTGCGTGAAAAGCCAAGGATGAGATGATCTGGTTCATGTCTATGTAGATCACTCAGTCTGCTTTGATGAGAACCAATTACAGTGGTGCTAAAAGTAGAAGCAGGCATCCTACCAGACGTATACTGCTTTAATCTAGCAGAGAGATGGTGGTAGTTTGGATTATCGTGGTGCTGGTGGGGATAGTGACAAGTGGTCACTACCAGACCATTCAAGGTATGGTTTGGATTTGGAACCCACAGAACTTTCTGATGGATTCACAGCTCAATGGAGCACCTTCCCCACAACAGTAGAGGTCTATCTAGCCATGATTATCAGCAGCAACACTACTCTTCCAGCATGGCTTTGCCAGTGATTTCCTTCATCCATTTTTTAATTAAAATACAAACTTCCATGCCTGATTTAGGAAATCTACTTGGAGAAATAGCCTGGCTTTCACACATGTTTAAATGAAGTCAGACTACTTCTTGTATACGCATACTCATGACCCCAAACGCATTTGTAAAATGCCTTTTGGATTATCTCACAAAAATGTGTGTGCTCATAGCATTTTGTCTTGTGGTTCTCTGCAGCCTGTATAGTTCCATGACCCCACACACTGAACATTTCTGCTGGAAATAAAGTTGTCTTGACAGCTTCATGCTTAGCCAGCGGAATGGTAGTTTTAGTGGTTGGCTGGGGTTCTTGTGTACACTTGGGACTTATTGTTGAAGTAAACATTATTAGACTCGTATTAAAATTGGACCAGAAATTTATTTTTGTCCTTTCAGCCTCAGTTCACCCTAGAATCTCTCATTCGAATGACAAATAGTATTAACTTTCCGAGATAAAGATTAAAATCAACCCTGGGTGCTTACTTAGCCTTGCATTCAAATGGAGATTTTTTTTTTTTCTTTTTTGGAACAGAGTTAAAAATAGAGCGCTCTGATCTCACATAGAGGGTTTTCTTTTGTTTCCTGCCCTGTCTGCTCTTAACACGTCTGTGTTTGTCCCCGTGGGGACTTCATTTCCAACTCCTTAAAGACAAACACCTGACCCAGTGTTTATCTGGAACACACTCATCATCCCCCCTTTTTTTTTTTTCTTTTAACCCTATCCCATCTGCTTAATTTGTGTCTTTTCATAATTCAGGGTTTGCTGAAAGGAAGAAATTTACCTTTTATCCTGAACTACGTATCCTATCTTTCAGCAGTTTTTAACATCTCTTGTCAGGTTGATGTCAAATTGTGGCAGTTGTTTTCGCCAGTCTATTTCTAAGAGGACCACGAGATAAATTTTGTGCCTAATTTTGTACTTCTTTATAATTGGCTTCTTCTTTGATTTTACAGAATACCATGCTGCTATTTTACACTTGAAGAGGGAACACAAAGAAGAAATTGAAAACCTGCAGGTAGACCTTTTTGATGCTACTGAACTGGTTCTAGAGAACTGATACTTGGTTTTCTCCTATGCTGAAAGTAAAGACTCCTCTTGAACTGTTAAACTAGGCAGCATCGCAACTTGCAGCTGCCAGTAGACACTGTCTATACAGGGCATGCAAAGCCTTGGATTCTGCTTTTAATAGAATTCAATTTCTAATTTTTAAAAATACCATAAATGCATTTGATTGAATTGGAAAATGATAATTTTATTTTTAAAGCAGAAGAGAAAATGGAATAGGCTTCTACTGTTATATAAAATATAGTGAAGGGTTTTTTTCCTAGGTACGATGGAAGTTATTTTTGTTCAGCTTCCTCTTGTTCCGGTGTTCGTGTCTGTATGTTTCTTAGCACATCCCTGAAGTATGATGTGATGCAGTTTACAGAATTTAAGGAAGGAACCCTAGGAGGTGGAGGAGTTGTGCTGAGCCTTTCTATATCCGCAGAGAATGCTGGGAAGTTGTTGACCTGATTCTCCTTTGTGAAGCCCAGAATGACTGAGGGATCATTTCCCTTGTGCTGCCATCTAGTTGACATTCCCTATGTTTGGCATTTGCTCGTAGCGCCTGTGGCAGAAAGTTCAGAATCTTAACTTTAAATAACTGGATACTGAATCAGGCACTGAGACTTATTTACTGATGGCCGCAGTAACCCCCCTACTTCAGGAGAGAATGATAGCAAAATTTTAATAACATTAC
Organism: Rhinopithecus roxellana; assembly: GCF_007565055.1. Lineage (NCBI taxonomy): Eukaryota > Metazoa > Chordata > Mammalia > Primates > Cercopithecidae > Rhinopithecus > Rhinopithecus roxellana. Next base: position 75,365,610 of record NC_044553.1, on the reverse strand, counting down.
TTCCTTATTTAATGTTAACTCATGACTTGCTAATTTAATGAATCTGTGGATCAGGTATTTCTATTCTCAAAATTTGTTAATTTGCAAATAGAAATTGTGTATATATATGATATATGATATGTTTTGAAATATGTATATATTGTGGAGTAACAAATTGAGCTAATTAATATATACATTGCCTCACATATTTATCATTTATATGTGGTGAGAACACATGAACTCTGCTCTTTTAGAAATTTTAAAGTATACAATACATGGTTATTAACTATAGTCACCATGTTGTATAGAAGATTATCTTGAATTTATTTCTCACATCTAACTGAAATTTTGTCTCCTTTCATCAACATCTCCCTAACCCTTCCCCACCTTTTGCCCCTCTCTGCCCCTAGCCCCTGGTAACCACCATTCTACTCCCTGTTCCTACGAGTTTGACTTTTTTAGATTTTTCACATAAACGAGGTCATGCCGTGTCTGTCTTTCTGTGCCTGGCATATTTCATGTAACATAATGTTCTCTAGGTTCATCTGTATTGTCTTTAATGACCGGATTATTTTTTTCCTTTTAAAGGCTATAGTATTCCATTTTGTATACAAACCACATTTTCTTTATCCATTTGCCCATTGATGGACACTCATGTTGATTCCATATCTTGGCTTTTGTGAATAACGCTGCAATCAACATGAGAGTGTAGATATCTCTTCAACATACTGACTTCATTTCCTTTAAATATATACCCAGTAGTGGGATTTCTGGGTCATATGGTAGTTCTAGTTTTAATTTTTTTGAGGAGCCTCCACACTGTTTTCCACAAACTAGTTTACATTCCCACCAGCAGTGTGCAAGGGTTCTCTTTTTCCACATCCTCACCACTCCTTACAATCTTCTGTCTTTTTTGACAGTAGCCACTCTAACAGTTGTGAAGTGATATCTCATTGTGGTTTTAGTTTGCATTTTCCTGATGATGAGTGATGTTGGAGCATTTTTTCATATATTGGTTGACCTTTTTGTATGTCTTCTTTTGAGAAATATCTTTGATTATTTGCTCCTTTTAAAATCAGGCAGTTGGTTTTCTTGCTGTTGAATTCCTTAAATATTTTGTCTATGAATCCCTTATCAGATATATAAAATATGCTTCTTTTCAATGAATGATAATGCATTTTTAAAAATAACTGAGTCGGTGTATTGGATTATATGTTATGTTATTGCAAGTAGCAGAAGATTATTAGAGAAGTAGTATGGTGTATGAAGTCAAGCCCCACCCATCCAGCAGAATTTAAGTAGTTTGGGAGAGAAAATGAGTCAATTTCACAAAGAAACAAACAAGTGGAAAAGGACCTCTGTCTCCTAGAAGAACAGGAGAGGAGGAGGCCCTTATCTCCCTTGTTACAAAATGCCCTACAGAGACCTCTCTTTCTTTTTCTTTGTTCTGATGTGAAAAAGATTCTCAGCTGCCTCATAGGAACTGAAATTGATGGAGGATAATTTAAGACACAGATTCCTAAACGGGGCAGGAACAGAAGTGATTCTGTAAGCAGAAGTTTTGTTAACAGCCAAGTTGTAACAGCTAACCCTAGCTTTCCACACACTGTAGACCAGGCTGGCGAGGGCTTTGACAGTGGAGTCATATTCATGGTAACAGAAGATGCCTACAGTTTTTTAATTCTTGCTGTGTGCTAAGTATTGTTCTAAGCTTATTGTCTCATTCTGTCTCTGCGAAAGTCTTATGATCTTACATATCTCAAACTACGAAAAGATTGGAGGTGGAAAAGAGGAGTATATGGAAGAAGGAAAGTATATTGTGATCATGATCTGCATTTAAAATACAGGTTAGACTAAGGTGTGATTAACAGTAGTAAAGATAAAAATGTTCCAAACTCTACTTTAGATTTTTAAAAACCACCTGTAAAAGAATTATCTGCTCTTTTGATGATATTAGTACACTTAAACAACTGTTTCTGCTCCACATTTATGATTTTTACCTAATTGCTAAAGCTATGGCCACCATGGCTCACTATTGCCATCTGTGTAGTATATCCATTTTATACACTTAGCTGTAGTTTTAAACTATTCTAGCAGTCACAGATGGACAACCTTCAGAAGGAAACCAGCAACCCTCTTCTCTGATCTGAACGGGAGAAGTGTTTCATTTGGCAGACACAGCATTTTAAAGATTGAACTAGGAATAAATATTTTAAAATATGGAGATTTTTATATAAAACCTGGATTTTTAGCTGCTTCTTTAAAAATTAGAGAAGCTGGCAACAAGGGACTTATTTTCTTCTATGACTTCAACCTGGTGGGGCTAAGTTGCAGGCATTCACTTCCACCAGGATGCATGACGTCTCATTTGCCAGGGTGCTCTCTGGGCCATTTTACCTGTCTGGTTAATTACCCCTGTACTCTGGGTGATATTGAAAATAAAATGAGACAACTGGTTTGGCATCAATGCAATCAGAATAGATGCCATTCGTAAAACGAACAGACAAAAACCCAGCCTAGCTGTACTTGTGAGTACTCACTGAATATCACCCCTACCTGTTTTGTTCCACTAAGTAGTGGTCTCATCTTTTGTCACTGGCCTAGTAGAAGATAGTGAGGGGGAAAACTGCCATGTTGGTGCTTTCCATGTGATTTCCATCGGCAGCTATCATTGTCCGTTCAATTTTCTTTCTCCATGTACAAGTTATAGAGAAGTCAGATATGTTTCCAGACTTCTTCAACATGCCTTTCTAGAATAAGAAGGGTTTCAGGCTTTTCAAGTACAGAAGAAAAGTGACTCATTCTGTCACCATATACAAGAATTGATAAGTATCACATTTAGTCTTTTGGGAATGTTTTCATAGAATTTAAAGAAAACAGTATGATTCAATAAGCAGAGAACCTGAATAAGCAGAGAACTTTCTATTTTGTTTTAACCATACATTTGAAGGGAAGTCACTTAATTGTTCAGTTTCCCCCACCAGCAAAATGCAAGCCCTATCACCTAAAATATTTGGATTGGATAGTTGATTATTTTACCTTGTAGTTCCATGGCTACTAAGTGCGGGAACTTGTTTTTTATTTCGTGTGTGCTCTGCAGCCAGCATTTGTTGAGTGATGGAGAATGGAAAGGGCACAAGGCTGGTCCTGCTACTGGCTTTTCAAAAGATGTAACAGGCCGCTTGGGCGCACCACTGCTTTCCTGCCTGGGCGACAGAGTGAGACTTTGTGTCAAAAAAAAAAAAAGAAGAAGAAGAAGAATGAGTCCAATGTCCCAAAGATGTCCTCAACCAAAAAAAAAAAAAAAAAGGCACAAAGGCCACTCTAAACTCAAGTTGCCTAATTATAAGGAGATTTGCAAAGGGAAGAAGGAACAAGAAATAATATTTGCTTGAGTATGAGCTATGTAACTGGTACCACAGGGTGTATATAATATTGAACCACCCAGGAAGGGTGGTATCATCACAGTCAATATTATTGCTATTATTGTTCAGTTGCTAAAACTGAGAAAACTAAGTTTGCCAAAGAAGCTGATTAATTTCTCAAGGTCACAGTGCAAGGAGTTGAATTAAGTTCTAACTTCAAAACCCCAGTTCTTTCTCATTGTCATCATGCATCATGCATAAAACATTATCTTGGACTTTGATAAGGGAAAAGATCAATTGCACAGAGAAATTATCTGCCAAATAGTGATAATGATGATTTTCAAATCCTTGTTCCTAAGCAGTCTCAAAGAAGTAACTATTAGTACTGGTACTGGGAGAATCCATTTTATCGTATGCCTTAATAGGATATACCTAGACTATGCTTCTACCTAGCTGTCATTAACTTGCTGTGCAATGGCTACCACTTACAAAAGTTTCTCAAGTGAAACCATGTAAAGGTAAGGTGCTGCCTTTTCAAAAATCAAGTTAGCAGAATTATCCCAAATTGGAAAATGAAGCAGGTGAAGTCAAATACCATGAAGTGACTATAAACTCTCAAGGCAGAGTTTGCTAAATGAAGGATGCACTTGGACAAAACTGAAGAATTTTGGTGTGGATATTATAAATGACATAAAACAGTGAAGTCAGGGGAAATGTCTGACCTGCAACCACTCTCCCACTGAATGGCAAAATCATCCAAGTACTTAGTTTAAGTAAAGGTGTATAAACATATGCGCCAGAAATCGATTCATTTAAATAATCAATACATCTTTGCTTTTAAACTATAAGGGGAAGATAAATGTAAGTTGCTACACTTTTTTTTTTTCTTTTTGAGACAGAGTCTCACTCTTGTTGCCCAGGCTAGAGTGAAATGCTGCGATCTCAGCTCACTGCAACCTCCGCCTCCCAGGTTTAAGCGATTATCCTGTCTCAGCCGCTTGAGTAGCTGAAATTACAAGTGTGCACCACCACACCCAGCTAATTTTTGTATTTTTAGTAGAGACAGGGTTTCGGCATGTTAGCCAGGCTGATCTTGAACACAAGTGATCCGCCCGTCTCGGCCTCCCAGAGTGCTGGGATTATAGGCGTGAGCCACCGTACCTAGCCATGGATTCATTCTTTAAGGGTGACTTGTGTGTGATCTTCCTGCTGTTCTTGTGCCTGTGTGCTTTATATCAGGGTGGTCTAAACCAGGTTTCCCAAAGCAGAATCCACTGAACAGTGATACTTTGAAATGCCTCTTGACAAAAACTTGTCATGGTCAAATATATTTGAGAAATATCTATTGCCATGTTTGAGCTTTACCATGTACAGGGAAGAACTATAAAGAGAATACTGTATAGCTTATTTCCAACATAATTCTTTTTCTTCAAGAACCCATTGTTTGGGATACTATCCTAATTGATTAATATAATCTTATTTTCTCAATGTATAATCCTGAGTTCGAGTTACATCCTTTATTTATTATTTGTGATTTTATTTTGTTTTTGTAGAGATGGAGTTTCTCCATGTTGCCCAGGCTGGTCTCTAACTCTTGGGCACGAGCCATCCACCCACCTCAGCCTCTTTCAAAATGTTGGGGTTACAGGTGTCAGCCACTATGCCCAGCCCTAAATTCCTACTATTTACACCTCCTCCCATTTTTAACCTTTCAGTTGCTTGTAGAAGTTCTCCTTCCTAGTCAGCAGGTCTCTAGTCCATCTAGTTGCCTCTGTGGAGCAATGTGTTCAGGTTTTCAGTTACACTCTGAATGTAGCCCTCTGATCTTCCAGTGTCTTTTCAGATGTGCCACTCAGTGAAAGGATGCAGCTCTGGAAAGGTAAGTGAAACTCTGTAGGAGGCCCAAATCTTTATGACAAAAGGGAAACCTGTGCATGGGATTAGTAGGACTTCTTTGGATCTCTACTTCTTCAATTTTGAAAGGGGAAGAAAGAAAAATACATGCCCTTTATCTGGCTTGTAAGCAGCTGGGTAACTTAAGAATACTGTGTTTGACCAACACCTTCAGCAGTTTGAAAGTAGAGGACTTGGAAACGACAGATTGTTGTATCTGTTTTTAACTAATGTTCTTTGGGTTGTGTGGAATGCAAGACAAAGAACCAGCCAACAGTGACATTTCCTTTACGGGAACCTTTTTCATTTACCCCATTTATCACATGCATATTTCCTAATTGAGGGGAAACTTCACTGAGCGATGGCCTCTGGCAGGCCCCTGCTCATTGTGCAATGCAATCACATTTCTAGTGTGGTTCCTCCCACTGCAAAATGATCCAGGGATCAATGCCAAACTGAAAATTAACTTGCATTGTACCTTTTTGTCCCCAAGAGAACCAAATGGTATGCTGGCCTCCATGAAGAGAGACTTGTAGACTTCCTTATTTTACTGTCTCCAACACATTCCACTGATCCATTTCTAATAGTTTACACATTGCTGTTGAAACAGAATTGAGTGCAGACTCTATTTGAATCGATACAACTAAGTTTATAAAGACATAAATCACGAGCTTGTTCCATTTTTTTATATTCTTCGTTATCCACACAATACATTTAAATCTCTTAATTCCCAGATAATACTGTGAGGGAAAGGGAATAATTTGTAGGCCAATAAACAAAACTTTCACAAGTATAAAATATGATGATTTCATAAAACCCTTATGGTATTCCCCCAAGTGCTGATATTAGTATAATTCATTACTGAGATGCCAAAAAGGAAAAAGTAAAAAATATTGAGAAATATGTTAATTTATCATTTCAGTGTGACTATAAAGTGTGAGGTTACTAGATTTGCTGGTTTGCTAGTGTTGAGATTCCTCTTGGGCGACTGGCTAGCCAGAATCCAGTAGGTACATTTGGACTTGAATTTTCATGGAAAAGGAGCCCTTTGTCTCAGCCTTCAAGATACTGTCTTGCCCTCAGACAATTCAGATAAAGAAGGAGGCTGTTGTAAAATGAAGAATCTGTTCATTGCTCATTTGTATCATGGGGGCCAGTGATGGTTTTGCTTTGTATCCATATGTTCATGAAAAACATAAATGTTACTCAGCCTCTGAGTAAATATCGTGCACCATCAGCCCTCAATCATTTCTGCTGAGTCTTAACCTCTGAACATGAGTCAATACAGGTGAACCAAGATAGTTTTCTTTTTATTGCAATAGTTTTTTGACTTTAGGTGACAGGCTACTGCTGGAACCGGTGACTTTCTGCGTGTTGGCCATTTCTTTTGATGCTTCATGAAATAGGAGAAAGCACAGTAGAGCACCACTGGGAGTGCTTCCTTCTCTCCAGACTTGTCCTGCCTCACTCAATAATTCTGTAAATTCTAGACAATAACACATCACTCGTAAATACTAGGTTCTTCAGCTGTAAATTAAAAGCATTGGACTAGCTGGTGTAAGTTTCCTTCTAGCTCCAAAGTTCTATCATTTCTGGCCAGGGAAAAGAGTGGGCCCATGCATCTATCCCAAGTCAATCCAAAAGTCTAGGAGATCTTCTTTTCCCATGTTACCTAGATCGGTGCTAGGCAACTAGCTGAAATTTAATTAATAGTTGTCAATTGATCTGACTGGACATTGCTAGAAATTTTTTCATGACTCACAGTATTTAGGTAGAAGGCTATTTGGGGGATAGCATTAGGAAAGCGGCAGAATTCTTAAATTTGTGATACCGTAAAATACAGCCCAGAGACATTTATTCATTGAGCACAATAACATTTAAAAAGTTACCTTTGGATAATTTTCGAATAAAGCATGTGTGCTTTAGTTGCCAAAATAGTGCCCCACACATACTATTGTCTTATAGCCAGGCTCCTCTACTTATGTTGATTGCCTGGAGCCTGTAGACATCTGAGATTGTGACTTCTGGTATAGAGGATAAAGAGGCTGACTAACATTTATGTTTTTTGTGAACATATGGATACAAAGCAAAATTCCTTGAGCTTTTAGATATTTATGGACATTTACATTTCTGTTTCTTTTCCCTTTTCCTTCCTTCCTTCCCCCTTTCCTTTCTTCCTGTCTTCTGTCCTTTCCTGAAAGGGCTATTGATGGAATTGAAAGCGCAGCAGCTTTGGAAGTGTAAGTGAAAGTTGAGCTCTTAGTGTAAAAAACTGGGTATGGTCTGTGTTCTAGAACATTTTCAGGAAGGCATGGTAAGAGATTTTGTTGACATGAGAGATTAAATGCTGAGCACCCCCAGGCTTTTTGACTTAATTGGAGATGTTTATAATCCTAGCTACTGAGTAGGAAGTACCAGCTCTGCGCCAGGTACCATGCTCAGTGCTTCACATAGATAATTTCCAACTACCTGAGACCTGGCCGAGTCAAGTACCATCCTGAGCTTTCACAGCTGGTCAATAGGATGGCTAGATTTATTAACCAGGTCTGCCTGATTTCTGAATTTGATATGTGTTCCCTGTCTAGTATAATGGTTTTTTAACTTTTAATTTTTTCTCTCGTCCTGTGTCAAAGATCCTCTGCAGATCATCCTTTATTCCTACCCTGTACAAGCTCCCTACATGATAAAAAAATTTTTTAAAAAGACGGTGATATTTCTGTAGTGTTGGGAAAGAGAAAAATAAGCAATAGAGTTCTTTTATTTCACTGGTTTCAGAAATAAGGTGTTCTGTTCTCCCTACTGAGGTACAGAAGAAAGGACCAGGTGGGAAATTTCTCTTTCCAGCTTTATTTCTCATAGCTGGTCCTGAGCCCAGTTGGAGGAAGTACCTCTAATACTTGTCACCATAATCTTGATATTTGGCTGTATTTATGTTAGAGATTTGAAACCTGAATCTCATACAAGTTAATTTCCAAGATTGTAAACTGGGTGAGAAAATACTGTAGCTAAACTTCTATGCAGCTTGCCAGCTCCTTACTTCTTTGTTACGATTTTTGTAATTTGAACATCGGGGCTCAGCTGTTCTTCAAACTTTATCTTTTCCAGTATAGTCCCTGATACCCAACGCTACTGATTCCTTAACAGACCTATGGGGTGATTCAGCTGTGTTCTCTGTACTGTCATCCATCTCCTTGTATGGTGTGTTCACGTGTGATAAATGGTACTAGTTGCTGCTTCTAACAAGTCTAGCCTCATAGGCTTTGGAATTCATAGTGTGAATTTATTGTGTGTGTCTGTGTGTGTGTATATGTACATAACATTACGTGTGCTTTGACCATTTCACTGCAGTTTATTGTAGCTTGCTCTGTGTCCTGGAGGAATAACAATAATAATATTTGGTGCTTATTGAGCATTTACTGTGTGCCAGTCTTTATATATAAGGAGTGAATGAGCTATTACACTTTTATGAGGTGGCTCTTTTACCCTGTACACTGAAATGCCTCTGGAAGATCTTAAAGGTCCTTGCCTAGTGAGAATATTCCTGATGTGACTTTGATGCTGGATTGACCTTTGCCTCTGATCTGTCTTTGGGTGGATATTTGTCCTTAGGAGTGATGGCCCTTAGGAGCAGAACATGCTGAAGCATAAACTCATATAATGAAGTCAAGTGACCATTCATTCAAGAAAATGCAATGTAACCCTAGGCAGGATAGTGGGATAGAAAAACAGGTGTGTGATCCTCCCTGCGTTTGAATCCTGTTGCTGCTGTCTACTAGATGTGTAGTCTTGAAGAAATTATTTAAACCTTTTTGAGCTTCAGCTTCTCACCTTTAGAGTGGGTGTGACAAGGTTGTAACTTGGTCGTTTTGACTGATTACAACTGTTGGGATAGCTTAGGGTGGGACTGGGTCACAATGGCATGTGGTAGATGACCAATCTATTATAACTATAGTATTTATTTTGAGGAGCAGCACGTTTAGTTTAAGTCTGTGGCTGTCAAAGTGTATTTTTTGATGGTAAAGTTAGTTCAATACAAGCTATGTGCCGAGGTAAAAGAGAAACATTCCGTATTTACTGTTATATCTAATGCTCCGATGAGCATTGCTTTTAATATGTTCTGAAAGTGTGATGTGCTCATTTCCATTATTGCCTCTTCTTAAGAAATATTACTGTTGTCATGGTTTTATGAAGGAAACATCTGAATATGTATAAGCAGCCTAAGACTTAAAACAGATCTGGGGAACGGTTCTTTGAGATATTGCATGTTAAAATTGTTTCTGCTGTAAAGACAAATTTTCTAAACTTTAATTCATGTACATAACTTGGCTTCTTACAGTTTCTCTCTCTTATGATCGGTAAACACCAACTGAGCACGTGTCAAATACAAGAGATGTGCTAGAGAGAAAATATCATTTAGTAATGATGGTATTGATGATGATAACAGATAACATTTGTTGCATATTCTATACACCAGACACTACACTTAGCATTTACCGTGGATTATTTTATTTAATCCTCACATAGGTTCTGTACTCAAAAGATTTACTATGTAGTTGGGAAAACAGAATTTATACCATAAAGGCTAAGTAACAACACTCAGCTTACACTGAGGACCTAATATGACTCAGAGACTAATGGAGGAGAGACGTTTTGAGGGTTAGCATTTAAAAATTATCAACTTTTTATGGAATTTGCTGATGTTAGATCTCAGATCTCAACTAAGATTCTTTCCAAGAGTTAGATTTTCTGATAGTGGTGATTTCATACACTATCTCGGAAAGCTGTTATAGGTGTCTATGTAGTAACACTTCTGCTTATTTTGTTTTGATACAATATATGACATGATCTATATCTCCTGTAAATTGGTATAATAAACATAATCGAAAGTATTAATTGAGACATGTGTTTTGCATATATATATGTATGCTTCTGTGTGATAGGTTATCTGAGTTTTTTAGTTACTTTAGGAGTCATTCCCCAATCTCACCACTAGAGGTCAGCTTGATCCTTTTAAAGTTCCAGATATATTTTCTTTTGATGATTGAAACACATTCCAGTTTTATGCTAAGAGCTTTTGCTTTAAACACATGAAAACTCATTGTTAGTTTATTTTACACAAAAACATACACAGCAAAGTGTACATAAACATAAGTGTACATTAAACATAAGTCCATACTCACAGGCAATGCTTAATCTACTTACAGAGACACAGTACATGCTATCTTTATGGCTGTAAATATATAGGTGTATTCTATATAACAAATGACAAAGGACCACCTAAAAATAGTGCCTTATGAAATTGATTATCCGTTTCATCTAAGAATGGAATCATCAAAAGGAAATAGAGATCTGTCTCTCGTTCGTTCAATATGTATTGATTAAGTGCCTCTTGGATGCCAGGCACTGCTTTAGGTGCTCGAGAGAGCAGGACAGATACAGGTCCCACCCTCTTGGAGCTTCCAGTCCATTCAGAGAAACAGGTATTGATAAAATAATCAGCCAATAAATATAATATGATGAGTGCTGTGGAGCTGCTCTCGTGGGGTCTAATTTAGATGTGTGGGTCCAGACGAGGATACTCTTAGGAAATGACCTTTTAGCAGAGGTTTGAAGAGTGAAGAGGAGCTTGACTTGTTTGGAGAACTGCAAGGAAGCCTTGTGTGACCAAAGCACAGTACAGGAAAAACAGGGGAGAGGTGGGAAGTGAAGCTCTGTAGTAGGATTTTTTCAGCCTTTTTATACTGCAACCCAGAATAAGAAATGTGTTTTATATTGAGACCCAGTTTACGTGTGTGCGTGTGTGTGTGTGTGTGTGTGAGAGAGAAAGAGAGAGGAATGAGTTCTATTAAACAGAATTTATTACACATAACATACTCTGATATATTCAATTCTTATTTAAAACGCTCGGGTTAAAGCACAAATTGATTTGTTAAGATGCTATCTCACTGATTGATGATGGCCCATGGGTTGAAAACAGTGCAGTGGAGAAACGCAAGAGACAAGATTCTGGAAGGGCCTTGTACATCTGTTTAAGGTTTCCCAATTTCATCTTCAGAACAGTTAGAATCTACTGAGTAATTCTGAGCAGAGGAATATGTGACATGAGCAGATTTTCATTTCCAGAAGACCCCCCCCTCCACTCCGGCTGCTGTTGTAGAGGATAAGTTGAGAGGGCAGAGAGGATGTGGAGAGGACAGCAGGGACTATTGCAGCTGTCCACGTCAGAGATGGTAGTTTCTCTGACTAAGGTTGTGTCAAGAGAGAATTTACATTCTCTGACAACAAGCATTGACTTTCTACTGGTGTTGATGGTTGCTTCTGCTAAAACTGGAGCCATGAAAACTGTCATTGTTGCTTGTCTATAAATGTTCACAACTTGATTCTCCCTCTGGAACATGGTAAATATACAATAAATAATTCTTGAATGAATTAATAGGGAGGAAGAAGGTGCTGACAACACGCTACCCTTTTGAGCATGAAATGAGAAAGCTCTTGTTAACTGGATACACTTATCTTAATTTAATATACACACCACCAGAACAATTACTTGTCTCTGTAGACAAGGGGCAGTTTCTTGTACTGTCTTTGAAAGCTGCAGTAGGTGTCTGTATAACACAGTTCTGTTTGTTTTGTGTTAATACTATATATGGCATGACCCTTATCTATGGCAAATAGATCCTTTGAACATAATTAAAGGATTAACTGAGAAAACAGAGAACAATGATAATTTTCAAATTTGCTAAATGAAGTTTGTAAGTTGAACTGCATTAAATTACTGATATTTTGACCTATTTGACTTATAAAACAGCAATTTTCTATGGCTTAACGTAATATATTCATAACAAATGGCAAGGAAGTGAATGTGTATTGGAATGATATTTCTCTGGATAAGTCATATTCTGAAATGTTCACTGGGACCTCTCAGCAGGTGTTAAGAGACTGCAGCTGAAAATGTCACAAGGCATTGTCCCTAGGAGAATGAAGCATCCCTTACGTGGTGACTCTTCAGATTAGAATTGTTGAAGAACACTTACAGAACAGTCTTGGCGAGGAATGTTTCATCTTTCAGGCAATCCATGAAAAATAAAGTTAATGAAAACTGTTAAATTAGTATTCCTTGGTCTAGTGGATAGGCTAAATATACATTGATCTCTCTAACTGAGCCCAAACTGATATTTCTGATATTTTACTCCACAGAAATGAACGATGTTTATGACCCACTGTTGATTGTTTTGGTCTTTGTAGCATAGGTTTTATAAAATTGTCTTCTTATTCCCTCATAGACCCTTTCTAGTAAAAATTTCATGTCTTATATTAGGAGTTACAGGTGTATGATACTGCACATATACACAGGAAAATGATTAGGATGTTAGAAGAAAGTGAATTACACATCTAAGTTATGTTTACTGCATGTCTTTTTGTTAAACATATGCCTTATTGAACATGTTCCTTCTTTCTCCCACAGATACCAGTCCTTTTTCTTAAGTTTGTAAACTAGGATATGATCTATGATCTGCCACTCATTAATAAATAACTTGGGCATCTTTTGATATTTTTCATTTATTTTCAGTTAGTCCTGAGGGAAATGTATAAACACTAAATCACACCAGTTTTTCTACTTCATAGTTATACTATTGTTCTCAACTACATCATCCTCTAACCATCTTAAGTAATGAAAACCTGTGATTACGATAATGAGGAAGAGGGTTTTCTTTTTGGTGCTTTATTTGCAGCACGCAAAACGTTTTGATGGATACCATATAGTACCATTATTTTTCTGTAAAATTCCAACGTTCTAGAAAAGTGGCTCAGTCTTGAAACTTGATTGCCAAAAACAGATGGAAACTCCTTTCCTTTTGCTATAAAACAATGGTGGATGTGCTCAAAAACGAGGAGGGGAGAAAACAAGATTGCATTACAAATCTGGCAACATCAGCTACACTAGTAAAATCAAATCCAATGTTGTTTTATGACTCTGAATTTATGTGAGTACCCAGGATCAAAGGGCTTGAATCCCACTGGACTACAAGGTCTATAGTTCATGGTAAAAACTCATCAAAAAGAACATTTTAGTCGTTTAAACTTTTCATTTTAATCAGCCACAGTAATAAAAGAGCCTTTAGGTGTCCAAAAACGTTTTGCAAGATCAAGAGGTTGTTCTCTTGCTCGTAGAAGCAGCTTTCTTATTGGATCCATATAGTGCCTGTGGCCTTTGAGTGTCAAAGGGCCACTGCCTCCACATTGTTTGCCCTTGTGGGATGGTTTCTTTTGGTTCTTCTAACTGTGCATTATGTGATAATAAATTATGGTGTCTGACGGAAGGACCATAAAATTTTCACACCATTTATCAAGCGATTTTAGCCATTTAAAGTTAGGTCTCTGACAGCAAGCCAAGTCATTTGTAATGTTTAGATAGAAACAGTCTACTGCCTGCATCTTGACCAGCATCAAGAGACAGCCCTGCAGAGGAGAAAGAACACGAGGCTGCAGCGTCAGAAGACTCAGTTTTGAGTCACAGCCTGATGCTCCTTAGATTGTGATTTTCGATGGTCCAGAAATTGGGGCTCCTGCCTTCACCACGGTGTTGTTTAGATCATAGAGGGTAATATTTGTCAAGTTACTATGCAGCATATAAGGATCAATATGCAGTAGATGTAGATGGTGCAGGAAACAGCCTCAGCAGTCCAGCATTTCCAACAAGAGACCTAAATAGGTAAAGCAGGGAGCTGGCCAGAAGGAGTAAGTTGATGAGAAAGCGTTCCTAAGATTGTGGAAGACAGCGACATCAGGGACCCAGGAAGTTACCTTAGCTCTGGGAAGAAAGAGGTGGCATTTCTTTGAGACCAACAGAAAATAAAGAATGAGGGCCTTTGTCTATGGGTTATAAATGCCTTTATTTCTTTGCTTGGTTGTTAGGCTTGTCCTCGTACATAGGAAAAGAAACAAAGGTGCCTGGTGTTTCTTCATCTGTTCTCTTTGATACCATCCTCTACTGCTGCTTCTGCACTTTTCTCATTGGGTTCCTGATATGGTTTGGCTGTGTCCCCACCCAAATCTCATCTTGAATTGCAGTTCCCATAATCCCCATGTGTCATGGGAGGAACCTGGTGGGAGGTAATTAAATCGTGGAAGTGGTTACCCCCATGCTATTCTCATGAGAGTGAGTAAGTTATCACAAGATCTGATGGTTTTGTAAGGGGCTTCTCCCTTTGTTTCGCTCTCATTCTTCTCCTTCCTGCGACCATGTGAATAAGGACATGTTTGCTTCCCCTTCCATCATGACTGTAAGTTTCCTGAGGCCTCCACAGCCATGTGTAACTGTGAGTCAATTAAATCTCTTTCCTTATAATAACCCAGTCTGGGGCAGTTCTTTACAGCAGCGTGAGGTCAGACTAATACAGTTCTTCTTTTAGCAGGTGCCTTCCCCCCTTTATAACTAGAAATTCAGTTATAAATTCAGCTATCCTTTACATTAAAATCGTTTCTCTTGAGCATACTGTTGCTTTGAGCTTCCATTCCTTCTCTCACTGTCAAAATTCTTAAACATTAATGACATGTAGCAAATTATCCTACCAGTTGAATTCCGTTACAACTCTACTGAAACAGATGAAGTAATTGTCCTGTGCTACTGGTCTCCTATCTGTCTTTCTTCGTTTGCTCTGATCCTGGAGAGTCAGTGTTGACATCCTCGATCTCCTCCCTCAACATCTGGGACAGTGAATTCTGCAGTTTTTTTTCTTCTTCCTTGGAGTGTTCTTCTCCATCTTCTTTGCTGCCCTCCCAGCCTTGCCTTTGCAGCACGCCAAATTGTGGCTGGTTGGTCACCTGACCTTTTATATTTTTGTCTCTTGGAGATTTCCTCTATTGCCACAGTTTATCTCTGTGTAAGTGCTTTTCAGACCTATTTATTTGAATTCAAACTTCTTCCTGAGTTCCAGATAAGTTTTTGCGGAAAGCTACACTGGGAAATATTTTTAGTATCTCAAACTTAAAATTCCCAAAGTCAGAGCATCCAAAAATTTTTATGAACCCAACGTAGAAAGGGATCTTTTATTTCATCTACTTGTCTCCTTCTGAATCCCTCTTCTCTTCCCCTTCCACTGTAAACATGACAAAAAGCAATCTGCCTTCCTAGCTACCCTGTATATGTAAGGTGTCATGGTTCTCCTAAAACTGAAAGTCTCGGCCAAAAACCTCAGATGCATCCTTGACAATTCCTGCACCCTCTGCTTCACATCTAGTTGATTACCAAATTATGTTAATCTGGGCTCTGTGGTTTCATGTATACTCACTCCTTAGCATCCTGGTTCCATCATTCTAACATAGGCCTTTAGCATTGCTTGCGTGTATCCAACCCACCTTATCAATTACTTAGGTTGTTGCCGTTCTCTCTTAAAACACCGCTGTTGGCTCACTACTGCCTATCAAGTTAAGTTCAAAGTCTTTAGCATGGTATTTAAGACCCTCCAATTTATCTTGGCTTTCTTTGTTTTCTTCGTGGGGGCCAGGTGTGGGGGCTAAAATGCACTTGACTACAAAGGGTGGAGAATTATTATTATGGTTTTCTCTTCCACGATTTCCCTACACTTTCCCATCAGCATGCCTTTTTCTTTCACTTGGATTTCTCACAATCCGTCATTTTACCTTTGCCAATTCTTTGTGCCCTGCAAGGGTTCCTCATCATACATGAAACCATCTCTCATTCCTTAAGGCTTCCTCCTTGGAAATGTTGAGTTGACTTAGGCACTTAGCAGACTTTTCCTCATATTATAATTATGAAAGCAGAGGTGCCTCCACCTACCTTCCATCCCCAGTGTCAGGAACATAACGGACATAAACCTTCACTAAATAGCAAACAGTTGAATCTACCATCACAGTAATGCATTCATCCATAAATTAATCACTAGTTGGTCTTCCTTTCTTCTTCCCCTATAGTGGAAACTGGATGTAAACCAAAGTGATTTCACAGGTAATATTTTTCAAACTCAGAGACAAAGGAAAACTGTAGTGGAAAAACTGTGTTCCCAGAAGGTTTTTTAAAAGATATTTTTGACAGTTTATGACTTTCTGCTGGGAGATTGACGTTTACTGTGTCTGACTGTCTTGAATGTGCATTTATCAGATGTTGCGCATTTAGACAACATTAGCATGAACATTTGCATTAGCTTAAGTGAAAGCAACATAGACTTACTTGAATTTGTGATCTTTTGGAAAACCTTTCATTTTATAGATGAGGAGCTAAAGGCTAAAAGAATTGGTCTTAGAATCTAGCCTAATGGTTCTCAACCTTTCTTTCTCAATACATTAAAGCGAGGTGACATGGTCACAACAGCAACAGGGTTTATTATAGCCAAGGAAGTTGACCACCCTGTGAGATTCACTGTCTGGTTACTACTAGTTAGTAACAAGAGGGCTCAAGACCTTGCAGGCAGGCAACTGATAGAAGCACCATGACTGGAAGTCAAGCCTTTTCCCAGTCCATTGCCCCATCATTTATGCCATGTGGAAATTGCTCTGCCGAAGATAAAGTGTTGACTACAGTCTAAGTGATGGACAGAAAAACCATCACTTAGCTCATAATGGCGAGTTGTACTGAGAATATGCTGTCTGAGGTTTAAAGTAGCATATTTAAGAGCAGAATCTTCAGATAACACAAACTCGAACACATTTCTGTTAGGAACGTACCAATCGGTTGGAGGAAAATAAGGCCACCTCTTTCAGATACTTTACTCAGTTTCAAATTTATTGTTTTTTAAGGTTGAAAGGTTGTAAAATACTTCCTCTTCCCCAATGCTTTATCCCTGCAAGGTTAAGAATTGTATTGAGGGTTTACAAATAGGAGCTTGGTAGATTATTTTGTAATTCTCAGATGATTTTTTCTGATTTGTGAGCTATGGGTCGGTGTCCAGGTTGACTGTGTCCTATTGTGACCTCGAATCAAACATTGGAGTCCAGCAGCATCACTCACTCCCTGCTCATTAGCAACCTAATTACCTTAAAAAAAGAATGGAGAGACAGAAAGGCTGCCAGCTGTCAGGAATACCTTTTAACATTTTTTTCTCCTAAACCTGCAATGAGGCACTACCCAAAGCAAATAACTTTTAAACACCGTTACTGAGAAGATGTGACTGTTGCTAGAGGATTTTGCATAGCAAACCCAGAAAACCATCTTTTGAAACTGAATGATACTCAACGACAGAAAGACACATTTCCCCCTTTATGAGCTCCAGGTTTTAGTACTGGCCTGTTAAGTGTTTCCTCACAGGTAAATGTTCAGATTTAATTCTATGCTTTTATTCTTACCTGTGTTACACTGATGTGAAAATCTGAAAAATACATGAGACAAATGTAAAAAAGAGTGATTCAGAAGAAAGTAGGCATTTGTTTTTGTATTTGGCAACTGCAGTTGAGAAGGGGGTGTATTTTATCAAAGTAAATTTCCACCCAGAAGAATGATCTTCATGTGAATCTTTATAAAAATCAAAATTTCTTTCTTTCAAACACCTCAACCCTCCTGATCAGTTTCATCTGTTGTATTAATGTCATGTTCAAGGACATGCAGTCAGAAAGCCTTCTGCTCTGATGTGCAGTCGGGAGAAAGGTGATGGTCCAACATCGAAATTCCTAGTGATCTAAATATTTAGAGTGTGAAGTAGTTTGTAATTATTTGGAGTACATGACTGGCATGGATACTTGAGCCAGTTCATTTTTTCATAAAGGGTGCATGGCACCACACTAGCACATCATCTCTTGTAACTGACAAATACATTCCACGAAACAACAACATGTCAATGGTATGAAACACTACAGCAGTCATGTGGTTTCATATGGATGTTACACAGCTGACCTTGTATCATTAACCTTTACGGTTAGTTATTAACCTTTGAATGACTTAGGAAAAAATGATGTATGAGTTTTAAGGTAATCCTGCCTCTGCCTTTTCACATTGTTAATATGTGCAGCTATAACATTTAAAATAGAAAAATTGCCCGGGAGAAAAAAACGTAGCCATCTATAACCCTCTGTCAAACTAAAATTGAAGTGACATTTAAAGTTTGCGTAGGATAGTTAAATGTTTATTTTGAAAATATTTCATAAATTTTATTCCATGTTTAATCAGTTAGGAAATAAGTCAGATTTAAATTCATACCTTCCATTTACTAGAAAAAACCTGAAATACGTAATTCTTATAACAATTATTCTTTCAAAAAGCACAAATTATGGAGATGAATATCAATCAAAAGTAATATAGTATAATCTAAGGTGGGGGAGGCAAAGAAGAATGTGGTTTGTCTATATTCCAGGAGAAAAGAATCAAGTCAAAATGAGATCTGATCTTTTCCAAGTTATTCTGTCTTCATCTTAGTAGAGTATAATTCCACATGCATGTTGATGTTCCAAGTATCATTAAACATCTAGTAATCAGAACAAATGTTCTGCCAAATCCCATTTATTATTTTAACTGGTTAAGGCATTGAGCACTCTAGATTTATACATGTATAATTAAAATTTCTATTAAAAAATAAACCTAGATGGGAGATTTACATTTTTCTTAATCTCTGTTTACACAGCGAAGAGATCTGTTTTTAAATATTACATCAGATCCTTGTGAATTCACATAAACCAGTGTGACACTGCCAAAACTGCCTGTAAAAATGATGGGTATTGATGCCCTGTGGTCAGGGAATCTTCTCTGTGAGGTGTTAGAATTTTCTTCTTACTCAAAAATGCCCGTATTCTCACTGTGGTTTTCAAGCACATAAGCTTAGGCGCAACGGATGCACTTCCTCATTTGTACACTGTCAGCCCTTATATGTCCTCAACTGCAGGTATTCCAGATGAAACAAGTGCAGCTCCGGAAACCCTTCTGCTGCTTCCTGGAGAGATCCATAACTGGATATGTTTGGTAAGCTTAATTGGCTATATACAGGAACTCAAAAAGAGCCTTGCCACCACAAAGAATAAATCTATCACCCGTATTATCATGGGTACTGTTTCAAGGCTATTTTAGTTGCTCAGCATGTTTTCATGACCCTTCTTCCCATCATTTTGTTGACTCTCGGTGAAAAGTAACTCCTACCACTTGCATACACATGAACTAATACACCTTCATTGGTCCCTTAATGTTCTATAGAAGTGGGAATATATTTAGAACTATCAAAATTCTTACCAATTAAAATGTGACGTACATTCATAGCTATGGCAATATTAATATCTTTATTTTGACCCATTCGAGATCAATTAATTGACTCTCATCTGGGCCCTGTCCATGTTGTAAGATAAGTCAGTTGGGAGGGGCACTAAACAAAACAATCTTACCGTGTCTGTGTGGAGATAGACCTGTCAATTTGGACCTAAGAGTGCGACGTTTGTTGGAAAGAATGTAGTCGCAGTCAGCTATGCACTTAGCAGCTGTGATCTGGCTGAGGAATAATCGCAATAATCATACAAATCAGTTTTTATCATGTATGTAACAGGCTCTGTTCATGGGCACTGCTTAATATTACAGTTCCTTCTTCCTTGTTTTTCTTTTGCTAACAGAACCCAACAGTTGTGAGCACTATGGCTTTAAGGATTTCTAACAGTCAGCTAGGATATTGAAGAATTCATTCATTCAGTTACCCCTGCTACAGTGATACATCAGTGAACAAAAGATAAAAACATGAATCCCCATAAATTTGACATATTTAAAAGATGGAAGGAGGAAGAGAAGGTAGCACAGCAAGCAGGATAATCTCAAAGGGAGGAAGAGGACCGGGAATCTGTACTATCAAAGAATCCAAGAGGCTGTTCTCAAGATAAGCTGTGCAGAGTTCCAAAGGAGAATGAGGAAAAATCCACCAAATTGGGTAGTTTAGGAAGCTGTTATTTATGTGAGCATTTTCAGCACAATGGTGGCAACCCAAACCAGCCTTTGGAGAAATTACACAGAGCATATGGGAAAGATGCAAAGATAATAAGTAACTGCTAATCCTTTGGAGCAACATTTGTTAATGCATATCATGGAGGATTTTATTTTGAAGAAAGGATAGAGTTAAGGCAAACTTTTGCCCTCCTTTTTCTTTTTCTTTTTTTTTTCGGTGATGGATGAACAGAGAAAAGGAGACCTTAAGCACTTTTTAGGTAGGGGTCAAAGACAGGAGACATACCTATCAATAAATATGTTAAAAAATTGCTTGAAAAAGACTCCACAAAACTTCAGTGTGTCTTGTACACAAGTGATTTCCTAGCTTTTTATTGCATGATGCAATGATGGTTCCTTTTGATATACATTCTCATGCTATATGAATCCTGATTAATGCAACTTGTGCAGAAAAAATGTTGAATTTCACTTAGCCTTAGAGAAAAATGTGTTCACGCTTTTCTCTAAGGCCACCACCATCTAAACAAACATATAAACTATATGTAGATGTCAGGGTTGTACTCATGGCTTCTGATTGATAATGTACTATAATCCCAAATAGTTGCTGTTAGTTGTATCCAATATGATATTAATCCTTCAGTGTTTCTCAGGGCGTTTTTATATTTGTTGTGAAGTTTCTTCAAAGTCTTTCTCTCCCCATGAAAAATAGATCAGGAAGCAAGATGGGTGTTGTCATCCTCATTTCACAGAGTAGGGACCGGAGGGAGAATTTGCAGCTTACTATACTGATGGAATAATAGCCCTTGTCTGTCTTGGAGACCCTTTTAAATATAGGAGGAAACTATTCTGATTGCACTGTGCGACAGACTATCTGTTTTGATAGGTGGTGTTCTTTAAAACTGAGAAAAAATATTAGTCTATTGCATAAAAGAAAATAAGCCAAAGTAGTCCTTTAAGCTAAACCTGATCTTGTGTTGGAGACTGGCTTAAGAAAAACAAAACTTAAAGAAATTCTTCAAGCTGGCTTGGGAATAGAAGATATTAGGTCTTTTTTTCTTATAAAAGCAGGAACTTTTTTTTGTTTGGAAGCATTTATTGATGAACTACTATGAAAAAATCGCACTCATCATAAGTACTGTGATAGAAAACAGGCTGTAGAGAAAGGTAAAGACATGCGACATCACAATGTTAAATGCAACGTAACATTCTGCTTAATTTAACACTGTGAACTTTTGGTTGCCATTCACTCCCTCCCCTGGCCATGTTCCCACGTAGCTGCAATGAAAGAATAATACTGAATGTGGCAGTGCCATCTGAGAGGAGTACTACCAATCCTATCTTAGCACTGACTGCACCTCGACGGAGAAACCTCTAAAAGGTGGGTCATAGGAGTGCAAAATGCCGTAGTATTGATGAAAGGTTAAACTTTTACCTCAAGAAATTTGAACACTTGAGTCTCTTTTGAAGATATGAGTAGTACTTTAGATACTTTGGAACTCATTTTACCCTACTGTCTGTGATAATGTCTTTTTTTGACAGAGATTTTGTTGCAGACACAATCTTGCTGTGGAAGCCCAAGTTTTGTGTAACATTTTAGTAGTGTTCATTTATTTTACAATTTTTAATTCATCTAACATATATGTTTCACTTATAATGTCAGTTTTTAAGAGATTTTTTTCGTTGAGGTATAATTTTACATGCAATAAAAAATTGCTGTTTTTAGTGTATCATCTGAGGTGTCACCAAAAACATGCAGTCATGGAAACATACTACAGTCAGGATATAGAACACTTCCATCACCATAGAAAATCTCCCTGTGGCCATTGGAAGGCAACCTCTCTTCTGACCTCAGGCTCCTGGCATCCATTGATGTTTTCTATCAGGACGGTTTTGATTTTGCCAGAAAGTCATATACATAGAACCATGCAATGTATCGTCTGTTGAGCCAGCTCCTTTCACTTAACAGAATGCATTTGAGAGTCATGCATATTGTTGCATCTACCTGAAGTCCATTTCTTTTTACTTCTGAGTAGGATTCCACTTGGCACACCTTCCGCAGTTTTATTTTTTCACCAGTTGAAGAGCATTTGGGTGGCTTCTAATTATGGGCAATGTATTCATCAGGGTTTTCCACAGAAACAGAACTAATGGGACGTGTGTGTCTATGTATGTGTATACATAAAATATATAGATATGTGTTAATGTGAATATTTTAAAATGTATACGAAGAGATTTATTGTAAAGAATTGGCTCACATGATTATGGAGGCGGATAAGTTCCAAAATCTGCAGGGTAAACTGGAGCTGTAGGAGGGCCAACAGTATAACTCGGGTCTGTGTCTAGAGGCCTGAGATCCAGGAGGGCTGGGAGTGTAGTTCCTGTGCAAAGCCTGGCAGACTCAAGGCCCAAGAAGAGTTCAAGTGTAAAGACAGGAAGAGAACCCATGTCCCAGTACGAAAGCCATTGGGCAGGAGGAATTTCTTCTTAGTAGTGAGAGAGTCAGCCTTTTGCTTCTATTAGGCCTTTCACAGATTGCACGAGGCCCACCTACATTAGGGAGGGCAATCTGCTTTACCCAGCCTCCAGATTTAAATGTTAACCTCATCCAAAACACCTTCACAGACACACCCAGAATAATGTTTGGCCAAATAACGGGACACCCTGGGGGCCAGTCAAGTTGACACATAAAGTTAACCACCACAGACTATTGCTGACAAAGCTACCAAAAACATGGGTTTATGGATTTTCATGTTAACCTATGTTTTTGTTTCACTTGGGCAAATGTGTAGGAGTGGGATTGATAGTTGATATGGAAAGTGTACGTTTAACTTTATAAGAAATGGCCAAACTGCTTTCCGACGTGGCTGTACCGCTGTCCCTTCCCTTCTGCAGTCTGAGAGTTCTAGTTGTTCCACATTCTCACTAGCACTTGGTACTGTCAGGTTGGTCTGTTTTCTTCTCTCACCCTTCGCTCTCCTCCCTTCTCCCAGTAGGCGTGCAGTGGTGATACCTTACGTGGTTTTAATTTGTGTCTCCCTATTGAGATGACTAGTGATATTGAACATCTTGTTATGTGCTTATTTGCTATTCACATGTCTCCCTTGGTAGATTATCTGTTAAAATCGTTTACCCATTCTTGGAGGGTGGAGGGAAGTTTTTTTTTTTTTTTCCTTATTTTTGTTTTTACTGAGTTCTCTCTATGCTCCGGAAAGAAGTCCTTTGTCAGTTTTTTGTTTTCCAACATTTGTTCCCTGTGTGGCTTACAGACTTGAAACAAACAGAAAATTTTAATTGTGAAAAGGTCTAATTGATCAATTTTTAAATGGATCATGCTTTTTAAAAAATTAATTTTTTAGTTGACAACAATTGTATATGTTTATGGTGTACAATATTGGGTTTTGATATGTGTATACATTGCAGAGTGCCTAAATCAAGCTAAGTAACATATCCTAAATGAATCATGCTTTTGCTGTCCTGTGCTAAATGAATCATGCTTTTGATGGCATATGCAAGAACTCTGCCTAATCCAAGGTCCTAAGTATATTCTTTTGTATTTTCATTAAGATGCTTTTTTGATGACGACAAAAAAGTTAACTGAGAAGTTGAGTCAAAGACTGTTGAGTCTTATGTTAGCACAGAATTTAATTAATTTTAATGTAATATTTTGTGACAGAAAATCTCAAAAATCACATTTTACAAAATACATAGTTACAAATAGAAACAGTTTTTGAAAAAAAAAAAAATTCCCGTTAAAATCCCAGGGTTTGAATAGAATGGAATAAAGTAAAAGAGTCTCTAAAATTAAACATGAATTATAGGAAATTTCTTTCATTTTTGAGACAGAGTTTCACTTTGTCACCCAGACTGGAGTGCAGTGGCACAATCTCTGCTTACTGCAACCTCCGCCTCGCAGATTCAAGCAATTTCTGTACATCAGCCTCCCGAATAGCTGGGATTACAAGCGTACATCACCACGCCCGGCTAATTTTTTGTGTGTTATTAGTAGAGATGGGGTTTTGCCATTGGCCAGGCTGATCTTGAACTCCTAACCTCAGATGATCCGCCTTCCTCGGCCTCCCAAAGTGTATTTGCATGAGTCTGAATTTTAAAAGAAGAAAAAAGAAAAGGAAAATAGACCAGTTATAATTTTCCCTAATCAATGAAACCATTTTAGAGACATAGATTCAGAAAATCAGAGAATATTTGGTATTCCGAAGACTGAAATAAAACAGAACAGAAAACCCAGTCCCCCAACAGTAGGTCTGCTGTTGGTATATAAGTGTGTAAAATTTGTGGCGTAATACTGTACAGTTTTAAAAATCACAATATTTAAGATTAAATGTTCTTTTAAAATAGTGTGAAAACTAAGTGTTTACAGAACTGAAGCACCTCCTTGGATCCCTAGAAACCTGGTTTGTAAAGAAAAAAAAAAAAGGCCAGATATATAAAGCAAATGTAAGGTTATGTAGCAGCCTTATGCAGAGCTAAAGCCAAGTGCTGTGACCCTATTTTAGTTTTTTTTTTTTTCTTCAAACTGACCTAGACACTCAGATTCTAGCAGAAAATATTTCTTGTTGGGTCTCTTTCTTAAGGAATTAAGACTATATTCAATTCTGTGATCCCTTTTTGGCATCTCAACTTATGCCTTGTATAATGAGTGTGCCTTTTGGCTGGGGTGAGCAATTTTTGAAAATTTGAAACATTTCCCTTCCTAGCATCTTCTAGAGGAGGCATCCTAAGCCAGAACCCAAATCCTAAAGAAAGACAAGCAAGCCCTCTTGTTTGTTTGCCCTGTCGATTGGCCTATAATTTAAAACCCATTCGATGGCAGATTTATCAAGTGATTAATCCCTGGGAAAACTAGAAGTGGCAAAGAGAAGGTGATTGTGATCCAGGCATGCATCACTGGTCATTTGTTTAAGTAATGAAGGTGGAAAGCCAAATATCTCCTTGCTTACTTGCAAAAACTAATTCAGGAAGGTTGGTTTATGCATGGTTGGGCTTGGAGTAGCTTGTTGCTGATGGAATATACAGTGAACACGAATGACTTGGTATGCGTTTGCTGGATGAATCAAATGCATTTGATGGTATGATCCTGGGTTTTCTTCAGTTGTTGTCAAGGAAAAAATTATGTCTGAATAATAATAATAAGAAGAATAGCACTGTAAAACTCACACCAGCTCAGTTGTCCTGGAAATTAATCGTAGCTTACAAATATATTATTATTTCTACCTAGAATGTGAGCTTCTCAAAGTATGAATTATTTTTTTTTTTTTTTTTTTTTGAGACAGAGTCTCGTTCTGTCGCCCAGGCTGGAGGGCAGTGGTGCATTCTCGGCTCACTGCAAGCTCCGCCTCCCGGGTTCATGCCATTCTCCTGCCTCCGCCTCCCGAGTAGCTGGGATTACAGGTGCCTGCTACCAGGTCAAGCTAATTTTTTTGTATTTTTTAGTAGAGACAGGATTTCACCTTGTTAGCCAGGATAGTCGCTATCTCCTGACCTCGTGATCCGCCTGCTTTGGACTCCCAAAGTGCTGGGATTACAGGCATGAGCCACTGCACTGGGCAAATGGTTTCTTATTTTTCACAGGATCATCTGGTACTTTGCAGATGCTCATCAAAGCTTGTTTGAATATTGGCTGGTAGGGAGGCCATCTTTGTTGTAATGAAAACCTGTTTGCATTCTACCAGATTTATACAGCACTACTATAAAGAGTAAGCTCGTCACAGAACGTTTATCACCAACCACTTCTCTGAGCCTCTTCTTGCTCCCAGAGAGCTGTATCATTTGTAAAGTTGTGGGAACTTTAACTGTGATTGACTCTAGTCAATACTCCTAGAGTCTTATGCCTAAGTTTCATCTTTTACACCAGAAAGAACTCAACAGCTGGCCCCTTTTGATATCAACTGACACCATTTGATAATTCTGTATAATTGACCTAACGTCATTTTTTCATTTCCTACTGAATTTCAATTTAAGAAATGTACTAAGTGTTGGGAGTATGTAAGGCAAACATGATTGAGGAATCCACATCATAGTTTTCAAAATGATACTGTTGTGCAGATGGACATTGGCCATGGGATAGTATCCCTTTATAGACAAGTGTGTGAGGAATCTAGAGGGAAATATTAAAATGATTACTGTAATTAATTGGAGAACCACAGTTCGTCACAGTGTATTAAGGACCAGGGTTTATCATCTGTTTCTTCTAAACTTGAATGTACTCTAGAATGTGTAATGCCTCATTGGACTAGCTGCAGCTTCAGTAGTGATGATAATAATACAACATAAAATTGCAAGCTCTCTCTTTTAATAGAGAAGGAATTAGTATGTTGGCTCATCACCTAAAATGTGCAGTCTTAGGTTTGCTCTTCGGGTTTAGAACTACTTTTTGGAAAAATGGAGTCTGAAAGTCATTTCCATGGATATATATTGATTCTGTGACTTATGTTCTGGATATTAAGAACTTAGAAATAAAATGTTACTGAAGTTTCCCCGTGAGTAACATTGCCTTTTATTTCATAAAATGCACTCTGGCTACAATTTTGTTTTGTGTCTCAAGTATAAGCCTCAGTGCAGATTTCAAACATTTGTTTTACTTTCTTGCTACTTCCTTGAATGACTATCCATGGTTATATTTGCTGATTTTAAAGGTGTATTCCTTAATATTTGTAATTAACTATCACCTTTCAAAAATAATGGATAGGCTGGATACAGTGACTCATATCCCAGCACTTTGGGAGGCTGAGGTGGGGGATCGCGAGATCTAGAGATCGAGACCATCCTGGCCAACATGGTGAAACCCTGTCTCTACTAAAAATACAAAAATTAGCTGGGCGTGGTGGCATGCGCTTGTATCCCAGCTTCTTGGGAGGCTGAGGCAGGAGAATCACTTAAATGTGGGAGGCGGAGGTTGCAGTGAGTAAAGATGGCACCATTGCACTCAAGCCTGATGACAGAGACTCTTGTCTCCAAAAAAAAAAAAGAATAATTTTGTCTAAATTGCATACTCATCACTGGTTTTCAGAGCACCTTGTTGAATCTGATTTTGTGTGAACATTTGCATTCACAGTGAGAATTGGGACTATCTCTTTGTATTGCTTAGATATAATACCGTGCTTTAAGCCCTTATGAGGTTTTCATGAATAGAGATGTGTTCAAAGAAGCTTTGAAACAAAGTGAGATGAGAGTCTTGGGTGTGGAAATTATTAATGTTTTAGTACTAGAGGAAATCTTAATGACTGAATACTTTAAACCTCTCATTTGAGATAGATATAAAATGAGGCTTAGAGGAAATTTAAAACTTGGCTAAAAGCAAGTAGCTAATGATTGAGATAACAAGGAGTAGAATTCAAGTCTTTGAACCCAATGCTTTTTCCACCTGAGAGCCAAGAAACTTCAAATCAATTATTTACTTAATCATTCCATTTCTTTTTCAGGAGGACGGAGGGCAAGTATTTTGAAGAAAGCATCTGAGACTAGAAAGTATCTTTTTTTTTTTTTGCGTGTTGGCATACTGACTTCCTAAAATGTATTGCATGGGAAGGATTATTAGCCACTGAAGATCAGTGATAAGGTGGATAGTAGACTTCGTCTATCTTTTATTGGCAATTTACTTAATTTCTCAGTGCTTCTCTTTCTTCATCTGGAAAACAGCCAGAATACCAGTATTGTCACAGATTGTTGTCATAACTATATGCATTGATGTAATGCAAATGCATTGTAAGTAATAGGTGGAATGTAGTGTTACTAATCATTAATTATGAGTTACTGTTGTTTACTGGATATCAGTTTAGGGAGTCATCTGTTATTAATTCAAAATAGTAAGGCAGAAAGAGCATACATTTTTGTATCAGCCAGGTTTGAAATCCCCTTGTTACTGTTTTTTAGCTGTGGGATCTTATACAGATTAATACCTCCCCTAGAATGTCTGCCTTGCAGAGATGCAAGGATGAAGGCACCTAGCATAGTGCCTGGAACACTCACGCCGTGTTGGTTTGGATTCTCTTCTTGTCTTTCCCGAGCATCAGCATGGCAGGTGATTACTGGAGGTCAGCACCGTTTTTACACATGTGTACTCTCCAGCATTGCATGCATTGGGTTTTACTCAGAGTCAACTTCGTGTCAATTACTCTTTACCCGTTCTTTCCCTGCCCTGTTTCTCTATGTCTTTATCCCTCCCAGCAAGTTCTAATTACAGAAATGTGTCAAATGTGCCTCATGTTTCTAAGTGTCCTTGAGATGGCCTTTTGGTTGTAACTTGATGTGCTTTCATTTCTGATAAGAACAAAAAAATTGTAATAGTTAATTAAAACCAGCTTTTGTTAATTTATGGGGTTCCCATCAAACCCAGTGCCGTTCTCTTCATTAATGAAAACTTTTGTTTTTACAGTGGCAAGCATAAGCCAGTTAACTAAGGGGTTATTGAAGTCTCTGGGCAACCTTCAAAAAGAAAACAGAAACAACTCATATGCACATCCAAAGCCATAGAATCACCATCTCCTAGCCTTACCTAAGCAATCCGTAAGCACTGAATCCCATCCCTTCGAGGCATTTTGTGCTCCCAAGCCTCACTTTCCTTTCCTTCCCTCTGCTCACACTACGCTTTTCAGAGGTGGCAAAGCTTTGTGGAGCCTCCATGCAGCCCCCAAGGACTGTCTAGCTTTCCCCAGCCTAGGGATGTAGAATTTGGAAGAGTCCCTGGAAAAGACTGACTTACTCAAGTTGTACAGCAGATAACCTGATTTTTTATTGGCCCTGGCAGCACCACCTAGAGAGAATGTTCGTAACAACAAAATGCTAACGGATGATTTTTCCACAGTGCTTGGCACCAACACGATGTCTTTCATCAGTAGGCGTTTTTCCACCTTCTTTTTGACAGACATGCTTGTGGGGACCAGACAAGCAAAAGTCTCCTCTGTTGCTTGGGTTTCAGTACAGTGTGTTCCTTCGATGATATCTCTGAGCAGTGGTAATGGGGAGGATATTAAAAAATAATGAGGATTTGGTAGGGGAAGGGAGAACCATCCCCAAAGGAGGCTGGGGACGTTGCTAGAGTCCAGTTCCTAATCAGATTAGAATCACAAATGTGGTTCATTTCTACTGGGTAGTTCATTATATGTATGGGAATAGCCTTTGAGCTGACTGTGAAGAGAATTTTGTCTATATTAAGTATTTTGAATTATTAAAACTAACATGATCAACATCAACTTTTAGAAATACCTTCATTAAAAAAAAACTTGGATGTTTTATGAGTGTTCTAGTCCAAAAGTGGAGCAAGTATCAGAAAAGAGATCAGAGGAGTGTTTAGTATGTCTGCTCTAATTTCAGTATTAGTCTGTAATGGCTAACAATTGACAACAGGTCTTAAGAGTTTGCTGTGTATGGGAATAGCGAAGAGAAAAGGATCTTTATCTTTCCTTAAATTTTTTTGGAGTTTCACTTACAAATGGATGGGTAATGCAGAGGCATGAGGAAGTCTTCATATTTAACACTGAAATCAATAAGCATTTGTGGATGGCTAACTAGGCAAGCAGTGTGTGATGCTCTGGAGGTTCACATATGATTAACTTGTGGTCCCCAATTGCCTGCAGTTTTTAGATTTGAAAGAGGATAAACATAAATAACTATAATGCAACACGAACCTAGAATGTTCTTTGGAAACAAAAAGGAAAACTTTTGCCAAGCAGAATTCAGAAAAGTTTAAGCCAGAAGATTCAGTTGAGTTTGATTGCATTTTTTTTCAGGGCTTTCACTAGGTGAAAATGGATGAAAGGAGTCGAAGTAGATGAAACAGCATGTGTGAAAGAGTAGAGATGTGGGTGTTGGTCATCTGTAGTGGCGTAGCATAGGGAAAGAGTAGGGAAATATCTGGGCAAGTAGGCAGAGGCCAAATTTTGAAGAGCCGTGAGTATAATGGAAAGAATTTAGGCTTGTCTGCTGTGTAGAATAACTATTCTCAATCTGGACAATGAAGGAATATTCCCTTTATTGGGCATATCAGAGTTAGGAAAGGGACTTTACCAAATAACACATTTCTTTGGAGTTGCCGAAATGACCCAAGTGAAAGTCATTGCCAGAATAACCCATTGATAGTGTGTCGTTACGCTATCTCAGCTGTGTTAGAGCAGAATTCAGATTAAGAACAGTTGTTGTTTATTTCACCTCTGACTCCCATTGGAATCTTTTGCGGTGCTTAAAAGACACCTGTGCAAAGGCAGCCTCTCAGACTAATTAAATGAGGGTTTCTGGGGATGGACCTGAGCACGAGTGTCATCCACAAAACTCTCCAGGTGATTCTAATGGGAGCAGGGCTTGGAACCACTTTGTTAGAAAGATAAAAATTGTGCCACTAGGAAGAAAGGGTGATCAAAACAGGATGGTTTGATTGGCATTGTCCTCTCAGAGCTAGTAAGTTTGAATCTTTCTTACTGAGAGATGGACATATATTACTATAACAGACTATTGCAGGTGAGAAGAGGATGTGATTAAAAATGAAAGCAATTGAAGCAAACAAATTAAGAGTAAAGGAAGGTAGGTAAAACTTAAAAACTGGAAAGATACCAAACCTCAGCACCTGTCTCTTTTCAAATTACGTATTGGGGTCAAATCAGAAGATTTTTAGCAGGGAGAGTGAGAGAAGGGAAATCTTGAGATTTTCTTTATATGTCTTCAAGAACATTAATCTAAAAATAAATGGAGGGTTTATAATTGGATACTGCTTACAAGCACATGTTCAGTGTGTAAGTAAAGTTAACAGGATATAAAGGCATTTTGTTTCCTTGACCTGGCATTATCTGTAGCTTCCTTGTAAGGGACTGATCTTGACACTTCCTAAAGATTCTCAGGATCCTGGGCAAAGATTGGGAGTACATGATTATCTAACAAAGTTCTGGTCTGTATTAGAATCACCAAATCATTACCAGTCTTTCTAGCTATGTATCTGGATAAAGGAGGGGGAACAGCACATAGTATCCATGTACAAAGTAGAAGTGGTAGCTAACAGGAAATAAAAATAGTGTTTAAAGATTAACTTTCCCAAAGCTTCAGTTCATGGTATGCATGAACTTGAAATGCTTTGTTTATAATAGAGCCAGACACATTTTGAAATAATTGGTATGATATGGACAGAGAATGAATGAGGTGCTTATTACTTTAATCACTTTGAGTTGCTCTGCCACACTGAGGTCATGAACACAACCAAGACAAAATTGGAATGATCAAAAGAGGTTATGAAACAAGAAAAGTCAAAGGCAAGGGTGTTTTGGGGGGGTGAGGGGCAGAGAGAGGCAATTAAATTTTAGTGATCCAGAAAGATTTCTTACTATCATCTCAGCGTCTTGTTGTGCAGTACATGGAAATTCATTGTTTTCCTTCATATTTGGTCATTCTCCGTATCAGTGAATACAGTATGTGAGGAACCCATTCATGGAGTCTGTGCCTGGTAATCTGCCCCCTACCTTGGGTGTTTGCAACAGAGGAAGGGTATTGGAAGAGGACAGTATTCACAAAGACTGCATGAAAGAGCATGGACCTGTTTAGAAGACTGGAATCCGGGGCATATCCGGGGAAGAGACAAAAGCTAATAGTGGAGAAGCTGGTCGGAAAACAGATCAGAAGAGCTGTTGATGTGTCTGTGCTAAAGAGTTAGTGGTAGTCTGCAAGTAATAGCTAATTATTGGAGAGATTTTAAGGACTAGGGATCTGCATTTATTATTATTTTTTTCAAAATCTTCGTGGAACGAAAGTGGCTACATTTGAGTCAAGAAAATGCTCATTGCCTTTGTCCAGTGAAAGATTGAGGTGGTGGCGGTGACGAGAAATCAGTAACGCTTGATCAATAGCATGTTGAGGATGAGAGAGAGCAAGAAATTCAGCATGACATCAGGTTTCTGGATGTGCTGACTGGAGGTGATGAGGCCATTAATGGCGAGGAGGAATTTCAGAGGAGGAACACATTGGGGTTCGGCAACAATGAGTTCACTTTCCAACCTGTTGGATCTGAGGCAGCTGGTTAAATATTTAAGTAGATTAATCCAGAGGATAGTTGAAAATATGATCTCAAGGTACCAAGTTAGAAGGTACTCACCTAGTGTCATTAATCATATGAGTATATGAGATCATCTAGAAAGATTGTATAGTGTGAGAAGGAAAAAAATGCAAGCAATATGCTAAGAGAACCACACTTAAGGGATGAATGAGTCTACAGATTGACTAGGAGCAGCAGAGAAGTAGGAGGTGAACAAAAGGAGAGAGGTGGAATCAAGTTGAGGGAAGCAGAATTTCAGTGCTTCTGGAACAGTCAACTCTAATGTGGCAGAGAGGTCAAAAATCACTGAAAAGTGCTGATTGAATGCAACAGTCAAATCATGGAGTTTCTGTAGGATAGTGGGGATGGAAGCCGGTAACTGGGTGAAAAGTGAATAAATGAGAAAAATAAAGCATGGGTTGAGTGTTTTTTTTTTTCCCCCCCCCAAAAAAGCTCTGCTGCGAAGGAAAAGAGGTAGGGTTAGAAAGTGCAGTGGCTAAAGGCATTTAAGAAGGATTTTGGTATATCTATTTTTGCTTTAGAAGCATAGAGCATGTAGACAGTAGAGGGCATGGGGCTGGGAAGCATACCCAGAACCAAGAGCAAGCTAATGGGGCCACTGGGCTCTGATCTGTCAGGCGTTAGAGAGACAATAATAATGACAGCAAAGTGAAATAGTAAACACTCTCCAAACACTCTTCTGTATTTTGTTTTACATATATTAATTTGCCTCCCTGGCATATCTGCTCTGTCAAGTACATTTTATTATCCCCATTTTGCTTACAAAAAAACTGAGGTACAGAGAGGTGAACTTTACTGCCCAATTTGTATTCTGCCCACTACACTAAAGAAATGCATTACCGGCCGGGCTCGGTGGCTCAAGCCTATAATCCTAGCACTTTGGGAGGCCGAGAGGGGCGGATCACGAGGTCAGGAGATCGAGACCATCCTGGCTAACCCAGTGAAACCCCGTCTCTACTAAAAAATACAAAAAAAAAAAAACTAGCCGGGCGAGGTGGCGGGCGCCTGTAGTCCCAGCTACTCGGGAGGCTGAGGCAGGAGAATGGCGTAAACCCGGGAGGCGGAGCTTGCAGTGAGCTGAGATCCGGCCACTGCACTCCAGCCCGGGCGACAGAGCAAGACTCCGTCTCAAAAAAAAAAAAAGAAATGCATTACCTCCGAGCTGTGAAAATGATATATAGCTTTACATGTCAGCTTCAATAGATTTAGAAGATCATTGATAGAGTGGTAGGAAGAGGAGGAGGTGGGGGCCAGGGCTTTTGCTGTAGATACAAGATTTCATCTTGTGGAGTTTATAATCTGATAGGGGAGGCGGAAACTCAGTAATTTCACCAAAAAATATTTCCCTTATTAGGGAAAGTTTCACCATGCAATATGTCTTTGCAATTCTTTCATATCATTAAGAAGTTGAGGATTGAGTAAAATTATTGCTTCTTGAATATTTGGTTCTTAATCTTGAAAGAAGGTTTAGTTGAGAGTAACAGCTGAGAGTGAGTTTGTTGTGACAGAACCGAACTAGTCATTAGAATGAAATTAAAATGTGGGTGAGTAATTCAGGGTGGTAATCAGGGCTAAGATGTGGGTGGAAGTGGACAGGAAAGAAAGGGAGAAATGAAGATGGAAATGATACAATGTTGAAACAAAGATTATCTTGATCTCACAGTTGAGTGAAGCTCGAAATTACTTTTAGGGAATTAGTAGTAGAACTCACAAAAGGCTAGGTAAGCTTTCATATATTGCTTATTCTGATTGCTTGAGCTTTTCCTACTTTTGTGCCTATCCCTCTACAAAGGTAGCATTGTTTGAAAATTTTAAAAAGTAATTAGGAATTTGTTCGTCTCTTGCTCTGCTATTAGCATTGGTAACAGAAACTAACAGTAAGATTTATCCAAATATTTCTATGTTCCAGGCATAACGCCTACGATTTTATATGAAGTATCTCATTTTACTTTTATAAAAGTCTTAGAGATGGCTTGCTATTATTCCTGCTTTACACTTGAAGAAACTCAGGCTTAGGGACACAGTGTTCCCTGTCTAAGGTCATAGCACTTGCAAGTGCCTAAGCCAGGACGTGAACCAGGTGGTGTGGCTCCAAATTTAGGCACTCAACGCTCTGCACTGCACAAGAAATAGACAATGTCCTGAGCCACTTCCGTCAGAGTTGGCTCAGAGCTACCATGTCCACGTATGAGAAGATTAGCCTTCAAAAAACGTTGTCTTTCAGTTCTCCTGACTATAATACAGCTCTTTAAAGGGAGTTTTTTCTTGAGAATGAGTA
This sequence comes from Rhinopithecus roxellana, assembly GCF_007565055.1. Lineage (NCBI taxonomy): Eukaryota > Metazoa > Chordata > Mammalia > Primates > Cercopithecidae > Rhinopithecus > Rhinopithecus roxellana. The sequence continues at coordinate 75,331,183 of NC_044553.1, read as the reverse complement.
TTTAGGAAAAGTTGAACCTAGTAAAAAATAGGTAAAAGTTAGCTTTTTTTTTAACACCAGATAAATGGTAGATCTCTTCATAATCCAATCTGCTGAACTATGCAAACATAGTATAAAAGTTATCTCGAAGGTAGACGAGCTTCCCATGTTTATACCTTTCCTTCCAAGGCTGTCCAAAATATTTCTTTACTTTTTCAATGCAAAAAGGAGCTGTACTTATATGTGCTTAGGTGTTCTAGATATTTGTGCTGAGAAGTGGAGAGAATCTTGATAAGGGAGGCTCTTGGGACAGTGACAGTGAATAGAACTATCCCCGTGATTTTTATCCATCCATCTCTTCTAAGCTGTGTACTCACTGTGCTACCTGCTGGGATACACGGATAAAGACGATACTGTCACCATTTTCATCTTGTGGAGTTTATAATCTCATGGGGGAGGCAGAAATTAAGTTGACCAAAAATATTTAATTACTGTTAAACTGGATTTTGAAAACTCTAATCAAATTCTAAATTTGATTGCTTTCCAGTTAACTGTCATAGGATGAATAGCTTTGAATGCTCAGGAACGGGCTAGTTAATGACTACGAGTACTCTAGCTCTGTGCTAATAAGTGTACAGTTACAGACTCAGTGGGTTAAAATAAGTGAGGCAATAAGCATTAAAAAGGCTACTGTCTTACATAGTTTAAAGTGCTGTGTAAGTAGAAGAAAATGGCATACTGTAATATATTATGTTTTATATTGCTTTCTTATTGCTATATTATGAAACAGACAGAAATACTAATCTTGGGCCGCTTTTATAGGGAAACTTTAAAAAAATAAGTTATCATGGCTTCTTCTCTTGCTTTTTGTGTCTGCTGTATTGTCTTGGAAACTCAGTGAAAGGGACCTTCTAAGGAGACTGAGAGAACAGCAGCTGTAAGCCAGAGGAGCTCTAAACCTATTTTTTTCTTTACAGTTTTCTTTTATGAAACCAAATGCCAAAGTTATAAAACAGAGATTCAAGCATGTCCAAAGCTTTATTAAAAGTTATGTGTTTGATATGAAAACTGGGTAAGAGTTCTTAAGTAACAGATGTACTTTAAACCTTAATCCATGAAAATTATCTCCCGTGAGCTCAGGCTAGATGAAATTGTGCTTTGACTCCTGCCTGTTTAGGTCCCTGGAAAATTCAGAGTGAAATGTACCCCTTTATGGATTCTTGAAAGAATGTCTCTGTATTTCCCTGCAATAGGGCCGTGCTACAGTGGCACCATGATGGTATTATTGAGTTTCTAAATTCTTATATTTGTTCTTAATAAACTCATTACTTTCTTTCCCACTGCATTTTCCTACAGGCCCAGTTTGAACTTCGGGCATTTCATATCCGGGGCGAGCATGCAGTGATAACAGCGAGACTAGAAGAAACCATCGAAAATCTGAAACACGAGCTAGAACACAGATGGCGAGGGGGTTGTGAAGAGAGGAGAGATGTGTGCATTTCCACCAATGATGACTGCCCTCCAAAGACCTTCAGAAATGTGTGCATCCAGACAGACAGAGAGACCTTCCTCAAGCCTTGCGAAGGCGAAAGCAAGACAACCAGAAGTAATCAATTAGTACCCAAAAAGCTGAATATCTCCTCTTTAAGCCAGCTCTCCCCGCCAAATGACCACAAAGATACCCATGCAGCACTCCAGCCAATGGAAGGCATGGCATCAAATCAGCAGAAGGCATTGCCTCCGCCTCCCGCACCGCCCTTGCCAACATCCATCCTTCCCCCTCCTCTCCTCCCCCTGGGACTTGGATCTTTGTCTCCAGCACCTCCAGTGCCACCTGTGAGTGCTGGGCCACCGCCACCACCTCCGCCGCCTCCTCCACCACCACCTCTACCTCTATCTTCAAGTGCTGGACCTCCACCACCCCCACCCCCACCCCCACCCCCACTTCCTAACTCCCCTGCCCCACCCAACCCTGGAGGGCCGCCTCCTGCTCCACCACCGCCAGGACTTGCACCCCCACCTCCCCCTGGACTCTTCTTTGGACTTGGCTCTTCTTCCAGTCAGTGTCCGCGAAAACCAGCCATTGAACCCAGTTGTCCCATGAAACCTTTATACTGGACTAGGATACAAATAAGTGATAGGAGGTAAGTTCTCTCCTATCCCATTCTCACCGTGTGATTTCCTAGGATTTGGCCCAAGTGATATTTTATTCTTACCAGGTCAGTATCTCCATAGTGTAGCACCTATTATCAAGTGTGATAGAGTGAATGCTTGGATAAACAAGGTTGGGATGTTTGGGGAGAATGTCTGTCTCCAGCAGGGCCTCTCTATATTCTCTGAAGATGCTGGGAGAAACAATGTGTTTCAGTGTTAGGTTTTTCTCCAAGGCACATGGTCCATTTTATAGACTGGAGAAGAGTCCGAGTCTAAGCCAGGGCTTTCCCCAACATCGCTACAATTGCTGAGTAATCATAAAGAATTGAACCTGATTGCATACTGAAGGCTCACTGAGGATTTTTAGAATTCTTTTTACTGTCTTGTTTTTAAATGCTATAATCAACCCTGTAATACAGACATTGAACAGATATGGGTGTTTTTCAATTTTTATTAAAAGAATGAGACATGGCTAAGTTATTAGTTCTTTAGATCAGAGAAGAGTCTTAAAATATAAAGTCTCTGTGCTTAAACTCTATTTCTTCTAACTGCTAAATACTCTCCCATCTTCCTTTACACCTTGATGCCCTTCAGAGAAAGTGTCAGTATATGGATAGCTGAAAGCATCTTCCATTTGTATCGATTGTTAAGCAGGGTTTGTAAAGCAGCAAGGTATAGTTGCTTGGAAACATCCATTCAAACAGATTTGAGCGCGATTTGTTCTGCCTTATTTCTGAACCTGGAAGGACAGTGAAAGAGATCTTAAGTTGTCTCTTGACCACTTTCTCCTTTAAAGTTTGTTTGTAAAGGACAGCAAATATAGGACACATTTTACAACTTTTCCCAAGTCATGATGTGGTAGTGCATTCTTCAATGTATATAACATTTTGCTTAGGGAAGGCGGGATGTGAAACAAAATAACACACAACTCACAATGATAAAACAACTAGAAATCCCTGTGGAGGAGTGGGGAATCCCCTAAAACTGAGCATATGCGCTTCATATTTTCCCCTTTCCTCTCACAAAAAATAAGGGCCAAGAGTTTGTTTTTGGAACATCCCGATACTTCTTTTTTTCAAAATTCAATTATACTTTGTAATTTCCCAAATGAATGGTTCATAAAAAAGTCAGATGATCCTGTAATAGCTTCTGCCATTAGCTAAAGTACTAGTATTCCCTTCTTCCCAATAAAGACTCAGACATTTCCTAAAAAATCATTTCCCAGAATATTTATTTTGAGTCATGTTTCCTTATTAGTGTTCTCAAATTGGTGCACAGCCATTCCAGGGCGATGCCTCCCACCTGTAAGCCCTGAGCGAGTGTGTCTGACAGCACGGGGAGCTGTTCCACACCTGTGTCCCACTAGCCTGCCTTCACTTCCTTCCCCGAGAGACTTCATGAGCAACAGATAACTGTAGACCACAGCAGCCACCAAAGAGTCCCACTGGGAGATACAGGCCCTTCGCGCACGACCAAGGGAAAGCTGGAGATCATCATTGTCTACGTTGTTTCCTGCTTATGTAGTTGGCCATTTTGAGAAGAAAAACAATTGAATACTGAAGGTCTCATTGGTTTCATCATATATCTAGGGCTTTACTTTTGAGCAAAATGAAAAGTAGATGAATAGGACATCAAGAGAGCCCTGCTTGGTGCGCATTTGGACCTGAAACGGGGGCTGCCCCTCTCTGGTGTGTTAAGACTGCAACAGGGGCACTTCCTGGTGGTACCACATATTCAAGTTCTTTTATTATAGGTCTCTCCAACTATCTGTTCCCATTAGCACTACTACTTCTAAGTGAAAATGATTCAAAGAGCCTGTGGAGTATTTGCCTAGGAGCAAAAGTGCAATTATTTGGGATACCTTCTCATAAAGGAGGCAAAATTGTATTTTAATATTTTATGCAACTAGAGGAGTAAGTAGTTTATATAATGATTGCATCATAAATGTTGGTCTTGCTCTTCTGGGAAGCCAGAAACAAAATGTGCATTTTCAGCATTATGTATACACTGCTTCTCATCTACCTAAATTGCTTTTGACTCCTGGTATGAACTGATTTTTTTTCTTTTGACATTTTGCCTTCTTGGGTGTCTGTTTTGTGATTTCTAGACTAAGCAAGAGACACTTAAAGCAAAATAAATCCTCATCTAACTACCTTTTCATCTTCTTAGTAAGTTTCTCATTTTTCTCCGTGTCTTTCTTTCTTTCTCTCTCTCTCTCTCTCTCTCTCTCTCCCTGCCTGCCTTTTGAGCTAGAATGGTATGTTCAGTGGTCAGCTGACCACCATGGCAGGTCATTCGTTGTAAAGCAGGTCCTTATTATTGCCCTGCCAAATGCTGGCTGTCCCCAAAGCACTGAGAGGCAGTGTTCCAAAATTCTTTCATTCAGTATTAGAAATGCCTTTCCGATAGAAATAGTGTTGTAAATGGTGATCAGGTGCTTAAACTGGTCACCATTGACTCCCAAAGCCAATTTACTCCACAATGTAAGTGAATTATATTACTCGTTACACTGGCCTGACCTCAGACTCCGTGGAGCTAGAGCCAAGCAGGTGCAGGAAGTGGGGATGGGGCTGAGCAGTTGGCCTGACACACTGCATCACCTCACTCTAGGCGTCACCCCTTAGCTGCCCAGAACCTTCCCGAGACCCAGACCAGTGGCCCTTAACATGCCACATGCTCACTCCAGAATTCCCGACTGACTTCCTTAATCAAGATCCCACTTCTCCCCACCGCTCCCCCAGCACCACAGAGATAAGCACTTAATATTAATGGTGCTTATGTTTCAGGTTGAAGTTAAGTGAGTAGCAGAGGGGTATGGCTGAGGGAGGAACACATACGTTGATGTGCTTCACTGGAAGTGTTCTAGCCCTTGGGTTGGGTAATGGTTTCCCAGGTGTTCATTCTATTGTTATACTTTATAACTTCCATATGTAATACTATTACATGATTCAACTATTGGCAAAACCATAATTTGAAAAATAAAAAGTAGAGGAGAGAAGAGGTGAATGTGGCCAAAACCAAAATGTCATATATCATGGGAAAGGCAGATCTATTGCAAAATGTGAACACACAGACCTGAGGAGAAAGGGCTGCCAACTGTTTTAAATATCAAAATCACCTGTAGTATCAAAAAATTCTGTGGACCATTCCATATAATAATAGTTATATTTTTAGTTTTCATTGGGAAAATATATATGGAAACAAAGCTTTTAGATATTATGGATTGTAACATATACATATGCTTGATAAACAGTAAGTATATAGATGAAATTTGTGGGCATTGAGAGTGTTTATTATTATTATTATTATTATTATTTTGAGATGGACTCTCGTTCTGTTTACCCAGGCTGGAGTGCAGTGGCACAATCTCAGGTCATCGCAACCTCCATCTCCTGGGTTCAAGCAGTTCTCCTGCCTCAGCCTTCCAAGTAGCTGGGATTACAGGCACCCACCACCACGCCCAGCTAATTTTTTGTATCTTTAATAGAGATGGGGTTTCACCATGTTGACCAGGCTGGTTGTGAACTCCTGACCCCAAGTGATCTGCCCACCTCAGCCTCCCAAAGTGCTTGGATTACAGGTGTGAGCTACCACGCCTGACCAGTGGGCATTAATAGTGTTTGAAATTAAGATAAGAAAGTAAACACTTGGGAGATGTGTTCTGACTGAGGAACCCTGAGGAAGGACCACTGGAGTCAGCTCACAGACGCTGTTCTGTTACACCTGATTCTCAACAGCTTTTCTTTCTTCCCTTCAAAACTAGGGTGCCCCTGTTTCTGGAAGACGAAACAGCACGGTTTCCCGATGGCTGCTTTAGTTGAAATCCCATGAGGTGCAATGGAGGAGGTTTTTGGTTGTTTTTTGTTGTTAGTATTGTGTAGGGGACTGAGATACTAGGAATCATGTATTTTAAAATAGGCACAGCCTGTTTACGTATTAAGGACCCTGCAGAGTTTACCTGCATGAATCCTAAAAACTATATTTAAAAGTAGGTGAAAAAGTCCAAAGAGGAGGCAGCTCTTTACTTTGGTACTCCATTTTCAGTCTACTTGAGATTTAGCCTGTCAAAGTCTCAAATTGGTTATCTTTGCAGCCTTTATACGATGCCCGTTTTTACACATCATGGAAATGCCACAGACTGAAGGAAGAGCAGCTTGGGTGCCCCCAGGAATCTGAATCCCAGGATTTCTAGTCCTAAGGAGTTTCTCTAGAGCTCTATCTTTGATTGTACCTAATGACAATTATTTTTTTGGAAATATGTCTGTGTGTGTTTTAATGATCTATGGTATATTTTGACTTCAACAAATGCATAACATAAAAAGCTTTTCTCTAAGCATTATTAGAGTTTTATGTGGTTTTTTAGAAAAATGAAATTAAAAAATGGATTTGAGAAAGATTTCATTGTATTATATTCTCTCCTGTTTTGGTTCTTATGGTTAACTTGTCATTTTCTCTTTTAAGCCAAAATGCTACACCAACCTTATGGGACTCCTTAGAAGAACCTGACATTCGGGACCCTGGTGAATTTGAGTATTTATTCTCCAAAGATACAACTCAACAAAAGAAAAAACCTCTGTCAGAGAGTTTCGAGAAAAAAAACAAGGTCAAAAAGGTACTAAATGATTATGCCAAAGCTGTAATTATATGTTATATAGGGAAATGGTGTGTGTGTATATATGATATATATATATATATCATATATACACACACATACCTATACATACATGTGTGTGTATCATGGGAGTTTAGTACATATTCTGTGTGTGTGTGTGTGAGATTCATGGGAGTTCATTACATGCTGTTGGTGCTTTCCCTGTTTTCAGGAAATGTTTCAGAAGGTTTTGCGTGACAGATGGCAAAGGGAGCCAATAGTTCATGAAATCTGTGCTTGCTATTTTGGCCATATCTTCTGAATTAAACTTTAATCTGGACTTTTTCAGCCATTAATTCTATTGAAATAAAAATAAAATTTAATTTGTAGTTAGTGAAAGTAGTCTACAGGTTATATGGAAAATAGGTTTTATTTATAATTTCATTCGTTTAGCAAATATTTCCTAGGGGTTTACTATGCTAGGTGTTTATTCTAGGCCTGCACTGTCCAGTATGGTAACATGTGGCTATTAAATATTGAAAGTAAATAAAATAATTTAGATCTTTAATTGCACTAGCCACTTTCCAATTTTGTTCTTATGCCTAGTGGCTGCTGTATTGGATAGCACAGATGTAAAACATTTCCATTGTATAAAAAGCTCTGTTGGACAGCACTGTCTTAAGCATTGGGATGTACTGAGGGCAAAGGTACTTAAGCATTGGGATGTACTGAGGGCTCCTTGCCCTGTGGAGCTCATATTAACAAACACTAAACACAAACCCTGACAATCCCATAGTTGTGCAGGGGAAGGAGGGTCGATTTTAGTAGGGTGGGGGTGGAGTCTGCAATTTTAAATGGGGTGTTCAGGGTAGGCCTCATTGTGATGGTGACTTCTGAGTAGTGACTCAAGGACTTGAAAACTGAGAGGCACCACCCTTCTGTAAGAGAATGAGTTCAAGACTGTCAAGCAGTCAGAGACAACCATGAGGATGAGTCACAGCTCTGCCACACACTGACTGTGAGATCTGAGGCAGCGGTGCTAGGTCCTTTCACTCTGTGTCTGGATCCCTGCACCATAGCATGAGATGATGTCTGCTCATATGTTCCTCTAAGTAATTATTCAATGAGGTGATCCATGTATGAGGCTCAGCATAGTGCCTGGCTCACTGTCACCGCTCAACATAGGATAACTGCTCTTGTTTTTGCTACTGTTACTACCATGGCTACCATTTCCCTGTTTTAGTGGGTTTTTGTTTGGTTGGTTAGTTTTTCTTATTTTTAATAGTAGCAGAAATGGTGTCGAGGAAAAAGTTCTGCTATTGACTTGCTATGTGAGCTTGGGCTGGTTGTCTTCCTTGTCGTATTTTCCCTTCTCTATAAAAAAGGATTAACAGGCCGGGTATGGTGGCTCATGCCTGTAATCCTAGCACTTTGGGAGGCTGAGGCGGGTGGATCAGCTGAGATCAGGAGTTCGACACCAGGCTAGCCAACTTGGGGAAACCCCATCTCTACTAAAAACACAAATATTAGCCGGGTGTGGTGGTGGGTGCCTGTAATCCCAGCTACTCAGGAGGCTGAGGCAGGAGAATCGCTTCAACCCGGGAGGCGGAGGTTGCAGTGAGCTGAGATCGCCACATTGCAGAGCAAAACTCCGTCTCGAAAAAAAAAAAAGGATTAACAATATCTGAATCTCCCTTACCCACCAGGATGCTGTGAAATTCACATCTAAGCAGGTTTGAGGCAGTGTTTTTAAAAGTGTGTCATGTTGAATGATACCATCAACCCTGCCTTTTTTCTTTTCTTTTTTTTTTTGAGACGGAGTCTTACTCTTGTCACCTAGGCAGGAGTGCAATGGTGTGATCTCGGCTCACTGCAACCTCTGCCTCTGGGCTTCAAGCAGTTCTCCTGCTTCAGCCTCCCAAGTAGCTGGGATTACAGGCATGCATCACCATGCCCGGCTAATTTTGTATTTTCAGAAGAGACGGGGTTTCACCAAGTTGGCCAGGTTGGTCTTGAACTCCTGACATCAGGTGATCCGCCCACCTCAGCCTCCCAGAATGCTGGGATTACAGGCGTGAGCCACCGCGCCCGGCTACCTTTCCTTGTTAAATTACATCGCAGGATTCATCATCAGTTCATTTCTCAAGTAATATAATGATTATGAAATTAGCTGCAAATTACAGGGGAAAAATGGAAAATGTCTGAATTCAGCTTTCTGTTAATCAAATCAGATTTTCCCACTGACTTCAATTATGGATAAAAATTATGATCAAAATGTTTCATCTCTCAAGGTCACTGTAATTGTGTTGTCTTGATAAAAATATCCAAAGAAGTATTAGATGAAAATTTTAAGAGGCTATATTGCATGGAACAATTTGAATTTTTCTAATAAATTGGCTCTGTGACCCCACCCAAATCTCATGTCAAATTGTACCTACATGTCCAGGGGGGACCTGGTGGGAGGTGATTAAATCGTGGGGGTGGATTTCCCTTTCTGTTCTCCTCATAGTGAATGAGTTCTCACGAGGTTCGGTTGTTCCATAAGTGTCTGGTGCCGCTCCCACCCCACCCTCTGTCTCCTGCTGCCATGTCGGTAGTATCTTTATAGCAGTGTGAGAGTGAATTAATACAAATAGTAAGTTCCAGACAAATCTGGGCAAAAAAAGTAAGCTGATTTACATAGAATGTATTCCCATTCAATTAGATTCATATGAGATGGAGGTAAGCCTGCTTTGTAGCCAGGCTGGCTTTTTCAGTGCCATCTATAGAAACAGAAGACTTGTTTCTACCTGAATGGCAAGAGGAAAATCTCTGTATTCCAAAGCCAACTTCAGTTTGCCTCTTTCAAGAAGGCTTCCCTGACTAACCAGAAACTCCACTGAATGCTTTCTTATGCAGGATCGTATTAAACTTTTTGTTCTTTATTGCTTCTTAGATGGCTGTTACTCTTTTTATTTCTCTCCAGATGCTTGAAAACATGTTTTCTCATAGAACTATTTACTTCTGTTTTGGTGAATGAATATTTGTTTTTAAAACATCAAAGCATTTGGTCATTTATTCTTATTTCTTATAATAGTTTGCCTGTTCAACAAAAGATTTTAACTAAGGCAGTTAGTAATTAGTACTTGATACATATATTTTGTTTCTCTGTCTGAGGGGGAAAATAACACTTCATTTAAACTCCTTAAATTTTCTGAACAAGGTGGTTGCCATTGCCCCATGGAATCCATACACTTGTGTGGTGCTTGCTTTTCTCTGTAAGTGGAGGCAAAAAATTGGGTCTACTGGGCTTTGTGGTAATATGCAGCTTAGAGTTTTCAATGAGCTTTGTGTCCTACCTTAGAGCTGAGGTTTTAAATAGCAAGCTGAATTGATGCCAGAAAACTCCAAACCTGCCTCCTATGATCTTTCCTCCATGCCTGTGGCCAGATTTCCAACATCAAGATGGATCCCTTGGTCTCTTTTGAGAGTCAGAGGTTTGTTTTCTTTCCTCCTGAAAATGAAAGTGGTTTTAGAGGTGGTAAGCAACTGAGAAGTTTCAGCACTGAAGGCCAACTCCTTCAGCTGGATCATGGAATGGTTCCCATATGAGAAGACCAGGAGGATACTTACCAAATAGGTCTTTTTATAATGACTGAACAAGAGGAAGTGCTGGGTACATTACTAGATTTCAAAATCCAGGATTCTGAGTCTTAGCTATAGGGCCTCAGCCAGCATTGAAACGTGAATATGAGTATCTTTTTTTTTTTTTTTTTTTTTTGGAGACAGAGTTTCACTCCTGTCGCCCAGGTTGGAGTGCAATGGTGTGATCTCAGCTCACTGCAATCCCCGCCACCAAGGTTCAAGCGATTCTTCTGCCTCAGCCTCCCAAGTAGCTGGGATTATAGGCACTCACAACCAAGCCCAGCTAATTTTCATATTTTTAGTAGAGACGGTGTTTCACCATGTTGTCCAGGCCAGTCTCGAACTCCTGACATCAGGTGATCCACCTGTCTCAGCCTCCCAAAGTGTTGGGATTACAGGCGTGAGCCACCGCACCCGGCCATGAATATCCCTTAAATAGAGCTGGTCTTCATCCCTCAGCACATTTCACATTTATGTTTCAGAAGTAATGGACAGAATGATCAAGAGTCTGTGGAACTCAGATATTAATTTGTAGCTTCAACTACTAAAATAGTATTTAAATTTCATGTCACTGGCACTTGTTTAAGCATGTGTATATATATATATATGTGTGTTGTTTCAAACTAGGCAGGGAGTCTGTTCTGTAATATCATGTAGTCTAAGAATGAGAAGAAATCTTACCCATCATCTAACTGTGTTCTGGTTTTGGCACATGACAAACTAAGACCCAGAAAGATAAAGTGACTTGTAGGGGTTTGTACACTTTTAACTGGGAAGACATTGATGATGATGAACACTTGTTATTCAGCATGTGTCTGCATTTCCCATTTATTTAAATGGTAACTTGCCACCTTGGTGATAGTATCAACTTTGATTGGGGTGATTTATTTGAAGTTATGAATTAGAGTCGCCATTATTAAAATCATCAACAAAATATAGCCACCCTTCTGCAAATCCAAAATATTTCCCACATTGTGTAATCACAGTTTTCTTCAGAGTCTTCCAATAGGAAGCCAAATCTTTGAGTAAAAAGATGTGCCTTCTCTGTAACTCCAGCAAAAGGCATATATAGATTTGGAGCTGGTGTTCTTCTTTGCCCTTAGCAATTCCATTTAAAATATTAGCTATAATAAAATAAATGTATTCCTAATTATTACAAATTTGTATTGCATACTTATGATGTATGAGATGCCATTCTCATTTGTGATACTAGACCACTCTGCCACTACAAACATAGCAGTAACCAAACTGAGAACCAGAGCTCAAGATACCAGCTCTCAATGGAACCACCACCACTTGCTACTATCTCTTATTTTTTTCTCTCATAACATTCAGAAGAAGTCCTTTAACCTTCTCACACTGATTTCTTCTCTACAAAATTGGGAATAATACCCGCTTAATATGGTTATTAGAAGGATAATATGAAATTATAATCATACATTAAGTATTCTTTACATTAATCTCTTAGTTTATGAACGAATGTGAAAGCTTTGGAAAGAAATTCTTAAACATCTTTGATTCCCAAGGTTTTTAAGGTCTTAAACCATCAATGTGTCAATTCCTGACACTATTTGCAAGTGGGAGTCTCTAGGTCATTCTTGTTTTTCAGTATTCATGGAAGTATACCACAACTTCCTTTAGTGATACATTCGGACATCTAGCAGTAGTTCATGTCATGTTTGTATAGTCTCTTTTCACTGAAAGATTAAGAGTAGTTTCCCCTGTCAATATGTCATATTTACACTGTCTCTAAGTGACGTTTGTTCCTGAGCAAGGTAGGTCAGCACCTTGTGAAGGAGCCAGAAATCATCTGCCTTCATTGTCTGAGATTCTTTCTCCTGGTTCCTGTTAAAAAAAAAAAAAAAAAAAAAAAAAACTAGATGCTCTAATAAACTTTCCAATTGTGTTTTAAACTTGCCCAACAACTTTCTGAAAATCAGCATGACCTGCCAGTATTCCTCCTTTTTTGAGATGCCGTGATCTGACTAAATTATAAATCATCTCTGTTTGTTTCCTCTTCTGTAAGATACGTAAAAGCATTCCTCTGTCTCCCTCTCCCTCTCTGTCTCTCTGTCTTTTTAATAGATACTTCTTAAGAATTAATGAGATAATGGCTATTCCCCAGGCACTTGGGGGGAAGGGGGGTGTGATGGTTCAGGAGACACTAGTCTGTTGAAACTTTGTGGTGCCAAAAGCCTTCAGCATTGATTGTAATTTGGTCACTTTGGCAAGGATCATAGCTATAATTCTCAAATCCCAGACTGCGTGTCTCAGTTTACTGAGGAGGGGAGAAGGGTGGAAGAAGAACATTGTTTGGAAGCCTGTTCATAAATTTATAGGGTTTTCATAACCTGTTGCCTTCCAAGTTTATATTATTTCAGCTTTGGTGTACAAAGATAATTTCTCTGGGCTCCCTTGGTGTAAGGTATGTGCATTATTTTTTTTTATATAGGGGGTGGCAATAAGTTGGTCTGCCCCTTTACATTTTTCACGTGTTGATAAATGAGCAGTGGGGTTAGGGATTGTCATCTCTAGAAGTGAGTGAAATAACTTGCCCATGTGTTGATTGTGCTAATACATGACCTGGGGGCCTAAATTAGTGATATCTGGAATGATCAGGGCTTTCCTGTTCTTCACTTTAAGGACTAGTGACTGGCCACATTTACTGAAAGGAGACAGGAGCTCCATGACAGGCACCAGTTAACAAAAATTCCACCTTGTAAATTTTATTTGGAAATGAGACAGCCCCAAAAGTTAAGTTGTACCTTTATTTTATTTGCTTATTTTTTTTTTAAAGAGTGGTTAGGACTTGTCAAATATGAATATCAATGATTCTTTCAGAATGTTGAATCTGAGTATTATTCTTGGAGTTCAACTATGTTTCTCTTGTTGGCTGTTAAACAGTAACTTAACCTGAATTTGTGTCTCCAGCCAGCTGCATTTAGGATGCGCTTTACCTATCCCACACCACAAGAGGGCACCTTAGAATACTGAGATACAAAGATGAAGTCACATGGATCCTAGAACCCCAACAGCAGGCAGCTGGAAGACAGCAACTGCCCCTCAGCTCTCTCTTTCCTTCTTATATCTCTCTATCGTGGACCATGAGGCCAAATTTCACAGCAAATTGCCCACGCAGAGTATTGGGAGCCAATTCCATGTTAGAAAGACTTGTAGGTATTAGTAGAATAAAAATCATTAGTAGCCATGGTTCCAGTGCTTAGAATGAATGATTGCAGTATAAAAATATATGAAATATTAGAGTTAGCCCCTTTGGGACTGATTCTGGAATTCCCTTCTCACCACACACACAGACACATGCACGTGCGCGCGCGCGCACACACACACATCTTTAAAATCTTCCATATCTGAAGAGAGTGAAAAGCAAAAATTTGTTTGAATGTAGATTTGGGGTTATGTATGTGGAAAACACAAAAAAGTACAGGGTATGCTATGAAAGAACCATTCTAAATATTTGTGCTTTAAAAAAATATTTATCTTCTTCTTGTTGAGGAAAGTTTTGAAGTCTCGCTTATTATTTTCCTGAATCTCATTCATTTATCCTCAATCCAGGCCATTTTCTGAGATTGTGTTATGGGGTTGGAGGTAGACAATGGAATGAGTCTGAGTGCCTGTGCGTGGGACCTTGATGGGATAGTGAGTCCTCTGGCCTTCAGTTCTAAGCTTAGAGGTGTGTGAAGATGTAACAAGAATAGGGAAAAATCATATATGTATACTTAGGTTGCAAGTCCAGGTCACATGGATGCTTTTGAAGCTGAACTTGTAAGTGCTTTGCAAAATACACACATCTCCCATGTACGTGATAGTCAAAACAACCCCTGCACGTGCCCTCACAGGCACATGCTTAATATGAACAGAGAGAAGTCTCAGTGACCTTGGATTTATTTGATATCATTCAAGTGGAGATTAAAAAATAAAGATATCACTAGTAGTGATATTGCTAAATGAAGAGTTTTGGTTAGTGCCTGTCATATGTTAACTAATTTGATCTTCGAAAACCCGGTGAGATGGTTCCTATTTTATACATGAGAAAACTGGAGTTTAGAGGGGTTGGACAACTTGCCCAACACCAGATAGTTCTGCAGAGCAAAGGAATGTTTCCAGCAACAACCCCAGAGCTTGTTTTTTTGTTTGTTTTGAGACACAGCCTCACTCCGTCACCCAGTCACTGCAACCTCCACCTCTCAGGTTCATCAAGCAATTTTCATGCCTCAGCCTCCAGAGTAGCTGGGACTACAGGCACACGCTACCATGCCTGGCTAATTTTTGTATTGTTAGTAGAGGTGGGGTTTCACTGTTTTGGTCAGGCTGGTCTCCAACTCCTGACCTCAGGTGATCCACCCCCCTCAGCCTCCCAAAGTGCTGGGATTACAGGCGTGAGCCTGGATGCCCAGCCTTGTGTTCTTAATTACTTGACAAATGGTCATTCATCTGCATTTAACTGCAAGTCCTGGATTTAAATTCACTTGGCCAAGCCTGAATTTTATTTCTTGGTCATTGTATAGTGAAAAAAGTGCCAGCTTTGGTGTCAGTAAACATAATTTCTAATTCAGACTCTGACCCTAACCAAATATCGAATCCTGAACAAGTCCTTTAAATTCTCCGATCTCCGGTTTCTCATCTGTCAAAAGATAAATTTTAATTATATGAATTTCAAGGATCTGGTCATTACTTCTACTTTGCAGATGAAGACACTCAAGATCTACCAACTTTCGTTTGACTTTTAGAAGGCAGATAGGTGAGGGTATCACACATGGACCAATATCTTAGCGCTCAGACCCAGGCCTAATCAGGTAGATAGAGCTGTCTCCAACTATCCGTGTAGCATATTGTATGAGCCATAGGTACATGGGGGTTCAGGAAATAATTCTTCTGATTTTAATAATCCCCCAAATGTAAGGTAAATATATTGGAGAGTTATTTTTAAACAAGTTTTTTTATGTACTGGGGCTGTTGAAGTACTGGAAATATGACAGAGAAAACGGTAGTGGAAATTAGGAGCCAGAGATCTCGTCTTGAAGGTAACTATTAGTTGTTGTAGTTGTTGTATGTCCACTCATGTAACCCCTCTGACCTTAACTTCTATACCTAACATGGCATCTGGAGTGAAAATTTTCAAATATGCTTTCCAGATGCAAGATCTCAGAACGTAACAATGTGGGTATGTTCCCACATACGTTTTTAAACTGAGTGTGTATAAGATTGAAACAGTGAATTTAGATTTTGCCTTGTCAATGCGTGACATGGGATATACTGCAAGCCAGACTCACAGCCACAATGTTCCACCCTTCCAGTATATAATATTCTCTCTTTGCAGTTGTCCTTACAGAACAAAAATGCATTTGGCGGCAGCAGCCACAGTGGTGGAACTGGCCAGCCCCCACTGTGCTGGCGTGGCCCTCCACCATTTTTCCCTCCATCTCCTAGCAGAGTTTCCACAGTCCAGAGGCCTGGAGCTCAGGTTACACCAGACAAAACTGTCCACTTACTTCCTGTGATAGTCTGGCTTGACCCCAGCGCTATGGCCACACTTCCAATTTTTGATAAAATACCTTTGACCCAGAGCTTCATTTCGTTTAGACCTGACCTGGTTTCCCTCCAGCTGAGGCTAATTTGCATGGCTGTAAACACGGACCTTACAAAGCTCACCAACTGTGATAAAAGCAAAGGAAACCTGAGACCATTGGAAATTCAAAAATCCGCCTTCTCTATCCCAGCCTAACTCTGAGTTACCCCTCAGCCCAGGAGGCTTCCAGTGTGCAGCAGCTAAGAAAATGTTATTCTGATTGATCTGATTAGGGCAGCAAGGTTAGCCATGGTCAATTTACAAAGACAGTATGAGAAGAAATCATGTGTGTCGTCATGTTATGGGTCAGCGAGGCCCCTGCCAGAAGTTATGAAAAGCCACAGCTCTGCCAGGACCATTATCAGATCTCCTAGGTGGGGTACAAATGGGATTGGAGGTTTAGGGGGCCCCTGCAGTGGATTGAATGACAAAAGGGATTGGACTGTGAAGAGCGGGTGAATCAAATCATGCTCGCTTCCAGCTGGATTTCTAAGCTGCCAAGCCCCTTACATGTGAGTGGGAGAGCCGGGGAGTTCCCCAGTACAGTGTGGGGAGGACTGCCTTTAGTTCCTCACTGCACAGGAAAGAAGAGGGTGGAAAAGCTAATTTGACATGGACGTGAGGCTCTACATTGACCCACAGAAGCAGCCAGATGGAACCTATTGGGCATTTTGATCCCTGCCTTCACCACAAGAGTGGTTTAATTGGGATCTGGCTCCAGGCCCTTGTTACTAAATAACCTGAGTTTTAGTGTTTTCATTTTCATTAATTAACTTTCATGCTAGGTGCCTTATTAGTCACATTAGGCATTTTGCATGTTCAAAATATCCTAGGAGGTGAGAAGGGGGTCTTTAAAAACAGTACAGAGCTGCAAGGACCAGGGGGTTAATTCATGACCTAATTATCACATCACTTTTTACTCTCTTGTGGACTCTCTTGTACAACTTCCTTAGTTTAAAATATGCACAAAAACCAGCTTTTAAACTTTGTTTTCTAACGGTTATTACATTCACACTGACTAAAGATCTTGGAGCCTTCACCTTGGGTGTGGTTTGCTCCCTTCCTGTCCAATTCAGGAACATAAATGTTCTTGCAACACTGGGATAAGACACATTAATTAACAAAGAAAGATTTATATAAAATGAGGCCAACTGAAAGCTGTACTGCTTGAGCTGGGGCTCATTATAAATAGATCCCTCTGTATATAATCGTCTTACTAATGGAAAAGATGAGACATTGGGATGGTTGCTTGGAGAAGCATGTGATTCAATGTAGCAGTACAATGCCTAATGCATACTATGTTTAGAATGCTTTAGTAAGACATTGGAGAGACTGGGCCATGATGATGTTTTTGTTGCGTATACATATAATCTTGGGGTGTGGAGGTATCTGAAAAACTTAGCCCTATAAAACCCAGCCATTCAGTTGCCACTGCAGGAAAGGATGAGCCTCTGAGGCCGAAGTGCATGGAAAAGGAGGCAGAACTCATAGACCTGCACAGAGAGTTCATACCTATGAATTCAAGATCCAGCTGAGATCTGGGCATTTGCCTCAGAGCAATAGGAAGCCAAGAACAAGGCTGTAGCAGAGGGCTGAGCTCCCATTTCTGACCAGCTGCCTTCTCTAGCATGCCCAGTGTGGCGAGAGTCACCACGAGACTAAGTGTGGAAGGTGATAGTGTGGTAGGGCAGCAGGGGCTTCTGGAAACCCACAGGCCTAGCTGAGTCATCATTCACAGGGCAAGTCCCTTCATCTTTGTAAGGCCCCTTTGTACAGTTCTCTCATCTGTAAAGAAAGAATAATATTAGTGCCTACTTCAAAGGTGGTTGTGAAAATTAAAATATCCTTTGTGAAATGTTTGGCCTGGGGCTTGGCACATCAATGGTGCTTCCATCATGCTATCACCACCATCACTGCCACCATCAGCAGTAGGAATAAGAATAATGAAATATCCTCCAGTGTCATCCCAAAGGAAAGCAAGAGGTTGGATGTTAACCAGAAGCCTCATCTCTCATTCAGTTTGGTTCCTGGACTCCAGGGGCTGCTAGTTATAATCCATTTCCCCTATTTGTGTGTATGTGTGTGTGTGTGTACATGTGTGTCCCACAGGGGCACAGCTATGCAGTTAAAGTAAATGAATTTTAGCCAGATTCTCAGAGATGAATTCCTTCAGTGTGTACCAAGAAGAAAACACCCAATACAACAAAAAGTTTATAAAATGTGTCTCCATTTTCTAGTTCTATCTGTATTTGACTTTCATGGTAATCTGTGTTTGTGGTACAATTTTAAGAATGCCAGCTATTAGCAGGTAACATAATATCACCTTGTAAAATCTTTGTAGAGCATGATCGTCTATAAATAAATAAACATATAGAATGACCGATTTTGGTAATGGTGAGACTCTTAACATGTGATGTTATTTTAGGTTGGTTTCTTTATTAACAAATAGACTGCATTAACTTTCATACAGTACTTGATTAAATTTTATCAACATAACGTGTGAATAGAATTTAAAAAGTCAAGCAATATTAAGACTTTAAAAAAAGCAAAAGTTCTGCAAATCTCAAATTTCAAGGAATTTTTCATACAGATCACATCTGATCAGAATGAAATTAAGTTAGGAATCATGTGTCAATAATAAAAATAACTAACATGTCAGTGTTGAAAACTACATTTTTTAAACTCTTAAGTCCAGGGGTACATGTGCAGGTTTTTACATAGGTAAAGTTGTGTCATGGGGGTCTGTTGTGTAGATTATTTCGTCACCCAAGTGTTAAGCCTATGGGTTATTTTTCCTGATACTCGACCTCCTTCCACCCTCCACCTTCTAATAGGCCCCAGTGTATGTTGCTGTCCTCTGTGTGTCCATGTGTTCTCATCATTTAGCTCCCACTTATAAGTGAAAGAATGTAGTATGTGGTTTTCTGTTCCTGCCTTAGTTTACTAAGGATTATGGCCCCCAGCTCAGTCTATGTCCCTGCAAAGGACATGATCTCATTCTCTTTTATGGCTGCATAGTATTCCATAGTGTAGATGTACCACATTTTTTAAATCCAGTCTATCATTGACAGGCATCTATAGGTTGATTCCATGTCTTTGCTATTGTGAATGGTGTTTTAATGAACATACATGTGCATGTGTCTTTATAACAGAATGACTTCTATTCCTTGGGGTATATACCCAGTACCAGGATTGCTGGGTCTAATGGCAGTTCTGTCTGTAGGTCTTTGAGGAATCGCCACACTGTCTTTCACAATGGTTGAACTAATTTGCTCTCCCACCAACAGTGTGAAAGCGTTCCTTTTTCTCCACAGCTTTGCTGGCATGTTATTTTTTGACATTTTAGTAATAGCCATTCTGACTGGTGTGTGATCTCATTGTGGTTTTGATTTGCATTTTTCTTTAATGGCCAGTGATGTTGAGATATATATATATATGTGTTGGCCTCATGCATGTCTTCTTTTGAAAAGTGT
Source organism: Rhinopithecus roxellana (assembly GCF_007565055.1). Classification (NCBI taxonomy): domain Eukaryota; kingdom Metazoa; phylum Chordata; class Mammalia; order Primates; family Cercopithecidae; genus Rhinopithecus; species Rhinopithecus roxellana. The sequence goes on along the minus strand of NC_044553.1, from coordinate 75,311,775 downwards.
CTGTTCATATCCTTTGCCCACTTTTTAATGGGGTTGTTTTTTTCTTGTACGTTTGTTGCAGTTCCTTATAGATGCTAGATACTCAACTTTTGTCAAATGCATAGTTTGCAGAGTTTTTCTCCCATTCTGTAGGGTTGTCTGTTTACTCTGTTGATAGTTTCTTTTGCTGTGCAGAAGCTCTTTAGTTTAATTACATCCCATTTGTTAATTTTTGCTTTTGTTGTAATTGCTTTTGGCATCTTCATCATGAAATCTTCGCCCATGCCTGTGTCCTGAATGGTATTGCCTAGGGTTGACTTACAGAGTTTTTATAGTTTTGGGTTTTACATGTAAATCTTTAATCCATCTTGAATTCATTTTTGTATATGGTGTAAGGAAAGGGTCCACTTTCAATCTTCTCCATATGGCTAGCCAGTTACCCTAGAACCATTTATTGAATAGGGAATCCTTTCCCTATTGCCTGTTTTTGTCAAGTTTGTCAAAGTTCAGATAGTTGTAGGTGTGCCATCTTATTCTGTTCACTTGGTCTGTGTGTGTGTTCTTGTATTAGTACCATGCTCTCTTGGTTACTGTAACCCTGTAGTATAGTGTGAAGTCAGGCAGTGTGATGCCTCCAGCTTTGTTCTTTTTGCTTAGGTTTGCTTTGGCTATTTGTGCTCTTTTTTGGTGCCATATGAATTTTAAAATGGGGAAAACTTCCTTATTTTTAAAAATGTATGATGACACCCATAAATAAATTGAGTTAAGAAAGTAATTATAATGGAATTTTTAAAACACTTAACAGCAAAAAAACAAAAATACTGATAAGACTCATAGGATGTAGCTGAAATGTATAGTCATGAGTATTTATATTAGAAAAGTAAAAGATAGATCAAAAATCAATTATGTGCTTTAAATCAATAACTAGAAAAATACAAATAAATCAAATAAATTAAAAGGAAATATTAGGTTGAAGAACAGGAAAAACCCATTTTACAGGTTAAATATGGTCAAATATTTGCAATTTTCTGTGGTTTAACCTAATACATTTTAAAAGATGAGAATGGAATATTTTAGAAGTTTAAGTTGAGTAGAGAACATCAATTAACGACAAAAGTTTCTTCTTTGAAAAAAAGGATAACATTCAAAAACTTTTTGCAAGATTGAGCAAAGCAAACGTAAGTCATATTAAGGAAGTAAAAGTGAATGTAACTACCGATGCAATAGAAATGTATAATACAATAGCATGAACACATTTTTGCGAATAAATGAAAATAATCTGAAATAATTTTCTAGAAGAATGTGAATGGTCAAAACAGTCGAGAAGTAGAACACCTGAATGGTTCCATAAATATTAAGGTAATTAAATTAGTAGTTTAAAATCGTCACATGAAATGCGAGGTCCACCTTGTTTTATTACACTAAGCATGTCTTTCTTACACAAAACATTAGAGAATAGAAAATTCATATTAAACTCAAGGCTAGTATATATAATCTTGGTAGCACAACCAGACAAGGGCAGGAAGTAAAAGAAACTACAGGACAATTTCTCTCATAAATATAGATATGAAGATCTTAACCAGAATATTAACAAATGAAATCCAGAAATCTATAAAAAATGTTTGATGATTAACTGATTTATTCCAGACTAGCAAATTTGATTCAAAATTAGTAAATGCTTTTTATAAATAATGTAAAAATAGATGAAGGGGGAATTACATAATTTAAAAATGATGGGAAAGTATTTGATTATGATTATGATTTATAATGAAATTTTGTAACTAGGATTGTAAGGGAAGAGCTTTAGCCTCAAAAAGAGCGTCCACAAAGCAGGCATGTGTCAAAGGCGTATTTGGTGACAATTCGAAAACTTTCTTTTTGAGATCAGTATGACATAGGAATATGATACCCATTTCTACCTCCTTTATTTAATCTAAGCAAGTGTAATAAGGCAAAGAAACCAAATAAAATATATTGGAAGGGAAGAAATGAGACTATGAATTGTGATTTTTCAGCATAGAAAATCTGTATTGACGGATTAAAAAAATAAGAGAATAGAGTAAACCTAGTAAATATGAGATCAATACACAATAATCAGTTGCATTTTTATACACTGTTAAGTTGGAAAATTAAAATACCATTAGAGGGACATAAAATAAGTATAAATCTAAGCAAACATAGTCAAGAATCAGTGTAGAAAATTACTAAACTTTATTGAAAGCATTAAAGTAGACCTAAATAAAAAGAGAGACATAATTCTCTTCATGAATGGGAAAGCCAGTACTATAAAGGTGTTAATTTTTCCCAAATTTCTAGTTTCAAAGTCATTTCAATCAAAATCTAAGAATTATTTGGAATTTAACAAGCTTATTCTAAAAAATTGCATGCAAGAACAAATGTTCAAAAAACAACTCCAAAAAAGGAAAACTAAGTGGGAGATACTCTACCTCATATCAAAGAAAATAAGGTAATAAGAACTAGTAGAGTACTATAGTATGGTAGTAATTGTCACAGGAAAAAAAATAAATAATGAGTGAAAAGAATTGAGAGCTCAGAAGCAAATCTATGCATATGTGGAAACTAATACATGACAAATGTGGTATCCCAGATCAGTGGGCAAAACTGACTATGAATAAAAGTATTTTAAAACTTAAATATATATGGCAAAAAAAGGAAAATGGATCCCTACCTCACTTCATAAATAAAAGACAGTCCCAGATGTAACAGTGAGAAAGGAAAATTTTAATAGTTTTTGAAAATAATATAGGAGCCTATCTTTTGGCCTCATATGGAAAAGACATGGAAAGCACAAACAAATAAGAAATATGACTACAGTAAAATAAAATCATTGACATAAAGAACTCTTGCTCACCAAGACACCTTGAAGAGTTTGAAAAGATATGCCACATGCTTAAAGACATTTGTAATACGTTTAGCTAAATAAGAATTGTTACCCAAAATGTTTGTGGAATTCTTACCAATCAGTAATGAAAAGAAACTATGCTACCTGATCGTAGTAGGTGGAATTATAGATCATGCACCTAGTCGCTCCATATGCTGACTTTGAAACAATTCATTTCTATTTAGCTACTTAACCATCCCTGCCTCCCCCAACACAGGATGCCTCTTGTTCATGTATGTCTGGTATTCTGCCTCCCATAGCTATACCTAGGAATTTGCCAGTCCTCCAACTTCACATTTTCTGTTTTAAAACCTAAACTTACAAAGAACTCAAACAAATTTACAAGAAAAAAACAACCCCATCAAAAAGTGGGCAAAGGATATGAACAGACATTTCTCAAAAGAAGATATTCATACAGCCAACAGACACTTAAAAAAATGCTCATCATCACTGGCCATCAGAGAAATGCAAATCAAAACCACAATGAGATGCCACCTCACATCAGTTAGAATGGCAATCATTAAAAAGTCAGGAAACAGCAGGTGCTGGAGAGGATGTGGAGAAATAGGAACACTTTTACACTGTTGGTGGGATTGTAAACTAGTTCAACCATTATGGAAAACAGTATGGCGATTCCTCAAGGATCTAGAACTAGAAGTACCATATGACCCAGCCATCCCACTACTGGGTGTATACCCAAAGGATTATAAATCATGCTGCTATAGAGACACATGCACACGTATGTTTATTGCGGCACTATTCACAGTAGCAAAGACTTGGAATCAACGCAGATGTCCATCAGTGACAGACTGGATTAAGAAAATGTGGCACATATACACCATGGAATACTATGCAGCCATAAAAAAGGATGAGTTTGTGTCCTTTGTAGGGACATGGATGCAGCTGGAAACCATCATTCTCAGCAAACTATCACAAGAACAGAAAACCAAACACCGCATGTTCTCACTCATAGGTGGGAACTGAACAATGAGATCACTTGGACTCGGGAAGGGGAACGTCACACACTGGGGCCTATCATGGGGAGGGGGGAGGGGGGAGGGATTGCTTTGGGAGTTACATCTGATGTAAATGATGAGTTGATGGGTGCTGACGAGTTGATGGGTGCAGCACACCAACATGGCACAAATATACATATGTAACAAACCTGCACGTTATCCACATGTACCCTAGAACTTAAAGTATAATAATAAAAAAAAAACCCAAAAACTTAGAGGGCTCTCCTAGTTGTATGAAAGATAGATTTTTGTCTTTCAAATCATCAATCTCATAATTTGGAGTTAATTTTTCAGGAGAAGAGGATGTCGAAAGGCCTTTACCACCTTAAACTCCAAGTGAATTTGATTTTCACATCTTAAAGGCTATTCCCTTGTTGCAATATAACTAATTAGGGTTGTACATCTTTGCTGGAATGATTATTTCAAGGGAAAGGACACAGGACTAGAAGTCAGACATCTAAGCGTCTCTCGGCAAATCACCTGCCATGTGTGTAATGCTCTGGTTCACCTAAGAGAACCTCTGGGTACATATGTTCATGATTTTCATGATTCCAGTCAAGATGGGTGTAGACACTCACTTTTCATGGATGGCAGTGGGTAGGCTTTTTGAGTCACTATGTTAACACCATTGACCTGATAGCCTGAAGGATAGAGTATGATACACACTTGCCTCCCATGATAGCTGTGCTATGAGAGTAAGAAGGAGGATAGGACTAATTACGGGAGGCATGTGCTGGGACATAACACCGCAAGTCCTAACAAAGTCTTGCAGCAATTCTAAAATATGTACTAAAATACAGCATTATTTCATCTTTCTCTTTTTACCAACATTCCATGGAATGTTTATTTTATATTCATGGAAGGAACTCAGTGAACCTGTTAGAAGCAATGTGGCACTTACGTGTCAGCAGCTGTTAGCCAGAAAATTAACAGAGTGGAATGGCTTGGGTTGTAAATAATGTACATTATGGCAATGGTGGCAGATGAAGACTATGTGAGAGGTTGTGTGCAAAAGGAAAATGTGAGGTGCCCTAAGTATCTTTAAAGGAAGAATTGTTTCCCTTGGAGTTCTGTCTCAGATTTTGCCTTCCAGTGGCTTGAGGCACTGCAGCTCGGGGTGCTCACTGTCGCTGGCTCTTCACCTCTACACAGGAGTGGGAAAGAGCCAGGTAATTTGCATCATGGGTACCCTCTGAATCGAAGGCCATCCATCATTTCTGATATCTTGAATGCAATGATTATCATATCAAAGACATATGATGACATTGAAGATAATAACTTTTCTGTTGCCCATTATCTCTAACCAGCTTGGAGTAATTATTAGCACGTGTTTTTTCCAAAGGCCTAACACTCTAAATGTTAGAAAGAAAAAGCCCTATTGGAGCCACCAAGGATATACGTGTGTGAGACTGGGTTGAAGTTTGTATTATTAGATGAGGAATTATATAGACAAGACAGGAAGTCCAAAGGTCATGGAAACTTTGTTTCCTCCTGAGGTTTCAGGAGGGCACCGTGGCTGTGTGTACACTTGGGATTGACTTTCTGTGAGAAAGTTGTCTCCAGTATTTATTGAATGAGTACAATAGCTTTAGTAAAGGACTTCGTGGAGACTGATATTCTGAAAGGGGCACGTGGGAAAAACCTCTGGAAATCAGGGATTATAGAAATATGCATACATACACACACATACACACACACACACATATGTATATGTATAAGCACTGTGCTAAGTGCCAATGATCAGGAACAAAACAGTACATTTATTTAGAGTCACTTCACCCCTCAAAATGTGGTGCATGGACCAGTAGCAACATAATCACCTAGAAGATGATCAGAAATATAAAAATAACAGCCCTTGTATTAGTTTCCTAGGGCTGACTTAACAAACTATCACCAACTGTTGGCTTGAAACAACAAAAATTTATCAATAGTCTCGTAATTCTGGAGTCTAGAAGTCTAAAATGAAAGCTGTTTGCAGGGCCAAGCTTTGGTAGCTCTGGTTCTGTCTGAAGGCAAGGCAGTGAATTCACTAATGTCTCTTGGTCTTTTCTTCCCCCAAGACTCCATGATCAATGGGAAAATGCATGTGATTTTGTTTGGGGGTTTGTTTTCTACATTAGACAAAATCAGAAATCTCCTGCCCACGGCCCTACCTCCTCTACCCCAGCCCATCACACCCCCACACTGCCATAGCCTTCACCTGCTGTGGCCTCCGCATTAGCCTTCTGAGTGGAATTCATCAGCCTGAAAAATAAGAAAAGGGTTTTTCTCTCTCATCAGGATGGGGACGGGGTGCCAAATATGTTCTCAGACTCAGGATAGGGTGACAATTTGCCTTTTCACATTTCTTGGTGAAGAGCCTAGATCCTTAAAGTAAACTTCATCCAGGCAATTTTATGTGGCCCCAAAAACCAGGCCATGGAAGAGATTCAGACCTAACAGTTTAAACAGTGAAGCTTAGTTTTCCTTGAAACATTTAATGGGACAGATTATCAGCTGTGGAAAAGCTGATTTTAATGGCATTATCAGGCCAGTTGACAGAGGCTTCTCCCCAGAAGCCTACCAGGCCACACTGGCCATTAGCAGCAAGAGTTTTTTTGCACCATGTCGGATGACATTTCATAATATGGCACTACACAGCCAACCAACCAGCTCTTCTGGGTGTGATGCCAGAGTGGCAGGGGGTGGAGCAGGGAAGAAGAAGGGGACCAAGGAAACTGAATCAGCATTTGTACTCCTGGGCACCTGCCAAGTAACAATTGCATATTTCCAAAGAAGCGCTCATTCTCCCTTAAGAGAGAAGAAAGCAAGATGACTGTGGTCCGGGCCCTTCCCCTCCCCCAGGCACTCCCTCCAGGCACTGGCTGAGAGGAATCGTTGCTTACCTGTCCCATCTGTAGTCACTGCTATATTAGAAATGGTAGGGAGGGACCAGAAAAGCCACAGTTGTAAAAGGATTGTGCCAGTTGCTTCCCCCATGATTTTTTTCTTCTATGCCTGTAGGCATAAGGCCTATATCCATAGGCTACCATACCTCATCGCCTTGCATCGTTTTGTATCACTTCTTGGAATTTCTTTCCATTGGGAAACTCTTGCTCTGTTTTCCCAATTAGATGTCTATTACTTAGAAGATTTTTTGATTTGGATGGTAGTTAAATGAGAATAAAAATTAAACCTAAGACCTTCTAATATTCTCTCTCATCCCACAAAGATACTGCTCTTAATGCAGCTAAAGTTTATACCCTATACTAATTTATATTTATAATTTGGAGGTATTCAGACTAAAGTATCAGTGCAGTCATCAGAGCCTGTAGCCCTTGAATAGGTGAATCAATTTCTTTATCTCTAACATAGGATTCTACCTGTCTTCCAACCGACTCCACAAGAATGTCTTAAAGAGAAACGTAACAGTCATTCTGAAGGTACCTTTATCTATTTGGAAGCCCATGACTTAGAAGTGTAATAGATGACTGTTACTAAGACAAGCTAACTTGTCATTGGTAGCATATCTACTTTATACGAACCAGTCTCTTAATGTCCATAGTTTGGCCAGGTAGTGCAATTCAGTGAGTATTGATGTGAAGTGTAAGCAAAAGATAACACTAGTTTGATGGCACAAAAACAGAAGTTGTATTTTTTAGAATTGTACTTGAGAGAATCAGATCGCCTAATTTATGTGTATTCCCCACTCTGTTGTTCAATCTTACCAAGAAAGGCCAGATCATGCAAACGCTTATTCTGTATAGCTGACCGTGTACCCCATGTGGATATTTGGTATACAGGTCGAGTATCCCTTACCTGAAATGCTTGAGACCAGAAACGTTTCAGATTTCAAATTTTCCAATTGAGCATTCCAAATCTGAAAATCCAAGACCTGAAATACCCCACTGAGCATTTCCTTTGAGCACTGTATCAGCGCTCAAAAAGTTTTGGATTTTGAAATACTTCGTATTTTGGAGTTTTTGAGTTTTGAATTTGGAATGCGCGACCTGTATGTCATTGTCATGAAAGTAAATGTCTACTCATATCTATGGATTCTGCATTTGTTTGTTTGTTTCTGGTGGGGTGGAACAGTTGATTCAGACAGGCAAAGCAGCAACTTCCACATGCCCTTCCACATCCCTGAAGTGCCAGCAGCTATTCACTGGTGATAACACATGTGGCTGTATTTGAACAGACTCTGTGCTTATTCACCAGGCTCTAGGATAAAACTGACTGTGCTGGAGATGGAAACCCTGTGACTGGAACTGAGTACGTTCAAATGTGAAACTTAAGCCAAAGAGCAAAATATCCACTCGATCCGGTATAGGTCTGAATGTGTTTGGTGTCTAGCAAAGGTGTAGATGTAGAAATTAATCGTCTTCCTTTCAGACAGGGAAGGCTCCGTGGAAGAAGAGGGCTTCTGTGTTTCTCTTAATTTTGTAGCTATGCCAGACTCACTTGGCTGAGCAGACTTCCAGCACTTGTGGTCTATTCAGAACCATTTATTTTTATTTTTACTTTTGGCCCTGTCTGCCAAGCTCAGGCAGAAAGCTGAAGATATACAGTGTACAGATTTTCTGTAGATGTGAAAATCCTACTGGACCTGACAAGAATTCTTTCTCAGCCTGTCTGGCAGAACTTTTCTAGCTGAGTTGAGGGTATGATTTTCCCAGTGTAACAAATCTGTCTTCCTATTTTTGTCTCAATTCTTGTTCACAGAGGCAGGCTTTAAAAAAATTCACATACGTGAGGAATAATAATAATTTGTCTATACCGGCTTAACGTACAGGTTTAGATAGTGTGGGCCTGCCTTTCCCCCTCTGGAAGGCATTGGGAGATTTCCTTAGGCAATGTAATAGTACGCATGTGTGACATGCCCTAATCCTGGCGTGTGGCAGGGGTCTGGAAAGGCTTTGCCTTAAACTAGGCATGTCTAATAGGGTTTAACGCAACCTGCGAATTTGCCCCTGCACGAGGTCAGCTTGTAGGTCAGCCGAATGCTGCACAAATGGCATTCTCCTCCAGACTGTGATTCTACCTAGGAGAAGACCATGTGCTGCCAAGTTCAGCTGACTCTAGATAGGACTGAGATCAACGGAGGGCTTGCTAACATCCCCCAAAAACTGATTTTTAACAATTTGATGTAAAACATCTCTTGTTAACAAAGAAATGGTGATCTTGAGGTTTCTGAAGGAGCTTAGTGTAGGGGATGGTGACCAGCTGTTTTCTACCTCCCTTGAGAGCAGAAAAAGATGGTTCAAAATGGGAGCATGAGGAATTTGAGTCAAACATCAGGTAAAATAGTTGACTGCCAAAAGTTTCTTAATACTAGAAAGTGGGCCGGGCGTGGTGGCTCAAGCCTGTAATCCCAGCACTTTGGGAGGCCGAGACGGGCGGATCACGAGGTCAGGAGATCGAGACCATCCTGGCTAACACAGTGAAACCCCATCTCTACTAAAAAAAAAAAAAAATACAAAAAACTAGCCGGGCGAGGTGGCGGGCGCCTGTAGTCCCAGCTACTCGGGAGGCTGAGGCAGGAGAATGGCGTAAACCCGGGAGGCGGAGCTTGCAGTGAGCTGAGATCCGGCCACTGCACTCCACCTGGGCGACAGAGCGAGACTCCGTCTCAGAAAAAAAAAAAAAAAATACTAGAAAGTGACTTTGAGGATTATTACATATCAAGTAATATGCATATGAGGACAAGGAAGAATGAAAAATGAGTATGATAAGGGGTCATAGACTAGGAATGGGATGCACAGTTTAATTTGTTTTTACGATTAGCTGAAGTAGTACTCTGTTTTATTGTTTGAGAGAAAATGGCTATAAATGTGTGCATTATCTAAATGTAACCTTAATAATTTCTTAAAGTGTGCACTTTAAGTCTTGTAAAGTAAGGTTTGTACTTAAATACGTGGACTTCTTGGCCAACCCAAAGGCAGAGGGATAAATCAGATGAAACTTGTAGGTTTCTTCAGTGCGAAGTGTTAAATGACTCCGAAATCCAATTCAACCAGAGTAACACTGGATAAGCAAAATTTTACAAAGACTTACACTCTCCAGTAAATGTTTTCTGAACTGTCTTTCCTGAACAGCCTGGAGTAGCCACTTTTCCCCCACCAGGAACCTACATGGAATAAAATCCAGTTGGGAGCTTAAAGCATAAATTCTATGTACTGGCTTCACGTAAACTTGGAAAATCATTATTTTGACATTCGTATTATTGGTTACTGCAGCTTGATTTTTTTCACAGGCTGCTTTTTATGTTACACAGGGGTAAGGCACTAACCTGTGAGCCAGGGGCTCTCGGGGAACCCTTCCTTTGTTATTTATCTAAGGCAGTCTAACTAACTCCTTTTAATATGGTGAAACTGGATACTAATACAGTCAGGAATCCCACTCATGTCTAACAATCAAATGTGATAAACTGACCTCATGGTTTTGTGAAAACCTCTACTGCTGTTGGGTCCAAATGCCCAGAGGAACCTTTACCCTAGTGGCCATGAAGAATAGAAAGAGTCCTTTCTGTTTGGACACCCAGACCATGAATTACAGTGTCTTTTGGGGTTCATGTTATGCAGAGCCTGTCATCTCTCAAGACTCCTTGATGGAGAGGTTTTATAAAAGTGAGATTTGGATTTTTGTTTCAGAAAAAAGGCACTGGATGTAACATTCTTTTGGGAATGTGTTTGAGTTACCTGGAAAAAGATTGTGCTAGAAACAGCCACCTTTTTCAAACCTCCTTTTTAAATAAGAGTGTTGGCATTTTCAAGGATCGTGTACCTAAGAATATTTTACAAACTCTTTTAAGTTACTGATCCTATGAATAGCTGCTGTATCAGTTATTTACATATGTTTGCCCTCTTTAAACTAGTCTTTGAACTCCAGTAAACAGACAGACACACACACACACTTTTTATTTTGTTTGCAGTAGACATAGGAATTTGCATATTGTGAGGACTGTTGAATTGGACTGTCTGCCTTTCGGCGTTGGTACAATGATAAGTAAGGGCAGGCCTAGAAATAGAAGGCTGAAAGCTGATCTCCTGACTTTTCTCTTAAAAACTGGTTTACTAGATTGTGATGTTGATCCCATTCCACAGCTGGCCAAGGGGTCATTCATGGAAGCTCAGCAGGCAAAGGTTGAAAACTAGAGGGAAGGACTGTTGTAGTTTATGGCTACAGTTCTCAGTTTTTGTATTTCTACTTAGATTGTGATATTGTTGGGAATCTTTTCCTTAGACCAATGACTGAAAAATTGTCAAAATAGCACAGAATGCTAGTATCAAACAGAAGCTTACAGAGTGGGTTGGTGCTTAATAATTAGATTTTTTAGTTAATAATCAGTTTCTTGTAACTTTTGTATTTGAAATCTGTGGTTATGTAAATATATATATTAAATTTCCTACCATAAAAAGAACAGAATATTAAGTATCTCACAATTTCAGGCAACTTATGATTCTAAAAATTTTCCAGATTATCACTGTGATCACCAGTCCACAGTGTTCAGTAAATAAATACATAGATATGGAAGGTGTAATTCATTGAATTCGATTTCTTTCAAGCACAGTATAAGAGATGTCAATGGATTTGGGAAAATAAATACCCAGTATTAGTTTATCCTCATAGAGTTTTTCTCTTCCAAGGGGAATTTTTGAAATTCACTTTTTCTGTCTAAAAGTTAGCTTACTAATAATGCATATAATCCAATAAAAGAAAAGCCAGGGAAATTTTCAGTTAAAGACGGGTTCAACGTAAATTGCGTTCTGGTTATTTGAAACTTAACAAGGATTCTAAAAAAAGTATTCAGAAAGCAAAGTAATAATATTGGTTGATAACACATTAAAAAAACAAATTTTGTCATGTTCCACATCTTTGTTCTCACTTTTTCTTGTTCTCTTCTTCAGTTTTCTTCACTCTTTGTCTTTTTTTCCCCTTAATATTTTCTTCCTCACTACTCTACAATACATTCTTCAGTAATGGGTATATATCTGGGTAAGGAGGTTGTAAGATTTGATAATGAACATAAAAAATGAATTACCATAACAATTCGGTTAGCTGTGCTTCTTGTTTTAATGCCCCAGCAGTGAGATAGCTATACATACTTTATAGGACTCTTGAGCCTGAAGTATTGTTATCTCTCTGGAAGTCCACAGGGGGCCACTAAAGGAATAAAGGTTTACAATATTGCAATGCTCACTGCCCCCAGAGCACAACTGTCCATTTGGATTGGCTGATGTGCGGAGGAACACAATACCAGTGCTTAGTGGAGGTGTAGTAAAAGGTCGTTCTGTTCCCTCTTCTTCCCTTTGAAATGACTTTTATGTACAGCAGGTTCTTTGTAAATCTTTTTTCCTCTTATTTAGCTAAGTCCTTATTTAAGTGTGTTTGCATTACACCAGCCTAGTAGATCTAGTAATTGGAAAATATAGCAAAAACAATATAAAGACAATTCATAAGATGTGACTAATAAAAATCATTACAAATGCAAAACAAAATCATGAAAACACATTTCACCTATTTTTCAGCCAACGGTTTTAAAATTGGTAATACCTAAAGTGGGTATGGGAACAGAAAAACAGTCACTCTCAAATACTTGGCAGAGTAAGTCTAATAAACAATTCTGAAATATTTACCAAATTTTCAAATGGGCACATTTATTTGAATGATTTCTGTGAGTCCTATGAAAATACAAACTTGCATGATTAAGGATGTATCTGCATGCTTGTTCACTGTAGCGTTCTTAACAATTGACAAAATTTGGAACATTTATTCAGAGTCTCTCTCTGTCACCCAAGCTGGAGAGCAGTGGCTTGATCTCGGCTCACTGCAACTTCCACGTCCTGGGTTCAAGCAATTCTCATGCCTCAGCCTCCCGAGTAGCTGCAGTTACAGGTGTGTGCCACCACACCCCCCTATTTTTTGTATTTTTAGTAGAGTTGGGGTTTCATCATGTTGACCAGGCTGGTCCCGAACTCGTGGGCTCAAGTGATCCACCCACCTCAACCTCTCAGAGTGCTGGGATTACAGGTGTGAGCCACAGTGCGTGGCCAAAATTTGGATGATTTCTAATTGTCTTTTAGGAGGGGAATACTTAAATGAGTATTCTAAAAACATCAGTTTTTAGAAATGGCTCTGCCTGCGCTGACAAGGAAGATGTCAGTAATGTATTTCTACATGAAAAGAAAAGTTAGTGAAAAAAAATCGTGCAATAAAATGTATACTTTTTCTCTCTTTTAGTCTTCAAGTTTCCTTTTTCCTCCTACTTCCAACACTGTCTCCTCACACCCTGCTAGCCCAATTTCTAACCAGTCTCAGAAAGATCTAAGTATATACCAGAGTCTTGGGTTGTACTGAACCATTTATTTGTGTGTTCACGGGTCCAATGTGTTATCTTCGTCCGTTTGTTTCCTTTCAGTTACTTTGCATATCTTGACTTAAGGAAGATCTTTTAAAAGACATGTTTCTTCTACTCTTTTTCTCGTTATTCTTCCTTCATTTCTAATTCTTTTCCTTGTAGTTTGTTGGGTACTGTCCTCCAATTATGAAGGAGAGGCAGCCCCGTTTCAGTGAAGCCTGACTCAGTCTCAGATCAGTCTGCTCTTACTTTCACTACCAACATGGCCATATGAGCCACCTTGTGACTGGGAACACTTTGGTGGAACCCAACCACTTTTATCTTCTCTCTCTATCCATGGATGATATGGCATTTGCCTCTCAGAACCTAAAAGTGGGAAAGGGGGAGGTAATGTCATCAAGCTAGAATAGAAAATAGCGGATCCTTGTTGCCCCAGGGAGATGCCAGTTTAATGATACATGAACCAGTTCCCTTTGTGAGAAATCCAGAAATTAGTTAAGAGGCTCCTACACCCCAGGTGAGCATGAAACCAGTTGTATTGAAGCTAATAGGAAAATTCATGGCACTCACTCATCTGACTGCCTCCCTGGCACAATACATTGATTTAGAGAAAACTACTTCCTGGCTTCTCCTTCAGGAGGGGCAGAAAAGACTGGATCTTATGTCTAATGTTCAGACTTTTGGGGAGGTACTTGAAAGACCAGTTTCTGTTGTGTCTGAATCTAAGAGCTAACAGGGAAAGATGCCAGCTTGGGAACCACTGAGAAGAAAGATGATGGTATGAATTAGTGTGCATTCATTGCAATTGCCCCTCACCCTTGCTCGGGGCAGAGTAAGTGAGAGTAAACCTCCAAATCCTGGCTTCTCCTTGGAGAAGGAAGAAGTCGGAGCATCCATCCAATGCTCTGGCTTTTCAGAGGGCCGCCCAAGAGACTGATTTCTGTCTTGCCCGACTTGGAGTGCTGATGGGACGCAGCATACTCTAGATACCTGGAGACTGCTGAGAACAAAAAGCTAGGTGGCCTGCAGTACAGTAGACAAGAGACCCATACAGCTCAGCAGCTTCTCCCACAGAGATTGTGGGGAAAGAAGAGTGGAGCTTGTGTCTGTTGTTTCACCTTTTCACAGTGTTGTCCAAGGAACTGTTTTTTCTTCTTCCTCTGCTTCCTCCTCCTCTTTCTCTTCTTCATCTTCATCATCATCTTCTTCTTCCTTCCTTTCCTTCCTTCTTCTCTTTCTCCTCCTCCTTCTCCTCTTCCTCTCACTCCCCCTCCTCTTTTCTCCTTTCTCCATTTCCTTCTTCGACTCTGTGTGTTCATGGAACTTGATATACTCTAGATGTTTGGGGGCAGATGAGAACAAAAATGAACTGGACAGCTTACACCACCTCCAGAGAGCCTACAGTACCATAGACGGACACTAGAGAGAGCAGGGATTATGAGCTCCTGAAAAAGCAAAATCCCTCTAATTGAGAATTCACATACATAAATCCAGAGAACATTTATCTACAGAAAAGAGTTGAGAATCCCCCAGAGACGTTAGCTGGGCTGATTGGCAAAGGTCTTTCACTGTATGAAATCAGTCTGTAAAGAATGGGAATGGTGACTTCTTTTTAAATCCCAACACAAAGTAGCAAAGCACACAAAGAAACGGGAGCATGGACCAACCAATGGAACAAAAAAAATCAAATCAACCAATCCTAAAGACATAGATGTATATGAATTACTTGACAAATAATTCAAAATAAATGTCATAAAGATGCTCAGTGAGCTCAGGAAAAAATACATGAACAGAATGACAGTATCAACAGAGAAAATATTATAAAGAACCAAACAAACATTGGAGCTAAAGAATACAGTAACCAAATTTAAAAACTCACTAGTGGGGTTCAATAGCAGACTTAATGAAGCAGAAGGAGGAATCACATAAATCAAAGAGAGGTCATTTGAAACGATCTATTTAGAGAAGCAAAAAGAAAAAAAACGAAGAGGAGGCTTGGTGCAGTGGCTCACAGCTGTAATCCCAGCACTTTGGGAGGCTGAGGTGGGCAGATCACGCGGTCAGGAGTTCAAGGCCAACATGGCAAAACCTTATCTCTACTAAAAATACAAAAATTACCTGGGTGTGGTGGTACATGCCTGTAATCCCAGCTACTCAGGAGGCTGAGGCAGGCGAATCGCTTGAATCGGGGAGGTGGAGGTTGCAGTGAGCCAATATCATGCCATTGCACTCCAGCCTAGGTAACAGAGCAAGACTCCGTCTCCAAAAAAAAAAAAAAAAGAGGGAAGAAAGTCTCAGGGACGTATGAAACACCATCAAGCAGATGAGTATACACATTATGAGAATTACAGAAGGAGAAGGTAGAAAGGGAGGAAAGTATATTGGAAGAAATAATGGTCAAATATCTGGGGAAAGAAAGAAACATTCAGATTCAAGAAGCCCAGTGGATCCCAGTTAGGAGAACTCAGAAGACCACACTGAGCACATTGTTACCAAATTATCAGAAGTTAAAGACAAAAAGAGAATTTTGAAGGCGGGAGGAGAAAAGCAACTCATACAAGGGCACCTCAGCAAGACTGTCGGAAGATTTCTCAACATGAACTTGCAGGCCAGAAGGACATAGGGTAATATATTCAAAGCAATGAAAGAAAATTACCAAGTAAGAATACTGTATCTAGGAAAACTCTTTTGGTTGGGTGTGGTGGCTCACACCTGCAATCCCAGCACTTTGGGAGGCTAAGGCAGGCAGGTCACAAGGTCAGGAGTTCGAGATCAGCCTGGCCAACATGGTGAAACCCTAAAATACAAAAAATTAGCCAGGCATGGTGGTGCGTGCCTGTAATCTCAGGTACTCGGGAGGCTGAGGTAGGAGAATCGCTTGAACCCAGGAGGCAGAGGTTGTGGTGTGTGAAGATCATGCCATTGTACTCCAGCCTGGGCGAAAGAGCAAGACTCTGTCTCAAAAAAAAAGAAAAGAAAAACTGTCTTTCAGCCAGACACAGCAGCTCACACCTGTAATCCCAGCATTTTGGGAGGCCAGGGCAGGTAGATCATCTGAGGTCAGGAGTTTGAGACCAGCCTGGTCAATATGGTGAAACCCCGTCTGTACAAAAAATACAAAAATTAGCCCAGTATGGCAGGGGACACCTATAATCCCAGCTACATGGGAGGCTGAGGCAAGAGAATCGCTTGAACCTGGGAGGTGGAGGTTGCAGTGAGCCAAGATTGTGCTATTGCACTCCAGCCTGGGCGACAGAGTGAGACTCAGTCTCCAAAAAAGAAAAAGAAAAGAAAAACTGTTTTTCAAAACCAAAAGAGAAATAGATGTTCCTAGATAAATAAAAGATAAAACTGTAGAGTGTTCACAACCACTAGACTTACAAGAAATGATAACAGGAGGCTTTTAAAGTTGAAATGAAAGCTCGTGACATAGCAACACAAAACCATATGAAACCGCAAAGCTTATAGATAAAGGTATATATACAGACAAATACAGTATACTATAATGATGTGGATAAATCACTTTTAACTCTGGTATAGAATTTATACCTGCTAGATATTAAAAATAAATGTAATTACAAAAATATGTCAATGGATACACAATAGAAAAAGTGTAGTTTGTTATATCAGTTACATAAAGTGTGGGAGTGGAGAAGTAAGAGTAGAATTTGTAGATGTGATTGAAATTAGCTTAAAATAGATTATTATAACTGTAAAATGTTCTATGTAAGTCTCATGGTAACAACAAAGAAAATGCCTGTAGAAGATCAACAAAAAGAGAAAAGAATCAAAGTAAGTCACTATAAGAAACAGAACACAAAAGAAGTCATCAATATAGAAAAAGACAAAACTACAAAAGCTACAAAACAATTAACAAATTAGCTATAATAAGTTCCTGACTCTCAGTAGTTACTTTAAATTCAAATAGCGAAAATTTCTCAAAGACATAAAATTGCTAAATTGATAAAAAAAAAAAAATGGAACTATATGCTGTCTATAATAGTCTTATTTGAGACTCAAAGACACACATAGGCCAAAAGTGAAAAGGGATGGAAAAAGATATTCTGAGAGTTAATTAAAAACAAAAAACAAACAAAAAAAAACTGACATCCTTAGCTTAACTGAAAACAATTCAAAAGACTGCAGGGTGGCTATAGTTAGAGTTTAAGTCAAAAACTCTAATAAAAGACAAAGAAGGACATTATTTAATGATAAAAGGGTCAATTCACCAGGAGGATATAACAGTTGTAAGTATATGTGCACCCCACATACGAGCCAAATATATGAAGCACATTTTTACAGAGCTAAAGGGAAAAATAGCAACAAAACAATGGGAAATTTCAATAACCCACTTTTGATAAATGATGTTACAAGACAGATAAACAATAAGGAACAGAGGACTTGAGCAATATTGTGTACCAAATGGACATAATGGAAATAAACAGACCATTCCACCCAACAGGAATTGGGTTTTGAAACACATTCTTCTTAAGTGCACATTCTCCAGGATAAGTCACACGTTATGTCAGAAAACAAGCCTTAACAAATTTTTACAAATTGGAATTATACCAAGTATCTTTTCTGACCACAATGGCATGAAACTAGAAATAATAGCAGGAGGAAAGCTGGAAACTTTATACATACAGGGAAATTAAACAGCACACTTTTGAACAGCCAGTGAGTCAAAGAAGAAACTAAAAGGGAAATTGGAAAATATCTTGCAACAAACAAAACCAAAAGTACAACATACCAAGACATATGGGACGCAACAAAAGCAGTACTAAGAGTAAGGTTTTAGGGTGAACACCTATGTTTAAAAATATTTCAAATAAACAACCTAACTCTTCACCTCATGGAACTAGAAAAAGAAGGATAAACTAAGCCCAAAGTTAATAGAAGAAATGATATAAGGATTTCAGCAGAAATAAGCAAAATAGAGCATAGAAAAACAATAGGAAAATAGTCAACAAAACAGAGTTGGTTTTTCGAAAAGATCAACAAAATTGACAAATCACTAGCTAAACTAAGGAAAGAAGAGAAAACACAAGTATATAAAAAATGAAAGAGAAGACATTACAACTGATGCCACAGAAATAGAAGGTTTGTAAGAACCTATTATGAACAATTACATGCCAAAAAATTGGATAACCTAGGAGAAATCAATTCCTAGAAATGTACAACCTACCAGGAGTGACATGATGAAGTGAAAAATGTGAACAGACCTGTAACAAGTAAGGAGATTGAATTAGTAATCAAAAACCTCCAGAGAAAAGTCCAGAACCAGATGGCTTCAGTGGAGAATTCTACCAAACATTTAAAGAATAATTAACAGAGAAGCAGTGCTTCTCAAACTCTTCCAAAAAATTGAAGAGGTAACCCTTCCGAATTCATTTTATGAGAACAGCATTACTCTGATAGCAAAGACATTACAAGAAAAGAAAACTACAGGCCATTATCTCTTACAAATACAGATGTTAAAATTCTCAACAAAATACTAGTGAACTTAATTTTTTTTTTTTTTTTTTTTGAGATAGAGTCTCGCTCTGTTGCCCGGGTTGGAGTGCAGTGGCACAGTCTCAGCTCACTGCAACCTTGGCCTCCTGGGTTCAAGGGATTCTCCTGCCTCAGCCTCCCAAGTAGCTGGGACTACCAGGCACGTCCCTCCATGCCCAGCTAATTTTTTGTATTTTTAGTAGAGATGGGGTTTCACCATGTTGGCCAGACTGGTCTCTAACACCTGACCTCAAGTGATCCACCCGCCTTGCCTCCCAAAGTGCTGGGATTACAGGCGTGAGCCACTGCGCCTGGTCTAGTAAACGTAATTAAATAGCACATTAAAAGGATCATATACCATCACCAAGTGTCAGTTATCTCTGGAACGCAGGGATGGTTCAACGTATGAATATTAATGATATTACATTAAAAGAACAAAGGATAAAAATATTTTGATACATGCAGAAAAAGCATTTGAAAAAACTCAACACTGTTTTCTGACAAAAACTCATCAGACTGGGATTAGAGGGAAATTACCTAAAGAAGGAAATATTCTTTAGAAGGAATAGAAAGAAAGAAAGACCATACACTAAAAGCTCAAAGCTAATATTGTACTCAAGGTTGAAAACCTAAAAGCATTTTCATTAAGATCAGCAACAAGACAACGATGCTTACTCATGCTGCTTTATTCAACATAGTACTGAAAGTCATAGAGCCATTAGTCAAGAGAAAGGCATCAAAGTTGGAAATAGTAAGATTATCGATGTTCACAGATATGATCTTAAATGTAGAAAACCCCTAAGGATTCCCCCCAAAAAGTAAACTGTCAAGAACTATTAAAAACATTCAGCAAACTTGCAGGATTCCAAATCAACAAACAAAAATTAGTTGTGTTCTTGTACACACAAAAATATTAATTACTTGGAAGGGAAATTAAGAAAACAATTTCGTTTAAAATAAAATCCAAAAATTTGAAATACTTAGGAATAAACTGAAAAAAGTAAAAGACTAGTACAGACTAGTTTTGAAAACTACAAAACATTGCTTACAAAAATTTAGGAAGACGCAAATAACTGTAAAGACATCTCATATTTATGGATTGAAAGAATTAATATTATTGAATGTCTTTATTCCCCGAAGCAATGTACAGATTCAATGCAGTTCCTCTTAAAATCTCAGTGGCAGCTTTGCAGAAATAGGAAAAAACAGTCCTAAAATTTGTATGGAACCACAGAAGACCCCGAGTAACCAAAACAACCATGAGAAAGAACAAATCTAGGGGACTCTCACTTTCTGAATTCAAAACAAATTGCCAAGCTGCAGTAATCAAAACAGTATGGTACTGGCATATATACAGACATTACAGGCCAATAGAACAGAGTAGAGAACCCAGAAATAAACCCAAGCATATATAGGCAAATGTTCTTTGACAAGGGTGCCAAGACTCTACAATGGGGAAAGAATAAATGGTGCTGGGAGAACTGGCTATCCACACACAAAATAATGAAATTGGATCCTTATCTTGGAACATATGTAAAAATCAACTCAGGTTAGAAACTTAAATGTGAGACTTGAAACTATGAAACTTTAAAAAAAAAATAGAGAAAACCCTATAAAATTGATTTTGGCAATTATTTCCTGGATATAACATAAAAAGCACAGATCAAAAAAAAAAAAAAAAGAAAGAAAAAATAACAGATGCACAAAGGGGACTATGTCAAATGAAAAAGCTTCTGCTCAGCAAAGGAAACAATCAGCAGAGTGAAAAGGCACTTACAGAATGGGAGAAAATATTTGCAAACCATTTATCTGATAAAAATGCGCTAAAGACTTACCCAGACATTTCTCCAAAGAAGGTATACAAATGACCAACAGGTATAGAAAAAGATACTGAACATCACTAATCACCAGGGAAATGCAAATCAAAATCACAATGAGATAACCCCTCACGCCTGTCAGAATGGCCACTGTCAAACCGAAAAACAAGTGTTGTTGAGGATGTGGACAAATTGGAACCTTTGTGCACTGTTGGTGGAAATGTAAAATGGTGTAGTCACTATGGAAAACAGTATGAAGTTCTTCAAAAATTTAAAAATAGACCAGGTGCAGTGACTCACGCCTGTAATCCCAGCGCTTTGGGAGGCCAAGGCGGACAGATCACGAGGTCAGGAGATCAAGACCATCCTGGCTAACACAGTGAAACCCTGTCTCTACTAAAACTACAAAAAATTAGCCGGGCCTGGTGGCGGGCACCTGTAGTCCCAGCTACTCAGAAGGCTGAGGCAGGAGAATGGCATGAACCTGGGAGGCGGAGCTTGCAGTGAGCCGAGATCGAGCCACTGCACTCCAGCCTGGATGACAGAGCGAGACTCCATCTCAAAAAAAAAAAAAATTTTTTTTTTAAATAGAACTACCATGTGATCCATTAATCTTTCTTCTGGATATTTATCGAAAAGAATTGAAGTCAGTGTATTGAAAAGCTATTCCCATGTTTGTTGCAGCATTATTCACAATAGCAAAGAGATGGAGACAATCTAAATGTCCATTGATGGGTGAATGGATAAAGAAAATGTGGTATGTACATACAATGGAATATTACTTGACCACACACACACACAAAAGGAAATCTTGCCATTTGCTACAATATAAATTGACCTAAGGACATTATGCTAAGTGAAAATAATCTAGTCACAAAAAGATAAATGCTGCGTGATTCCACTTATATGCAGTATCCATGGTGGTCAAACTCAAAGGAACAGAAAGTAGAATGATGGTTCCCAGGGGCTGGAACAATGGCGAATTGGAAATTTGCTATTCTGTGGGTATAAAATTTCAGTTATACAAGGTGAAAAAGTTCTAGAAATCTGCTGTACAACATTGTGCTTGAAGTTTTGTTAATAGGGTACATTTCGTGGTGTGCAGTTTCCATAAAAATAAAAGAAATTGGTGTTAAAACTTCAAAGCCATGGAAGAAAAAAGAGAGAGAGACTGAGAGGATTTAGGACATATCATTCTGTGCCCATTGTGTCCTTACCATTTTAGTTGGTTTTGAGAAACCTGGTGGTTTTTCACAAGAGTGGCTACATGGAACATAAACATAGAAGGATATTTTTCAAAATCTACTCAAAAGTAGACAGAGAATTTGGTACAGGTAGGTAAGAGGATACAGATGCTCCAACTTCACCACTGATTAGCTGTCCCCCAGCCTTTTTTTAGGAAATCAGCATCAGATTTCCAAACAAACAAAAACCTCTTAAGACATTAGTCCCAGTAAAGGTAACACTCACCAAATACCTGGTTGTGCCGAGTCATTGGACAGAATTCCAAGCATGGCTTATGGTGATAACATCCTTTCCACTGTTCAGCCTGATTGTATAATGGGGTGGGGGGTAGATTTACCTCATTTCACTCAGGGACAGACAGAATCAATCTCTTTCTTGCTCTTTTACTCTCTCATGATCTCTCTCCTGCTTGCTTTTAATTAGCTAACAGAGAAACGTGCATTTGTACATTATGCTTGTAGGCGGAATATTACTCGTAGTTTTCGGAGCCCTAACTGGATAGCTTGGTGCGTGTTCATTTGAAGAAAGTTTTTCAACCCAGCTGTGATCTTGTCATGAATTTGATCCCGTTCCTGTGTCCTTGTCATTGATGTGTATGCCATGGTTGTGGTTGTATCAGTCACCATCCTGGACACTTAAGAATCAATCTAGTCAATTCGCAAAACGTTTCTCTTTTTGAATTTGCACTCCGGTTAGTTTAGGTGATGCTTTTATTTGCCTTTTTGACTCTTTACAGCAAACTTCTTAGGACTTGATCTGTCTCAGTCGCCTCCATATCCCCAGAATACAAAGCAATACAACGTAACATGCACAGTAAATATTTTTTGAATGGGTGCATGGCTGAATAGTTACTTAAAACTAAATTGACTTTTCTTAATTTTTTCATCGGATGAAAAAATCATTTGACTTTAAATGTGGGTTCTCTAAGAAAAAGCCAGAAATTGCATTTTTAAGGAAGATATTTTGTATGCTTAATTGCCTTTTTTTTTTTTTGCTTTTGTTTTCATATTTAAAAATACTGAATACCCTCTCTATTTCTCTTTAGAACTCCTAAAATTCTCTATGCCCCAAGAATCTTTCTCTCTAAGGCGAATGTTGAAATGCTTAAAAATATTGGCTGAAAAATGAGATTTTTCCCCCTTACATTTTGATTAGTATTTACTATATTTTAGGTCTAATCGTTATATGAAAGTAGCCGTTCTGAACAGGTAAAGGAAAAAAGTGTCTGGCAATAATTGATTCAAGATCGATCAATCAATAGGTAGTTAGACAATTAGGCAGTTAGATCATCTTTATTGGAATAAACTGTTGTTATCCCTTATTTTTCAACCAGCAAGCAACTCAGCTATTACAGTAGTAATACAAGTGTAGATGTTTGTTACTGTTTAGTCTTGTGTCTTCACAGTAGTTTGGCAATTCTGTAAGTACCTAGGTGGGAAGGAAAGCACAGCTGTTCAGCCTAGTTTGTATTTTAACCAGCAAAGCACATTAAAAACATTTGTAAGATTTGTGTTTTGTGGGTGCTTCTCTCTTATTTTTGTAGCCCTGCCACATGAGAGAAAAGAGTTTTTTTCCCTTAGTGGCAGCTGCGTGATAAGTTGTTAGGGAGCTGATTTAGTTTACTAGTTGTGGAGAAACACAAAACTGTGTAGACTTCTCCATGGAATATTCGTAAAGGTTGAAATAACTGGCAGTGAGGTATGTGGAGTGTCTATGAAGGTTGTAAAAATACATATTATTATAAAAAATAATTTTAAGGCCAAGTGTGGTGGCTCACACTTGTAATCCCAATACTTTGGGAGACCAAGGTGGGTGGATGGCTTGGGCCCAGGAGTTGGAGAGCAGCATTGGCAGTATAGTGAGACCTCACCTCTGTAAAACATCAAAAAAATAAAAATTAGCCTAGCATGGTGGCCTGCACCTATCTAGTCTTTGCTGTTCATGAGGCTAGAGCACAAGGATCACTTGAGCCCAGGAGTTCAGAATTACAGTGAGCTGTGATTGCATCACTGTACTCTAGTCTGTGTGTGACTGTGCTGGATACTATCTCAAAAATTAGTTAATTTAAAATTATAGCTTTGTGTGCAAGGTGTTATATTGTTTATATTAATAATAACAAATGGGAAGTAACCTCTCTGAAACAGAAAAAACTTTAAATATATGTCAAGAACTATATTAGGTGCTTTGCATATAGTCATTTAATTTCTAAAATAAATGTATAGGCCAGGTGCAATGACTAATGGCTGTAACCGCAGCAGTTTGGAAGGCTGAAATGGAAGAATCATTCGACTTTAGGGTTTGGGATCAGATCAGCCTGGGCAACAAAGTTTTTATAGAGACCCTGTCTCTATAAAAAAATTTAATAATGAGCTGAGTGTGGTGGTGCCTGCCTGTGATCCCAGCTACTCTGAAGGCTGAGACAGGAGGATCACTTAAACCCAGGAGGTCAAGGCTAAGGCAAACTCTGATCATGCCACTGCACTCCAGTCTAGGTAACAGAGCTAGACCTTGTCTCAAAATAAAAGTATAGACTAAATACAGTCAGTCCTTCATGATGAGGAAATCATTTCATAGAGGGTGTCACTTTACCAAGGCCATCTGGCTGGTGACTGACTCAGATGTTCATGCTTTTTCCCCTCAATCACTCAGAAGATGACATTACTAAAAAGATTGGAGGCTATGAAGTGTTTTCACCAGTAGCAACATGAAAATATTCCAATGATAAGTGAAAAAGTTGGATAGGACATGGTATACATCTTGATGCTGGTATAACTTAGTACTTGAGTAAAATGATCAGAGTAAGATATAAAGATTTAGTGTTTGTATTAGGCTGATGGAATTTTGTGTGTTTATTTTGTAAAATGTCTTCCATTGTGTAAGATGTCTGTAATTGTAGATAAGTTACTTTCCGGTTAAGTATTATTTAAAGAGAAGGGCATGCAGCACCAGTCTATTTCATCAATCAGTGTATCTAAAAAATCTTAATGTCTTTGGTGTGCCTTCGGAAAGACTGTGTGGTCATTTGAGCTTGTCTTCTTTTTTTTTTTCTTTCTAATTTTAGATCATCAAATTATTGGATGGAAAACGATCTCAAACTGTGGGAATCTTGATATCTAGTTTACATTTAGAAATGAAGGATATCCAACAGGGTAAGTCTTTTCTATCACTTTTGTTTTACTTTTTCCATTTTTTAAAGATCATTTCATTCTGAAGAATGTCAAACACATACAAAATTAGAAGGCCCTAATGAATCCCATACACCCAATAGTCAGCTGCAGAACCATCAAGTCACTCTTGTTTTATCTGCAAACACTCTCCTCTCACCAGATAGGTTATTATGAAGCAAATTTCAGATGCTTTATAAGTCATCTGTTAAAAATGTTAGCACTGTTGCTAAAAGATAAGGATACTTTATTATTTGTTTTACAGATGGGGTTTTGCCATGTTGCCCAGGCTGGTCTCAAACTCTTGGGCTCAAGCAATCTGCCCACCTTGGCCTCCCAAAGTGCTGAGATTACAGGCGTGAGCCACTGCGCCTGGCCCAAGGGTACTTTTCCAAACAATACTCCATCCAGTGCCATTATCCTTCCTTTAAAAACATTAATCACAGTTTCTCAGTATCATCACATAGGTAGTTCTAATTTCCCTGTTGTTTGTATACTCATTAATTCATCCATTCATTTATAGTTAGTTTAAATGAGGATCCAAACAAATTCCATGCGTTGCCTTTGATGTGTCTCTCAAGTTTGTTTTAATCCAGAAGTTTCTACCCTCCATTTTTTCCCCTTTGTAATTTATTTGTTGAAGAAACCAGGTCACTCCTCTTATAGACTTTCCCACATTTTACATTTTGCTGATCATGTTGCTATGTTTTTATTTATCATGTTCCCCTGTCCCCTGTTTTCTGTAAACTGTCTGATCTAGAGACTTAATCTGAGTGGAAGAATGCATCATAGATGCTATTACGTTTTCTATCAAGAAGTACATAATATTTAGTTACCTGTGATGTTAGTGAGCACTTACAATCTTTGCCCAGATTCATTATTTCATTAGAAGTTTTCCAAAAAATGATGTACTAATTCCATCACTTCTTCTTTATTGGCTGGAATACTTCTAGGGAGAAACACTTCCCTTCATTTGGTTAAATCATTGTTTCTTAATGCTTTCGTTTCAAAATGTTGTTATTTCTATTTGATTATCTTTGGCTCAATTTTTAGATAAAAGACATTTAAAGAGAAGAGATTTTGTGTGTATGTATTTTTATTGGTATCTAGAAAAGTAGACCAGAACACATCATACCTTTTCAAAATCTGTGTCTCGCATGAAAACAACACTCTTCTCAGTAATTAATTAGATGTAAATCTTTTGGGTTTTTTTGGGGGGTAGGGGGAAGTTTTTTTTTATATGGAGTTTCGCTCTTGTTGTCCAGGCTGGAGTGCAGTGGCGTGATCTCAGCTCACCACAACCTTCGCCTCCCGGGTTCAAACAATTCTCCTGCCCCAGCCTCCCAAGTAGCTGGGATTACAGATGTGCGCCACAATGTACAGCTAATTGTTTAAGTAGAGACGGAGTTTCTCCATGTTGGTCAGGCTGGTCTCGAACTCCTGACTTCAGGTGATCCACCCGCCTCGGCCTCCCAAAGTGTCGGGATTACAGGCGTGAGCCACCACGCCCGGCAAATGTAAATCTTTATATTGACATTTCACTTATATTTTCTGAATGATAATACAATCTCTTAGACAGTTTCAGTAGAATTTAGTATGGGTTTCACAGTGAAAACATCTGAAACCACACTGCCCTTTAGGTTTCAGTTCATGTTGTTTAGTCGTTTGACTTTGCTACTCAGCAGAATACCCACAGGTCCTGACCTACAAGACACTGAAGTTACTTTCACATCACCTGCTACTTTTCCATTCAAGGGAGCTTTGTTAGGGACTTAAAATTTTACTACATTGTAAAAACTAAAAATTCCACAAAAAACTAAAACATCTTAAATGATAGTCACAGAGCATTCAAATAAGCTATTTAATATTTAAGTTTGTTAACAGAGCTGAATACGTAAGTGTGAATATTAAACCTCAGATAAAGTGAGTTTGGCAGAGGGTGGCTAAAAAGGCCTGTCACTGAAATGAGAATGGGATTTTTCAGGGACTTTAGAAGAATCTAAAGTGAGATCTTCCAGAAGAATTGAGTTTCTGATAAATTCACATCAGAAGAATATGATGTTAGAGCGAGGGGAAAAAAAGGAAAAACAAAAACAAATGTCTTCAGGGGAGTTTATAGTCTTTTGGCAAAGGACTGACTTTTTTGAGGCAGTTATTGAAGTTAGATAGGGATTCTTTAGGTATCACGAAAGGGTCTTATCTTGACAGTGGTCTCCATGAGCCTAGTGAAACTCAAGTGTGCTTGATTTCGTCACCATGATGTGTAATGCCATGGATGTGAGTTCTCACAATGTCCGTATAACCTTAGACTATATTCCATTTGTTTTAAGCATGTCCTGCTGCAGTGTGTCAGATTTCCACATGGATAGAAGTCATTCCAGTCATGTGATAGTCCAGTTACCAGCTCAGGACTATGAACTTTCCCATGGCATTCTAGCTTGATTCGATTGAATGTTTGTTGGGAGTTGAAAAAGATATTTGTGGATCCAGACCTTTTCCAATGCTATACTCTAGATAAGAACATGCTTCTGCGAAGCATAAGTGAACTTTCATTTCAGCATCAGAAATGTTGACTGTAGCATCACAGACTGCTAGGCCTTGTGGGAACTGATTGTTCTTTTTCCTTCCTCAAGCACCTCTGTGATCTACCACAAAGTTGACTTCTGAGTTCTAAAATATCATCTCCATTCCATCTCTTCGTTTAGTAATGCATTCCAGATGAATATGGTGCTATAACTGGAGGTTAGTTTTCTTTTGGAGTCACTGACTGACACTGGCATCTGAAGGTCATTAGGAGCCCAGGCTGTATCAGTTATATTTCATTCTGAATGTGTGTGTGGAATGTACTTGGCCTTGTGTTGTCACCCTGGTGAAAGGACTCCCTGTGCTGATGTTGGCCTTAAAGGTTTATTTTAATGTGAGAGGGGCTATGGTGAGATGTGATTGGAGGAGGCCAGCTGGCCGCCAGGCAAGGTCTCACAGCAGATCAGCCCTGGTGAATGACCACAGTTCAGAGAGTGTTCTTCAGCCCTGTGGTCGTATATTCATCTTTAGCCATGCACAAAGCCCAGAGGCCTTAACTCGTGCTTTCCAGACTCACAAGAAGCTGATGTATAAACCAGAAAGCCAGTATATTCACTTAGAGGAGAGTATTTCTTACGACCAAAAAAAATTGAGTCACATTTGTTCATCATTTTCTCCACATCATTTGTCTCTACCTGCCATTTTCCCCATTAAAATGTCATTTTCATCACTGTTTCAGCATATGCATAGTAAGCACACAGTAAATATTTTCTTGAATGCAAAGAAACAGGCATTAACAGATTTAGAAACAAAATACAGTACATGATTCTCAGAAAAATGTGTACTACTCAGTTGATAGGAATAGAAGTACTTACAGGCATTCTGGATTGCTTCAGGCATTCCAAGGTTCTAAATGGCAATGACATTTCAATTTTTCTGAGATTACAGCTTTGTCACCTTGATAACAGTTTTGTGTGTTTCAGTCTACAATTATCTCCCACAAATAGATCATCTGGCTTTTACTGGTTTGGCTCTTTAAGAGCAATCTTCTTTTCTTCTTTTGTAAGAGGAGCACTTCTGCGTGTTCTCCCTAGCACAGCCTACACTCTCCATTCAGGAAGAGGAGTTTTGGTGCCCTACGTCTTAACATCTGACAGGTAGCAAGGAGCAGGGCTAGTGTTCGTTCCTTTATGCATTTCTTTGCCAGGAATTTCTGTGATGATTAAGCATTGTTTGCAAACAACTGGGCTAATGTGTCACACATAAAAGTCGTATATTCAAGTGTTCATTGAATTTAATTCAATTTTTTAAAAATACAGACTTAAACTAGATGGGATCAGAATGCTGTGTATTCCATTCCAGTGCATTTGGACAAAACTGCCTGCTTGCCTGCCTTCTTTCCTTCCATAAAACTGTATTGAGTGCCAGCTCCGTATCAGGTGTCATGACTACAACAACACATAAGATCAGACTCTGACACCCTCAGACAC
Source organism: Rhinopithecus roxellana (assembly GCF_007565055.1). Lineage (NCBI taxonomy): Eukaryota > Metazoa > Chordata > Mammalia > Primates > Cercopithecidae > Rhinopithecus > Rhinopithecus roxellana. Next base: position 75,282,809 of record NC_044553.1, on the reverse strand, counting down.
ACCCAGGACGGTGGGAGAAGTGTAAAGCAGCCCAGCATCACAGTAGAATTGGCTATGAAGCAACAAAGCAGTATCTTGACTCTCCTGTAAAAGTTAAGATTAAGTCTGAGAGGATGAAATAGTGGTCATCACACAGAGATGGGGCTTTTCCAGTTGAGGAAAGAGCATGAAACACCACCTGTGAAAAAGAGACGTATGTAATCCCTGACTTCGGGAGGCCAAGGCGGGTGAATTGCTTGAGAGCAGGAGTTCGAGACCCGTCTGGCCAACATGGCGAAACCCCATCTCTACAAAATACAAAAATTAGCCAGGCATGGTGGCGCGAGCCTGTAATCCCAGCTCCTTGGGAGGCTGAGGTGGGAGAATTGCTTGAGCCTGGGAGGTGGAGGTTGCCAAGATCATGCCACTGTACTCCAGCCTGGGCGACAGAGCAGGACTCCATCTCAAAAAAGAAAAAAAAAAAAAAAAAGAGAGAGAGACACAGCTGGAGTATATAGATTGTATATATGAATGTGGGTTGTTTTAGAATAGAAGGCTAGAAACACAAGCAGCATCCAGACCAGGAAGATCCCTGAATAGCATCACAAGAAATGTTTATATTGCATCAATAATGGGGACAGGAAACCTAAGAAGGGCCTTGTTGTGATCTGATTTTGAATGCAACAATATCTATCACGGCCGGGCGCGGTGGCTCAAGCCTGTAATCCCAGCACTTTGGGAGGCCGAGACGGGCGGATCACGAGGTCAGGAGATCGAGACCATCCTGGCTCACACGGTGAAACCCCGTCTCTACTAAAAATACAAAAAACTAGCCGGGCGAGGTGGTGGGCGCCTGTAGTCCCAGCTACCCGGGAGGCTGAGACAGGAGAATGGCGTGAACCCGGGAGGCGGAGCTTGCAGTGAGCTGAGAACCGGCCACTGCACTCCAGCCTGGGCGACAGAGCGAGACTCCGTCTCAAAAAAAAAAAAGAAACAATATCTATCACACTGTTTCATGGAAGACTGGCCTCTAATGCTTTGCATGCTTGGCCAAAACATAGATCTCTTGCTTCACTTTGTCGCACCTGCATCTCATCTCACTGCACTCTCGCCAGCTACAGTGGTCTTCTTTGATTTCTTAAAGAGGCCAAGTACTTTTCTTAACCTTTGTCGTTGGATGCACAACACATTTTGAATGAACAGCACTGCATGCTCACTCTGTTTGAAACACGTTTCCACCCCACTCTCTATGTAGCAAGGTGTTTTTCTTTAGGTTTCAGCCTAAATGTCACCTCCTAGGAGAACCTTCCTAGGTCCTCCCACCCTAATACGGGTCATCCTAATTTAATACTCTTATTTCCTTCACAGCAACTAATATTTTATTTGTTCATCTACTTATGTTTTTATTTACATCTACCACCAGAATATAAGCTCCAAGAAGGAGACTGCTCACTGATGTATCCCCAGCACCTTGCACCTGTGTCTGGCACCCAGGTGACGATCATGAAGTGCCTGTTGAGTGAATAAACAAAAATAGGGCTGAAGGTGGAGAAATCCTTTAGAAGGGATTGTATTTGTTCAGATGATAAATGACAAAGGTCAGAACTGAAGCTATGTCTATAGAAATGTAGAGAAGAGACCATGTAGGAGGGATATTTGGAGAGAGAATTACTACAGTTGCTCACATCTGATGCAAGGAGTAATAGAGAAGACATTTGGCTGTACCTTGGGTGTCTGGCTTCAGCAGGAATGTGTATAATGGTGCCCCAAACCAGAAACTGAAAACATAGGTGTAAAAGCAGGGCTTGGAGCATAAAGGTAAATTCTGTTTTGGATGATTTGAGTGTGAGAAGACTGGAAACATCTCAGCTAAAGTGTTCAGTGAGCACCTAAAAATCTACCTTTGTGCTAGTGGTAAGTGGATAGGGCTAGGTTAGATATAACATACTCCCAAAAGTAACCTTTATCCATTTATTTCTAGCCAAGATAGTGTTGGATATCTTGTAGAAGAAAGCCAAATCCATATGCCGGCTGAAGTTGAAAACAGTGAATCACTAAAGGAAAAGCCTTGGTTGTAGAGAAAGAAGGTTTCAGGAGGGTCACCATAATACCAAAAGCACTTGCATTTGGTCCAGGAGAGACTCTCAATAAGTGATTTACTTACTTACTGCTGATTTTCCATCTGCTAGATAGGATGACTTATATTTAAAAGCATTTGGCATCCTTGGTCACAGTGACTGCCTGCATGATTGCAAATTAGTGTTTTCATTCCACGTTAGTGAGTTCCTCTTATTCTTATCCCAGGGGAGATAGAAAATTGCTGTTGACTATTCTTGATATAAACGTTTATATGCATTGCAACAGACTAGATGCCAGAAACCTTCTGGCATTCATTTGGAATTTCCCATACACTCAGAATTCATATTTATAATATTTAAATAACGTCAAGATAAAACATTCTTTATTTAGTTCTTACTAGTTCAGAACGTCAGTTTGAGAGATCAGCTGCAACACTGGCTTTCTTTCTGTTAGGGAATCTCAGTTCAAAATGTACAAAAGGGATGTCAGTCTATGTGCTCAGGCTAAAACCCAGGTCTGAGAATGCCCGCTGGACCTTGTTCCCTTTTGCCTTAATAATTGCCAGAAATCTTTGTCAGAGTTTATGCAAGTTGTCTAAGACATAATGAATTTGACAAGGCATCTGAAATCCAACATAGCTTATCTAGGGCTTTCCTGAGGAGCAGTCTCAGTCTAGCCTAGAAGAGCATCTGCTCAAAAGGCTTTTGGTCTTCAGAATTTTTTTTATCATGCACATCTAACAGTAAAAAGTTTTAGTGCATGCTTCTCAATGTCTATTTTCTAAAATATATAAGTGTATGACAGAAATAATAGGTATGTTATAAAGTATATGCAAAAATATGAATTAAAATAAGATTAGTAATATTTTTAAATGTCCTGCTAATTTTGATGGCTTCGGGTTCTCATCAACCTGATATCTCAAGGCTCAATATGCAATTACAGTGAGTCTCATTATTAACAATAGTGAAGTTAAACCCACATTTTCAATAGCCTTAGTGGTAAATTCTATTTATGGGGATCAATTTCTTGGCAGATGTCATTTGGCTATCCTCGTTTTTACCTGCTTCCATAACTGATGAAGAGTTTGTACTAGCAACCAAAGTGTCTGCTCTGCCATTTTCCTATTGTTGACGGATTATCTTAAATCTGGGGTTTCACCGCAGGAGGCTTTTGAAGCCAACTTGTTTATTTTGTGAAGTGTAGTTAAAACCAGATTTTAGAATAAGAAAACTTCATTTTTTACCCCCCCCCCCCCCATCACAATATGTTGAAAGCAAAGGAACAAGTGAGGATGCCATGTCTGAAAGAGTTTATCCACCAAAAGTGCCATATGATTCTGACCTGCTGCCATACAGACTAAATAAATGGGCAGTTTCAATTAACTTATTAACTATAGGTAGAACTAATTTTTTTTTAATGTTAGATAAATATAAGTAGTCACTCTAATATTTTCCTTTCCTTTTTCACCTTTTCCTCCCTCCCGCTGCGTCTAAAACACCTAAGCAGTGGGGCTCCCACCTACCCTTTCTAAACCGTTCTGCATTCCTTCACTCGCAGAGCTGAGTCCAGAAAGCAGAGCGTGGCATTTCTTTGTACTTTACCTTCAGGCAACTGGCTGAGACCATCCAATCTGCCCGGAATGTAATTTTGGCTTAAAAGAACCAGAACTAATGGACAAACAGAAGCAGCTTAGCCCGAACTGTTTCTCATTCCACTGCCCTCTGGAGAATAGAGGGAATATAGAAGGGGAAGTTTTGTGAATTGTATGCTCTATGTCCTTCTTTGAGGTTTGAACCATGGACAATTTTAATTGTACCTATAAAAGGAGACCTTGGGCAACTTCAGGCATAGTACATGCCTGGACTTAAGCGAGAATTGGGATTTTTGCTTTACGAGATTGAGTGATTTTGAAGTTTTGTAATAGATTAAATATCCCTTTCGCGATCATCCATTTCTCCCACCTCCCAGGCAGCTTCTGTTCAGTGTGTGTCTTATACTTGTCTCTTACTCCATCAGAGCCCAGGGTAACATGACACAGTAGCAGGCATTTAGCAATTTAGATACAATTATAAACTATACTATATTCTCTCTTTTTTTTTTTTAATCTGTTTGGATGCAACTTTTGTTTGTGTTTCTTCATGTGCTGTGTGCCTTAGTTTTCCTTTTTAGTCGATTTTGGCATGCAGTGTAAAATTACAATTATTGCTATATATTCAAGAAAATTAGACTTTATGTTACTAGAGATTTTGTTTTCTTTTTATTTAAGATAAGATGTTTTCAAGTTCCAGGTTTCTTTTTTTTTTTTTTTTTTTTAAGAAATTCTGTCTCCTGTGACTTAGCTGCAATATTGATTATTTTTGAAGAACTGCAAATAGTTTGTAACAAAGATTAAAGCTTAACCATTTTATTGCATATGTCAAAATAGCGTTTAGAAGTGAACTACGTATTAGCATGAATTAAATAATGGTGAAACTATGAATGTATATACTAAGTAAATGAAATTTTATTTTATTGTATTGTATTTTATTTTATTTTTTTGAGACGGAGTCTTGCTCTATCGCCCAAGCCGGAGTGCAGTGGCGTGATCTCGGTGCAATACAAGCTCTGCCTCCCGGGTTCACGCCATTCTCCTGCCTCAGCCTCCCTCGTAGCTGGAACTACAGGCGCCCGCCACCACGCCCGGCTAATTTTTTGTATTTTTAGTAGAGACGGGGTTTCACGTGTTAGCCAGGATGGTCTCGATCTCCTGACCTCGTGATCCGCCCACTTCGGCCTCCCAAAGTGCTAGGATTACAGGCGTGAGCCACCACGCCTGCCCTTGAAATTTTCATAATGTGGACTGTATGTGGTTCCCACTCTGGGATTGCTGATTAACATAAAAAGCATGTGATGCCATTTAGAGACCAGGATTTCTTTGTAGCCTTTTTTGGGTAGTTTGTTCTTCCTTGGTTAATTCACTGAAATGTTTTTTAGGTGGTAAGGATTTTAGGTGGAATGATTATTTGTAGCCTGACATCTATGAAAGATGAAGGAAGTACAGTCTTGGTCCAGTAAATTACCACTGCCTTGGAGGATAGTTGGGGTGATTGTAGAATTGAGCTTGGGAAGCCAAGCAGTGTGACTTTGTGCCTTAGTTTCATCATCTGTAAAACTAGAAACAACAAACGCACCCACCCACCTCATATGATTAAATACAAAACACTTAGAACAATGCCTGGTACAGAGGGAGCTGCCAATAAATTCTATCAGTTATTAAGTATTAATCCCCAGTAAAGTCTGCCTGCTGTCCTCACCCTCTGATGGAGTGGACAGAGATTCTTTTAAGCTGCTACTTAATGGTGCCCTTAAGCATCTCATTTGGATACTTGCATAGAGTGAGGATTTGTGCGTATCTGGGTTTGCATAGGCATGCCTGGTGCTTATTGGGGATGGAACCTAGTGTCCAGTAGGAGAAGCGCAAGGTCTAGGTTATAGAAGAACTATGACCGTTTTGAAGAGGCTTGTTGCAGAGCTCTTCAGTGGGAGCAGATCCATCCAGTCCCCTGGCCTAGCCTCTGAGTGGTCCTTCCACGCTCCACACCCCTCTCTGTGGGCTCCCCTTCTTTCCACTTCTTGCAGTTTTTTTCATAGACTTGGTCTTTGCTCTCAGGAATGACCTCACTGTTGGGAGGGAAAACTGTGGGAAGATATTTCTGCCTTCCCTTTCCTCAACTCTCACATTCTACTACTGCCTCTTCCCATGAACCCCATGTTATCGTTTCCTTTGTAGAGGTCAGGGAGTAGATTTGTCAGAGTTTTGTGGGATATAGGTGACATGAGAGTTTCAAAAAGCCAAGTCCTTCTATATGTCTTTCCCTGCTCTTTTCTCTTTCTCTTACTGATGGAATTTTTATCGAGTTCTGAAAAATATCAGTATTTTAAGCAAAGCAGCTAAGTTTTGTGTTGGCTGTTCGAGAGTTAACATTGTAAACAAAATTATTTCTACTAATACAGTCAAATAACCCTATCAAACTCTGCTATATCTAGTCCATTTGCAGAACATTATTACGTACCCACTTTGTGCAAGAGGCTTAAGGCAGTCACTTAAGGAAATAAAAAGAAGAATAAAATGCGCTCCATACAAATCATTCTCAAAACCACCATCAGCCAAAACCTGGTGAGCTAATCCAACCATACCTGCCTGTGCCATCTCCCACACTTTGGATGACCAGATTAGCTTTGGCTCATCTCAACAGACTACGTAAAATATGCCTTTCTCACCACCGTGTCCCACGTTTCTTGCTCAAAGGTGCTCCTTCAGTCGAAAAGAACAGCTCCCTTAAATAACTCTGCCCTTCTTTTTACTAATTAGAAGCGCTTCGAACAGCAAGCACATTCTGTGTATTTGGGCATAGTACACTTGGAGATAGAAGTGTTCAGGGCTGAAAAATGACCGGAGAGCTGAGAGAATCCTGCATGTTCTTTCTGCGTAACCCTGGTCTTGTGAAAAGCCATCTCTTACCCGGAGAGGGAATTTTCCTCTTGTGTAAGACCCTGACCCTGTGCATGTGCCTACAAAGCAGGCACATAGTTTTTATGTGTGCCTGTTAGTTTGAATTTGTGATACGGATCTGCTTTTTGTCCCTGCTGACGGTTATTATATCTTAATGGGCGAAACACTACTCTAATGATCCTTGTGTATATAATTCTTGTGGTACAGAGCAGGCACCAGAGGACCACATAAAAATGTTTGCCTCAATTTCCCTGCAAAAAAGAAGCCCAGGAACCAGACTTGACCAAGTAACAGATTTTTAAAGGTAAAGGAACCCAATAAAATTACCAGCTTTTCACAGCGTGTGCCTACTTCCTTTTGACATATTGTGAGGTGTAGGTGAAATATTCTAACTGAACTGACAGTGTGAGCGGGACAACTAAGGAGGGAAGGAGATAAAAGTAAAAACCACCAGCAATGATTGATATTGCAGTAGCAATGAGCTGTTGGGGTCTCCCCTTTGTGGACTTGACACTTTGCCTTTCTGACACCATCTGCAGGAGTGTTGGTATAATGAGACCTATACAGATGGGAACAAAAGCTGGATTACTTGGAATTACTGTATCAGAGCTTTGAGGCTTGCTGTAAAATTGCATAGGCTTGTATTGTTTATTCAATTTATGAGAGGTGTGCCTGTGTGCACACACATGCGTGGAAGAGACAAAGACGGAAAGTGTTTTTAAAGTATAAAATGGAGGGAGCGATCTGATCTAGGTGACGCCAAAAATAGTTTAGTTGAATACTGACTTCTTTCCACACTGTGATCATTATGAGTCCTAATTAATTAGTTAACTAATTAATTGGGCTTATGTAATGGCTAATAAGTTTAATGGTAAGTGCTTGCAAGAATGACTTAATCAGAGAGCATTCATTGATTCTCTAATGCATCGTTCCAGTAGTTCGAGAATAGAATTACCAGGTGTGGATTCTGGCTCGCTAGGAAGCTAAACTGTATTTGGTGACTAAGACGTGGGATTATGTACATGTAAGGCAGTTCTCTTAGGCATCCTAGGACTTGGTAGGCCTTTTTATTTTTTAGACTTCTGGCTGATACCCCAGCCTTCCCAGGCCAATATTATTCTTATTAGAAATAATACAACTAATTTAATCTCCCTGAGTTCTAGGCTCAGTATCAATCTCTTGATATTGCTGATTCTACCTCTGAATTTTCTTTTACTTTTTAAATTGTATTTTTAAGATCCTTCCTTGGAAGAGGAGAAACTTCAGTGGAATACTTGGCAGTGGCCCTAAGTTCATCTCTTTATCTACTTCCTTTACCTGTCCTTTCCTGTCTACTGCATTCCTTTCCCAGTTCCCTGAGGGGGCAGATCAGTGGTCATGCTCATCTCTTAGACTCCCCTGCCTATTTCCGGGGGGATGGTACAAAGCTCTTCCCCTAAACGTAGGCTCAAAGCCTCAGAGTGGTTTTAGACTCTACTTTCCTCAGTCCCAGAGCTAAAATTCAGAGGTAGAATTAGCAATATCAAGAGATTGACACTGAGCCTAGAACGTAGGGAGATTAAATTAATTGTATTTAGCAATGTCACTCTAACAGTGTTCTGTAGTGTCTTTCTTTTTTGCCCTGTCCTGTCTGTCCACACTATTCAGGGTTTTGCTACCTCTTGCCACTACAATAGATTCTAAACTAGTCTTTTCAAATTTTGACTTTCTGTGTGTGTAATTTTGTCCAGTTTACTCCTCTATTCATAACTGCTCAACAGCTCCCTCCTGTATAACAAGTGTTTTACAGGTTCATCATGGTGTTCAAAATTCTACAAGGTTTTACCCCAAATTATGTTTGGAGTGTGTCTTTCCAGTCACTTTAATTAATTCTCTCTTCAAACCAAAATTGAACTACCTGCCATTGCCTAAACATTTTGTGAGCTGGTCTGTTATCTGCTGCTTCTAACTGGAATGTCTTATACCCTTCCAGTTTATGTTCACTGGCACTTATTGCATATTTACAGATTGTCATTGCATGGACGAATTTAGCTTAATTATTGGTGATGAATAGATGAGTGTTTTAAGTGTCTACCTAAAGCAATATAACAGTTGAACTTTTACTCGTTACCTTTCTTCCTAAGGGGATACAGCTATTTCAGACTTTCTTGAGTAAGGAAAGATATTTTCCTTATTCATTCCCTAATAATGAGAAAACTCATTTTTGAAGTTAATTATTTTTATTAGGGAATATTCAGGCAAGCCGTGTAATCTACACCGAGTGTATGAGTCGGGGGCACAATTACCTAACTGCTGGCCAAACCTTGATTTTTGGACGGGGTCAAATTGCGAAGAAGCAAACAACCATAATCCAGAGACGTGCCTTATATATAAGGCTGTGCCCCTTTAGAGGCTCTCTGGTTTCTTTTTAAGACCGCATGTTCTCTTTGTCAAGAAGCTTTTCCTCCTGTCAGCAGAAGGACTCACTCTTCAGGAGTCCTGTGGTATAATCATACCCACAAACATTTATGTTCTACCTGCTGCACCCCTGGTACCATGCTGGGAGACGGTTATCAAGATGCATAAGAAATCAACTGCTGACTGCAAGGCTTTCACAGTCTTGTGGGGGAAGGAAACTGTTATGCAGCATACCATCATACAGATTCTTAAAGTATACCATCTTCACCTTGTGTAAAATATGACAGAGGTGCCATGGCAGAGGAAAAGACTGAGGACTTAATGATCCGAGGGTCAAGGGATGTCCTTCCAGGGCTTTGACCTCTGTGGCTTGGAGAGATGAAGAAAGGGAGGAAGCCATGGCATGTTCAGGAATGGGGAATGACACAGTGTGACTGGAACCCAAGGTGCATGGAGAACATGGTAGGAGATGAGATTGGAAGTGTAGTTGAGGCCAGGCAGGGAATGAGCTTAACAGCCAGGCCAAGGAGTTTGGACTTCGCTGAGTGTTTAAAGGAAGATATTGGAGGTATTTTAAGCATCACAGTAAAATTTTGAAATCCATGTTTTTAAAAAATAACCTTGGTACAGTGAAGGATAGATTGATGAGAAAGACTGAAATTAGAGATAAAAATATAATACAGACTCGGAGGTACCTGGCATTTCCCTTAAGACACCTGATCTGTTATTTTTGTAATTAGAGTTCTGTGCCATAGACCTTTCCTGTTAATAATGCTTTCTGAAGTTGGGTCTTGAGTGGGGTTTTAAAGGACTGCAAGGGTTTCACAGTAACTGCGATCAGAAACACCTAAGAATTCTGGAAAGTTGCATTTACAGCACAAATCACTCAGTACTTGTAGTTTTCTTTGTCTAACTCTTTCCAGATGTTAAAGGGGATGAGGCATTAACAAGCATTAAAACACATTTACAATGTATATATTTGAAATCATGATAGTAATAGCTCATACATACCATTTTGGGCATCTACCATGTTCTACATGCTATGCTAAGCATACGTCTTACCTCACTTAATATTTTCAGTAAGTGGTATTAGAGCTGTTTTATAGATACACTGAAGCTCAGAAAATTTAACACGTCAGGATCACACAATGAGTAAATTTTGCTCTATCCATGATAGTCACCTTGATTTTTTTTTTTTCTGTACCTTGATGTGCTCCTTCAGAAAAAGAAACTTGTCTTTGCAGTTACCTCTCCCTGGGATGTTTTTCTCCAAGATAGCCACAAAACTGACCTCTGCAGGTCTTCCCTTAAATGTCACCTCCCAAAGAAGCCTTCCTTGATCCTCCTGTCTAATGTTGTACATTTCTCTGTTTTACTTTCTTCATAGTAAATTGTTATCTGAAATTATGTATTTACTTGTTTATTTTCTGTCCCCAGTCTAGGATATAAATTTCATGAGATGAAGTACTTTGCACTTCTAACTTAAAACTCCACAGTATTTTAGAACAATTTCTGGAGCATCCTGTACTCATTCAACAAATATTTATTCAAGGGCTGGATGGGGGAATGAATGAATCCATGTCTTCAGAGCCCATGGTGGTTCTCAGTCCCAGCCTCTCTGGCTGTTATTTTTCTGCTGTGAACACACTGGAAGGGGCACAGCTGACAATATAATCTGAGGAACTGTGTACCTGGGCCCCAGACTGATTACCTTTTAAAAACTGGATATTTACTTACTAGGAAAAGAAACTCACAGGTCATTCTCTTTCTCATTAGTTAAGATTATTTGATTATATCTAAGCTTGTAATGTATAGTTACCCCAGATGCATGATTAGTTAACATGTAAACATTTTTGATAGATTATTGTTTAGAATTTGACCTTTTCTTATGCACTCATGTTGGTTGATTTTTGTAAGAGAATACTGAGATTGACATAAAGTAGACATTGTTTCTGGCTATTTTGATTTTCAAAGCATTATTCATTTAAAAATGCATGTTCTGTCTGACAAATTAGTGGATTTATATTATCTCCACACACAAAATAACAGTCTTGCGAGGGCAAATCCTTTCTTTCTGTCCTTAAACTGCGTTTTTCTTTGGTGGTTTCAGATTGGCCTTGGTGGATATGTGATGTTCCTTTGTCTTGGTGGAATCTGAGGTGGCTTAATTTGTCTCTAGCATGTTAAACTCCTCTTTTCTGTCTGTTCCACGTACTTAGGAATAGCTTGCTGATTAACCCTTGGGAATAGCTTGCTGATTAACCCCTAAGTTTGAGAAGGTGGCCTGCAAAGGAATTTTAAGTACATTTCTTGGTGTTCTGTGAGGTTCCGTGATCTTAGCTCAGTTAATTAGCTTTGTTAAAATTGTATGAAAGGGTTCATGTGATTCTAAACCACAGAAGAAGCAAAATACCTCAGAAACAACCTGCCCCTTGACTTGATCCCCACCTTTCCAAAAACCATGGTGTAATGGAAATGAACAGAATAATAGTTGACGAGCAAAATTTTAAGGCATTCTAAGTATCACTGGTTGGTTTAATAAAATTAATTAGCCTGCCACGGAGAAAATTTATTAGCCTGCTGGTTAATTTCACAATGTAAAGTCAGGGAAGGAAGGTAGGGTTGAGGGAACAAACCCTATTAGTTTTGAATAATTATTTAAAGATGTGGACCTGCTTATTTCAAACACTTTGGGAGCCAAATCCATTAGGGATTTTAAGTCTCAATTTTTGCATCGCAGTATCTATGTACCTCTCTAGATGAAATCATAAGCATATTAGTTAACGACTACATTAATCTTAAATAATACAGAACAAGTAGAATCCTAATAAAACCATGGGAATGAGAGCCTGCCTGAAGACTGGCTCATGGGAGGTTTCCATAATCTTAATTTGCTATTGATGCAATTACTGTTTTTTCTTGTCTTTTTAATCCAAACAAGATGTTGGCAGTGGCCACGGAAGGGTGCCTGAAATCACATGCCTGAATTCATTTAATTTGCCAACATTGTCTTTTTTCTCTCTCTCTTTCTGGTAATGGGCAGGAGTCAGTTCTGGTGCATTAGGTACTAAATCTCTTCAATTACCATCGGGAAGAAAGATTTAAAATTGCGCTTGAAACCTACAAACTGATTTAGGTTTAAAACACAAACACTTCTCCTGTGGAGCCTAAATTAAACTGCAGAAAGGACTCAGAGCCTGAGGAATTAAACAAGGCAGAGCCAAGACTCAGGCCAGTGATAGGAACCATTTTGGTTTCTTGCATTTGAGACCCCTGGTGCGAGAGGAAGGGGAGCAGAAACAAGCTGAGAGGCACAGCTTGTGTAAGAAAGTGCAATACCCTATTAATTACTTGGAAGCTGGATGTGGAGTAAACATTGGTGCGGGGGACCTAATCAAATCCCTTATCCTCTTTTCTTTTTGGGTGCTCGGCAGCCATTTTCAATGTGGATGACTCCGTGGTTGATCTGGAGACCCTGGCAGCCTTATATGAAAACGTGAGTGTCAAAGACTTACAGAGCTAGCGTTTCCATATTTATCTTCTACCTGAGAAATGACTGAGCCGTTCACGTTCTTTGGTAATAAGGGTTTTGACATAGCCTAGAAGAGATTAAGGCATAGAAACACAGGCTTGAATGGGAGTGGATGTGAGGAGCACTGGATTCCTAACTCCCACTGTGGTATCTGGACTAGCAGATCTCATTGCATACTTGCAAGGCAGGGCATCTAAGGTGGACACCACTTATGGGCCCTGGAACGCAGTCCTGTCACTTGCCGGCCGAGTGAATGAAGGTAAGCTGCCTACTGAAATGCTAGTGTGCACCGGTGTCTACTTCTGAGGAATGGGGACTGCTAACACCAGCTTGATGGATTGCTCTTAGTCCAGGTGAGCTGATGATACCGAATGTGGGAAGGTGTGTAGAATGGTGGGTATGTGTTTTGGATTTAGAGTGAGACAGTCCAAGACACTCTAAGTCTTGGACTTAGAGTAAGACAGTTAGATGTGTCTACCATCGCCTGCTAAGTGACCTTGCGCTAGTTACTTACACTCCTTAATCCCGTTGTGATCTTCAGTACAGCGGGGATTATAGTAGGCTCTCAATTTTTTTTTTTTAATCAAATGAGAATTTAATGTATGTAGCAGTAGCAATGTGTTTTGAAAGTCAACAGGACTGTACACATATAAGGTCTTTTGATTTGGGTTTTAAGTGGACATAACCAGCAGAATTGTCAGGTTCACTTGAGAAGACAACACAGGAGAGTCAGAATTCCCATGATTGTTCATTGTTTTGGTTCACTGACTGTTAGGCTACAAAAACAGATTGAACCACATTCTCTTAAGTAATGGTATTTCCCAGGAAGCTGTCTAGGGCTCTATAGTATGCTGTGGTCACTCAGTTCAAAAGATGATTCGTTTCATATTTATGTCCCCTGGGACCTTAAGTTTCTTACGGAAGATTTCCATAGTCTAATAGTCTAGGCCTGGTGGCATCACCAATTCCTTGCTCATTTTCACATCTTTTATATGTATGAGGAGCTACTAACTCCACAAGTGGGTGGGAACTTCTCACGTTTCCATTAGTAAAGCTTTCATTAATAAACCAGAAAGTGCACAAATACCAGGCCATTGGGAGCTAATTATGCACTTCAATACTTGGAGGTCAGCAAGGTATAGTGGCAGAAAGAGGGATTTCCGCATCTGAAGCTCTTTCACAGTTACTTAGTACAAGCCTCAGTGGAATAATCTGTAAATTGAGGAGCTAGCGCTTCAAGTTGGAGGAATTTGTCAAAGGCAGTGCCTTCCAGATGCTTCGTGTTGTTACCATGAGCTCAGGACTGTGCGCGTGGTTGCCGCTTGTTAGCTCACAGCAGAGAAAAGCTGCATACGACTGACATAGTTGGATAAATTGAGAAAGCAAGTGACTAAATGCCAGAATAAGTGGCACAGATGATGAGTGCTCACGAAATTTGGAAAAAGGGACGATGGTGACTAGAAATGAAAGAGCCGCGAGTTCATGTAATTGGGGGCTGTTCTAGGGGTAAGGAAGCAAAGTCTAAGAACAATTTTCCTCCAGCCTCCTTACAGGGGAAGAGACAGGGGATTCAAAAGTAGAACTCAAGTAGCCGTACTTCTGTGTCTAGCTGCATGTACTTGTTAGGACTATTTGCATTGAATCTCAAACTTGAGCGTGCATCAGAATCACCCAGTGGGTTTGCACCCCCCCTACCCCCACCCACACCCCCAGTTCTTGTGTCTAGGATGGGCCGATAATTTGCATTTCTAACAAGTGACAGGTGATGTTGTTGATGCTGCTGGTCTAGGGACCGCACTTTGAGATCCACTGCCATAGCCAGAGTCTCACTGCCCATTTTCTTGGTTTTGTTTTCTATTTTGCTGCAGAGAGCCCAAGAGGATGAGCTGGTTAAAATAAGAAAGTATTACGAGACATCCAAAGAAGAAGAACTGAAGCTGCTGGATAAACCTGAGCAGTAAGGATACTTAACACTTTTCTGTTAGGCCAAAAGGAGAACTGCAATTTCTGTCTTCTTGTCTCCCAGCTCAGAGTAAGCAAATCTAAACTGTGCAGCCAGCTAAATCACAACACCGTCATTCCTGTGACCTATTGCATGCAGCAGGATGACCCTGCTGCCGGGAAAAGCAGCGCTGAGATTTGTGCTGTTGGACAGTGTGTCTCATCCCCCTCCCCCACCCCACGAGACTCCCCTTTCTTGTTCTAGCAACTTGTTAATTCCTCCTAGACTAAACATTTTGACCAAAAGGGTAACTGAGGAAGGAAGAAGGCATTGTTCTGTTTAAGGTTCTGCTGATGTAGTTATGAAGATGATATCAGAGTCACAGAATTCAAATTTATTTTCCTAAAGGTCATATCCAGTAAATGCAGCCTGAATGTGCCAGCTTTTCCCCAAACTTCTTCACCTGCTCTGCCCAAATGTGGCCTTTTCTCACCCTCACTCTGTACTCTTCTCTCCAGCCACTATCTATAGCTGCTTGCTCTGTCGTTTGCAATGCTGTTCCATAGGCTTTGAAAACCCAGAACTCCGGGGTGTAACTGGGTGACTCTTGGGGTCTCGAAGCCACAGATAAGCTCCTGGGGCTCTGCAGCCCCACGCCCCTGCCCAGCTTTCCATGGCCTAGGACTTTGTGAGACTGTAAAATGGATTCAGAGGACACAGGGGCCCCTTTTGCCTGTTGCTACCTTGAATTTTTTTTGTCCAGTTCAGGCCAACCCTCTCAACCTAGGGTTGAGGCAAGTATAGAAAACGAAGCAGAAATGGAGTGATCAGATCAGGATTACAAGTCAGCCCTAGAAGCTTCCAAGGTTCTCTGGCTTGCACTGGGGTTCCATGCCTTATCCTCTGGGTCCTCTAGAAACGGGTCCTCAACCCCTGGGCCACAGACTGGTACCGGCCCGTGGCCTGTTAGGAACCAGGCCACACAGCAGGAGGTGAGTGATAGACAAGCTGGCATTACGCCTGAGCCCCGCCTCCCGTCAGATCAGCAGAGCATCAGATTCTCATAGGAGCACAGACCCTATTGTGAACTGCGCATGCGAGGGATCCGGGTTGCACGCAAGCTCCTTATGAGAATCCAGTGATGATCTGTCACTGACTCCCATCACCCCCAGATGGGACCATCTAGTTGCAGGAAGACATGCTCAGGGCTCCCACTCATTCTAGATTATGCTTAGTTGTATAATTATTTCATTGTATATTACAGGGTAATAATAATGGAAATAAAGTGCACAATAAATGTGCTTGAATCATCTCGAAACCATCCCACCCTCCAGCCCCAACCCCTGGCCTGTGGAAAAATTGTCTTCCTCGAAACCGGCCCCTGTGCTGAAAGGGTTGGGCACAGCTGCTCTAGAGTACCTCAGTCCCCGTGGCTGCCTGGACACTTAGACTCAGGAAGACATCTCTGAATGACTGGGGATGGGAATCGGGAAGAGAATTCTGGGTTTACTCAGTTCAGGACAAACCTCCATGATGGTTCTGGGAACCTTGGGTGACTTGCTCTCACATGGAGCTTGGTCCAAGATCCCCCCTCAAAGTAGGTTTCTAAAGCCTGGGAATGCTGTGAATCAAGTCAAGTGCTGTCTTGGTCCACTGACTTGAGACACCTTCCTTACCCATGCCTCCCCTCAGCTGTTCCTATGGTCTATTTCCAGTCAGATTCCTAATATAACAAGTGAATCCCACTTATGGTGCTAATGACTGAAAGTAAAGTGACTAATGGGATATTTCCACACTGAAGAGGCCATGGGGATGTATTGGGGCACGGTCGGCAGATCAGGCACTTGGGTCATGCTGGTTATACCAAGTTACGCGATAATATTCTCCTCTAAGCCTGGAGTTGGCAAACCTTTCCTGTAAAGGACTAGATAGTAAGTATTTTAGGCTTTGTGACTTACGGGATGTTACAGATATTCAAGTCAGCCATTGCAGTACCAAAGCAACCACAGACAATATATAAACAAATGGGTATTGCTGTGCCCCGATGAAATTTTACTTATGAACACTGAAATTTGAATTTCATATTATTTTTACATGTCATAACATGTTGTCCTTCTATTGATTCTTTTTTCAACAATTTAAAAACGTAAACATTGTTCTTAATTCGTGGGCTATACAAAAACAAGTGGTGGCCTGGTTTTGGCTCATGGGCTGCAATTTGCCAACCCGTTAACCCGTGAGCAGCGCTGCTCTAAGCTACAGGAATGGCTTATCCGGTGAAATGAACAGGCAGGGAGAGATCATGTGTTTCTGCTACTGTCCTAATTATTGTTCCAATTGCCAGGACTTAGATAATGGTAGCAGGTAATTAACACACAACTTACTCTTGTTTTCTCTACTGATGATCTAGATAGAAAAGCATTTTAATGTTTACAAATGGTCATTGCAATGGCTTCATGAACATGCAACCCTGGCAAAAAGGACTGTCATGCTATGCTGGTGAGGTGACATGCCTGGGCTCAGTTGCAGGAGGGTGAGGCACGGATAGATGGGGGCCTTCAGACCTGGGTGCATTTCGTCTTTGCTACCGACCTCCTGCACAAACCAGCATTTGTTTGATTTATGCCACTCTGATTCTCTGGCAACTTATTTGCCATTAACTCCAAGTGAGTCGACTATAAGCATGTTTTACATACTGGAAAATATGAATCATTTATAGTTCTAACGGTCCAGTTTCCTAAGAGTCCTGTGGTGCCCAGTCCTATAAATCAGAGCATGGAGAGGCTGGCCTCATCACTCACCTCATCAACTCTCTTACACTCCAGTGCCACATTTAGAAAGCCATTCCCCACAGAGGTGTCATCTGCTTGGGACCAGGCTGTCTGAGAACCACTCCCTCTAGGGATGGCCCTTGACTCTTGTGCTGCCTGGTAATGGTTGTGAGATGAGGCTCTATGGGTTTGATTAGGTCTGGTACACGCTCCTCATGGCCTAGGGAAAGAACATTATACACAGCCTATTGTGATGTTTCATGAAGGTCCACAGCTGCCTTGGGACCCCCACACAGTAGGCTGTGTTAGTGTACTCCTCCGTCGAAGAATGCAGGTTGCAACATTCAATTATGCCGTATGTATCGTCTCTGTGCACATGCATCTTAGGTCATACCATTCAGAAGCTTAGGGAAAATAAATCAAATGTTAGTGCCTTAAAAACAATAGGCCACATTGCATCATTCCACCTGTCAGCTGAGTTGCTGCTGTAGATGTGTAACCCAAATAATGTGAGACACAGAACTTCTTTCATATATTAGAAGCTGAAGTTGCAGTCCTTCCTGGAAATAATTAGCCTACCTTGGAGAAAGAAGGGAAGGATCCGTCATTTGTGGCTTCTTTTGGGAATATTTACTCTTCTTTCTTACTGAATCTAGAATGTAATGTTAGACTAGCCCAAAAGGAACTCAATCCATAAATATTCCTAAGTACCAAAGCTCAGTGTCCAAGATCCTGTGCTTCGGAATATTTAAGAGAGTTACTGTGTTTGCTCTTGTGGGTAGAGGATAAAACAGTAATGGGGCAGGGCAGGGGAAGAGAAGATATTTACCAGATGCTTGCTTCACAGCCTTCAAAGTAACCCATACCTCTGGTACCTTAGCAGATAAATAAGAGAGGAGCTATGATGCTCCTTGCATGGCTGTTTTTGGATGGCAAGGGTCATAAAACCCTATTTTTTTCCTCCAAATTTGCTTCTTTATTATTTTGTATTTTCACTATATCAAATATCCAAGCCAAAACTGCAAAGTCACCCTGGACTCTTCAAAACATCTCTTTGGATTAGATTACTCTGGGTCTTGCTGCCTTGGTAGCTTCCTCATCCATTTGCCCCTCTCCATTCACACCGCAAGCCCCTCTTACCTTTCCTCTTGGAAGACTACAGCTGTGGTCTAGGAGGTCTCCCAGCCTCAAATTTCCTATCCCATCCAATCAGCTGAGCTGCTGCCGTGGAGATTTTCTACAACAAAAAGCAGAAACTGTCACCTTCCTGTTTAAAACCCTTCATTCGTTCAGAAGTTTCAACCCTGTATTTTAGAATACAGAACACAATTTTAGCATCTGCCTTCTACTCACTTCCCCCACCCATACCATTCAGCCTATCTTGGCTGTCCCGGCAGTTTCTCACATGCTGTGCGTGAGCATCACAGGACTCCGGGGACCCTGGCTGACAGTGTTCCCCCCATGACACTTGAGTGTCCTGCATTTGCTTTCCTAGCTCCTCTTCTGGATCTGTCACCAAGAGCACTCATTTACACTCCACAGTAATCATTGATTTACTTCTCGGATTATCAAGACGGGATTGTAAATTAAGCTCTCTTCTCCGATCTTAGCATGGTCCCTGACACACTGTAAATGCTCATACGTTCCTAAAGGACAGACTGACATTCTTGGCGACCGATCTCTAGTATTAATTTTCAGTTCTTTCCAAAAGTGATGTAAAATTATGGTCTTTTCTACCCCCTCCAACTCTTTGTATGGGTTGCAGACCCTTCTGCATAAAGAGGACATTGGAACATTAAGATTCTTTAAGAGCTTTTCCAGTGCAAGCCCTAAGCCCAGAAAGGCTTTAATCCTAGAGAGCCTTGCAATTCTATCTTACCCTTTCTTGCGTAACATACATTAATAAGACTATGGTCTTGTCTCCTCATATTGGTCCTGTGCTTCCTCTTTTGAGATTAGTTGTAGGTAACCATTCAGCATTTTCTGTTTTCATCTAAGTCCTTTTTGGTGAGCTGAGGCATTGATCTGTATATTTTCCCAGGTGGTGTCTGTAACTGCTTCGCTCCCTGTAATAGGAAGTATACATGCTCTGGGGACTTGGGTCCTGAATGACGTCTCATGGTCACACTTAGCAGGGGAGAAATGCACAGCCCTTCTTTCAAAATAGCTCAGCATCTGAGTAAATACGTCCTCCCCAGACTCATTACAGGATCAAATGCTGTCAGTCCTATGAGCTTTTTGCTGCTTATATATTTGTGAAAACTGATGATACCCCTGATTTCAGTAGTGATAAATGAATAAATTGTTTAATGTTATATTCATTAAGAAGTAATTTACACAGAGTTTAACCTTTTCTTCTTGTCCTAATGCAGAATTCCTATGAGTTTCTACTTTTATACTCCATCATATAATTTTCATGATAATGGGTTATTGAACGTTAAAACAAGATTGTGTTTTCTCTTATGGGTATTCCTTGCTTTCATTGAATATCATCTTAAAAAAAAATATGGATTATGACCTAGTTTTGGAATAAATATGAAATCAATTGATGTTAGAAATTTATTAAAACCCAAATCTCCCTAAAGGTAGAGGTGGCACAGGGTATATAAGCGAAGAAAATATCTTTGGGTATAGAAAGAAGTAGGCTCCAGCTTTGTTCCTATGTAAAACCATTTTTGGTGAGAGATGGCAAAATGCCTTGGTAATGATATTATGAGTTGACCAAGAGTTTCAGAAATATCAGTTAATCATCATCTCAACTCCAAAATGAAATAAATGGCTGTTAGTAGATTTTCTCCTTTTCTGAATTCATGTCCAACTGTTTCCACCCATTTTCGTTTATACCCCTTCCTCTGGTGGTTGGCCTGGAGAATATGTAGCTCTTCCAACTTAGTTTTGTGACGGGAACCAGTGCCCAACTGCTCAGACAGTGAGCTACTGTGTGGAGGTCAGTATTCACCTTTAGCTTTTAAGATCTGTCTTGCCATATTTTTAAGGAAACTGTAGGTTGTCTACTTAATGAGTGCCTGCTTTGTTCTACATACTGAGTTGTAAACTATGTCTGTCTGTGTAAGTTAATGTGAAAAAGTAAACAAATATCTGGAGAATGTGATCATTATAGACCATTATGTAACTCACTGAGCAGAAATAGTAGCAGTATCATTTCAGTAAGAGAATTTTTTAAAATCACTTGTCTGTAGACATTTGCCTCAAGTTTTCAGTTTGCTTGGCCTGTATAAATACACCTTTAGAGAATGCTGTATTATGAGGGAGTTTATTATATAATTTTTCTCGTATGTTCAAGACTAGGGCTTTCCATTTGGCTTTAGTCTCTTGTTTGGGCAGCAGGAGATAGATAACTTGTTTAGTATACTTGTGTTAACTTTCTGTTCCCGAAGGAATTTATGTACCATACATTTATTCATCATGATAGAACCCCTTTAAGAAGCAGCCCTGTTGTCAACAATGGAACCCATGCCCTTGGAATTCCTTGAGTCTACCTATCTGACACCTTTTATAATTGTTAAGTTCAGATTGTTAGATAAGGAATGTTCCCAAAGTGGATCTTTTTCAGCTGTCTTTTATTTTCTTTGTGATTATATATGAAGGTAGATGACGTATTTTCTTTTTTTACAGATTTTTGCATGAGTTAGCCCAGATTCCTAATTTTGCTGAACGTGCCCAGTGTATAATCTTCAGATCTGTCTTTTCTGAGGGTATCACCTCCTTGCACAGAAAGGTAGAGATCATCACGCGAGCTTCTAAGGTATGTTTACTGTCTAATTTAAAAGATAGCCTTGTTCTGAAGAGCAAAGGAGAAAGTGGGAGAGACCACTTTAGTGCCATTCTAGAAACCTTTTTGGACTCATATTAAATGTTTTTCTAAGTGTAAATTTATCTTGCCCAAGTGTGTGTGTGTGTGTGTGCACACGCGTGTGTGTGTATGAGAGAGAGGGCGAGAAAAGGAGATGCAGATGGCTGAAGAGGGAGAAGGAGGGAGAAAAATGACGCTTTTACAGATTGCTTCTAAAAATCTCTGAATATCTTCCAAAGTACATACTGGCCACTAAAAAACAATCTAAATAGCATGGTCTGTTTCCTGTTTTACAATTTGGATTGCAGAAGAGATTTTGCTTTAGATCCATGCATTTGATCATATGAAATGTGTCAACCTAATAAGAGGATTCTAGACACTTGATAAGTGAAATAAATGACTGACAATGAGTCATTGGCAAATAAGTATTTGCTGGCTTTACTACACTGGTGTTCATTATAAGGTTAACTTGTAGCACCTGGCTTTTTCTCACAGTTGACCCATGCTCTTAAGGACACATTATTCCTCCCCACAAATACTGTAGTACTTTGTTCCTTATTTGGAGGCATGATTTTTTTTCCCACTAAGATACGAGATATTTCAATAGAGAATAAATATTACCAAACTATAATTATACACTCACTAATAATACCTGACAGGCAGGAGCAGAAAATGCCTGGAGTTGCATTGTTCTTTCTTTCTTTCTTTCCTTTTTTTTTTTTTTTTTTTTTTTGAGACAGAGTCTCACTCTTCTTGCCCAGGCTGAAGTGCAGTGACGTGATCTCGGCTCATTGCAACCTCTGCCTCCAGGGCTCAAGCGATTCTCTTGCCTCAGCCTCCCAAGTAGCTGGGATTACAGGTGCCTGCCATCAAGCCCAGCTAGTTTTTGTGTTTTTAGTAGAGACGAGGTTTTACCATGTTGGCCAGGCTGGTGTTGAACTCCAGACCTCAGGCAATCCGTCCACCTCGGCCTCCCAAAGTGCTGGGATTACAGGCGTGAGCCACTGTGCCCAGCCGTCACTTTTTTACCCTGAAATAAAGGGGGATAAAAGGTGAATTAAGACTATAAAGAAAAGAAGTTTCAATTGGAAAATTGTAATTGAGGTAAAAAATAAATAAAAGGACAAACAAATGAGACAGGGAGCCAAAGAAAATCCTAAGCAGCTTGAAATTGTAAAAGTTAATAGACATATAGCAAGCACTTAATAAATGTAAGTTGAATAAATTTATTAAAGATGGCCTACTGCCTTAAAATGCATTATTGAAGTTTACCTCTGAAAATTATATCCAGGGATAAAGAAGAACATACTTCTTCTATATCTGCTCTGCATTTAACTATATTGGTTATATAGATAAATAGTCCTGAAATACATCCTCAAAAGGTAAACCCCTTTCTACCTTGAAGTCATCAAAGGTTAAGCCTTACTCTATATACCAACTCCTTTTTTACAACTTCTGCTTTAAAATAAGTATTAAAAATTAAACTGGCTGAAATGAAAATATAAAACCAATAGTTAATCCTCATGTGTTAAAACGTGCACTGTTTATAATTAATTTGTTGAGTAGGTAGAAAAAATGGCTGTTAATGTGTTTGTAAAGACACTTACGGCTTAGTACAGTGTGGTTTTCATTTCACCAACTGTTAATTCTGTTGTTACCAAGCCTCCCGACAGCGCTACTGAGCACTCGGTAAATATTTGTTATTGAGGGAACATGGGTACATTTGGAGTTCAGCTCTGTAACAATTGGTGTTTGCCATCACAGGGTTTGCTGCACATGAAGAGTGTGAAGGATATTTTAGCTCTCATTCTGGCTTTTGGAAATTATATGAACGGAGGAAATAGGACTCGGGGACAAGCCGATGGATATAGCTTAGAAATTCTGCCCAAACTCAAGGATGTCAAAAGTCGGGTATCTATTTTTCATAATAAGTTTCCATGATCTGCCATTATTTTCTTTCTTTACCTTTAATTTTAAAAAACGTATTCCAGAATGTTCCGTTTATCTCTCTCCTCCCCTTAACAGCAATCATTTATATTAGAGCGTGCGGTTTTTTTTTGTTTCTTTTCACTTTTGAATAAAGAGGTTTTTTTTTCACATTAGACCTTATTTTCAGTGACCCAATTCGCATCTTCGTGTGCTCTGACATACACAATTAGGTATTGAACTGCTACTCAGTGAGAGAACAAAATAGTACCAGGATCCTGCAAAGGCTGGAGGCTGTTTGGGTTTAGTGTTGGCTACTAGTAGTATACTCATTCCTGAAGGGCAGAGCCATATTGAATCACCAATTTTTTGCCACAACAATTGGGCTGGGGTCTACTGTCAAGCTCTCTGAGCCTGGTTATCCCTTGGCTCCACACCCTGCGGAGCTACCTCTTTAGAAACAACCAGCCCGTATCTAGGCGTCCCATGGGGAGCGGGGGTGCGGGGAGGGGAAACACACACAGGCAAATTAGAATTAGACCCCAGTGAACAGGACACAAAGGCTGCCTTGTGGGAGGGCCTGCTCCCCCCGCGGCCTCCCGGGGCCATAAAGTGGCGTGGTGCTGCCCTTAAGCTGGCCTGGATTGTTTTTCACACCATTAAGAACACACATTTTTTGAAAGATGGGAAGGGAGGGGTGCTTTTCTGTTCTAGGCCCTGGTTCCCTTCAGCACTCCCTACCCCCTCCTGTCTTGGCTTTATGCCAGAAAATACAAGGAGACAATGGTTTTTGTTTGTTTTAGCCATTATTTCAGAAGTTTGAGGGATTGTCTGTTTGTTGTTCCCCAATCAGGATAGTGTCATTTCTTTATGTAGCCGGCATAATAAATGGATGGGATAAAGCAGAGGAAGGAAAACCTGCCAGCATCGAAGAGAAAGCCAGTTTTCACAAATCAGAAGTTTCTCAACCTGAGATTTTCATCTCTCAACCATGTAACATGACGGTTTCATGGGAATGATTTTCATGTACATTTCTCTTTTAAACCTAGGATAACGGGATTAATCTGGTGGATTACGTTGTTAAGTATTACCTGCGTTACTATGATCAGGTAAGAAATGGCATTACGTGGAAACCTCTCAACTCTTACTCATTGTTGGCGTTCATATGTTGTATGATGGATAGTTGGATGGATGAATTGCAAGCCCAACATAGAATATGAGAGCTCTCCAGCTTGTTTTACAGATGAGCACACTGAAACCAAGAGAGTTTAGTTGACTTATGGAGAGAAGCGTTATTCAGTGGTGTAAATCTACTAAGTCTCAATCGACTGTATAACACAGCTTCAGGCCGGGCACGGTGGCTCAAGCCTGTAATCCCAGCACTTTGGGAGGCCAAGACAGGCGGATCACGAGGTCAGGAGATCGAGACCATCCTGGCTAACATGGTGAAACCCCGTCTCTACTAAAAAATAACAAAAAACTAGCCGGGCGAGGTGGCGGGTGCCTGTAGTCCCAGCTACTCAGGAGGCTGAGGCAGGAGAAGGGTGTAAACCCAGGAGGCGGAGCTTGCAGTGAGCTGAGATCCGGCCACCGCACTCCAGCCTGGGCGGCAGAGTGAGACTCCGTCTCAAAAAAAATAAAAAATAAAAAAAAATAACACAGCTTTAGAGAGACCCCTAGTTGTCTCATGCTTTATGGTCAGAT
This sequence comes from Rhinopithecus roxellana, assembly GCF_007565055.1. Lineage (NCBI taxonomy): Eukaryota > Metazoa > Chordata > Mammalia > Primates > Cercopithecidae > Rhinopithecus > Rhinopithecus roxellana. Next base: position 75,258,173 of record NC_044553.1, on the reverse strand, counting down.
TGTGAGGTTCTCTGTGGAATCTAGATCCACTCAGTAATTGGTTATAGTTGAAACTGTATTTGGATGATACAGAACAAAATAGGAAAGTTAAGACTCAGTAATACCCAATATTTTATCAGTAATGAATCTATGAACAGGCTGAAGACGTAGAATTTGAAAAATCCTTCTTTTCTGCTTAGAGGCCTTTTGCAATTAGAAACAAACATTTCTGTGTGAGTCCGTCTGAGCAGAATTTTCTATTTTATTCCTTTTTGTTAAATTGAGAACAAGACGTTGTAATTTTGAGAAGAAAGAGGTACTGTTGTAAGACATTAAGAAATACCGCGATCAATATGAGTGGTAAAAGTCTCAAAGTAAATGCTGACAGGACTCCTGCTTTACCATCCATGTAAGCAGAATTGTTCCTAGGCATCGAGGGAAGAATGGTAAAGATCCCAGGGCCTTTCAATAGGCCTACAGTTTCATCCAGAAGACAAGTGAGGCACTGATGAACTCCATAATACTGTCTTCTACCCTCCTGGTGGGCTTGTCTAACTCTTTTCAATATACCTGTAGCCAGGCTCATCATTTCCCCCTCCCCAAACTTTCCCCTGATTTCTGTTAAGAATATCATAGTTTTTGATAGTTTTTGGTCATTCAGGCATGAAACCTTGTCCTTCTCTGGCTCCTCTCTGTCCTTCCACTGAGTTTGTTTCTGATGTCCGTCCTTGTTTTGTTTTGTTTTGTTTTCCTGCAGACCTCAGCTTACCCAGGTTTTAAGATCACTCATCTGGAGAATTTCAGTTGCTTTCCAGCTCAGCTCTATCTCTAGGTTCTACCACTCTAGGCCATCCCACACCCTCTTTACACAGCTCTGATCATATTGTTTTTCTACCCAAAACAGAAGTGACTCCCCATTTTCAAGTGAATTAAGACTCTACCAGTTTAATTCCAATCTTTTACAACGTTGCTTTTATTACTTTCCCTCTACACGTATTCTGTGATCCAACTCAAGACCTGATGTTTTCCACACACACCCTGTGCTTTCTTACTAATGTGTTTTTTACTTCTGATGTTCTCCCTAACTGAAAGTATCTTTGTCTCTAGCCTTTTTATAAAACTTCCCTTTTTTCTCATTACTCCTCTCTGGAAATAATAAATTTAAAGATTTTTTGGGAAAAATTTCCCAGTAGCATTACCAATATATATGTGTTATAGACTTAACCAGAAAAGTACAGACCTTTGTGAATAAATTTATGTAATTTTACTGAAAGTCATAAAATTTAAAAACATAGAGTGAAGAAAAGAAAAACCCAATTTTAAAAAATTGGGTAATGGGCCGGGCGCGGTAGCTCACACCTGTAATCCCAGCACTTTGGGAGGCCGAGGTGGGCGGATCACGAGGTCAGGAGATCGAGACCATCCTGGCTAACACCGTGAAACCCCGTCTCTACTAAAAATGCAAAACATTAGCCGGGCGTGGTGGCGGCGCCTGTAGTCCCTGTTGGGAGGCTGAGGCAGGAGAATGGCGGGAACCCGGGAGGCGGAGCTTGCAGTGAGCCGAGATCGCGCCACTGCACTCCAGACTGGGCGACTGAGCAAGACTCTGTCTCCAGCTTTGTTCCTATGTAAAACCATTTTTGGTGAGAGATGGCAAAATGCCTTGGTAATGACATTATGAGTTGACCAAGAGTTTCAGAAATACCAGTTAATCATCATCTCAACTCCAAAATGAAATAAATGGCTGTTAGTAGATTTTCTCCTTTTGTGAATTCATGTCCAACTGTTTCCACCCATTTTCGTTTATACCCCTTTTGAGACTCTGTCTCAAAAAAAAAGAAAAAATTGGGTAATGGGCTTGAATAGACATTTCTCCAAATAAGACAAACAAATAGCCAACAGCTGCCAACATCACTAATCGTCCAGGGAAATGCAAATCAAAACCACAGCAAATCAAAATCCCATAGGATGGGAGCCTTTTAGGATGACTGTTAATAAAAACCAAAACCAAAACCCTACCACACGGAAAATAGCAAATGTTGACAAGGATGTAGAAAAAATGGAACCAGTTAGTACCATTGGTGGGAATATAAAATGGTGGAGCTGCTATGGAAAACGGTAGGGAATTTCCTCAAAAAATTAAAAATAGAACGACCGTGTGATCAGACAATCTCATTTCTGGGTATTTGTCCAAAATAATTGAAACCAGGATCTCAGAGAGACATTTGCCCTCTCGTATTCATTGAAACATTGTTCACAATAGCTAAGATCTGGAAACAATCTAAATGTCTGTCAATAGATGAATAGGTAAAGAAAATGCGTATATGTACTAGGGAATATTATTCAACTGTAAAAAAGAAATAAATTCTGTCATATGCTGCAATGTGGGTCAGCCTTGAAGACATTATGCTAAGTGAATATAATCCAGTCACAGAAGGGCACATACTGCTTGATTCCACTTACATGAGTATCTATAGTAGTCAAACCGAAAGGAACAGAAAGTAGAATGAATGATGGGGGAATGGGGAAATGGAGAATTGAGGATATGAAGTTTCAGTCATGTAAGATGAAAAAGTTCTAGAGATTTGTACAAGAATGTGCTTATGGCTAACAATACAGTACACTTAAAAATTTAAGAGAATAGATACCATGTTATATGGGATTTTTTTGTTTGTTTTTTACCACGATAAGCAGTGGCACTATGTCCTCTGTTGGAAGTACCAGTCAAAATTCTAATCAACCTTAGAAGTTGACAAAATAATTTTAAATATTGTATAGAAAAATAATTAGACAAAAATTTGACCAGGATTTAAAAATGAAAACAGAATCATTTACATATTCTAATATAGAGCTATAATAATTAAAAGTGTAGAATGGTAGAATAACATCAAAAATCTTGAACATGAAAAAGAAATCTCAGAAATGGATCTAAATAAATATGTGATAAAAGAGAAATTTAAAGTAATTGGGAAGAAGAAGAAATTCAGTTATCTCCTAGACCTCATACCAGAGACCAGAGCAAATTTTTAAAGAACAAAAGAGTTAAGTGTAGAAATAAACGAAAAATAAAATCAGTAAGACATGACAAAAGTGTAGGTAAATACTGATTTTGAAGTAGCAAAATCCTTTCAAAGTGTTCAGTCTAAGGCAGAAACCATAAAAGGTGAGAATGATAACTTTCAATACATAAAACTAAAAAACTTTAATTCCTAATTATAATTTTAAAATACTTTAGTATCTCAAAGATGACTTAAAACCAATCAAAATAACATACTGGGAAAAGGTTTACAGCATAATAGACAATGAACTCTTGAGAATTAAGAAAAAAAAAACCTCCTTCCTTATTTTAAAAAAATGGCAAAATATATCACAGGCAATTTACAAAATAGAAGACATAAATTGCCAACTAGATATATAGAATTAGCACTGTAAATTGATCAAACCTTTCTCAGGACTGTCATATATGGTAAATCAGGTTATTCTGTGTTTAAGATCTCTAAGTCAAATGGGACTCATATCTAGCCTGCCCTTGATTCACCAAATTATATATCCTATAAAGGGCACACTTAAAAAAAATTCACATAAAGATGCCATGTGCTTGTCAATCTGTTTGCCCAGAAAGCTGTTGCTATCTACAGGGAACACACTTTCCTAATTTATACATATATGCTTTATGGGCAAGCAAGGTTGTGGGTTTGTTTGTTTGTTTTTCTCTTTTTGTTTTCCTTTTTCCCCCATTTTTTCATTTTTTTCCTTTTCTTTTTTCTTCATGTCAGACAGGTCCATATCATAACAAGGTTCGATGGTGGCGCATCTCACACACTCATACGAACACCCAGTCCATCCCACTCATGAGCTACAAAAGGATCCAAAGCAAGGTTTTCCACCTTTCTGTATCAAAAGTCCTAGAAATATGTGTAACCTTTTAAAAAATGTCTACCCTAAGAAAACAACTAAGGATTTAATGACTATTTGCTTATAATAGCTTACAATAGCAAAATATTGGAAAAATTTTGGTAGGTGTACAATGATAGAGACCAAGGTCGAATAAATTATTCTAGAGTCACACACTGGAATAATATACTCCCGTGGAGAGCGTGTAGGAGAGAATGTAGTGGTATTAGAAAATATTTTTGATCTGTTTCTAATTTACAAGCATGCGTTTCAAAATAACATCCAGTATAATACCCAATATGTAATAGATAAATATAAATACACACAACCACACAGAAAAACCTGAAAAAAATACGTTAAAATGTTTCTTTCTGGATGTTAGGATTGTAAGGGTTTTTTTTTTTTTTTTTTTTTTACTGTCTTCTGTCTTTCCATTACTAAACATAATGAACATCCCTTTTGTAAAAGGGAAAAAAGATACAGTGAAAAATAACTAAGTCTGATCTTACACGACCTTTCTATGAGGTCGTTGCTAACATCCTGATCTTTGAAGGAAGGCTTTGAAGCCCTCACCTTTGAAGCCTGGAATTACTTTATTTGAATCTCTCTCAAGATGCCTCTTATTCTGCCTTGTATGTGTTTATGAGGAATTACCTATTATCTTGACATTGGTTCTTGAGGTTCAGAATTCACTGTTGTCTCTCTCTCTCTCTCTTTTTTTTTTTTTTTTTTTTTTTTTTTTTTTTTTTGTTTGAGATGGAGTCGTGCTCTGTTCTGTTGCCCAAGCTGCAGTGCAGTGGTGCAATCGGCTGACTGCAACCTCTGCCACCCAGGTTCAAGCAATTCTCGTGCCTCAGCCTCCCGAGTAGCTGGGACTACAGGCGTGCACCACTACGCCCAGCTAGTTTTTTTGTATTTTTAGTAGAAACGGGGTTTCACTATGTTGGCCAGGCTTGTCTCGAACTCCTGACCTCAAGTGATCCACCCACCTTGGCCTCCCAAAGTGCTGAGATTACAGGTGTGAGCCACCATGCCTGGCCATTGTCTCTTTTTTATCGTTTGTAATACAGGTGTCTGATAAAACTTGCTGAACTGGATGTAATGTTAATATTCACAAATGTGGAATTCAAGTGGCATCTGTAAAGAACTAGATATGAGGAGATGAGAGCTGTTTTCTGGTGGAGTGAGGAAGGTGTGTTTAGCTTCAGGAAATTAAGAAGTTGCAGCAAGCACATAAGCACGTACCCTAGGTTTTGACAGCAAGTACTAGTGTGGCAGAAGAGTTATCCTGAAGAATCTTTGAGGGTGACATTTCTAACCCTAGGTTGGCATGGTAGTGCCTACTTCAGCCAAGTCAGATGCATCGTGTGGGAAGGCTGAAATTTGCCTGTGGAATATAGTTGTGGGTGAAAAGAACTGAACCCAGTGGAATCAACTTCACAGAGGAAAATCTTACATTGAGAACAGTTTCAAACATGGGATGGCCCAGTCTAGAAAAAATAAGCCCACATTAGTGTGGTGCTCTTCTGGCTTTTACTGTGCAAAATGCATTTCTCTCAACAAGAGTGTAGAATTATGTGATTTATGAAACTAGCCCTTTCCTCTAGGAGCCTAAGTGATGATTTTTGTGGTTAGTGGTGATGAGCAATTAGCTAAAGAAAGGTGACTCCTGCTCCCTGCTTCCTTCTTCTTATGCCTGGTTTTTGGTCCAAGTCTTGGTCTGTGAAATTTAGAGAAACCCATGTAGAGTCATGCCTTTTGAACTCTGATTAAGCAGCGTTCATAAGAGCTGCTACCAGCCTGATACGTTCATCAACATACGTTCCTCTTTTTCTAGCATGTGTGCACACACAAACACACACACAATCAAAACTGAGACTGAATCTGGTAAAGTTTTGAAAAATAGAAAGAGATACTATGTCTGAGTTCTTCTAGTGTAGATTAGCATGGAGCTTCGTAGTGAGGATCTTAGATGTTGTTCCATCTTGGCACTCAGACGAGAGTACTACTTCTGTTTTAAAGTATTAAAATAAGTATATGAAGATGAGAGGAAAAAAGTACATTGTGTCTAATAAAATGAAGAAAACTACCATATCCTGGCATTCCTAATGAAGTTAGTGGCCTTAAGGAGGAAGGGTCAAGAGGATTCCTGAAACCACAAGAAAACATAGTGATAAATTAGATGTCTCCTGCTAAAGGTACATACATCTCAGAACCATGTTTTATAGGCCCTCTGTAGTAGTGCCCATCAACCAAAAATAAAGCTTATTGATATGCCAGGTGTTGTTTACTATACCAAGAACAAGACACAGTTTCTGCCTCTGAGGTGTTTAGAGTCTAGTGGGGAAGATGTACAAGATAACATGGCAATTTAAAAATTAGTGGTGATCGCATGTTCTCACTCATAGGTGGGAACTGAACAATGAGATCACTTGGACTCGGGAAGGGGAACGTCACACACCGGGGCCTATCATGGGGAGGGGGGAGGGGGGAGGGATTGCATTGGGGAGTTATACATGATACAAATGATGAATTGATGGGTGCTGACGAGTTGATGGGTGCAGCACACCAACATGGCACAAATATACATATGTAACAAACCTGCACGTTATGCACATGTACCCTGGAACTTAAAGTATAATAAAAAATAAAGAAATAAAAAATAAAAAAAAAAACAGATATACAAGAAAAAAAAAATTAGTGGTGATACATAAACTAGAAAACCTAGAAGAGATGGATAAATTCCTGGAAAAATACAATCCTCCTATCTCAAATCGGGAAGAATTAGATACCGTGAACAGACCAATAACAAGCAGCAAGAATTAAACGATAATTTTAAAATTGCCAACAAAAAAAGGTCCAGGACCAGATGGATTCACAGCAGAATTCTACCAGACATTGAAAGAAGAATTGGTACCAATCCTTTTGACCCTATTCCACAAGATAGAGAAAGAGGGAACCCTCCCTAATTCATTCTATGAAGCCAGTGTCACCCTGATACCAAAATCAGGAAAGGATATAACCAAAAACGAAAACTACGGACTGATGCCCTTGTTGAACATAGATGGTAACATCCTTAACAAAATGCTGGCTAACCGAATCCAACAATATATCAAAAAGATAATCCACCATGATCAAGTGGGTTTCATACCAGGGATGCGCGGATGGTTTAACATATGCAAGTCAATAAATGTGACACAGCACGGAAACAGAATTAGGAACAAAAATCACATAATCATATCAATAGATGCAGAAAAAGCATTCATCAAAATCCAGCATCGCTTTATGATTAAAATTCTCAGCAAAATCTGCATACAGGGGACATATCTCAATGTAATAACAGCCATCTATGACAAGCGCCCAGCCAACATAGTACTGAATGGGGAAAAGTTGAAAGCATTCCCTCTGAGAACTGTAACAAGACAAGGATGCCCACTCACAGCACTCCTCTTCAACATAGTACTGGCAGTCCTAACCAGAGCAGTTAAACAAGAGAAAGAAAGAAAGGGTATCCAGATCAGTAAAGAGGAGGTCAAATTGTCACTGTTGGCTGACGATATGATTGTTTACCTTGAAAACCCTAAAGACTCCTCCAGAAAGCTCCTAGAACTGATAAAAGAATTCAGCAAAGTTTCCGGATACAAGATTAATGTACACAAATCAGTAGCTCTTCTATACACAAACAGTGACCAAGCAGAGAATCAAATCAAGAATTCAACTCCTTTTACAATAGCTAAAAATATATATATATATACACACACACACACTTAGTAATATACCTAAGGAGTCAAAGACCTCTGCAAGGAAAACTACAAAATATTGCTGAAAGAAATCATAGACAACACTAACAAATGGAAACATATCCCATACTCATTGATGGGTAGAATCAATATTGTGAAAATGACCATACTGCCAAAAGCAGTCTACAAATTTAGTGCAATCCTCATCAAAACACCACCATCATTCTTAACAGAATTAGAGAAAACAACTCTAGGCCGGGCGCGGCGGCTCACGCCTGTAATCCCAGCACTTTGGGAGGCCGAGGAGGGCAGATCATGAGGTCAGGAGATGGAGACCATCGTGGCTAACATGGTGAAACCCCATCTCTACTAAAAATTAAAAAAAAAAAATTAGCCGGGCGTGGTGGTGGGCGCCTGTGGTCCCAGCTACTCAGGAGGCTGAGGCCTCAGAATGGTGTGAACCCAGGAGGTGGAGCTTGCAATGAGCCGAGATCGCGCCACTGCACTCCAGCCTGGGTGACAGAGCGAGACTCCATCTCAGAAAAAAGAAAAAACAATTCTAAAATTCATATGGAACCAAAAAAGAGCCCACATAGCCAGAGCAAGGCTAAGCAAAAAGAAATTTGGAGGCATCAACACTACCTGATGTCAAGCCATACTATAAGGCCATACTCACCAAAACAGTGTGGTACTGGTATAAAAATAGACACGTAGAATAGAATAGGGATGGAATTCTATGTGGAACAGAATAGAGAAACCAGAAATAAACCCAAATACAGCCAACTGATCTTCGACAAAGCGAACAAAAACATAAAGTGGGAAAAGGACACCCTTTTCAACAAATGGTGCTGGGGTAACTGGCTAGCCACATGTAGGAGAACGAAACCGGATCCTCATCTCTCACCTCATAGAAAAATCAACTCAAGATGGATTAAGGACTTAAATCTAAGACTTGAAACTAAAAATTCTAGAAGATTACAGTAGATGTTGGCTTAGGCAAGGATTTCACGACCAAGAACCCAAAAGCAAATGCAGTAAAAACAAAGATAAGTAATTGGAACTTAAACTGAAGAGCTTTTGCACCTCAAAAGGAACAGTCAGCAGAATAAACAGACAACCTACAAAGTGGAAGAAAATCTTCACAATGTATACATCTGACAAAGGACTAATATCCAGAATCTACAATGAGCTCAAATCAGTAAGAAAAAAACAATCTGATCAAAAAGTGGCGTAAGTACATGAATAGACAATTCTCAAAAGAAGATATACAAATGGCCAGCAAACATACGAAAAAATGCTCAGCATCACTAATGATCAGGGAAATGCAAATCAAAACCACAGTGCGATACCACCTTATTCCTGCAAGAATGGCCGTAATCAAAAAACAGATGTTGGCGTGGATACAGTGATCAGGGAACACTTCTACACTGCTGGTGGGAATGTAAACTTGTACAGTCAGTATGGAAAACAGTATGGAGATTCCTTAAAGAACTGAAAGTAGAACTACTATTTGATCCAGCAATCCCACTACTGGGTATCTACCCAGAGGAAAATAAGTCATTACATGAAAAAAATACTTGGACACGCACGTTTATAGCAGCGCAGTTCACAATTGCAAAATCATGGAACCAATCCAAATGTCCATCAATCAAAGAGTGGGTAAAGAAACTGTGATATATGTATACAGTGGAATACTACTCAGCCATAAAAAGGAATGAATTAACAGCATTTTCGGAGACCCGGATGAGATTGGAGAGTATTATTCTAAGTGAAGTCACTCAGGAAGGGAAAACCAAACATCGTATGTTCTCACTGATATGTGGGAGCTAAGCTCTGAGGATGCAAAGGCATAGGAATGGTACAATGGACTGTGGGAACTTGGGGATAAGAGTGGGAGAGGGATGAGGGATAAAATACTACAAAGAGGGTACAGTGTATATTGCTTGGGTGATGGGTGAACCAAAATCTCACAAATCACCACTAAAGAACTTACTCATGCAACCAAATACCACCTGTACCCCAATAAGTTATGGTAAAAAAATTAATGGTGATAAATGCTGTGATAATATAAGCATCATAAGCCTTTGGGAAACAGGAGAAACACCCACGTGCTGGGGTTAGGGGGAATCTTTAAGGAAGGACATTTGTTTTAAGACTTACAAGATGAATATGAACAAGGAAGTGTAAGGAGGCACTAGGGAAGGGTCGGAAAGGGACCATTTTATAGACAAAGGCCTAGAAGCCAGAGATCGTGGTCTATTTCATGAAGGTCTAGAGGGAGTTGGAGATAGGGGGAAGGTAGAAATGAGGCCAGAGATGTAGACAGAGGCCAGATCATAAAGTGCCTTGTAAAGCAGTTTTAGAGTTTGGAATTAGTCCTAATGGCAGTAGGGAAGATGGAATGTGAAGGAAAACTGGCAAAGTAGCCTGTGCGGAGAGAGGCATAATTGAAGACTGCCTAAGACATGCAAGATACAAAACTTGCGTTAAACAACTCAGGGAGAAAGCTAGCTAGTCTGGAAAAGATATTTGAGGTTCAGCTTATGTTTCATTGTGCCCTCTCAGCTGAGAATCCTCTATTAGGTATAGCAGTGGAGATTGTTAAAACTATACCCCACCCTGCCCTCAGTCTCCTAAGATAAGCCAAACAACATTTGCAAAACCTTTTCAAATATATTAAGAGTTTTGGGGAAGCCAAGGCTGGAGGATCGCTTGAGCCCAGGAGTTAGAGACCAGCTTGGGCAACATGGTGAGACCCTGTCTCTACAAAAAATTAAAAATTAGCCGGATATGTTGGCACGTACCAGTAGTCCCAGCTAATAGGCTGAACTAGAAGGATCGCTTGGGCCTGGGAGGTCAAGGCTTCAGTGAACCGTGATTGTGTCAGTGCACTCAAGCCTAGGTGACAAAGCAAGGCCCTATCTCCAAAAAAAAAAAACAGTGTATATGTGTATATACACCCATATACAAAGAATTTGATCATGCATAATACACACAGAAGAGCTTTAAGTCACAGAGAAAGGTGAGGAAAGGTGATGGGAGGGTGATTGTATCTTCCATTGCAGTGCCTTCTTATCCAGCACCTTCTGATTCACACCCATTGGCATACCCTAAAGATGACTTGTCTAATTGCTAGCATGTGTAAATCAAACGGGGACTTCAAATGTAAGTACTTTCATGTGTTCCCCTGTTCCATTTTTCATGGGAGTAGAGTGACCAAGATCAGGACAGACCTGACAATTTTCTCTTTGATTCATGAGGCAAAATAGAACCTGGCCCATGCCATAGCCGACCTCATTGCCAATAAGTCCAAAAAGATACCGTGAAAGACAAGAAAGCACTTCAAAGTCTCAAGTCCAAATTTAGGAATAGCAGAGGAGCATTGCTATGATTCTTATTCAGACATCTAATAAAGAAGCTTTTTTTTTTTTTTTCCTTACTGATGCTTTGGAATTTCAACTGAAAGGGACAATTGGGAAGTATAATGTACTTTTGTTTACCATATCTCTTAGGAAGCTGGAACAGAAAAGAGTGTTTTCCCCCTGCCGGAACCACAGGATTTCTTTCTGGCCTCCCAAGTCAAGTTTGAAGACCTCATAAAAGATTTGAGAAAACTGAAGAGGCAACTAGAAGGTAACAGGAACTGTTCTGCTATTATGATAATAGCTAAGACTACTTTTTAAAAATGTTTGAAGAGGATTATTTAGGTCTGGCTCATAGAGTGGGATTGGTGCATAGTTCAGTGATGGTACACCACAGCTTTCACAGAACTTTCTGACTCTACACAGTGTGTAGAGGCACTGTATTTTCAAATTCTTCTCTTTCATTAGTGTTGATCATTTGTTTCTTATATCCATATCTTGTTATATCTACATTTTCTAACATTTAGTAGTTATAACATTATTAATGATAATAGCAGTAACCGTTTACTGGATGCTTACTTTTGTCTCATATAACAATCTTAATAAGCTGGAACTACACCAGCCCCATTTTACAGATGAGAGAAATGAGGCTTAGAGAAGTTATGTTCACACAGCCAGTAAGAGACAGATTTACTGCACTCTGATCAAGTCTAATCAAGTCTATACAATTAAAACACACATTTTCTAGTTTCTCGTTTCTAGAACTCACACATTAGCTAGTTTACTCTGCTGCTTTAAGTATATATATCACACACGTTATACACATACACACATACATGTTTCTGTATGTTTGGTTTATATATGAGTCTAATAATGATGGTAAGACCCACAGTAAACATTCCATTTTAGTTTAATTTGCATTTTTAATTATTCAAAAGAAAATGCTGAAAGCCCCTTTTTGGCTTTTTTAAAGGGTGAAAATATGTCTCACTTGGGCAGGAATTTTCCTTTGGCATTTCTAGAGTCTTGTGTTTTCACTGTGGAGACATCTCCTTGTCCAAGGATATAAATACTTGCCTTGGAGCTTGTATAACTCCAATTGAAGAGCTCTGCGGAGGATTTAGGGAGCGTGTTAATGTGGAAATGGAGCCCAGAGTGCCAGAAGCAGAGCTTGAGGAAATGAAGGGCTTCAACCAGGAATATTTTAACACCAAGACATAAAGTAAACATTTTAAAAATGTTTATTGTGAAAGAGTACTCAGAACCAAAGTCTGAGGCCGAGAACAGCTTGGAAATGGAAGTAAAGTGGGAACGATGTACTCCTGGTGGCAAAGAGAGCCATTTATTTTTACTTTGGGCATAAAACTTACATAGAAAGGATAATGGTTACAAGTGAATATTTTTATCTTGTATATTATTTTTAAAGGAACATGTGGGGGTTTTTTTTCTCCCATTGATGTGGTTGAATGAATTCAACCAAATGGATGCTTCCTTTAGAAATGTGATATGTGAACTTGTCATTATTTTCTCTCTCCTGAAGAACTGGCAGTTGTATCCTTGTTGAAGTTGAGGAGCATGATTACTATTGTAATAAAGCGTAGTAAGCTACTACCTAGCATTTTTGTCTGTCCTTCTCCAGTGGTAGAATTAGGGCCCAGGCTAGTCCTCAGTGTGGCAGCAAGAGTTAGCAATGGCAGAGGAGCTTGTTTGCTCTGTGGCCGTTTCTAAATGCCCATTCCCTCTTGTCTCTTGGCCCCTTGTAAAACCCTTGGCCTGACCTCTCCTGTAGTCTTTGAGCCGAAACTTGATCCCTGTTTGATCTTTTCCCTTCTCCTTCCAGGGGCTGCCTCCCTTTGACGTCCCTGTACGTTTGATGATAAATAGCAAGAGGATAAGAGGAGTGAATTGGGAGGCGAGTGGAGAGGCGAGGGTTCCCCCATAGTGCCTCACTTTGGTATACCTCCTTATGTCTAGGGAGGCTCTGAATTGTCATTCCGGAACCCTCAGTACTCAACTGACACTGTCCTCAGCCAATTTTAAGAAAATACAAGAGCTTTTGAAGCGGGTAGAGCGGCCTTAGGAAAGAAAACTGAACGTTGTCTGTTACTTTTCTTCTTTGTATCGGGCTTCACCAAAACACATGAAGTACCGCAAGGGCAAATGAGGAAGTGACTCCCCCCCCCCCACACACACACGGAATATTTAAACAAAAATGCCCTGCTAATCTTTAGAGATGCCAGTGTTTTCAACACATGAAAGCTACCCAGTAAATATTTAAAGAAAATACACACCGTAGGTTCTCTAATGAATTTCTTGTTCTTCTAAATACCATCTGGCAAGATGGCCAGAATCGTGGCGGTCCGTTTCATCTTACGTTTCCATTCAGGTTTCACCTCCTTTTCCATAAGGCCTTGGTGTGAGCTGAGATTGAATGTTTAATTGAAGAGGACATAATTTTCACACATACAGCAAAGATTTGATGAGGCTTTGAGGTTTATTGTAGCCATTAAAGTGTCGTAGCTGCTGGCAAAATCCCAGAAAATCTCTAAAGCTAAACCAGATGTGATTAGCGAATTTCAAGAAGTATCAGGCCCTAGTTCTCCAGGCAGGCAGAGCCTTTTAGAAAAAAAAAAGAAAAAAAGTATTAACACACCTTAACCTAATGTGAATTAACCCATGGGTATCGGTCATACTAGTGTCACTGATTTAAGTAGAAGTTGTCATTAAGCATCTTTCAGAGAGGCAAGAACTTTGAATAGCATTTTTAGAGCATGGAATTGATCATAGCATCAACTATAAGTTATTGTGTGATTATTATCTTTCAGGTGCTTTATCTCTATCACCCCTTTTAATTCCACAGTGACTTTGTGAGGCAGATATTATTTTTGACTTCTCACAAGATAAGAAAGCTGAAGTTTGTGGTGCTCAAGTAATTTGCCAATGTTTCAGAGGTAATGATCTAGCCAAGTTTTGAAATAGACATGACTCTAAGGCATGTGTTGAGTACATATCCCGCCTCTGACCCAGAAGTCACTGTATCTGATGATCAGACAGTTTGGCATTCAAAATGTGAAGCCTCACGAAGAAAAAAATTAGAGTGACTGAACACATGTACACAAGCATGCAGACGTGTGCACACGCTCACAAAACCACATATGTAGACTGTCAGATCAGATAGAGTCACAGGAAGGAACGTGCTTTGGGTTGGAATTGGAAGGCGGAAGAAGTCCAGGTAGATGGATTGTCAAATAGACATACAAACAGGCACATTACATAGGACTAAGATCAAGCTTTGGGTTCAGATGTGTACATTTTACTGGTTCAGTGAAAGTAACACCTTGTCAAGTAGCATAATCATAGAAAGTATTCCCTTTCTCACCTGTAAAACTGGACAGTTATAGGACCTGCATCATAGGAAATAATGTCTGCACAGTTTCTTAGTGAGGGCAGCTTCAATAAAGCTGATTAAGGGCATGTACCTTTTACTGGGAAGTGCAGCCAGTGTTGCTGAGAGGCCAGCTGGCTGTGTTTGTGGAGTATCTAATTCACAGAGCACTCGTGCTTGCTTCTCTACATTGTCAAGAGAGAACCAAGTTCTTGGGAACATGTTCCATATTGTTTATTGCTATGCATCCCTTAACAAGACAGTAATTTCAATGTCCCTGATACTGTGAAGTTGTAAGAAATAATTGGGAAAACACAAACAATGGCAATAGTTACTTTCATTCTTCCTCTTTGTTCTTGCTTGCTGGCTGGAACTCTCAGGGTATTCTTACCCACCCATATGTGGTAGGCAGAATAATGCCCCCCAAAGATGTCCAACCCTAATCCCTAGAATCTGTGAATATGTTGCCTTACATGGCAAAAAGGGACTTTGCTGATGTTGACATGGGGAGATTATCCTGGACCGTCCAAGTGCGCCTAATCTAATCACATGAATCTTTAAAGTCAATCTCTAAACACTGAAGACTTTCCCTGGCTGTGATCAGAGGGAGACATAACGACATAAGAATGATCAGAGAGATGTAATGTCGCTGGCTTTGAAGATGGAGGAAGTGGGCCATGAGCCAAGGAATGTGGGAAGCCTCTGGAAGTGGAAAAGGCAAGGAACAGATTCTCCCTAGAGCCTCTAGGATGGGAGTACAGCCCTGTCAACACCTTGAGTTTAGCCTGTGAGTCCCATGTCAGACTTCTAACATATAGAACTATAAGGTGATATATTTGTGTTGTTTTAAGTCTCTTAAGTTTGTGCTAATTTATTATAGTAGCAATCAGAAACTAATATACCAAGGAGTGGATTCTTCTTTCTAATAATTGCACCAGTTAATACCAGAGACACACACACACACACACACACACACATACACACACACAAACACACACACATACACATGCGCGCATGCACAGCATTGCTGAAACTGTAGATGTAGGATTCCTCAAATAGTAGCACTCAAAAATATTACATGAAATGTGAACTGCAACTGTTGCTCTCTGAAAGAGTCTGTGATCAAATAAACCTGGACGTGCTCTGTACGAAAATCCTATCCTAGGGATTCAAAGTACATGAGCTTATTGAAGCCCCTGGGAAGTTCTGTAGTTAAAAAAAAAGTTTAATGCTGTTTAAAACAGCATTTCCTAACTTAAAGCATGAAACATTGGCTTGCTTTCTTTTCCCTTTCATTGTATACTTAGTAATATTTTACAGAACATAAGTTGTGTGAAAGGTGCTTTAAGAAGAAAGGATGTTAATTGTACTAGCAACACAGTTGTTGGTAAAATGATCGTTACTGGGTCCTGCCTGCAGGAGTCAGGATCCCCAGTAACATAGGGAAGGGCAGGGCTGACTTAGCAGAAACAAGGCCACATGTCATTTACCTACCACTTGATCTCATTCTTTTTGGTTTTTTGATTTTTTAGTTTTTGAGATAGGTTCTTGCTCTATTGCCCAGGCTTGAGTGTAACAGCACAATCATGGCTCACTGAAACCTCAATATTCTGAGCTCCAGCGGTCCTCCTACCTCAGCCTCCTGAGTAGCTGGGACTACAGATGTATGCCACCACACCCAGCCAATTCTGTAAATTAAATTTTTTGTAGACACAGGGTCTCACTGTGTTGCCTAGGCTAGTCTCAAGCGATCCTCCTGCCTTGGCCTCCCATAGTGCCAGGATTATGGGCATGAGCCACCACTAGGCCTGATCTTACCCTTAATCGGTTTTGTTTTCATGTTGATTTGGGGTTATGTGTGATGTCCTTCTCTCTTCCTATTACTGCAGTTGATCAAGAGTTGACTATGAGTAGGAAGGAGGAATGCTAAGAACTGGTGTTGCTAATTTAATAGATATTCAAGTTTCTTAAGTTATTGTGGGAGGGAAAAGGGTTCCTCCTGCTTTTCAGCCAGCTTTTGATGCAAGTTTGCCTCGTCACCATCCTCTTTGATTCTGGCTTCTTACAGCCATGCTGGCTGTTGTTCCGTCAGGAATCAATGTATCTGTCCACTCTGACGAAAGTCTGGTCTTTGCCTGAGTCCGTCAGTACTATTGGGACCCAAAGAGAATTTAAGAAAGTGTTTCCTGTTGATATTATCTTAGGAAGCAAGATGGTTCTTCCTTACTCTTAGGGTTGTCAAATTTATTAAAATTCAGGAGGCCCAATACTTTTCTTTCAGGGTTTTTTTTTTAATATAAGTGTATCTCAAATATTGCACGGTACACACTTTCACTAAAAAATTTTTTCTTTTTTTTTTTTTTTTTTTTTTTGAGACGGAGTCTTGCTCTGTCGTCCAGGCTGGAGTGCAGTGGCCGGATCTCAGCTCACTGCAAGCTCCGCCTCCTGGGTTCACGCCATTCTCCTGCCTCAGCTTCCCGAGTAGCTGGGACTACAGGCGCCGCCACCTCGCCCGGCTAGTTTTTTGTAGTTTTTAGTAGAGACGGGGTTTCACCGTGTTAACCAGGATGGTCTCGATCTCCTGACCTCGTGATCCGCCCGTCTCGGCCTCCCAAAGTGCTGGGATTACAGGCTTGAGCCACCGCGCCCGGCCAAAAATTTTTTCTTATCTCAAATTCAAATTTAACTTGGTGTACTATTTTTTTATCTGGCATGTCTGTAGAGAATCTAAAAGCAATTACAAAGTCAACTAGAAGTCGGTTCATTTTTTATTATCACCATGCACTGGCAATCCTAAACAATGCCAGCAATAAAATTCTCCTCCCTGCCAGTGTAGACAGTGGACAAAGGGTCTATAAATATGGTGAAGGGTGTGGCGTGTGTCCATTTCCACCATCACCGATGGCAACACTTACCATTGAATTCGCACTTAATACCAGCAGGTTT
The DNA here is from genome assembly GCF_007565055.1 of Rhinopithecus roxellana. Lineage (NCBI taxonomy): Eukaryota > Metazoa > Chordata > Mammalia > Primates > Cercopithecidae > Rhinopithecus > Rhinopithecus roxellana. The sequence continues at coordinate 75,240,867 of NC_044553.1, read as the reverse complement.
GCTTACATCATTTCTGTTTCTTAAAACTCCTTCGAAGTAAGTGTTATTACCTGCATTGGTACAGTAAGGAAGTGGAAGTTACTTTGCTGCTATTGGCAAGGCTGAAATTTGAAACAGGTTTATCTCTGCCGTACTTTGTTCTTTTACAGTTTGCAGGCTCACCCTGAAAGCACCAACAATGTGATCCAGAATGATTAAGTTTGAAGAATAAGCCCCACTTAGTTCTGTGGCTCATCTTCTAAAGGGACGACGGATAAAAATTGGATTGAATTCAGGCTTTCTCTTGTTTCTACCTACAACCACTCAACTCATCTGCCTATTGTAGTCTCTCGCCTTCCACCTCCTGCCTGTCAATATTTTTCAGTTTCTCTGACTCCCTCTCTGTCTCTCTGACATTGACCTAGCCTCTGTTTTATTCCTTCATGACCCAAAAGAAAGCATACTAGTCTGATGTGGCTAGCTGAACTCATAGCAGAGGACTAAAGGGCCACCCCTAGGCAACCTACAAGGTTTTGTTATCTCTTCCATGTGTGGAAGTTACACGTATTGGGCTCCTGATGTGGATGAGAAGATAAGGGAATTTTCCAACACTTGTCAAGTCACATAACAGGGTGAACTGTGCTTCCTGTGCTCAGGACCAGCCCTGACCCTGCAGAACAAATGACCTCTGCCACCTGGTGTCATCAAGGGGCTTTCCCTCCATGAGAGTTTAAGTGCTTCTTGTAAGAGGAAAAAAGACAAAAATTAGATCTTGTCATAAGAGTGAAAATTTTCTTTAATTACTAATTAAAACATGTCCCATAAACAATAATATGGCTCTAATAAGGGGGAAAAGTCACTTTGGAAACCTTTTGGAGGACTTTGGCAGAAATATCGTTGATTGAACACTCATCTAGGACTGAAGACTCATGTAGAATTTCAGTTCCTTTTGAAAATTTCTAGAACGATAGTAGAATTCTTTAAAAAGAATCAGTTTAGAAGCATAGAGAGAACCATAAAATTTTTGAAACTCAAAAACAGATGGATACATGATAAATGAATTAATCAAACAAGAAAGCTGAATTCTAATCCAGGAGTGATAGGAGGTGAGAAGCAATCCAACTTTTACTGTAAGACTTATACGTACCATAAGTTTGTGCATATTTATACAAATATGCAAAAAGTCATATATATGTACATAAATAGTCATTTAAGAAAATTTCTAAAAATGTTGGATGTGAGTTCCTAATTTTAAAAGGCCTAAAAATGTTTTAATGTTTTAATAGTGTAAATCTGTTTTACTCCCCCGTCTTTGATTAATATACAAAAAATATGCAAAAACAAAAAACCCACAGTGAAATGAAGCTTTGTGAATGGCAGTTAAGTTTCAGTGGCAGAGGCTGGTGTGTTGAAAGTAACACTGAACTAGGATTTAGGATACATAAGTTTAAAGTGAATTCTGCTGCTTACTAACCATGTGATATTTGACTAATATGGGGAAGTAAAACAGATTTATACTATTACTAGAATATTTAAGAATACTTAGGACAAAAAGGAAAGATCACCCTGTTCTAGAAGTAGGTGGGATATAGGGATAGATCACACACACAGAGTCAGGAAACAGACTGACTTCAGACTTTTTAATAGCATTACTAAAAGCTACAAATGCATCAGGATTCTGAAGAAAAATTATTCCCAGTCCAGAACCTTATATCCACCAAAGTATTAGTCAAATATAAGGACAGATTTAAAACATTTTGAGACATGCAATTTCTCAAAAAACTTATTTCCCATAGAGTTATCTTCAGGATGCTACTAGAGAAAGTGCTTTCCCATTAAAGAGGAAGACATAGGTCACAGGAAATAGAAATTCCAATGGAGAAGGAAGGTGAATGGAGCCTCCAGCATGGAGAAAAAGCCCAGGATGACAGCCAGACACTGAAAGAAAACATTTCAGATTTGATTAGGTCAAAGGAATATTGGAGAAGATTCTCAAGGAATATGCAATTAATGCATCTAATATATCTGAATGTTTGGACAAGAGATTTTATACAACTAGTAACAAGTGTGAGGTTCATTTAACGCTAAGTTCATAGAAAACAAACTAAATCAGAAAAAAAAATTCTGAGAGCAAGTGTGAGAGAAAGGGGAAATGTGCGGAAAATGTGGAATGATCAGAGTTTACATGTCTCAGCTGGGACTGCGAGTTGTTTTTGCAGAGTCACAATAATGTCAACACCAAACGCTAGTCTAACCAAGTCATGGTACCATGTGCTGTATTGGGGTGATGGAAGTGAAGAGTTCAGAGTGTAGGAAAGAACTACATCATTTATAGTTGATAAAGAGAAAAATAAAAAAGAAACAATAGAAGCTTATTAGAGACATACTACTAAGCACCAAATAATCAGGTAAAATTGGTAATAAAGGTAGCCTCTGAGGAGGAGGAATGGAGGAAATTGGTGGGGTGGAGATGGGGAACTGCTGTTCGTGAAGTGCGTAGCATGCACTGATTCTTTAAACTGCGTGCACGTATAACTTTGACAAATGCATAAAAACAAACAAAAAACCCACAATGAAACAAAAGTTTCAATGACAGCCTGGCGTGTTGAAAATAGTACTGAACTGAGATTTAGCAGATGTAAGTTTAAAGTTAATTCTGCCACTTACCACGTGATAAACCATGCACTTTGACACATCACTTAACCTCTGTGACTCTCAACTGAATAAAAAAAAAATGGAGCTGATCATACTTCTGGACTCTCTGCCCAACACAAAGGGATATTGAAAGGGTCAGACGAGGCGATGCCTGAGGAAGTACGTCAGAAGGTGTGAGGTCGTACTTAAATTCCCTGAGTGGCCTTGTAGTCTGCACTTTACTCAATGGATGCTGGTGTGTTCTAGAAGGGAGAGCCAGGGTATTGATCATTAGGACAAGTCTGGCTAATTTATCACCTTTTGGGAAGCTCCAGAAGACATGACTTGAATGATTATTGACCATGTCTAATCTATTAGCTCTTTCCTCCTTCACAGCCCATTTGTCCACAGCAGTAGTTTACTAAGTCTGAGCTCTGGTACAAGACTGGATACATTAGCCAGAGTCCTGACCATGTTGCCATGGTGTTAAAAATATTTAGTTTTGCAAGCAAAGTTTCAGAAATAATAAAAAAAAACTGATATGATTTATTTTTGTAAAATGATTTCAACAAAACAGACCAAAGGAACTGGGATAAGTATTTCAGAAAAGCAGTGGGTGTAAAATGTTGATCAGCATGGTGACTTTTGATGCAAAGCATTCAATTAAGTGAGCATGGTGACTAAAGGTCACACATTTCCCAAATGAAATGCCTTCAAAGACAAGTTGTACAGAAAGGAGAGAGGAAACTGAAACTTGATTCATCCGTTTAATTAATGGAAGAAGTTTGTGTTTTCCTTTGAAGCTGTGATTGTGACATTTCTAGGTGGGAAGGATGAGTTATGTTGTCCTGGTTTCCTCCTTTCAGTTTGCACCCTCTATTTCTACCCTCTATTTATAAAAACATGTGGTTAATAGAATGTGTTTTGTTGAGTTTTTTTTATTTGACAAGAAACATAAAATATTGAAATAAAAGCTACAATCTTCTATAGAAAAGTCTGGGTCAGAAATCCTGAATTCAAATCCTTGCTTCACAAGCCTTGTAACCCTTGGCAAATCATTTCATCCCTGACATCTTAGTATCCTCGTATAAAAATGAGTGTAAGGCTACCTGCTCCAATGATTGTTTGAGAGGATTTACTGGGATCCTACAAAGGAAATCCCTTTTCATAACATATGCCAAATGTGTCATACTTCTCCTTGATTCCTTTTGTGCCCTCATATCTGACGGCTAGTCCTGTTGACTCTACCTTCAAAAAGTATCTGGAATCAATTCATTGCTCTCCATCTCCATACATACCACATTTGTAATCCAAGCTACCACCTTCTCACCTGGCCCATGTCAAGAAGGTTTGCCTGCTTCCACTCTTGCCCTTCCTTTAATCCAGTCTCCACCTGCCGCATAGGTTACAACACTCTGTTATTTCAGATTGATTCCTCTTGGAATCAAATCTAATCTCACACTCATGCCCTACAAACTGTACATGATTTAACCACTTCTGCCTTTCCAGTCTTCTCTCACACCACCCACCCCTCCTGCCCACTAAACTCCAGCCTCACAGGCCTTCTTTGTGTTCCAACGCGATGTACTTGTTCCTGTTCTAGGATCATTGCAGTAGTGGTTCCCTCTCCTAGAAAGCCCTTCTGCCAGACAGTGCCATGCCCTGAGCCTTCCTTGCCCACCCAATCTTCAGGAGGCACTTTGAATAGGCGCTATTACAGCCTTATTTTTTCATATTACTTTCACGTATTCATATTTCATATTATTTTCTATTTATTTGTAAATTTTCTCTCTTCCTCCACCAGCTTCATGAAGGCAGATATGTGACCTTTTTTATGTTTATATTTACTGTGCTGGTCAGCACCTGCCACATATTTGTTGTCAATTAATATTTGCTAAATGGGTAAATGAATAGATGAGCAAATGAACAATGGAAGAAATGACTCAACTTCAGATAATCGCTGACTCTGCTATTTGAGAGAAATTAGATCCCTTCCTTGTGGCCAAAGATATCAAATAAGCATCCGTGAGTAGAATCTTTTAGGGAGACAGATTTTAAAGCTGTCTGAAGAGAAAACTGATGGCCTTGAACAGTAATGGGTTCTGCACCCACTGCTTGCTGGAAGATTGTGTTATGTGGGTGGGTAGAGGAGGTACCATTAGAAAAGTAGTTTGCTAAATGATTTTGAAGATATATTCCAACTCCTGAATTTCTGAGATGATTATTATTACTGTGCTATTTCAGTGCATTCTACAATTATCCTTATTCAGGAAAGGTTACTGTATTGAATTCCTCCCTAGACTGACTTAGTTAATTAGAACAACTGAAAAATCCTAGGAATTCTGACCATTTACGAGATTTTTTTTTTTTTAAAGTGAACTGTAAAATTATATCAGTCTTGCATCTTAGGTATTCTCTTTGTAAATGACTCTGAAAGATCTCTTGAATTAATTCATGCCTCAAAAATCCTTGTGTTGATACCATCTATCCTTTTTTTTTTTTTTTTTTTTTTTTTTCCTGAGACAGAATATCACTCTGCCGCCCAGGCTGGAGTGCAGTGGTGCGATCTTGGCTCACTGCAACCTCCGCCTCCCAGGTTCAAGTAAGTCTCCTGCTTCAGCCTCCCGAGTAGCTGGGACTACAGGCACCCACTGGCACACCCAGCTAATTTTTTGTATTTTTAGTAGAGACTGATTTTCATCATGTTGGCCAAGCTGTTCTCAAACTCCTGACCTCAGGTGATCCACCCGCCTTGGCCTCCCAAAGTGCTGGGATTACAAGCGTGAGCCACCACGTCCAGCCGATACTGGCTGTCTTTATAGACCAGAACGCTTATCCAGTGTGGTAGGTTAATGGAAAAAAATTGGCCAAAATTGGAAATCATGGAAAATGATACTAGTATCCCTTAGCGTTTTAACTTACCACAAATTAAATATTGTATCCTTTGTCTGTCTTCTGATGCAGGGATGAGGCCTTTTCTTGAATTAGGAATCTGTTGAATGCAGTCCTGTAGGTCTTCCCTACATACTCCATAATGAGATCATCTGTAATTTCCCTACTGTTATTTTTAAAGTTCAGTAGAGACTCTTGCAAATACCACCATAGAATCTTTCTAGATACTTATAATTGTTCTGAATCTTTTAAAACTGTGTTTCCCACATTTCTTAAACAATACACTTTAATTTTTATTTTGGAATAACTTTTAAATTACAGAAAAGTTGCAAAGAGTAAAGAGTTGTCACGTAGCCCTTGTCAGTTAGTTTCCCCGTTGTTGGCATCTCACGTTGCTGTGATACATTTGTTAAAACTGAGAAACTGGCAATGATACATTTAGATTGACTGAATGCTAGCTTTATATGGATTTCACTGGTTTTTCCATTTTTGTCCCCTCTCTGTTCCAGGACCTAATCCTGACTACCACGTTGCATTTAGTTGCCGTGTTGCCCCAGTTTCCACTGGCCTTCTATACCTATATTTAACAGCAATATTTTAGCTTCTTTCATTAAAACTTACAGAAATAGTACCTTCTGACAGTCACATATGTAGTTTACCATCAAGTTATTAAATTACATAATTTCAATAAAAGGAACAAGGGGAATAAACAGGTTTAGAAACAACACAACTGCTTTTGATCAGGATTCTACTCGGTAGTGGGAAGATTGAATCAAGCAGGAGGAATGGAAAATCACATTAATTTGGCAAGTTCATTAACGATGTGTCTTTGATGTTTCCTGGGTTTTTTTGATGTTTTAAAGGTACCCTTGTAATGATAATGGTGATACTTTACCTGCCTATGGTGCTTCGTTCTCCCAAATGAGTAGTGCAGGCGTATGCAGCTTGGAAAACAGAGTCTCCGTGATAGGAAGCGGCATGGCCAGGATCACCCAGCCAGGCAAAGAACTCAGGTCCTTGACCGCCACACCAGCACCCAAGCTACCATACCATAAACTTACTATAAAATGTCAAAACATTTTCTTCACAGAAATAGATGAGTGGGTAGTTTTGTGAATATCAAAATAGTTTTTCTGCCTAAGTAAGTTGTGTATCTTGGACTCTGTGGAAGATTCACAATCCACAAATGGATTCTTCTCATGTCAGTCAACCAAATGAGTGAAGTTAGAGGGAGACCTCCTTAGGCCCTGCAAAGAGGACTGCAGTTTTCGCCAATATCTTTACCTCTCCCAGATTCTTTCGCAGATAGCTCAGCCTCAGCGTGGCTCCTAGGTGGATAGGGGTCATGAACTATGACTCTACCTTTTAATACCCCTGGAAAGATCACAGACCTATCAGGAAATTGACAGCCCTGGTTCCGGTCTCTGCCATGCCACTTACTAACCCAACCTCCTGATAGGCATTTTCCCCATTTAAAATGACAGGATCCCAGTGGTGGCACTTGGTGATTTTTTTTTAACTTCTATTTACTTAATTCCTTATAGTTACAAAGCATTCTCATAGGTGTCCCATAGTTTTTTCTAGAACTTTCCTGTAGATGGTGAAAGTAGGAGGTGGCGTAGCATAAGGGCAGGGGATCTGTAACCCCTGGATTCAGATCCTGACTCAGCCACTTACTGTCTGTGTGACTTTACTAATTCTCACTGAAAAGCGGGGACGATAGCAGGAAAACTTTCATAGGGTTCTTGGAAGGCGTAAAATGAGATAACACACACAAAGCAGGGTGAGGTCTAAGACACCCTTGGCCATTTAAGAGCCATTTGCTTTTGATTATAAAGTTTGAGAATTTGGTATTGTTTTCAAGGAATTACTGAGTGAGAGATAAATGCAATATATCCAAGTCAGCATGAAGGACCAGGACCCGCTGGACCAGAAACTTTTCCTCTGCCATAGTAAACAGAAAGGGGAAATGCCCAAGGAACATCTATAATGGCTCATATACTAACAGTGCTAAGTTGGTTGTGTTTTTGAACCTTTTCTGGACCATTTGGATGGTCTTTAAAAATGTCATCAAATCTCCGGGTATCAAAGAAAAAAAGTGCAGAATACGAGACAGATTTTGTTTGACCTTTTCAATCAGTTAATTTGTTCAGCAAATATTTATTCTTAGCACTGAGTTCACTGCTAATTTTAAATAAACTCGCTGAAATATCAAGTCCTTTATAAACACATTTTAAGGGTAAGTTTTATCCCCATTTTCTAGGGGAGAGATGTATTCCTACTTCTGATTTCTTTTCTGCTCCGGAACAGGAATCTGACTGTACCTGAGAACAGTGATAACACTTGTCAGTCTGATAGAGGGTACACAGAGGGAAAGTATACAGTTTTCCCTCCAGCTCTTCTGAAGATTCATAAAAACATTTGCAAAGCCCTTCCTGACTGATCCTGAAGAGAATCAACAAATATTTGCTACCTTGGTTTCAAGGCATTATATACCTTGGAATTACAAATAACTAATTTTTTTTTTCAATCCATGACGTACCTTTTCCTAACTCCACCAAATCCCAAAATTGAGTGTTTTCAGCTGGGCTTGAGTTTTTAAACTGATGTGTACATTTAATGTACAATTTTTCTTCTTTAAAGCTAATATAGGCCAGGTATGGTGGCTCACACCTATAATCCAGGCACTTTGGGAGGCTGAGGCAAGCAGATCATGAGGTCAGGAGTTCAAGACCAGCCTGGCCAACATAGCGAAACCCTGTCTCTACTAAAAATACAAAAAATTAGTTGGGCATGGTGGCGGGCACCTGTAGTCCCAGCTACTGGGGAAGCTAAGGCAGGAGAATCACTTGAACCCAGGAGGCAGAGGTTGCAGTGAGCCGACATTGCGCCACTGCACTCCAGCCCAGTGACTGACAGTGCGAGACTCTGTACCAAAAAGAAAAAAAAAAGAACTAATATAAAATTGTGAATCATAACAAATAGCATACTCATTAATGGAGTAAAAATAAAAAGGCAGCTAATCTAGGAATAATTAAATGATGGAGCGGTTTGCTGAGTCGTATTACATACACCTGACTCATCCCAAAGACAGAGACAAATTCCTGGGGCTCCCCAGGCCAGCAGGAGATAGCTTGCATGGGGCCTCCCGTGACTTTAAGTTTTATCACTTAGTCTTATTAACATCAGGGCTGAAGATGTTAGAGAGTTTAATAGGCATTTCAGAATCGGTGACACCTAGACTCTCAGTGGATACTATTTATTTATCATTTCAGCCGTCTTGTTCTCAACATCAGCCCTGTCCAGAACTCCCCCTCTCCTCTAGCAGTCCCTCATGTTTCCTAAGATGCTTACACACACTCACATTGTGTATAACCGTGTAATAGCCTCCTGTTAAAGGCTTCAGCAGCTCATCTTCTCTAGCCTGACAGGTCCTAGGATGCAGACTACCAGGGGCTGCTGGACCAGAAACTCTCCCTGCGCCATAACTCAAGAGAGAGGTAGGATCAATGACAGGTTTACAGGAGAGCACAGTTTTAAATAGCTGAGATCAGTGTCTGGAGGCTTCCCGTTAATACCACTAACGGCGTCCAGCAAGCGAGACTCTTGGCCACTTTGTTACCCACTCTAAACTATTTCTGATCTTCAACTTTATTTTCAAACACATCCCAAGAAATCCCTACTCCCCCAAAATTGACAATGCAGCCTTCTTTATATGAAAGCTTGTTTATAGGCCACAATTCTCCCGACAGATTTACAAGTGTCTGTGGAGTTTTAAAAGACGATTGCTTAACAGGCATTAAGTGAGACACATAGGACTGTGTAAATATTTTAGCTGGAATAGGGGATTTTTTTAAATGTCTGAGCCAAATATTGCATTAAATCTGAAGACAGTGGCAAACTGATTAGCAGTGGCTGCCAGCTCCATGCTTTGCCAGTGATTCTGGAGCCAAGACTAGATACCAGAATTCATCCACCAGATTAGGTTGTGTGTTTTAAAAATAACTTTCCATCCTTTTTTTTTCCCCCTCTCTCCTCCTTATGCCTTTCTGTCATTTCTCCTTTATTCCCTGATGGTTCATTTAGATGTAAACACTTTCCAGAGTAGAAAATTACAGTTCATGTGACTAACCAGCGAGGGCTGAAATGGGAACATGGGCTCAGAGGTCAGAGAAACCATGGAAGGCTTGCAGCTGTCCTGGTGGAGCAATGTGGGGACAGGTTGCTTTTTGCTAATAGGCTTGTGTATCTTAATCACTGGCCTCTTTGTAGCCAGCTGTTGCACTGCTGGAAGGGGAATCGTCGTAAGACCAGCATTGCTATAATACCTCTTCCTCTGACTGATTTCCTTGATTCATGAAGAGGCTCAGGCCTGTGGCCTTTAAGATTTGTATGTGAGAGAGAATCCTCATTTAATTCTAGCAAAAATTGCCACAAAATATGCATTTTGACGTCAGAGGGCATATTTACTATTTAAGCATTCCTATAGGAGTACTATTTTCCTGATTAGAGTAGTGGATAAGATGTGTTTGCCATAATTTTGGGAGGAGTGAGGCATCGTACCTAACAACTTTGCTCTGCCTTTGCTGATTTTTATGATTGTCTTGCACTGATGATACCTGTATGCTTCTCGAAGTACTATTCAATCGGAGTGCCCTAAAATGTAGGCTCCATATGTTCTTCACAGATTACTTGAATTGTAATCCTGTGTCCAAATGATTACTTGATATTGTTGATTGGAAAGTCTGAGCATTTAAAATTATGTGTGCTCGGCCAGGCGCGGTGGCTCAAGCCTGTAATCCCAGCACTTTGGGAGGCCGAGACGGGCGGATCACGAGGTCAGGAGATCGAGACCATCCTGGCTAACACGGTGAAACCCCGTCTCTACTAAAAAATACAAAAAAGTAGCCGGGCGAGGTGGCGGGCACCTGTAGTCCCAGCTACTCAGGAGGCTGAGGCAGGAGAATGGCGTGAACCCAGGAGGCGGAGCTTGCAGTGAGCTGAGATCCGGCCACTGCACTCCAGCCTGGGCGACAGAGCGAGATTCCGTCTCAAAAAAAAAAAAAAAAAAAAAAAATTATGTGTGCTTATAATTATATAAATGTATGTTACAAAACTCTGAGTATTTGATGTAAGTTTGCTGTACACTTCCCCCAAGTTCAGACAGATTTGCTCGTGCTGACAGTACCATAATTTACATTCTAATTAAATGTGACACATTAGGGCCTTTCAAAAAAAGAAAGCTACTTTCATGCACAGGCCTCAAACCTAGTTTTATGCTGTGATTAATCCCCAATTTCTGTATCAGCTCTGATACATCACCAGTTATGGTCTTGTGTTTGAGTAAATCACTTCAGTGGATAGATGGTCCTCTTACTGTTTTCCATTCCAGAAGTGTGCACCTCAAATGCAATGACCATAACTCCTATATGACAGTGACAGGCACCGTTCTAGCTTACGTGGAGCCAGCCACCTCTGCAAAGTGGTCCTGTTTCCAAAAATCTTTCCCCTTCCTCTCTCCCATTGTGGTATAACCCATTTTGTACCAAAAACAGTTTGACCACTAATATCGATAATTCTAAAAAGGTTTTTCCTTTTTACCTAGAATTTCATTTCTTGTATCTTTCCTAAAGAAATGACCCTCAACCTAGAATAAGTTTGTATGGACACAGGTGTGACTGAAGCCTGACTCCCCATGGGAATGAGGTAGCAAGGATTTCACTATCCAGCTACAGGAGAATTAAGTGCGCTGTGGCATGCCTTCCTGATGGAGTTTTATATGGCTGTTGAACATGCTGGTGGCGTTTGTGAAATAACAGGAGAGTGTGTGCATGATACATTAATAGAAAGAATCAAAGTACAAAAAAATCTTTATCAAATACAAGTAAGGCAACTCCCATAAAATGATGGAGGGGCAAGGACCGTGATGCCGAGGCCCAGACCCTGGAAGAGAAAGTGTGCAGGTCTTAGATGGTGACTGTGTTTTGGTTGTGGTACCATGACTGATACGTTTTTTCTGCTGTTTTAAAAATGTTTTTCAAATGTCTTCGTGTATATATGTTACCTTCCTAATACTTTTTAGAAGTTAGTCACTGCTCTCCTCCCGAAGATGAGTTCCCTTCCCCTTCAGAGGCCTGGTACCTCCATGCCTGGGCTGCCCACCTAGGACCCCTGCCACACAGTCCACCTAGATGTCAGAGCCTTGCAGTATGTGCCTTTTTCTTCCATGTTAACACAACTTTCCTACCTATTGTTTTTGAAATTCCCTATCTCCTAAACCAATCTTAGAAATAAATGTCTACTAAAGCATTAAATTATTCTTGACAATGTTTTCTTTTTCAATGAATACATGTGCATTTCTAATGAAATTTCTGGAGTTACCATCTAGTTCCAGGGAAGGCTTCTCATGGTGGCGATTTTTGTGGGGACCAATGAAAGGGATGTTTTTGAATAAATGATTGAATCGCTTAACACTCTATAAATCAAATCATGTCCAAGTCCATCTATATTTAGGCCTCGTCATGGGTAGGTGATTAATGAATACTTTTCATGCTAATGTCTCACAGACCAAGGCTGCGTCCGCAACCACATAATCATCACAGTGGAAATTCTGACTCAGCTGTGACGTTTGGTAGGAGGGACCATTGAATGGTGCTTTAGACAATTCCGTGCAAAGGCTGTAGTCAGTGGCCCAGCTTTGCACGTCTTTCCAAAAGTCCTCAAGCACACTGGCATGTCCTCACTTGGCCCTGTCACTTCTGCTTAAATTTTTTCATGGAGAAGACTCACTCCCAATCATGGGACATTAAGGTGAATTTGCCCCCGGGCAGCCTCCCTCAGTGGAGTGAATCAGAATCATGGGATTCCCCTGCACTCAAGTTTCCTGGTGGGTTTATTTTTACAGAACATTCCTCTGGAGAAAGAGGCACCCACTCTGTAAAGGGCTAGACCTCTTCTGCACGTGATCAAAGTAGCCCTGGAGAGTATCTTCTTGTATGGAATGATTTTTGTGACATGAGGGCTTTGGGAATTTCTTGAAAAATTGAAGAATCTTTCTAAGGAGTCCTACTACCATGAAAGGAAACTACCAAAAACATCCCAGGCGGATAAGAACTAAATCCGTGTTAAAGTCAGCAAGAAAACAACACTTCCGTGGCCTCGTTTGATCTCTAGCACTTGACCAGGAAAACCAGAGCTATCTTTTTGGCCGAATTCCAGTGACTTCCCCATTTTGGCGTTCTTTCTGTAGCTTAACTTCTTAAACAAGTGGCTACAGAATCTTTCTCCATTTTGCCCCACGCCTCTCCAAGCTGGCTATTTCCCTGCACCCCCAGCTCCCCTGGAACTGCTTTTGAGATTACAAGTGACCTCTGTGTCACTAGAATCAGTGTAACTTCTCTGTCTTCATCTCACTTGATCTTTCTGCACAGAGCTGACTGCTCTTTCTTTCCTGCAATACTGTTTTCCTCTCAGGTCATGTAACTCCAGACCTTCACTTTCCTACTGAGCAGCTCATTCTCCATTCATTGCTGGCCTCTCCTCCACTGTGCACATGCCCCAGGGATTGTCCTGCAACCCTTTCTCTTCCTTGGCTATGTTCTCCCCATGGCAATTCATCTTTTGCTATCACTTTAAATACCAGTTTTATACCAATGACTTCCTGGCGTGTGTTTCTACTCCAGCCGTGAGTCCAAAACTGCAGACTTTTATATATACTTGAGTATCTAATTACCATTTCAAACTTAATGTGCTCTAAATAACACCTTTGATTTTCCACCTCGAGCTTGCTCATGACTCCCTCCCTTACTCTGATTACATCTCTAGTCAAATATCTTCACAGTGAGACTTCTCCTAACTACTTTAAGTAAAATTGCAAGCCCCTCATGTCTGTGACACTTTTCCTCACCAGCCTGGTCACCAGCCTTCTCCATGTTCACCTCAGTGTGTAACCTGGGATACCTTTGGGGCCCAGAAGCTTTTGTCCCCTACACACACTCTTTCTTTTACACCAAAATCTGAATGCAGAACACTCGTGATCTGAGGAGAGAAGGTCCCACAGCTCCAGACATGCTACACCGCTTAACTCATTCAAATGGCCCGTGCATTCTCATCCTGTGTTACTTTTATTCATGACATTTCCCCTTAAACAATTCTCTTTCCTCACTCTGGTTGAGGGCTAGCCTCCTCCTTGACCTTTGCAATTCAACTCGTAAGTTACCTCTCCTGGAGAACCTTTCCTGGCTACTAACTCCTGGCCCAATCTGAAATACAGGCCTATACCCAGTGTTCCATCACACCACGCTGTATCACAATTTGTTCATTTCCTTGTTTCTCACTGTTGCTAGACTGTGAATGTTTTTGGGAGGAGAAATGACCAATAGGTGTCATTAAATACTTGTCCCCAACATTCGGCTCAGGGGCATATAGCAGTTACTTGGTAAGTATTTTGAATGTATGAGTATTTATGGAACCCATACAGGGATTTTTTTTTTTTAAATGTGTATCTCATATCTGAATGAGTGAATGTGAGTGAAAATGGCATGGTATTCAGTGTATTTGTGTTTCCTCCAGCCCCTGCATCCATCTACATGTATTATACATATACAAACGAAGAGATATGTTTTTCACATGTCGGTGTATGTGCATATGTCTATGTCTACATGTACATACATACAGTCATGTGTCACTTAACCGGGATACATTCTGAGAAGTATCTCATTAGGTGATATCATCATTGTACAAACATCATAGAGTGTACTTACACAAACATAGATGGTGTAGGTTACTTCACACCTAAACTATATGGTATAGCCTATTGCTCCTAGGTTACAAACCTGCACAGCAGGTTTCTATACTGTTACAGTCCCCAACATTATTCATTAGCATACTAAATATAGGCTGGGCGCGGTGGCTCACGCCTGTAATCGCAGCACTTTGGGAGGCCGAGGCGGGCGGATCACGAGGTCAGGAGATCAAGACCATCCTGGCTAACACAGTGAAACCCTGTCTCTACTAAAAATATAAAACAATTAGCCGGGCGTAGTGGCGGGCGCCTGTAGTCCCAGCTACTCAGGAGGCTGAGGCAGGAGAATGGTGTGAACCCGGGAGGCGGAGTTTGCAGTGAGCCGAGATCGCGCCACTGCACTCCAGCCTGGGCAGCAGAGCGAGACTCTGTCTCAAAAAAAAAAAGAATACTAAATATAATTATAGTATATTACACTACTGGCTGTACTATACTGTAACTGTATTCAGTATTCTACTGAATACTGTAGGCAGTTATAGCACAATGGTAAGCATTTGTGTATCTAAACATATCTAAACAAAGGAAAGGTAATGCTTGCACTGCAGTGTTACAAAGGCTACAGCATCACTAGGCTATCAGAATTTTTCAGCTTTATTGTAATTTTATGGCACCACTGTTTTATATGTGGTCTGTTATTGACAGAAGCATCATTATGAGGTACATGAGTGTACATATACTACAGCCAAATCCTATCGAGACACTAATATCCATACTGCACATGTTTAAGTTTCTCCCCGTTAACTGGTAATTGATTCATTTATTTAGCAAATACCCATTGAACATCTTTCACTAGATAGACATTATAGTAGATACTGGAGATTTAACCATAAGAAAAATACAGTTTCTGCCTCATGAGGGAGACAGTCAAATAATCATGAAAAGGGGAAAGGTATACAGTGCCATGACTTTGTAACAGAGGGCCTCTCATCACAAAATGGAAGGTGGAAAAGAAATCCTGATGAGACTTTTGAGCTGAGGGCGTAGTGATGACTAAGCACTGACTAGGCCCTGGTTACTAGGAAGTGGAGGAGAATGGCGTAGCAGGAGAACACCATAATGGTGGGAAGAAGTGAGCATGCTTGAGGAACGGAAAGAAGGACCACTGTGGCAGGGAGAGCAGGGTAAGGCTGGGAAGGTGGGCAAGAAGTAGTGCATGTAGGGCCTTGCGGGCCAGCTTGAAGGATCGAAGACAGCCTCTCAGAGTAATAGAGGTGCCTGCAGGTTTAAGCAGGGGACTGGCATAATGAGATTTTATAAAGGTCACTTTGACTCAGGTATGGAGAACAAATCAGAAAGAGGCAGGGTGGATGTAGGAAGAACAGTGAGGCTGAGACTATAGCAGCATGGTGGAGAGTAACGAATTCAAGTGTTCTGTAGGAGGTGAAACTGTGGGCTAGCCATGTAAACTTGGGAGACACATCCCAGATATGGTTGCTGAAATGTTTACCTGGATGACATTGTCTAGACAGAAAGCATAGCGTGGGAGGAGGAGAAGCCCTTATGCCAAACCCTAGAGAACTTGAACATTTAATGACTCAGTGTAGGAAGATGAGGCTGCACAGGAAACAGGGCAGGCAGAAGCAGGAGGAAAGCCCACAGTGGGGAACACAGAAGCTAAGGGACTAAGTGTTTTACAAAAGGAGAAGTAGTCAAGATGCGGAATCCTGCTGGGTTGTCAGTGAAGGAGATAGAAAATGAGGACACTTCTCAGTGTCACAATGGGGAGGAAGTAAATTTCAATGGGTCATGAAACAAGAAATAGGAAAAAGTGAGTGTTGCAAATTTTAAAAGACAGTTGGACTGTGAAAAGGATTAGACTATAACTTGATTTGTTTATTAAACATAAATATTAGGAATGTCAGTGATTCAAAGTTTGTGAGGTTGCTGTTATTGTTTAGCTCTTCTTAGAAACTCAAAGAATAAAGCCATGCACAGTATGTTATCTAGCCAGCCTTCCTACTGTTTGACTGTTTTAAATAGCTCAAGAATATTTTGGCTAGCATTTTACTATTCAGTATACAAAATGCTTTCTTTGCATGTTTATTTAGTCCTCACAAAATTTTATGTATCAAGAAACTAAGAGTCAGATATTAAATAACTTTTCCAGCCAAATAGGGTGTATGAAAAACTAAGATAGAATAAATGCAACTTTAAATCAAGAGTAGTTCAAAGAGGAAATTTTTCTAATGTACCAATTGTTGGAGTATATATGTAAATATATATATATAGATACACTCATATACATAGCTGTATACCACAATTAAGAATGTGCCAAAGCTATTGTTTTAATTTTCCAAAAGTTAGCACTTTTAATTTGAATGCTTTACTTGTATTTCTCTTATTAAGTTCAGTTATTTTTAGTAGGTATTTTTTTTTTTTTTTTTTTTTTTTACTTTTTTTGAGGTGGAGTTTCACTCTTATTGCCCAAGCTGGAGTGCAATGGCACAATCTAAGCTCACTGCAACCTCCACTTCCCAGGTTCAAGCAATTCTCCTACCTCAGCCTCCTGAGTAGCTGGGATTACAGGCGTGCATCACCACGCCTGGCTAATTTTGTATTTTTAGTAGACAGGGTTTCTCCATGTTGGTCAGGCTGCTCTCGAACTCCCAACCTCAGGTGATCTGCCCGCCTCAGCCTCCCAAAGTGCTGGGATCACAGGCGTGAGCCACCTCGCCCGGCCAGGTCTTTTAATAACATTTATTGTTACTTTTTGAAGATCAACTAATATGTTTAATTTCTCAATTATATGTGCATCTCAAACTCTTTTCTCACTTCTGATTCCTAGTTTAGTAATATTGTAAGTATTATAATGAAGACATAGGTGCACCTAAGATTTTTTAAATTATATACCTTATATAAAAGAAGTACAGATGAGGCATTCTTCATTTATCTGTTCATTATAGTCCCAGTTTAAGGCTGACTTTCTAATTAGCTTAGCTTTAGGCAGCTTTAGTGAGATGAAATCACATTCCACATAATTCACCCATTTAAAGTGCACGGTCTGACGACTTTTGGTGTATGAGTTGTACAACCATTGCCACAATCAATGTTTTAAAATTTTTATTACTCCAAAAGGAAAACTTTTCTCCCTTACACCCTTAGCTGTCACCTGTCTCTCTCTCCCTCTTTCTCTCCTAGTCCTCAGCCACTGCTAGTCCCACTTTGTCTCTATAGATTTGCCTACTGGGACATTTCATGTAAGTAGAATTAGAGGATATGTGATCCCTTGTGATTGGCTTTTCTTACTTAGCATGTTTTCAGTGTTCATCTATGTTGTAATATGTATTTGTACTTCGTTTGTTTTAATGGCCAAATATTTCATTCTATGTATAAAGTATGTTTTATTTATCCATCTATCAGATGATGGATGGACATTTGGATTGTTTCTGCTTCTTGGAATATACCAAAGCTCTATTCACTAAGTGTAATGTTCTTATTAGCTTTTGAGGCATAGACACTGTGTATGTGTAGATATAAAAGGCACTCGTTTGTCTAAGTCCATGTATGTAGCTCCGTTATTCTGAGATAATATTCCAACCTGGGTTCCATGTGTCTAAAGCCTGTGTTTTAACTTCAATGGATAACTGGGAATCAGGAGTTTTTTGACCACTTTAAATATAGTGTCTTGCCTTTGGATGAATAGAGTCATTAGGAGGAAAAATGTGGATATGATGTCAGGTGAATCCCCAAACCAAGGTTAAAGAAGGAGAACACCTTTGGTTACATATAGGTTTTCCACACATGGGTCATTAATGCACAGTCTGATTTGAGCTGAGAAACGTGGGCTTTGAAGGGCTGATTAGTAGAAAATGGGTCTAGCAGGTCCCTTCAAAATCTAACCTATGTCGGTGTCTCCTTGAATAGATTTTCCCTTTGCCCTCTCCCACTTATCCTCACCCTGTGATTTCCAGTAATACCACTGGCTGCTCTTTACCCTGCGCCAAGATTTAAAATACTCCTGCTATGTAGCATCAGACCTCAAGAACGTGAACTACGTACCTTTTATTGCAGGCTTCTATCATTTGTTTTTGGCTTAAATCAACTTGAAATCTCCCTTTGTGTGGCCTTTTCTATATGGCCTTATAAAAACGTGTGTACAGTAGATAGCCACAAAATAGTACCTTCTTCTCATTTGTGCCAAGCTTTAATAAGCAAATGAAAAAATATCTAATATTTTATTAATTTTAAGTATGATTTTCCCCTTTCATAGAAGTCCCTGAATTGCTGCCAGCCAAAATAAAATATTGCTGTTCTAATTTTAGTATTTTATTACATTGCATTTCATGTAATTCCTTAGTTTAAGGCCAATACCATCAGAAGAAAATTGTGCAAGTTATGCTAATATTGAGATTCTGAGTTCTGAATTTGTTTTTACATTTGTTTTGATAAAAGTGTATTTGGGGTCAGAAAGCTAAAAGGGCATTTACTGTTTCTAACCACCTCCTCCCGCCCCACCACTGCCACTGTTGAACATGTGAAAAGCACCAGGAAGCACACTAGACGGTCCTATTCTTACTAAAGGGATTAAAGTAGAATCCATGAACATGGAAGGAAATAACTTGTAGGTTTGCCTGCAGCTCGAGTTACTAGAAACAATAATTACTACATGCCGTGCCCATGAAGAAATCTTAGTAGGTGACTCATTCACTATAATGTCTGAGGGCGGAGAATTTAGTCTGTTTCTTTCACTGATGGAACCCCAATATCTGGTACAATTCATGGCATGTAGTAGGTGCTCAATAGGCATGTATTGAATTGATGGATTTATTTATTTATTTGTTTGTTTTTATTTATTTATCTTTCTTGAGACAGAGTCTCTCTCTGTCGCCCAGGCTGAGTGCAGTGGCTCGATCTCGGCTCACTGCAAGCCCCGCCTCCCAGGTTCATGCCATTCTCCTGCCTCAGCCTCCCGAGTAGCTGGGACTACAGGTGCCTGACACCTCACCCGGCTAATTTTTTATAATTTTAGTAGAGACGGGGTTTCACCATGTTAGCCAGGATGATCTCCAGACCTCATGATCCGCCTGCCTCGGCCTCCCAAAGTGCTGGGATTACAGGTGTGAGCCACCGCGCCCGGCCTAATTGATGTATTTATTGAATGGATTCCTGTATGATAAACTTCTTAACCAAGCATTCTGGGCTTTTGATCTCTGACTTCAATTTGTATCTCTCATCTAAGCCCTGTTGATATAATACAAAAAATTCTCTTCAGTCAAAAAATTCCATGTGTTGCTGCAACCATTTTCTATGGTGGTCCTTTGAGCAGAGAGCTTGTGGAAAGGACGTGGATCTTGTAAAACTGAGGAAGAGGCAGAACTGGCACAGGATTGTGGAAGGGTGGGGTAAGATTTAGGTAACCAGACAGGGAAGAAGAGAGAACTCTAGATTAGAAAAGCAGATAGGCTGATAAACCTTTCCTTTCCTCTAAAACTGTATTCTGACTTAACTAAGCCCACAGGTCCTTCAGCTCATATGAAAAGAAACAAGTTTCATATCTTTGTACCAATTGTCCACATACATTTGATTTATAAAGCAATTAAATGTATTTGATTTTTATGAATTATATCTGGGTCTTACTGCTACATTTTTCTAACCTACCTAGGCTTTTTAAGTGGCTTAATAAGCTTTATTCCCTTGTTCTTAGGGGTGAAAAACAAAAACCAGATAATTCTGACCTCAACAGCCTAATATCTGAAATCTTAAAATAGTCAAGGCCGTATCTTTCCTTACACTAAAATACTCCACAAGTGTTTAACAACTGTAAGGCAAAATACTCTCAATGTAGTCTCTGTTATTTCACTGTGTATTGGTTTTTAATATTTCATCTGCGTCTCACAATGATCACTTAGTAGTAACTAACTGCAGGAATTAATATCTTTTTAATTGCCAAAAATTGTGTAAAGAGAAAAGTAACAGAAAGAGAACCTGGGGTGACTTTGGCTTTTAACACTGCAGCTCCTGGCACAGCCTGTGCCTGAGGCAACCTTGGTCGTCTAGCAGTATCGTATGCGAGTCTTCTGGTTGGACAGTAAAGGACATTTATGGATCTGTCCATGACCTCTCTCCTTTATGCACTGCCAGTCTCCGGTGTCATCATTAATTAGCCTTCAGGTCTCGCATTTGTCTGCTAGAAAGCATCTCAGATAAGCCACGTCAACAAATTGGAACAGGCAAGCTGCCTGGCCCTCCGGGGCGCGTGGCTCTGTGGGGACCATGGGAGGGCAGCCCTCTCCTTTGATCATGTGGGGAAGTTTGATTCTAACAGGGCACGTGGGAATCCCAGCCCGTGGGGGTGCAGAGTGGACCTCGGAGCACAGCAGTGGAGCTGCTCTCGTTTGTACTGGTTTCAGTTTCTAATTTCAAAACCGCGAGGCTCAGAGGCCTCAGGGATTTCTTTCCCATTTTGCTTCGTCTTTCCCCAAGACTTTGCCTGCATTCTTCAGTGAATTCTCACAGTGGGTGGTGGAACTTCAGCACGGGAATGAAAATCATTATCCCTAAGTTCTAAACAGGAGATTTGCACTGTGGCACATTTCCGTAAATACGGTGCCCAGCATCTGTGGCGAATAATCCCCAGCCATGACTCTCTTGCTGTTCTGACTTCGACATGTTTCCCAACCAATTTTACTAAATCATAAAAATAACAAATAATATTTATGAGCCTGCTTGCCTGTGCCAGGTATTCTGCAGATCACTGTGTATGTATTATCTTAATGACCATATCGTGCCTATGTTGCGGGGGGTCCCCATTTCGCAGATGAGAAAAACAAGCCACAGCCCACCTGAGCCCTAGTGGGTCTCGATCCAAGCGCAAGCTCTTTACCACCCCCATGATATGGCCTCATAAAATTTAAGCAATTTGATGGGCACTGCATGGACTCTGTCACCACATCTAGCACGAAGGGAGAGCTGCAGTGATCAACCCTGTGAATTCAGGCAAAAGCAAAAGTATTGCTTTTGTAATTGGGGAAACAAGCCCTGCCTGCAGCTCTGCTTTCACCGGGGAGGAGTAACCTTGAAGGAATTGTTGTCAGGCCTTCGATTATATCCTATTAGTAAATTACAGGCATGTTTTATCCTATTTTTATGGAAAACAATTCTATATAAATGAAATTGTTGGAGTTTGAATATAGTAGAGGGTTAATTAAATTTTTTTTTTTTTTTTTTGAGACGGAGTCTCACTCTGTTGCCCAGGCTGGAGTGCAGTGGCGTAATCTCGGCTCATTGCAAGCTCTGTTTCCCGGGTTCACACCATTCTCCTGCCTCAGCCTCCCGAGTAACTGGGACTACAGGCACCGCCAGCACGCCCAGCTAATTTTTTTTTTTTTTTTTTTTTTTTTGGTATTTTTAGTAGAGACAGGGTTTCACCGTGTTAGCCAGGATAGTCTCAATCTCCTGACCTCGTGATCCGCCCACCTCGGCCTCCCAAAGTGTTGGGATTACAGGTGTGAGCCACCGCGCCTGGCCTAATTAAATAAGGAACTCTTCCCAGTTTATATTGTGGGAAATTCTAGCCTTTCTTTAACTGTATTCTCAGAATCATAACTGGAAATAGGAAACTTTATGTGGCCACAGATGTTCATTAAGAAATGCTGATTCCTTAAAGCAGATGTCTTTCCTGTTTCCCTGCCTGCCTTCGGAACTACCCAGTCAGGATAATCATCTTTGTTACCTTGCTTATGACTCATGGGGTGAGGTGGTAGATGTTTCTGGGGGTCTTTAAAATACACTCAACCCTTTGAGATCATCTTGGGACACCTCATCGTGTTTGAGGAGTACAGAGACGGTGACCCCTTGGTGCACCACCCTCCTGGAAAGCAGGGGAAGGAAGAGACGAGACAAGCAGTTCACATTGCGTCTCTGGAAAGCCCACTTGGAGTCTGGGTCAACATTGCTAATATGTATGTATGTATATTTTTTAGACAGGGTCTCACCCTGTGAGACTAGGCTGGAGGACAGCGGTGTGGTCATGGCTTATTGCAGTGTCGACCTCCATGGGTTGAGGGGATCCTCCCACCTCTGCCTCCTGAATACCTGGGACCACAGGTGCACACCCCCATGCCCAGCCAATTTTTGTATTTTTTGTATAAACAGGGTTTCACCACTTTGGCCAAGCTTGTCTCAGATTCTTGGGCTCAAGCGATCCATCTGCCTTGGCTTTCCAAAGTGTTGGTATTAGAGGAGTGAGCCACTGTGCCAGGCCAACATTGCTAATTTTATTTAAACTTCCCTACACGTGAGAATCTAGTTAAGATGAAGAAACCTTTTTCCTTCATCTGCTTTTCCCTTTCTCCCTTTCTTCCCTTTCTTTCTTTCCTTTCTTCCTTTCCTTTTTCTTCCTTCCTTCTCTCTCTCTCTTTCTCTCCCTTCTTTCCTTCCTTCCTTCTTCCCTTTCCTTTTTTCCCTTTTCCTTCCTTCCTTCCTCTTTTTCTTTCTCTGTCTCTCTCTTTCTCTCTCTGTCTCCCTTCTTTCCTTTCTTCCTCCCTCCTTTCCTTTTCTTTCCTTCCTTCCTTTCATTCTTTCTTTCCTTCCTTTCTTGTCTGTCGGTCTCGGTCTGTTGCCCAGACCAGAGTACAGTGGTATGACACTGCAGCCTCTATCTCCTGGGCTGAAACAACCCTCCCACATCAGCCTCCCATGTAGCTGGGTCTACAGGCACGCATCATCATGCCTGGCTAACTGAAAAAAATTTTTTGAAAGACAAGGTCTCACTGTATTGCCAGACTGGTCTTGAACTCCTGGCCTCAAGTGATCCTCCCACCTAGGCCTCCCAAAGCACTGGGATTACAGGTGCGAACCACGACATTCAGTCAAGATAAGGAGATCTGATGCTGTGGCCAGGTACATGGAGCTCTCTAGAGAAGTTTGGGAAGAAGTAAATGAATCCTGCACGATGACTTCTCAGGGATTAATTGATAGACTTTTACATAAATACATATAATTAAAGGTAAAACATAGACACTATGCAGAAGGTAATAGAGATGTTTGAAAGATGCAAAAACGTTGGATTGAAAAATGCTTTATGGCAATGTTGACATCTCAGAGAAGCTTTTCAGGATGAACAGGACTTTGTCAGATATTGTTGAAAGTATGTATGGCGTGAGAGCAGAGCAGAGAACCACATGAATGAAGACATGGAGCTGGGAATGCCGAATAATATAATTGGAACACATTGAACAGCTTTGGTTTGCTTAGTCAAATACATGTGGGAAATAGAGCTGAAATATGCCATAATGGAAAAGGCCTTAAATCCAAGGCCCTGAAGTTTGAATTTAATTGAATTCGCACTGAGAACCCATTAATAGTTTTATCTTCTTTTGTACCTTTCCCCCTTTGTTTTCAGGGGACAAGATTGCCTTATAATTTATAGAGGCTAGAGAAAACTTAGCAAGCTTCAAATTTAACTCTTGATCTCCTCTATCTCTTAAAAGAACGTAATCCAACAAGATGCTTCCCCACTATTCTCTATCTCAGAAATGGCACTTCCAGCAACTTATTGTTCACCCCTTTACCTTTCCATCTGCTTCAACCCTACCTTGACTGAATCAGCAAGACCTATTTGTTACACCTGCAAAATATATCTCAGCTCTGTCTACTCTCTCGCTCCTTGGATACCACTCTAACACAAAGTGTCCTATTTTGAGAAAAGAATGGTAGTGGGAAGGACTTACTTACAGTTTGGCCACAGATCCATCTACTTCAAAAGAGGTGAAGGGTAATCTCATAATAGCAGAGAAGTTATAAAGTAGCTATTGCAGAGAGGACAATAAAGCTTACAAAGAAAGGAAAAAGCGTGGGAAAAATGAATGTTTTACATGATTATTTGACTGGATTTACAGAATTTGTTCTAGTTGTTTCAAGGCAAGATTTGTATTTTTTCAATAAGATAAGTCATTTAAAAAATTAGTCTTTGCATCCCAATGGACGGGATTTTCTAGATAGCCTTGGAATGGTTGTCGGAATAGCTAATAGTAGATATTCTAGATAGCTCTATAAAAACTCTTACAAAGAAACAATGTCAATAGATGGAGCCTGAATTTAGGTACCCTGTCCTGTGATCTAGCATCCCTGTATCATGAGAAATCCCTAGATACCTCTGAGAATGTAGGTGATTCTGACCTTGACTCAGAAAATGACAAAGAGTTCCCTCAAATTGCTTTCATTTTCAGCACTGTTTTATAGTCCCCAGAGTTGTCTAGGATTTCTGCAATCTAGTTGGCAATATTGCACATGAAAAGTGTCAGATAACTAATTTCAGAGAACATTTAAGTGGTGTCTTTTGCATTTTCTTTATTTCTGACCTGACATGTTTATTGCTTTGCCTGCAGTATAAGTTCTGAGATGCTAGTTTTAAATATGCCAAATTATTGGATGGGAATTTCCCAATGTAAATAAAGATTTCCTTCCCAACCTCCTTCTTCCAAAATGCCTTACCTGTGTGTTTATAAATTCTTCCAAGATCTGTAGTATATGTCTCTCTGTTGTGTGAACCTGGTGGCATGATATCTTTATGGTGAAAATCCAGTGCTTTATTAATAGGCTTTTGGACAAGAACATACCTAATTTCCAGCCATAGTCAACAGATAAAAGTGATCATGACTCAGCTCTAGCTTTGTAGAAATGAAACCTTTCTTTTCCCAGTGCATGCTGTAACATAGGAACCTTCAGGAGATGCCTCTTGCCTGAGTTAACCGTCTTTTGTGATGGTGAACTATGAATATTGTGGTTACCATGTAGCCAAATCATAACTATCCAATAAGTAGATCATTTTTAAAAAGTCAAGTCACCTCAGACTTGGATTATCAAAAAGTACTCTATTACAAATTTTAGATTGTCTATCTGAAGTAAATTATATAAAATTATTTCCCATGTGTTAATAGAGGATTAAAAGGAAGGATAGGGGAATGGGAAGCATGAAGAACAGACAGGGTCCTCCCCAACCTGGGCTTAGTTCTCATGCTGGGATGCGTGTGTCACCCTGGCCAATCACTAGGTTGGTATCTAGACAACTTGGATGCCTGAGAATTTCTGCAATGTCTTTTTCACGTTCTTCTTTTGGAGTATGAATCTGAAGAGGGCTGGCGCCCTTAATTTCGTGAGACTAATCCTCAAGTAGTTTTTGCCTCTCTTCATCTTTGGGAGAACACAAGCAGATTACTTTACGTATCCCAGGTCAGAGACTTCTCTGGATCTCTAGAAGAAAAATGGAAGGATTTTACATTGCCCTGTTCCTCAAGAGTTGTGTAGAATGAACTAATTATTTTTGTTGGTTTGTTTATTATTTCTGGTTTTTCTTCCCCTCCCCATTCCAACCCTGGAATTTGGACAAGCGGTGATTGACAAGGAATGTGCACAATTGATACTCAAGTGCATAGCACAGTGCCTGGCCCATAGCAGGAGCTCAGCAAATACGTGTTCCTGAGTAAGTCTAATTCTAAATTTCTCTTCACAGCAAGTGAGAAACAGATGGTGGTGGTGTGCAAGGAGTCCCCAAAGGAGTATCTCCAGCCTTTCAAGGACAAACTAGAGGAGTTCTTCCAAAAAGGTAGGAAGCTTTGTCAGCAGCACATACACACGGCCCTGAAACATCCTTCATTCCATGAATCTTTTCTCTGAGACCCATGGCCGCTTGCATCCTGGCTGACCACAGGCAGCTCTGGTGAGTTCATTAGCCCATCTCTCCACGATGGTTACATACTCACGGTAAAGTTGTCCTATAGCTTTTGTGTCACCTTTCAAATCCATTTTAATATTTTAAATTCTTGAATGTTACTCTGGCTTTTTGTAAATTCTCTGAGGACAAACTTTTTTTGTCTTTTCATGGAGCTCAAGGAATTTCTCAGCCCATGTTCACCAACAAACGACATACATGTAAGGCAGATGCAGTTATGCGTTTCACATTTGTGGTCAACCTGGACAGGTGGGTGGTGATCACCCTCCTGGTTTTATGAGTGTAGCAATTTGGAAACTTGTGTTATATTTTCCGTTCCTTTTCAGATAGGAAAATTAGGGCCAAATGAATGTCATCCATCAATCACTTGCTACCTATCAGCCCTCTGGGGTTGATCAGCGGAAGTGATATGCATGAGACTCCACACTTTCTTTGAAGTCTTAACAGATTTCCTTCCTTTACAGTTTTGGCATGAGTAGGGAACTTCTGTTGATCAGGGTTAGTGAACATGGAAGTAGCACGTCTTTTAGATAATTCCTGTTCTAGATGTAAAACAAAAATAAGTGTGGGCTTGTTGAAGACAGCTTATTTCCTTGCTGGAAAGCTAGAGGAAACACACATAGGAGCCTTTGAGGATATCTCAACATCCTCTTTCTATTACTGAGTAAGGCCACATGTTACCACACCATCAACAAAAGACTGTGAAGCAGGGTGAATGCATAAAGTGTGGCCAGACCAGCTTGAGAATTAGCAGGGAAATTCTCAGTCTGTGAGTCAGAGGAACTCCATTCCAGCTGCTGCTCCGTTGGTGCAGAGACCATTGCTCCTTTGTCCATGATGAAAGGTTGTCTGTATTGAAGTAGGAGAAGTCAGATTTCTCTCTCAGCCATTACAGGACCTCATATATGATGGAAGAAATGCTGTCAGGCAAAGAACCATCTTGAGAGCAAAGATACCAATACTTGCGTGCTGTGTGACTATAGGAGATGGGTTTTATAAGTGACTTATCAAAAAATGCATTGCTATGTAATTATACTGTGTAAATATAACCTAAGTAGCCTGAAGAAAAGCATGAGATACTTCCTTTTGCTGACCCCAGTTAATAGTGTCTGCTGTTTACATATGTAGAATTAACTTGAAATGAGGCTCATGTGTACTTGGATTCCATCTTTATTTGTAGTTGCTATTCTATTTCTAGAAAATTTTGCCATATGTATGTCAGGGTACTATCTGCCTGCATGCTGTAATGCCCTTAGAATCCTGCCTCTGCAAAGCAGCTAGCTTATATCGTGAATTTTATTTTTTTTGTTGAAAAGACATAAATACGATTAGATTTAAAACCTTCAGAATCTTCTTTGGTACCTTGGAAAAGGAATTTGCAAATCCCCATTTGGGATAATGTGTTAGCCTCTTCTCTACTAGGGCTCCCAAGACAATTCTGGTCTATTCAGAGAAAGGGAATTTATATGAGGGAAACTGGATCTTACGTCAGGGAAGTACGGGCATGGCCATAGTAAGCTGTTCTAAGAAAGTCCTAGAACAGTGGTTCTCAACTCTCTTGCATACTAGAATCACTTGGGAGATTTTTAAAAATCTTGATACCCAGGCGCAACTCTAGACCCATCATCAGCATCTCTCAGGGTGGGACCAGGCATCAGATTTTCCTTTTTTTTTTTTAAACTCTCCAGGTAATTCCAGTGTGGAACCCAGATTGACAGTCAATACTGTCTAGCTTACTTCACCTTTTAATGTGTATTCAAAGATTTATTCTGAGCCTGCTATATGTTAGGCTCTATGATAGAGACTGAGAGTACTAAGATTAATTGTATACCCCTACACCCTGTCCCGGAGTATCTTAGTGGGAAAAGATCTATAGTTGAATACAATCAGCACCCCCCCCCTTTTTTTTTTTTTTTTGAGATGGAGTTTTGCTCTTATTGACCAGGCTGGAGTGCAATGGCGCGATCTCGGCTCACTGCAACCTCCTTCCTCCAGGGTTCAAGCGATTCTCCTGCCTCAGCCTGCCGAGTAGCTGGGATTACAGGTGCCCACCACCACGCCCGGCTAATTTTTGTATTTTTAGTAGAGACAGAGTTTCACTATGTTGGCCAGGCTGGTCTTGAACTCCTGACCTCAGACAGTCCACCCGCCTCGGCCTCCCAAAGAGCTGGGATAACAGGTGTGAGCCACCGAGCCCAGCCAGTCATCTCCTCTTTAACCAACAGATGAGGTAAAAGTGACATTAGGAATAACATCAAATCATGCTTAAAACAAAACCACCCAAAACAAGACATAAATTGAATGTGAAGGAAACATTACCATTCTATTTAAAAATTTAAGAATATAAAAATATATATACTATTGTAGGAATCTTAAACATTCCCAGTATTGTATGGTAGAAAAGTCTACTGTTGAAATAGCTTGTTATGATTATTTCATTACTTAACTCATTTTGTCAAAAAAACAGTCTAGACTTGTGCTGTTCGATGTGGCAGACACTAGCCACATGTGGCTTTTGAGCAGCTGAAATGTGGCTAATCCAGACTGAGATGTCTTACAAGGGTAAAACACACATGGGGTTTTGAAGACTCGGCAGAAAAAACATGTAAAATATTTTATTGCTGATTTTTTTATACTGATTACATGGTAAACTGGTAACATTTTAGATATGTTAAATAAATAAAACATTATTCATTTATAGGTAAGTTAATAAATATGTTAATAACCTGACAAAATATATTAGCTAAATTATATTTCTTCTACTTTTTGAGTGTGGCTACTAGAAAATCTAAATTATATTCGTAGTTCACATTATATTTCTACCAGAAGGTGCTAGTCTGGAGGCATGTTCCATGGGCTTTCCTCAGCTCATTCGTACACTTTCTTCTCATTTTCGCTCTACCTTCTCAGCTTGAATCCTAAGTTACTGGAATGCAGAATTTCACAAGCTAGCCCCCTGTCCACTCTGGGCCTGGCCCTTGTTTGGCTCTCAAGTGGGGCTACTTAACCAAAGGAGGTAACAGCATGCTACTTGATCAGGCTATTACCTCTGTGGTTCTGAAATGTATGGTTTAGGGTCTGTGGTTAAGAAATACATTATAGTTCACAGCAATATGCTATGATATAGGGGCTGGGTTTTTGCCAAATTGCAATATATACAAATGGAGTATCTCCTCGCTGCTGTTTGGAGTTCCAAATAGTAGTTCCTTTATTACATAGATATTTCACTGATTCATAGAAAATGTAGGATTTTCCATTTGCCACAAATATGCACTATTCACCATAGATAATCAAATTTCTATGACAGTTGTCATACAGTTTAAGTATAGTATTTCATCTAATATGCTATTTATTGTAAGAAATACCATTATTCCATGTACTACTAAGAAAAATTGCTGCCATAAGCCACAGCATATAGACGCTTAAGATGTACCCAAATATCAGAGGCTCTAAAATATGAAAATTCTATCAATTTTGGAGTTGGTGTAATGTGGTACTGTAATTAGGCATATAGAATCAGAAAGGAAGAATGCCCAACACTTTTAGGTAAGACTTTCAGCAAAGGAGATATTTTTGTTCAGACGTGAAAAAGAACAAAATAATAATGATGACAATGATGTTAACATTTACTGAGTGCCTCTATCTGCTAGGTACCATGGGGAACAAATCGCCTTTTTACTTAGTCACCATGACAGTCCTTTGAAGTGAGTACTATTACCGCCCTGCTATACAGATGAGGAAATTGAGGATTAGAAATTCTCAGCAGACAGGCTACAAAGGGCATTCCAGGCAGAGGAAAACACTGCAAGTCTCAGAAGGATGAAAGACATGATGTGTTTGGAAAATGGCAAGCAACTTGGTGTGGCTAGATCACAAGGCATATGAGAAGAACCCAAGACCAAAAAAGAGATAAGAGTCACAATATGACTTGCTAAAGAATCTGAACTTTATCTGACAGGCAGCAGATAATATTGGAAAATAATGTGTACAGGAGTGACATGATGATGTTGGATTTGTTTGTATTTGTTTTGGTTTGTGCCGTTTTTTTGTGGGGGTATATCACTTTGCTTTTTGTTGTTGCTGAGAAATATAACTAACAGTAATATGCAAAAAGGTTGAACAAGTAACAGACTAATGCCATTGCAAAAGCAATGGCAAAGCCGAGGAAGGAGGATCACTTGAGGCCAGGAGTTTGAAACCAGCCTGGGCAACAAAGTGAGACCCCATCTCTACAAAAATTAGTTGGAAGTGGTGGCACCTGTAGCCTCAGCTACTTGGGAGGCTGAGGTGGGAGGATTGCTTGAGCCCCAGACTTCAAGGCTACAGTGACTATGATTACACTACTGTGCTCCAGCCTTAGCAAGAGAGCAAGACGCTGTCTCTAAAACAAAACAAAACAAAGCAATGACAGTAAAAATAAGAAGGAAAAGACATAATTGTAAACAGTAAAGGACTGTTTTAGGCATTACAGGACAGAATATTAAATTGGATGTACAAAATGAAACAGAGGAGAATAGGGTAACTCCTTTTTCTTGCTTGCATAACTGGCTGGATACTGATAAGGAAGACTAGATTTGAGATGGAAGACAGTGAGGTCGACGTTAGACGTGTTAACTTTGTACATATGAGACACGCAGGTAGAGATGCTGGGCTCATGGGAGACAGCTAGATGAGACTCTAAAGGTAGCAGTTCAAGTCATAGGAATGAATGAGATGGCCCGAAGAGAAGGGTGTAGAATGAGACGATACGTGAAGTATCAGAGTATCTGAGCACAGGGTATTATATAATAAATGTAACTGAGAAAAGATACTTCTGTACTTCCATAGCACAGCTTATACAGAGCATTTTGCAAGGAAGCTAATTCTCTATTAGGAGTCTTATCACTCATAAAGTTTTAAGCAATTGTGTTCTTTATGCCTGAGAAGTCACATGCATTGTGACTCAGGATTATTTTTACATCAGCTGCAATTCAGCTCTAAGAATCATGATGATTTAATTTTTCTTCTGTAAATCATATCCTGTTGCCACACTCAAATGGAAATGATGCATTTATCCTTATGTCTTTTATCATTCTTCCCTTCTCAGAATGCCCTTATATAGTGTTATTTGACAAAACTGTGATACTTTTTCTTAATGAATTTCATTTTCTGAGAATTGAGTGTAATTTTAATGACACCACTTGGTGGGGTTGCAAACTCCATGATATCCATGCCTTTTTTTTCTTATGTGTCTTTTTTCTTTTCCACACTAGGCTCTTGTTGAAGCTGGTTTATGGCTCAGTTCAGAATAACCTTGTGCAGGCATTTTGTGAGCTCCTGCTTTCCCACCCTCAGATCAAACGTGGTCATAATGATATGGCCTTCAAAAATGTGATGCTCACATTAAAAGTTCCCATAAACATGGCAGGGATCCTATAATTAAAAGAAGGCGCAGAGCAACCGATTAGATCCCAGGTATAGATCTTGTAGGTGGTCTTTTCATGCTGTTAAATTGGTCATTTGTATTTATAGCTTTAGCAGGGAGGGCTGGAACCTAAACTGGCTCTTATCCCAGCACTCTCCCACACTTGGCCTTATCTCATTCTCCATTAATTTCACTTGGCATCCATGAATGGAGCCAAATTCTAAATGATTCTGCCTGAACCATTCTAGCCCCAGTCTGTGAAACTATTTTCTGAGTTTCTTTGACCAACTGAGATTAGAGATATTCTTTTTTGTTTGTTTGTTTGTTTGTTTGAGACGGAGTCTCGCTCTGTCGCCCAGGCTGGAGTGCAGTGGCACGATCTCAGCTCACTGCAAGCTCCGCCTCCTGGGTTCCTGCCATTCTCCTGCCTCAGCCTTCTGAGTAGCTGGGACTACAGGCGCCTGCCGCCACGCCCGGCTAGATTAGAGATATTCTTAATATCAAAAATTGTTTTAGTTTACCTGTGTAACAAACCTTCACATGTACCCCCAAACCTAAAACAAAAGTTAAAAAAAAAAAAAACTGTTTTCTAGTAAAAAAATAAATTTACCAGACTTAAATAAACAAAAGCAATAATTCTGATTTTCTACATTGAATGCAAAAGGAATGATATAAACAGATAAGTATTCCATGACAGCTGGGACTGTGTCTGTTTTGTCCTGTTCACTTACTTGTCCCAACATAATATAGGCTCAGCCTGTCCCATGATATGTGTTAATAAGTATTTGTTGAATTTATGAACAAACAACTTAAATTGTGTAAAGTACCTGGAGGCTACTTTTTCCCCCTCTTTGGGTTTTCTGTTTGAATCCTTTCAGAATTGCTGAATCGTCCCAGAATCTGGAGAGGTACATTTTTGGTCAATAATACATTTCTGTGATCAGACCTCCTGGATATAGAATCATCTTTCTATGTTGGGCATATGCATATAATCTATTCTTAGTAAATACTTTGGTCAGATTAGATTGACAAAGGCCATACTTAAATCTCTAAGTTGCAAAATAAGAGCAGGTTATTATGTAATTTCTTCACTTCAACCCCCAGAAATGTAGAAACAAAACTATCTGAATCACCATATTCAACCACTAAGGTTACAGAGATCAGGAAAGGTCAGTAATCTGAACAGTGTAACCTGTGAGGGAAATAATTTTGCCATTCTTTACAAAGCTTGTGGAAAGAAGAAATATGGCTGGAGAACATGCACTCTGCATGAGCCAAAATGGGTTCTCGTATACCCCACTGCTACTCAAGAAGATACCAACAGTCGTGGTTCCAAAGATCATCAGATGGCCAAGAATTAAGATAATCTCTTGTGACTTCCGGATCACTTAAGTAACAGAGCAGTAATCCATGGAAGATGAAGAAAGCTATTTGGCTAGGTGTGGTGGCTCAGGCCTGTAATCCCTGCACTTTGAGAGGCCAAGGCGGGCGGATCACCTGAGGTCAGGAGTTCAAAACCAGCCTGGCCAACATGACGAAACCCCATCTCTACTAAAAATACAGAACTTAGCCGGGCATGGTGGTATGCACCTGTACTCCCAGCTGCTCTGGAGGCTGAGACAGGCGAATTGCTTGAACCCGGGAAGCAGAAGTTACAGTGAGCCAGGATCATACCACTGCATTCCAGCCTGGGCCATAGAGTGAGACTCCTCCAAAAAAAAAAAAAAAAAAAGCTATTTTATCAGAGATCTATTAAGTAGGCTTTTATCTAAAAGGGCTAGAGGGGATTTTTTTTTTTTTCCAGAAATTCCTACAAAGAGCTTATGGCTTCCCCCTGAAGTCAGTTTCTAATGACCATCCAGTAATGGAGTTGTTAAATTATGGTATTTCCATACAATGGAATACTAAGCATCTGTTTAAAAAAAAAAAAAAAAAAAGTCTATATGTATTGACCTGGAAGGATCCCTAATGTATATGTTTAAGTGGATAAAAACAAGGGTCAGAAGAGTAGTTATGTTATTATTGGGTATATTATTTATCATTCAGATAAAAGATGAAGCAAAAAATGAATGCTACCTAACAGTGAGAACAAATAAGAACTAACCTAAGACTGACTGAGCGCGGTGGCTCACGCATGTAATCCCAGCACTTTGGGAGGCTGAGGCAGGCGGATCACGAGGTCAGGAGATCGAGACCATCCTGGCTAACACGGTGAAACCCCGTGTCTACTAAAAATAAAATCTAAAAAAAAATAGCTGGACGTGGTGGTGAGCACCTGTAGTCCCGGTACTTGGGAGGCTGAGGCAGGAGAATGGTGTGAACCTGGGAGGCAGAGCTTGCAATAAGCCGAGATCGCACCACTGCACTCCAGCCTAGGCAACAGAGCAAGACTCCGTCTAAAAAAAAAAACTAACCTAAGATGGATATTCAGCTGGTCCTCACCATAACACCCATACAGGTTGCCTGTTCTGTTAATTAGCACCTAAGTTATTAGTAAATATTTAGATTGTTACCCCTAAAACTAATCAAACAGGTTCATTGCTGCAGCAGGTAGAAAATAGGCAGATGAGGTTCATAGGTGTATGCAGATTTTTCATAAATTTGGGGGTTTTAACCAATGAATACCTCTTAAATATTAAACAAAAAATTTTTTTGAACAACTAACTTTCAGTACTTTGCACTTCACATTTTTCCTCCAAGATTCTGCTTTCTGTTCATTGCTTCCCCATTATTATACCAACTGGGGTCCCTTAGCCACCCGAACCTAGAATTGGAAACCAAATGGTCTTACTCACAGCCTCATTACTTTCCTTCGATGCTGGACCGGACAACTTAAAAGGAAATCTGAGGGTCCGTTATGGAGCCAGATCTATGAGCTAGTGCCTTGGTTTCTTCCCTGTGGCTCCCTTCTTTAACATCACTCTGGATAGCTCTATCCAATGGAATCCTCCCAGTCAATGAGAAAATGCATGGAAATGTTTAAAGGCATTGAGAGCTCAAGACAGTCCAGTCACACACACACACACACACACACACACACACACGCACACACACACATGCATACACATGAATCTGCTGGAGCCCCTCAGTTCTTTCTCCTTGACTTGGATTGACTTCACTTATTTTGCTCATGGTTCCATCATCACTTCAGTTTCAGGCATCACACTTCAGTGATGTTATTATTAGGTATGTAACATGAACCCTAATTCACATTATGGTCAAGAAGTGGTCAAGAAGAAGCCTGTAGTATGTAGGGTGTTTTACCTATTCCTCATCTTTTTTTTCTTATTGCTGTAATCCTGTTCTTTGTTTCATTTGGGATCTTGATTACACGGGTGCTTCAATGTACACTCTTATGAATATACCAAAGTGAGAGAGTAAAGATCTTCTCTCATATTACCCTGACACAGACCATCCTTTAAACCTAATCACAAACGTAGAAACAAATCTCAGTCATTTATATCTTGGGATCATTGTCAGGATCTGACCTCTTCCATGGGTATTTGCATTTTAGGCCTTAACTCTTAATTTTTTAAAGAGTTTGTCTCCTGTTTTTCTGGAACTCCTGACCTCAAGTGATCCATCCGCCCCAGCCTCCCAAAGTGCTGGGATTACAGGTGTGAGCCACCGCGCCCAGCCTTGTCTCCTGTTTTTAAACGCTGTGTCAGAACGACATGCAAGTAGAAGAGAGATGGTAGTGGTTGTGTTTGGAGATAAGATACTATTTGTCAAATAAGTATCATTAACTCTTACAGGGTCTTTCCTAGAGCAGCAGCAGATATTTACACACACACACACACAGACACACACACCTACATCTTTCCAACCTTATGGAACCAGATTATTTGCTTGCTTTGGTAGAACAGGGGACTGTACCTTAAACTGATTTTTACGACTCCGAGTAAGGCCCTTACCCGTGTAAGAATTAAAGTGTTACTAAGGACAACCTCATGGTGGTGTTCTTGGGTAATCTCTTCATTTCCCTTTCATCATGGCAGAATCCAAGATAGTCTGATGAGACTCTGGAGCCGCAGTTGCATTAGCCTCTTTCTGATGACTGGAAATGTCCCCAGGTAGAAGGAGGGGATGGAGCCAAGTCAGTCAGGCTCTTTCTTTCTATGTACAGACCTTGTTGTCCACTTGTAAATTCACCCTTTTCACATTTCATTAGTTTGTTTTGGAAGAACTGGGAGGAGACTAAGTTGTGTTTCCCCGAAGAAGAGTTTTAGTAACCTCTGAAGTCTTAGTCATGATACTGAGCCATGTTCTGATTATCTCTTACTATCGTGACTACATATGTACTTTTTGCTTTAAAAAGGGTTTTTAAATATAAATATCTGTTTTATTTTCTTTAAGCAATACTTTTTCCTTTTTTAAAAAATTTACTTTAAATTCTGGGATACATATGCAGAATGTGCAGGTTTGTTACATAGGGATCCGTGTGCCGTGGTGGTTTGCTGCACCTATCAACCCGTCATCTGGGTTTCAAGCCCTGCATGCTTTAGGTGTTTGTCCTAATGCTCTCCCTCCCCTTGCCCCCCACCCCCCAACAGGCCTCAGTGTGTCCCCTCCCTGTGTCCATGTGTTGTCATTGTTCAACTCCCACTTATGGGTGAGAACATGCAGTGTTTGATTTTCTGTTCCTGTGTTAGTTTGCTGAGGATGATGGTTTCCAGCTTCATCTATGTCCCTGCCAAGGACATGAACTCATGCTTGTTTTGGGCTGCATACTATTCCATGGTGAATATGTGCCACATTTTCTTTATCCAGTCTGTCATCAGTGGGCATTTGGGTTGGTTCCAAGTCTTTGCTATTGTAAATAGTGCTGCAGTAAACATATGTATGCATGCGTCTTTATAGCAGAATGATTTATAATCCTTTGGGTGTATACTTAATAATGGGATTGCTGGGTCAAATGGTATTTCTGGTTCTAGATCCTTGAGGAATTGCCACTGTCTTTCACAATGGTTGAACTAATTTACATTCCCACCAACAGTGTAAAAGTGTTCCTATTTCTCCACATCCCCACCAGCACCTATTTTTTCTTGACTTTTTAATGGCCCTTCTGACTAGTGGGAGATGGTATCTCATTGTGGTTTTGATTTGCATTTCTCTAATGATCAGTGATGTTGACCTTGTTTTCATGTTTGTTGGTCACATAAATGTCTTCTTTTGAGAATTGTCTGTTCATCTCCTTTGCCCACTTTTTGATGGTGTTGTTTGTTTCTTGTAAATTTGTTTAAGTTCCTTGTAGATTCTGGATACTAGGCCTCTGTCATATGGGTAGATTGCAAAATTTTCTCCCATTCTGTAGGTTGCCTGTTCACTCTGACACTAGTTTCTTTTGTTGTGCAGAAGCTGTTTAATTAGATTAAGCAATACTTTTTTCTACATACATACAACTTTTGTTATTTTAGTAAGAATACTTAGCATGAATTCTACCGTGTTAACAAATTCTTAAGTGTGCAATACAGTCTTCGTAACGATAGGCACAATAAAATGTTGTGTTTTTAAGTGTTCTGAATATAGGGAGAGAGCTTTGTGCTTGAAGGCAGAAGACCTAGGTTTGAACACTGGGTTCATCACTTAACCTTTCTGTGTGATTTTGCAAAGGATTTTAAGTTCTGGGGGCCTTTTTTTTCTTGTCTGTAAAATGGGAATAGTAATAAATACCTAGTCCACGGTGTCATTATGAAGATGAAATTAGATAACATAGGAGGCCGGGCACGGTGGCTCAAGCCTGTAATCCCAGCACTTTGGGAGGCCGAGACGGGTGGATCACGAGGTCAGGAGATCAAGACCATCCTGGCTAACACGGTGAAACCCCATCTCTACTAAAAAATACAAAAAAACTAGCCGGGCGTGGTGGCGGGCGCCTGTAGTCCCAGCTACTCGGGAGGCTGAGGCAGGAGAATGGCGTAAACCCAGGAGGCGGAGCTTGCAGTGAGCTGAGATCCGGCCACTGCACTCCAGCCTGGGCGACAGAGCGAGACTCCGTCTCAAAAAAAAAAAAAAGGAAACCACCATATAAACTATAAAGCTTTAATAAATACAATATGTTATGTTTAAGGCATTCTTATCCCACTTTGACTCTCTGTGAGAAACACCCATATACTGAACATTTTCCTCCTGAATTTTTAGTTCTGGTGTGTGGAGGGGAGGACTGGGGAGCATACTACTTGACTTGAACAGGTGTGTAGCACTTCATTTAATTTTGCAGCAATCCTTTGAAACTGATTTTTTTTCATTCCTAACTTTCCAGATAAGAAAACTGAATCTGAGGGACGTGGGAACTTACTCAAGGTCAGGGTGAGCTCAATCCCAGCGTCATTACTGTGCCCTGCTGCTGACCTAGAGAACCACGTAGTTTATCTGAGTCCCAGGACCCAATGGGTATATAGAAATAAGCATTTTTGTTTCACCATCTAAAGAAGAAAAGTATCAAAATAGCAGATTTGCCTTAACCTTGGGTAACAGCTTAACCTCAAAGATTCCTTTTCTGAGGTCTTAGTAGAGGTCCTCTTTTACCTTTCCCAACGATAACAACAAAGTTTCCATTGTAATGAGTAAAGAATTGCAGTGACAAGCATTTAAGTATTTTATGGAATCAGTATTGAGCTCTGCATCTTGCATAATGGTTGTTCTCATGATAAATTGCTTCACGTAATTGTTGGCCTAGCCACCACTTTCTCTTTGGGTTCTTGACAGCTATGGCAAGGTTTTCATCAGTGATTGATCAAAGGTGCTATCACATGACTTCTCTTTAATTTATACAGTTATTGTCTTCTTCATAATGGAAGAGCTTAACACCTGTATTGCCTTCGGGGAGTTATTGTGCATAATACCTGTTACATAATACATAGTTTTGTAGACAATGTCCAGTTTTGGAAAGATCTTTTCATTCTTTCAAATAATACAGGTCTGTTTCTTCTGCTGAATTCATTTGGCCTTAAATGAATTGTGGCAGCTCTAGTAGGAACCCAGGACTAATGTATGTCGAGCAGTTAACACAGAACCTGGCACTATATGTATCAGCCGCTGCTGCTGTTAATGTCATTTTGTCAAACCTTATCAGATGCTTCAGATAGTGGGTCTCAGAAAAGTTAACCACAGAAGTTTTACTTACCCAGTGGTGCAAATAGCAGTGGTTCCAAGTTCAAGTGGCAAATAATTATTTACTACAGAGGACGGCCATAACTTTTAGAAGGAAAGTTATGTGCATCTTTTTCATCTCCTCTAAAAATAAGCCAAAAGCAATGAATATAAGCTGGATTTCTCTAAGACCTGACACTTTCTTTTTGTTATAAGTATAATTTGAAGATGATAATGTATATAATTAGAGTAAAAGGTAAGTAGAATTAGCATAAGATTAAAAGATACCAGATATGCATGGAACTTTTATATGGGATTATATTTTTCACAATTAAAGTATTTTAAATATTTTAAAGTATAATTATAATTTCTATAGTTACATTTTGATGATATAAGGGATGTATATAATTCCATTTAAGAGGGCGGGTCTGATAGATCACACTTCATGGCTACCAAAATCAACAATATTACCACCTAGTGGCTGCTGAATTGAACTGCAAACACATGATCCTTGGGATCCACAAAGACCCTGTCTCAGTAGCTAAAAATGATGGAAAATGATAGTAAACGCCACTTAATTAACAACTTTAATGGGCCTTGATAACTGTTAATCACCGTAACACCCCAACTCTGCTTTCAAACAGATTGGGAGAATAATGAGAATTTGCTTTTCCATTTATTGAGAAACTGAGCCTTTAAAAAGTTGTAAGCTGAGGCTAGAGAATGTGATTATTTAATTCCTTAATCCTTTTATTAATCTTCTGAATTGAGAAATAGATCTACTGTTCCCTCCCAGTTTTTTTATTTGAATTTTGATTTATTTATAGCATTTTTCAGTGAAAATTAAAAATGTGTGTTTGAGTAGATCAGAACTGTTTTAAACAGAGATAAACTGGTTTTCTCGTTATGGGAAATATGCGACGTTAGTTCATGTGCTTTTATAAATTTAGCAAAACCTGAGTGCTCAACTTCTAGAAGTGAGATGCCAGTCCTGATAGCTCATCCTTACTCCATCTCAGAGTCAGGCATCGAGGCCTTTGCTATTTACTACTTTCCCTTTCATCTTAGCATCCACCAACTTGTTGAAATTCAAATTATTCATTGAAATAACCAAACCATCTGCCCACTGAGCTCATCGCATCATCCCATTTCCTTGCTGAAATAAATAAAATGTGGCGTGAGTAATTGTAATATAGTAATTCTAGGGGAGCATAATATATTCAAGTAGGTAATGTAGAAAGCCACTAAAAAGTCTATTTGAAATTGCTCTTCTTCCCAGGAGGGCACTGTTCTCTCTTTAATACATTCCCTTTGGCTTCATGATTCTAGGATTAAGCCTAATTGCTAACATAATATATGTGCGTGATCGTTGCTTTCTTTAACTTAAGCTTCCTCTGGCATTGGTTTCTAGCTTGTAGTCATGACTGTGGCATTAATTGTAATTGGTCTGAGCTTCATGTGAAATAGGTTCCAGCGTGTTGACAGCAATTAATGGAGCTCAATAGTCCTGGGTAAGATTCAAGGGGTGGGTTTTGCATCTCTTTCAAATTGTTTTCTCATTGTTTCTGTTGTAGTCTCCTGGGAGACTATAATAAACAGAGCCTGGCTTTAGAATTGCACAAACCTGAGTTCAAATCTCTCCCCTCCCTTCCTTCCTTCCTTCCTTCCTTCCTTCCTTCCTTCCTTCCTTCCTTCCTTCCTTCCTTCCTTCCTTCCTTCCTTCTTTCTTTCTTTCTTTCTTGTCTTTCTACCTTTCTTTCTTTCTTTCTTTTTCTGAGACAAGTTTCGCTCCTGTTGCCCAGGCTGGCGTGCAATGGCGTGATCTCAGCTCACCACAACCTCCGCTTCCTGAGTTCAAGGGATTTTCCTGACTCAGCCCCCCAAGTAGCTGGGATTACAGGCATGTGCCACCACGCCTGGCTAATTTTTTGTATTTTTAGTAGAGCTGGGATTTCTCCATGTTGGCCAGAATGGTCCTGATCTCCTGACCTCAGGTGATCTGCCTGCCTCGGCCTCTCAAAGTGCTAGGATTACAGGCGCGAGCCACCATGCCCAGCCCTCTCCCTTACCTTTCTGAGCTTGGGAAACTTACTTCCTCAAAAAAAAAAAAAAAAAAGCTGAAGTTCCCTCATCTCAAAGAGAGAGGTAGTAATACTACCACCGTAAGGTTATTGTGGTCATGAAACTGGCTATAAAAAATGTCAGCCAGTTGACTATGGGTCTTTCTTCCATACTGGAACAGATAAACTTCTACAAATTGTTATGTATTATTAGTTTAGGGCTTTCTACGTTCTAGGCACTGTGCTGCATGTTATGAATGCAATGATGAGCAAAATGAACACAGTCTTTGCCTCTGGAACTTATATTTGCCAGTGGATATTTGATAATTATAGCCAATTGGCAATAGGAATCCAGGTGCATAACCACCTCAAAACTTAGTAGGCTAAAACAGTGTATGCCTGTCTCTCACAGTGGAGTGAGTTGACTAGATTTCACTGGCTGGTTCTTGCTTCAGGTCTCCTGTGAAGTTGGATTTAGATTATGGCTAGCATTGAAATCATCTGTAGACTGCAGCTTCTCGGCTCAGGTGGATGGAGGGTGGGGCTTGGCTGGGCATCTCTGAGAGCCCATGCTGTCACTCCACATGGCTTGCACTTTCTCATAGCATGGTGGTGTCACGGTAGTTAGCCTTCTTACGTAGTTACTGGCTTTTTCCTGAGCACATGTTCCAAGGATGAGAAATTAGAAATTGCCTATCCTCTCAAACACTGGGACTGAAGCATCACGTCACTGTTGTTCAGAGAAGTCACAGTCCAGCCCGGTTTTAAGGGAGTGAAGCAATAGACACCACCTCTCAACTAGAGAACAGCACAAACATGCAGGGAAGGAAAAAGCTGATGATGGACATCTCGGAGACGAGCTACCACGGTGTCTAATGGATTGTTCCTCAGATTTGTGCCTCTTGATATCTGGACTCTTCTTTTTTTTTTTTTTTTTTTTTTGAGACGGAGTCTTGCTCTGCCACCCAGGCTGGAGTGCAGTGGCCGGCTCTCAGCTCACTGCAAGCTTCGCCTCCCGGGTTCACGCCATTCTCCTGTCTCAGCCACCCTCGAGTAGCTGGGACCACAGGCGCCCGCCTCGTCGCCCGGCTAGTTTTTTGTATTTTTTAGTAGAGACGGGGTTTCACCGTATTAGCCAGGATGGTCTCGATCTCCTGACCTCATGATCCGCCCGTCTCGGCCTCCCAAAGTGCTGGGATTACAGGCTTGAGCCACTGCGCCCGGCCGATATCTGGACTCTTAACTAGTAGGCTCTGGCTTTTACTTGACTTAGTCCATCAAGATTTATAAAACTGACCATTTGTGCTTGCCCTAGGAAAATGGATTGGTATAATCTTTAAGCGTCAGATAAATAGCAAAATACAAATCTCTTCTGGTTCTCATAACTCCTCCAGGATGGATGATATTTCCAGGAAACTGGATTTTCTCATTCTCCATAATCACGCTCTGTGTTACTACACAGAAGGAAATATACAGCTTCATAAATAGTAGCCTCACGAACCCAGTTCCACATGTTACACGCCTAGTGTAGCACACAAGAACCATCACCTCAGCCAGAATGTATTTCCTAGGACTTTAACATAAAGTCCAATTTGCTGCAGTTTTCTACTCCGCTTCTTCTGAGATGGAGCAATGGAATGTGTAGAAATAGTTAAAAGCCATTTCTAAATCACATTGAAAATAATTTTTTTCAATTAGTTTATCTACCAATGTTATGTTCCCAAAAATATAGATCAGAAACCAGAATCTGGAATTTATATTAAAGTTCATGAGTTTTGATTACATGTTCCAGGTGTATCAATTTGAAATACAAGCCTTACTTCAATGAAATGATTCCCTTGGATCTATGAGACTTCTCCAGGGACACACTGCATATACTCTGAGATTAAAACACTATGTGTCTCTCTGTATTTCTCAAACATATTAAATGGACAACATCCAAGAGGCATCTAAGAAGGAATAAGCTAGAAAAGTAGCCTGTATTGTTTCCCACGAACTATGATGCTCCAAGCCAAGATCAATGAGCTGTCAGAAAAAGGGGGGGAGAAGTTCCAAGCAAAAATATCTAAAGCAATAGCCAAGGGGATAAAGAAACCACTGGCTGGATAAATGGTGATAAATGCCGGTGGTTTGTTTGTTTTTAAATTTTGTTTCTGTGTGTAAGTCCCTCTTTCTGTGTAATACTAACTTTTGTACTGTGTGACACTCCTGTGTCTATCTTCCAAAGACTGGGGAGGGTGGAATGAGCCATTATCTGTTCTCTTTAAACAACTCTTTAAACAACTCTTTCTCCCACTGTTTAGAATTGAACCAGTGTGTGCACGTTTTCTTTTCGGAATTTCAGTTGTCCACAGTTACAGTCCACTCAATGTTCTGTACGAATAGGGCATGGTGACCCACTGGCACAGCTTTCTGTCATGTTTGTACTGTTTCCATACCCTCCCCTCCCGCCTGGACACCTGCGCTAATCATCCAAGGACCACCTCCTGCCCACACGACTGCCTTTCCCTGGGATCTTTGCCTCCTTGGCGCCGAACGAAACAGCCAGGCTTCTGAGATCCCTGGAACTTGCCTGTGTGTGGAATCCCACACGCTCTAAAATGCCTTTCACACAGCTACTCTGTTTTTGAAGCAAAGCGGTTTTAGTCATTTGTACGCAGTTATGTGCAGAGATGAGAGGTTTTAGCCGTGCTGTTAGGTCTTCGGTAGTATCTTGAATGTGCTCATACCAGGTGATTACAATCTTCTGGTAGTGAGATGGGAAAATAGAGCTGCCTGGAGCTAGATATTCAAATAATATCATAGCATGGCTCGTCCTGAGAATATGATCATCCTGGAAGTGACTTAGTCCTCACTCCTATCCGGAAGAAAAGCCATTTCTTCCCCCAGCTTCCTCTGCCCTCTCACCACCACAGCCCCTTCGGTCTGGTTAAATCTGAACCACACAGATGCTCACTAAGGGCTAAAACACAGCAGTGGCAAGAGGAGGCCAAGTTAATGGGTGAACAGCGCCCTAGACTGGGAGTGCCGAGTTTGCCCACAGACCTCAAGCTGCCCCCACCCCATTCCGCTTTGGATTTCAGGGCTGCAGTTCTGCTCCCACGCACGATTCATTCTTCTTAGTTTCTCATGTGGCTAATATGTGGCTCCACAAATGCTCACAAGGAAAAATCGGAAATTGGTCTCACTGACTTAGCAACGTAGGTCTCCCTCCCGTTAAGTATACAGTTCTTCAGTGTACCTATCGTTAGTTCTGGATAATTATAAGCAAATTAAGGATTTTTAAAATTGTCGTTTCCCACTTCATGACTGAGCTGCTGCCATTGGCGCCACACCTGTGAGCTAAGCAGTAGGGCAGCTGATTTTTTTTTAAACCTTATCTTATTTTGAGGAGAAACAGGTTCTCACGAGAGTCTTCTCTCTCAATCCTACATCCAGGACACTGATGGGTGCGAGCCGTT
The DNA here is from genome assembly GCF_007565055.1 of Rhinopithecus roxellana. Taxonomy (NCBI): domain Eukaryota; kingdom Metazoa; phylum Chordata; class Mammalia; order Primates; family Cercopithecidae; genus Rhinopithecus; species Rhinopithecus roxellana. The sequence goes on along the minus strand of NC_044553.1, from coordinate 75,196,871 downwards.
ACTGATTTCCACAGCCTGCCAAGAGTATAAATGAGAAGTCTGAGTCTCTTGTCTCAAGAAGCCAAGCTTCTGATGTAGGCAAATAAAAGAAACTATGCTTGGAGTAGCTCATCATCATTAACAACCATAAGCATTTCCTGGCTAATGGCTCTTCACATGTAAAGAGTCCTGCTGTGGAACCCAGGGGCTTCAAGTCCCTTGTGCTCAAGTTGTTTACAGTCCAGTCTATGAGACAAAGAGAACACTAACATGGGAACCAGTGTAGCAAATGCCAAGCATCCAGTGAAGTCCAAAAGGGCTAGAAGTTCACCTGAACACAGTTGTCCTTGCTGCCAAGGCCTGGAGGTTGGGTTGGTGCTGATGCTCCCTGGTTGAGGCTTTTATTTTTTATTTTATTTTATTTAGACGGAGTCTGGCTCTGTCGCCCAGGCTGGAGTGCAGTGGCATGATCTCCGCTCACTGCAAGCTCCACCTCCCGGGTTCACACCATTCTCCTGCCTCAGCCTCCCAAGTAGCTGGGACTACGGGCGCCCGCCACTGTGCCCAGCTAATTTTTTGTATTTTTAATAGAGTCGAGGTTTCACCACCTGGATGGTCTCGATCTCCTGACCTCATGATCCGCCCACCTCGGCCTCGCAAAGCACTGGGATTACAGGTGTGAGCCACCGCACCTGGCCTATTGAGACTTTTATGTGAGTGGCTCAAAATGTCCTGTCCTCGGGGAGAGGGGTTCCAGTTCTGCTGGGAGTGGGTGGGCAGGGCACAGAAAGCGGTAGACCTGAAGCCGCCTATGGGAAGCCAGCCACTTGAACCCATCTTTGCTTGGCTTGCTGGTCCTTGGCTTTGATCTGGAGGCACTTTCCCATGAGAGTTCTTCCTAGTCCTCCTCTGTCCCATGTGACAGGCTCCTCCCAGTTTGGTCCTGTTTCAAAGGAAATGAACTGTTTGTCCAGTCACCATCTCTGGGCTGTGTAAACAAGCAGATGGGCAATTAGTGGCTGTATCAGGGCCTTGGAGTGCTGCTCTGCTTGCACAAATGGAGACTCATCCCTCATCTTCTGGACTATCGTTGTGCAAGCATGAGATAATGGGGACTGCTTGGCTCTCGAGATTTTTTCATGTTGTTTAGATTTCAGTCTTCGTGTCACAATCCTATTGTTCAAGCGTTTTGGCAACAGCCACCACCATTCAGCTCATTTGGAAGAAAAAATAGTAATTTGGATTCTGTTGCCTTTATTTTTTTCTCATTAAACCATTTTTTAACGAGCAGGAAGTGGGACCAAGGCATAGAGATCTGTAGGGTAATATCTTTCCTTAATTAGCCAAATGCTGACAACAGAGGTCACCCAGTTGCAGGAGATTTTTGCCCCCCGCCCCCACCCCTTGAAGCGGGCATGTGTGTTGTACACTCAGGCTGGAGGCCAGGAGAGGACAGAGCTTGCAGTCAGGTCACTGGTAACCCCGCGGCTGCTGCTGTTTGTGTTTACTTGAGCATTTCACCGCACCTGGTATGTGTTCCTCGTAGATCCAAAACGCAGAGAGGCTCCCCTCAGTCTGCCATTTGTCTCCTCTTGAGATGCACAGAAATCAGGCATCAGTCGCTCAGTCCTCAGCATAAGGCAATGGCCCTGTGTTTCCTTTGCTCTTTTTCCATACATTGGCATCACCTCCTCTGATTTTTTTTCTTTCTCCCCTTCTGCTTTTAATTTTTTCTCTCTCACCTCGGTTTGAGTCTCTGCCTTCTTTCATAGCTTTCTGTTTTCTCTCAGCGTCTCCTCCACCCCCTTATGTTTTTGGTTTCTTGTGACTCGCTCTCCAGATTCCTTCATATTCAGGAATCATTGTCTTTGTCCAGCATCGTTGTGAACATGCCGGCCTTTTATTGTGGTTATTCATCCCTTTTCCCCTTGCCTTCATTCCTCCCTGAGCCCTCCACCTCAGCCTCCTAAAACCTTTGAAGTTCTTCAGACTGGAAGTGTCTCTGGATCGTGCTACATAAATGAGGCAACAGCACTTGGGATCCTTTCAGCAGGAGAACTGTGGAAGTTACAATCTTTCTCCCATTTTGCCCTAGGATGGGCATCTGTTGATGGCAGGGAATTAACAGAGAGCACATCCCATTCTCAGTGACTGATCACTACTATTCTTTTTCAGTTGTTCATTCAGCATTTATAAGTTATCTACTATATGTGAGACTCTGAGGAAAAAAAGAATCAGACACTGTTCTAGTCTCAAAGACCCGCTATGTCTGACACAAAATCTTACTCTGCCTTTCAGGAGCATTAGATATAGCTGATCAAATGATGGGGTGAAAACTCCTTTTCCTTGCTTTAGGCCCTAACCTTACTCTTTTGTCTTCTCTGTACTTCGTGGGCATTCCTCCATCTCCTAGGCTGGTTCTTCATCTTCCCAATCTCTAAACACAAGAGGGCTTCAGGACTCAGTCCATGAACCCCTTGCCTTATCACTGGAATTGCTGAGGTGCATAGAGCCTTGAGACTTTCTGATGGATTAAGCGTATAGTAAAGAAACTGAGGGAGACAAGAGAAGTCACTGTCGCCAGAGTTAGAGTCACTGCCACTGCCACCCCCGGGAGCCGCCAGAACCCTTATGTCACCACCGCCACCACCCAGATCCCTGCACCGTCACCCCCGGGAGCCACCAGAACCCTTATGTCCTCACTGCCACCACCCAGATCCCTGCACTACCACCCCCGGGAGCCGCCAGAACCCTTAATGTCACCAGAGCCACCCAGATCCCTGCACTGTCACCCCCGGGAGCCGCCAGAACCCTTAATGTCACCAGAGCCACCCAGATCCCTGCACCATGACATCGGAGAAGACCTTCAGGCCACACCGCACCTTCGAACAAAGAGTAGAAGTCCGACTTCTCCGAGAGCAGCATCCACCCAAAATCCCGGTGGTAACAGAACCGTGCAAGGGTTCGAGAAGCAGCTTCCTGCCCTGGATAAAGCGCTGTTCCTTGTCCCGGACCACATCAACCTGAGTGAGCTCATCAGGATCATTAGAAGGCGCTTACGGCTCAGTGCTAATCAAGCCTTCCTCCTGGTGGTGAACAGACACAGCATGGTGAGCGTTTCCACACCAGTCTCAGAGGTGTAGGAGAGTGAGAAGGATGAAGATGGATTCCTGTACATGGTGTGTGTCTCCCAGGAGACGTTTGGAATGAAACCGTCAGTGTAAAACTAAAAAAAAAAAAAAAAAAAAAAAGCATCTATTTTAGAATTTTTAAACCCTTACCAAGGAAAAACTAAAGGGATATTACCCACTGAGGTGGATCAGTTCATCTAATCGGAGGTCATCGAACAGTAGTGCTCCCACCGAGGAGCGTCAGGAAGTTGTGTTTGTATTTCAAGCGGAAAACTGGGCTCCGAGTGAGCACGTTCAGCTTTGGAAACGATATTATTTAACATAGGCTAGCTTGGTTTTAGATTTTGAAAGTTTAAAAATAAAATACTTTGCATTCTAAAAAAGAAAAACCAGACAAAGAGACTGAGGGAGACGTATGCTCAAGCCATGGGTGCATCTTGTTCTTCACCGAACAAGGGGAAAGTTTTACGTTCATTTACATTCATTTTACAAGTTTGTAAGACATATACAGCTTAGGGAGAAAAATATGAAGCCCTCTGTTCTGGGGAGAAAGCATGCAGGCATTTGTAGTACTGAGACTAAAAGTAAGGGGAGAAAGAGTTGCTGAGGTAAAGCTAAGTTAGAATATGAATTACTGTTACTATAAATGACACTAGATAGAACCTGTGAAAAAGGAGAAAATGTGAACTGTACTGTCCTCCTAAATAAAAGTAAATTAAAAGAACAATGTAGGCCAGGTGCAGTGGCTCACACCTGGCTGAAGTGGGAGGATCACTTGAGGTCAGGAGTTCAAGACCAGCCTGGGCAGCATAGGGAGGCCACATCCTACAAAAAAAATTGTTAAAAATTAGCTGGGCGTGGCAGCGTGCACTGATAGTCCCAGCTGGGCATGGCAGCATGCACCTGTAGTCCCACGCACAGAGAGGCTGAGGTGGGAGGAACACGTGAGCCCAGAAAATTGAGGCTGCGGCGAGCCACGATCATGCCACTGCACTCCGGCCTGGGTAACAGAGTGAGAACCTGTCTCAAAAAAGAAAAGAAAAGAAAGAAAGAAATAGAAGAACAGCGTGAAAGATAATGCATGAAAAGCTCTTTGGTTCTTATTTTCATGACTTGAGAAGCTTCACTTTTTCTGCCTTCCCATTTTGTACCGCACAGACATTTACCACTGGGAATCTTCCTCGTCTGTGCCCCAAGGTCATTTGAACACCAAAGTTACACTTAAGAGGGAAAGGTTGTCAACTCAGGGGGATTGCAATAGAATTCCCTTGGAATTACTCGTAACATCTATTTGAAAACAAACACTTCCAAACCATCACATCATGGAAATCACAGTCCATGGTGAGAAAACTGCCGAGTTTTTGAGGTTGCAACTTGGAACACACACCAAAAAAAAATGTGTCTTCATCTCCAAGCATCTTTGGTTTGGAAATTGGGATAATAGGGCATCTGATCAGACTTCCTCAAAAAGATATCCAGTATTTTCCCCACTTCCAGTGACAGAAACCTGGTTGGTGGTCTAAGCCAGGGAGAAAAAGATATTTCAGTTTGGAAGAGGAAAATAATTCTAAGTTTATTTTTTTAGAGCCACGATTTAGAAGAAATAATAAACAAAATAAGGGATGCCTCTTATTTAAAATCAGTTTTCGTTTTATCTGAATAGTCTGCTTTGCCTTGCTCATGAGTATCTGTGGTTATGTGGTCAGGCCTGACACGTATTCCAGCCAGGCTGGGTGACATTCCTGTGCCCTGCCCTCTCCTCCGGCTCTCCCGAATCCTGGGCCTGCTCGCTAGCAGTCTTGTGCTTTTAGGAAGAAAGGGTCTGGATTTTCTGATGTTGCTCTGCTTCCAAACAAACCCAAACTAATTCAAATTCACAAACTCTAACAAAGGTGATGCCTTCCCTCTGAGAGTGTCCAAAGCCACAAAGCCAACCGCATGGCAGTTTGGGAATGGCAAAACTTTTAAAAGTTTTTGGTTTCCTAATGTTAGCATTTTGAAGGGTGTAAGTGAATAAAAGCCTTAGATTTCTCTGTGTGGTGAGTATGAAGCGCCCGTTCTAAAATTAACCAAGGTGATCAGAGGTAACTGGGGCTTCTCCCCTTTAAACAGTGATTCTGTTTTCAAGATCAGTTGAAATAAGAAAAAGATGGAAAAGTATTTGTTCAAAGAAAGTGCCACCTAGATTACCTACCTTTACTTTCTCACCTTTTGAGATGCTGCTGCCTTTTCTTGGGGAAAAAAATGGCTGAAAATAATAAGGGTGGGAGTAAGAGAAGACTAAAAGGGAGATGAGTTTCAGCCACATTTGGAGAAAGGAAGAACCAGATGAACAGAGCCTGGATGATGGCAGTCGGTTTCTTTATTTGGAGGAACTATTAATAGTCTTGATTTAGCGCTTAGGCTTCTGTTTTCTGTCTTTTGTTTGTATTTTATCTGATTTTTTCCTCCTGAGGCAGCTTGAAATGAAAGGGCAAGGGAACAGAGCTAACATAGGGTGGAAATACGTTTATATGTAAGTAAGGTCTTACCTCCTCAATTTGCTACTACTGAAGCCCAGGGAGACCAAGTTCTAGTCCACACACCATGTGAGAGGAAGAGGTTGACTGAGATGAGTTAGGCAGCTTTATCAGCTTGTTGGTCAAGGGATGTAGGATCCTGAGATGGATTCAATATCTTGGTTGATATTAACATAAATATAACTTATAATTTTTTTCTGAAGAACCAGACAGAAGTTTAAGAAAAGAGAGTTTACCATCCAAGAATTTAATTTGCTTTTCATCAGAGTATGACAAAACAGGCATACTAGGCTAGGGTCCAGGCTCAACTAACCCGAGTTGGTGAAAGGAAACAACTGAATTAGAAATAAATGCCAGGAGGTTCTGAGAATTAGAAAAAAGATGAGAAGGGTCAGGGTGAAGATGGCAAAGAGTGATGGTTCTCAAAATCCTGCTGCAGCATGAGAAGTAGCTGCCTTTTAGTGTAAGGTCTGGGCTTATGGAGGAACCCAAGAGAGTAAGAATGGAGTCAGCAAATTCACACTGAAATGAATATGCCCACATTCGTTTGCCCTATTGTTTCCAGAGGTTGAAATTGAGGCCTTTAATACGTTTAAACCCTTAGATCATTTGCTAAGAGTTCAGGGGAAAAAAGCAGCTGGTTCATCTCTGGTATTTTCATATAGGTTTTCTTCATAGAAGTTACTCGTAAGTGGTATTTTCAGTGGAGACCTTCAGAAAAAAAGACGCTTGGATATCTCATCAGGTTGCAGAGAAATGTTCAGACTTGTTAACCCTTTTAACTCAGCTAAAAGTCCATTAAACCATAAAACAAAGTCCATTACATTTTTGGGCCAGGGGCTTGAGTGAGTGACTGCTCTCTTGGATGTTACTCATCTCCTATACGGACTAATTTCGGGGCTTATTGGAGGATGGAGGTCAGAAGGCTCACTTCCTCTGTGCTTGGCTCCTGGGGCTGCCTTGATGCTAGTTGGCTTTCTGTGCGTCTTCTCCCTTATCAACAGGATACACCCCACTTCTCCAGATGAGTCCCTTATAAAACAGCTGCTGTTTCACAACACATTCCCTTAACCCAAGCCCTTTCCTCCCTATCAGTTACACTAATTGAAGATCAAATCCATTTCCCCCCAAACCCCCATTACGTATTTTCTACTTATCCTCTAAGAAAAGAATTACAGGTTAGGATTACTCTAGAAGTGGTAGCAGTCAGTAGAGGAATGACATCCTAAAATATGACCATTAGAGACAAGAAGAAATTAGAACGCTAGCATGCAGTGGGCATTTAATAAACAACTGCTGGGAGTGGTGGCGGTGGAGAAGAGCAGCGCAGAGGAGGAGGGGAGAGAGGAGGAGTTGTAACACTTTAGAAGGAGCTAACACTTTAGAAGAAGGACAAAATTGTGGCAAAAAAAGTCTGTCCCTTGCTTTTCTCCCATTGACAAATCTAAGACTGATGTTTACCCTACCTCCCACCTCTCTCACAAAAAACATTAGAAAGCAACATATTTAGGTAACCTGAGGTCATAAAGGAGAGTTGAAATAGAAGCTTCAGCAAATAGCCCCCATATCATCAGGCCTTGAATTACCAGCAATTCCAAACACGACCTGAATCTCCATCTCAAAAAGCTCTTCCCTCTGCTGGCTGGAGTGCAGTGGCGCGATCTCGGCTCACTGCAACCTCCACTTCCTGGGTTCAAGCGATTCCCCTGCCTCAGCCTCCCAAGTAGCTGGGATTAGAGGCACATGCCACCACGTCTGGCTAATTTTTTGTATTTTAGTAGAGACGGGGTTTCAGCCATGTTGGCCAAGATGATCTCGATCTCTTGACCTCGTGATCTGCCCGCCTTTGCCTCCCAAAGTGCTGGGATTATAGGCATGAGCCACGCCCGGCCCCCTCTGCTTTGAAAATACTTGCAGCATCATCTCCACAGGCAACACACTGAAACCCCTCTCCACACGGAAGCACAGTTGTCTGTGAAGAAAAATTCGGGAAGCCATAGAAGAACAATAGTTCCTTTGCAAATTACAGCTTCATGAGAAGAAAAGTTGAGGCAGGCATATCGTATTTTATTTTATACACCACAGACAGACCACCAACCCCTAGACTTGGAATTCAGAATTAACAAAAGCAGTACATCCACTGGGCTTTGAGAAGGGTCAATGTTTTTTCATATGTCTTCTCTGCTGCCATTATTTGCATAACAAATTGCTGCAAAATGCATTCATGTCAGATGTTGGAAATAAACTCTTTGGGGTATTGCTATTTTTAAACAACCCATAGTTATATGGATGTTTTTAAAACATTCAAAGCCTGAGTTTGTGTTTCAAATCATAAGTGGTCGCAGGAACTCTATATTGTTGGTCTGGTGCTGACCTATGGAGCAGAGTCTGAAGTCCCTCAGAAATGATGATGTTTTAAAGAGTTAACAAAAGTTCACGTTGGCTGTAGATTAAAGCCCTGTATTTCTAGGTAGGTACACAGAAATCCCTGGTGCCAGTTTTTACCTCCACTTTGGAGAGCACTGAACTTTCCTTGCAAGTATTCAAAATACTTCCCCACCAAAAGATTTTACTTACTGACACTGGGAACAAGAATCCCCACCCGCATTCTTCATCCTTAAGAATCAGAAGTTAGGAGAGAAAAAAAAAAAAAAAAAGACTGAATTCTTTGAGATTATTTGCATGAGTGGATTATTTGTGTCAGTCTGTGAGAGGTTGTCTTCATAGTCTCTAGTCTGCTTGTCCAAGCTTACTGTTCCCACAAAAGATTTTTCCTGCCGTCTCGGGAGTCTCATGATTGCCTTCCTGGACCTATGCAATACCAGCCTTCCCACGCCCGCACACACTGTCTTCCCCTGCAGCCTCTGCAAGCCCTGGCTCCTGGGGCTCCTTGAGCTTGGACTGCCTCCTCCACTTCCCGTGTTCTAGGCAAGCAACAAACACCCTTCAAAACTGCCATCGAGCCCCACCTATTTTATGAAAACTCCCCAAGCTTCCATGATACGTGCGTTACATTATTAACAATAGTATTAGCCGGGTGCCTGTATTCCCAGCTACTTGGGAGGCTGAGGCAGGAGAATCACTTGAATCCAGGAGGTGGAGGTTGCAGTAGCTGAGATTGCACCACTGCACTCCAGCCTGGGCGACACAGCGAGACCCTGTCTCAAAAAAAAAAAAAAGTGAAAATAATATTAACTAACATTTATTTAATACTCAGCCAAGTTTGGTGTTAAGTAATATCTTGTTTCTCATTGAAAAAACAACCCTTGAGGAAAGCAGTATTATTATCTCCATTTACAAAGGAGGAAATTGAACTCAGATGAGCTAGATCTATGTGATTTAAAGGAGGACCTTAGTGAGGACAGGTTAAGAATCCAGCATGGGGGTTTGGTGCCTTGGACTAAAGTGGTTGAGTAAGTGGCGGGAGATTGTAGTGGTGAGGGGTATTTAGAGGGTACAAACCACTAGACTTCTTGGTGGCTTGGATCCTGCCCTCCAGATCTGAAAGGTTACACTTCATCCCATCTTTAGATGTTATTTGCACTGTTTGAACACTCCCCAGGGCCCTTGCTGCTCCTACCCCTAACTGATCTCCACCTTTCTTCATATCTGAGTTCGTATGACGGCGTCTCCTCAGACAGGGAGGGCTTTTCTTACACATACTCCTGGGAAAATTAGGTTTCTACTCTTAATAATGTAACTGCCCCTCTTTCTGTTACCTCTGTGGCACTTCTCTGAATTTTTAAATATTTGAGAAATTACTTAGCTGATACGAGAGGGAAGATGTCTATTTCACTCACTGTATTTATAGTATCCTCTCTATTTACGATGCAGTGGTACTCAGTGAAATACAGGTTGAATCTGTCCAAAAAAAGAAAGGAGCATTTAAAGGAGTTCCTCCTCATTTAGATCATAAATGGAATGAAATTCCATCATAAAAGGAGATTCACCTAGAGGTGAAAATGAGTTAAAAAGGAAAATTAAACTATTTCAACCACTATCTCACCAAAAGAACAACTCCAAAAATGTGATCTGCGGAAAAACAATCAACAAACTAATGAAGAATAGAAGACAATGAGTCAGGAGTGACTATCCCTTACAATAGGGATGATTATTTTTAAAAATCTGTCTTTATCTAATGGTCAGTGGCACTCAGTTATATGGCCAGACACAAGAATTAAAAGATTCTAATCTCCTGTCACTTATTAGTTCATATCAAGTAATTTTATTTACTTTTTTTTTTTTTTTACCTTATTTTATTTTTGGTCTTTGGCCTTCCAGATCCCCCAAATTTTGGATAGCCTGAATGTGGGATGATCCTGTATTACAGTTCAGAGAAGTGAATTTCCCTTCACCAGTCCATTTGCTTTTAAAAATAAGGAAGACATTAAAATGAGTTGCAGATAAAAGTAATCCTTATTTAGTTATTTTGCTTTCTCAACCAGCATAAGGTCTCTACATAAGGACAAAATTTGGATTCTGTATCTCGTAACTCTGCCACATGGGACAAATGCATCCCCCCTCATTTCTGTGTGGGTATTTGTCTAAATCTTGTCTCCCTTCTCACTACTGAAGTCTCCCACCTTGGAGAGTTCTATCTAGATATAGACCATGGTTATATATGCCGGTAACAAAATAGTTGTGACTATTTTCATCACTCACGAATCTCACCCTTTAAACAGATAAGAGTGATTTACATGGATTGGCGGGAGTTAGAGAATCCTTATTGCTTTTGTAAGCTGAGACAATATGCCAAAGTCCGTACCAACACCAAATAAGGTATCTTGGAATGTGATTGCATCCATATGCTTTCAGCTAATGCAGTATAGGCACAGAGAACCAATTTTAGGAAACTGGCCTCAAAGGAAGGCACGGGCTGTTGATTTGATTCCCACTGTTCTACTCCAAGAGCCACATAGAGAGCCCTTAATATTAATTTTAATGTAAATTGGAGGAAATCTTTCAATCTTTGAAAACTATCCTTCACCTCCCTATCCTGGGGACCTGTGTTACTCACCAGCTAGAAACACTAGCAGCTGGAAGTAGAAGATGGCTTGTCTGGTCCTCCTGGTTGCGTGCGTCTAAAGAGCTGTAAGGTTGACAGAACTTTTGCATGTTTGTAACTTAGTAAGAAGAATAACTTGGTCTCATAAATTGTTGTGCCATCTTAGATTAGATATTGCGTGACAAATTTTTGTTACTGGGTATTTCTCTAGTTACATCAGTATTGACTAGAGTAGACCTTGAGGAAGCAGACCAGGACATTTTGCTTCATTTGGGCTGGAGTTTTGCTATGCAATTTCTGAGTTCTTGCAGATTGCATTTTGAGTCTGTGACCAAATAGCCTGCTCTTGCTCCAAGTGAGCAAATATTAGCATTCTTGCCATCTACCACTGTCTTTCCTCTAGGGGATGACAAAACATTTGATGTGTAGCAAATGTATATAGGTGCCAGCAGATAAAGAGTTTTTTCTTAGGTCATCTACCAGGAAATAACGTATTTTACCTACCAGTCTCCCTGTTCACTGGGAGGAATTCTGAAATCCTTAAGTAAAAGAAGTTGAAACTACTAACGTGTTCCTTTGTTGTATCAATATTTCTAGTAGTCAGGATGCATGCTTTCTATTCCCAGTAATTTTATTAGGTTACTAAAAAATTATGATGTTAGGAGGGAACATGAGCCAAGTGGTAGGGCTAAATCCCGCCTTTTGTCTGAGTCGTGACAATATTTTAACCGCAAATGTTTATCTTTCATCCTCAGGGGAGATGAGTAGCCTCTTTTTTGAATCATCCTCTGCAGAGTGCAATAGATGTAAAGCAGCACTATTATCCAAATTGTTAGCTCTTACAGCCAAGCTAGACTCTATTCACTGTTACAAAAACCCAGTGAGAACAAAAACAAGTTAAATGGTAAAGAATTACAAAATCACGCACGTTTCAATTAGCTACATTAATTTGGAAAATGGAATTTCCCTTTGTGTAACTTGGAGTGATCAAAATTTGCCAAATTAAGAAGAAATTCTGACATTCTGCACTATAGAAAGGATGAACCATACATATTGGGCTTATTCTGCATCCTACTTTTTAATATCTATTCATGTTGATACATATGGATCTAGTTACTTTTTTGTTTGTTTTTTTTTGAGACAGTGTCGCTCTGTTGCCCAGGGTGGAGTGCAGTGGTGCCATCTCGGCTCACTGCAACCTCCGCCTCCTGGGTTCAAGCGATTCTCCTGCTTCAGCCTCCCAAGTAGCTGGTATTACAGGCGCCTGCTGCCACGCCGGCTAATTTTTGTATTTCACCATATTGGTCAGGCTGGTTTCAAACTCCCAACCTCAAGTGACCCGCCTGCCTTGGCTTCCAAAGTGCTGGGATTACAGGCGTGAGCCACCACACCTGGTCTGGGTCTAATTACTTTTAACCACTATACATTATTCAGTTGTGTGAATAAACCATGTTTTTTTTTATCCATACCTCTTTTACTTCCTGTTCTTAAGTTAGTCGCATCATTCTCGACCTCTGCTGTAAAGGAGAGCCAGCAATCTGTATGTCCTTCCTTTTTTTTTTTTTTTTTTTTTTTTTTTTGAGACAGTCTTGCTCGGTCGCCCAGGCTAGAGTGCAATGGCACCATCTCCATTCACTGCAAGCTCCGCCTCCCGGGTTCACACCATTCTCTTGCCTCAGCCTCCCGAGTAGCTGGGACTACAGGCACCCGCCACCACACCTGGCTAATTTTTTGTGGTGTTAGTAGAGATGGGGTTTCACCGTGTTAGCCAGGATGGTCTTGATCTCCTGACCTTGTGATCCGCCCACCTCGGCCTCCCAAAGTGCTGGGATTACAGGCATGAGCCACCACACCCGGCCTGTATATCCTTACTTCTTCATTGGGTCATTAAAAAGATGAGCAAGACAATATTGTGAAATGATTATAACTCTTTCGTTAGAAAGTGGTACAAACATGAAAACTAATGCTATTTTCTTATATGTTATGATTTCCATCTAAAAGGACAAGATCCCTTGATCATTGTTTTATTTAAATGAATAGTAAGTAATAATCCATTTGTGAAAGTGATGGGAATGTAAAATTAGACAAATGTGATTAGCTGGGCCTTACTGCCGCAAACTCTGCCCAAGATAATGCTGTCAAGACCCAAAGACTGCTCATAAAGGACAGTTTAAGCTGCTGAGTGGCTGAGGTGCAGCATTCCCCTTGGTTCCTAGATGGACGGTAAAGTTGCTTGGACCATAATTTTCCATCTTTCTTCTTGGAAAGAGTGACTGGAGGCCACTCAGTAAAGTGAACCTTGGAAATAAGACTTCTGTCTCACACAATCTATTTATGAAAGGGAGCTATAAAAATAAACACGTATGCAGAGCCTATGGAGACGTGGCAACAGGCCTGAGGACATGCCATCCCTGAATCCCCTCCTCTAATTCTCTTCTAGTTCTACTTAGTTTCAGAACACAATGAATGCATCAGTTGTAGCCAAATGTGTGTGTTTTCTGAGCTTGTTTATCTGGAAAGTAGTTGAAGGAGATAAGAATGAGTGACTTTGGAAAGAGCCAGCACTAGGAAAACTGGGAAGGACGTAAGAGAATAACATTTCCACAGCTAAGGTGCTATCTGGAAGCCGCCTGAAAAATACTTTGAAGATAGTGTGGGGTCATGTAGTGTTCTAATAGAAGATGGGTCTCTCTTTGTTTCTACATACAAACTCCAAAGTAAAGTCCTAGGCGGGTATGATTTAAGAATGGAGCGAAGCATTAGCATTAAATGGCAAGAATTCTGGATTAAACATAGATGAAGAGAGACTCCCTTGTTTTTCTCACTACTTTCCGGTTTCTCATTAAATTGGTCAGTGCTTCCCTGGGATCCTTTGATTCTGTTTTTGCCCTCTTTTCACTGAATCTTCCTTTAATTTCCTTTGGTTGGATCTGATGACATTAACTCTTTCCATCAGTTTCTGAGCATACCCTTTTGGCTTGTTTCCTCTTTTTTCTTAAATCTCAGGGCAATATTTTTCCCCCAGGGAATTCGGTCTCATTGTCTTTCAACACCTTCACTGTTGGCCTGTGGCCTCTCAGGCTGCGCTAAGCAGGCCCCTGGGGAGTCTTCCACTGTCCTTGGAGAGCTGCCTCTCTCTCTATGGGCTGTGGAACACTTGACCTCATGTGTCTCCCCACCACCCTTGTGAAAGAAGCAGCCGTTAGGCTCTCCTGACATATGTGGGAGTCACTATTCTGAGAGACACTCTACGGACCACACTGCTAAGTCACTGATAGATTTTGACATCCAGAGGGAGGGTCAACTCCCTTGAGTCTCACTTTGACTGATTTCTAACTACTATTTCCATCATTCGAGTTTTGTTATCCAAACAGACCTTATCCAAAATTTGCTGTTATTATTAGCAACGTCGTTGTTTGACCTCTCCAAACTACTTACTCTAAACAACATCTCCCACACTGATTTTATATGTCGGGTCTAATACAATTTGGGGAAAAGGTTACTGAGTACCTAATCTTAACCATTCATTCTTTGTGAATAGGCCCACAATGTGTCAGATACTGTGCAGAGCAAAGATAAGAGACGGTCTCCTGGCTTAAAGATCTCACGACGTAGTCAGGAGAGTCAATCCTAAACAGACAACTATATAATAGGAGAATAGCAATGAAAAGGATAATAGAGAAAATTTATTCAGCACATTTTTGAGAGTCTGCAGTGTGTCAGATACTGTGCCAGGCATAGTTTATATAGTCATGAACAGGACAGATAATCTTATAATTAGCAAGCACAAGTGACAGAAGAGCAAATAAGTAACCCATTGTATAATTACAAATTGTGGAAAGTTTATGTTTGGCTGAAGAGGGCTGGTATTAAGAAACCCACTTGAAAAGAGTAGGGAGAGTAGAACAGTGATGACATTTAATTCTGGGAAGGAGCCAGTTATAGGAAGCATAGAAGGAAAACACATCGTAAGCAGAAAGAACACCGTGATTGGCAGCCCTGAGGCTGCTGAGAGCTTGGCATACTGAGAGATTAAGATGGCCAAAGACAACTGGAACTAGGGCAAGACACCTGGGCAGGGCCCTGAAGATCATGAGACGGAATTTGGATTTTATTCTACAGGAAGCCTTAAAACAATTTGTAAGATGAAAGTAACCTGATAACATTCATGTTTGTTGTTGTTGTTGTTGTTTTGAGATGGAGTCTCGTTCTGTCGCCCAGGCTGGAGTGCAGTGGCGCAGTCTTGGCTCACTGCAAGCTCCGCCTCCTGGGTTTCCGCCATTCTTCTGCCTCAGCCTCCCAAGTAGCTGGGACTACAGGTGCCCGCCACCACGCCCGGCTAATTTTTTGTACTTTTAGTAGAGATGGGGTTTCACCCTGTTATCCAGGATGGTCTCAATCTCCTGACTTCGTGATCCACCCGCCTCAGCCTCCCAAAGTGCTGGGATTACAGGCGTGAACCACCGCACCCAGCCAACATTCATGTTTTAAAAGATCATTCTGGTTGCTGTGTAGACAAATAAGTGCCAGAGGCAAGAGTAGACAAGGAAGTTACTGAAGTAGCTCGGGTGAAAAATGAGCATCTTGGACCAGGCTGGTGGAAATTGAGATGGAAAAGTGTGGAGGATTTCAAGACTATGTTTTTGAAGTAGAAAAGACAGAAATTGGATTTAAACGTAGGAGCTGTGCAAAAGGAGAAGCCAGATCCCAGGTTTTGATCATCTTAGTGAATGTCGATGCTATTTACCGAGGTGGCTAAGACAAAGAAAGGAACAAATTTGTGTTATGGTGGGCAACTCAGGGAATAATTGGAATTCGTGGACAGCTATTCATGTCAGGATGTTCAGCAGGGCAGGGGAAATGCAAATCTGATGTTGAGAATGTGGTTTGGAGTTGATGATACAGATTTGAGATTCATCAGCAGAACAAGAGTAGCTGAGTTTATAGCTAATTATAAAACAGAGGGCTGGGCACAGTGGCTCACACCTGTAGTCCCAGCTACTCAGGAGACTGAGGTGGGAGTATCACTTGAGCCTAGGAATTGGAGGCTCCAGTGAGCCTTGATTGCACCACTGTGCTCCAGCCTGGGTGACGGAGTGAGACCTTGTCTCTTAAAAGATAGAGAAGAGTCTAGAGAGTGAGCCTTGGAGCCTGAATAGATTTAAGAGTCTGGAGAAGAAGAGCCAGTGGAGGGAACAGAGCAAGTGATCACAATGGGTGAGATAAGTGACCAATGTTGAGCGTGAACCTACCTGACTTGCCACTGATAAGTATTTTTTCCTTGCAAATAAAATTTTAAAATACTGTTTCTGAAAATGTTCAAAAAATTCTAAAGCATTATCTATGTGTAAACTGTCAAATTCGTGTAGATAATCTATCCACTCCGAGGTGAGCATGCACTAAGAGGACTATGTAAGAATCTGAGCCTCCGAAAACCGCTATTGGGCTCCATACTCCAGCCCAGGCAGACTTGGCTTTCGTGGTATGAAGGAAATGGGACATACTGCTTTTTAAACAGTGCTCACAGTTATTAAATAACATGATTAATAATAACATGACCAGGGACTTTTAAAAGTTCCTTTCCCATCTCTCCCCTCTCACAGGGGTACATTATACTATCTGTTGGTGGTGGCATTGCTGCCATCCCCAAGTCCATGTTTCAACTGTGTGTGGCTTCCAGCACTTCAATGAAATCTTATTTAGTCATAGATGCCGTTTTATAGAACTGTAAAGAAGGGAGCACATGGCTTTCGGCAGGGGCACACTGTTGAACATGGCCTTCCCTATTTTTTTTTTTTTTTTTTTTTTGAGGCGGAGTCTCCCTCTGTCGCCCGGACTGAAGTGCAGTGGCCGGATCTCAGCTCACTGCAAGCTCCGCCTCCTGGGTTTACGCCATTCTCCTGCCTCAGCCTCCCGAGTAGCTGGGACTACAGGCGCCCGCCACCTCGCCCGGCTAGTTTTTGTATTTTTGGTAGAGACGGGGTTTCCCCGTGTTAGCCAGGATGGTCTCGATCTCCTGACCTCGTGATCCGCCCGTCTCGGCCTCCCAAAGTGCTGGGATTACAGGCTTGAGCCACCGCGCCCGGCCATCCTTCCCTATTTTTGCAGTAGGATGTTACAGCTCCAGGCTGCATGCCTTCCGCCTTGTAAGTTCAGAGAAGCTCATTCTGTGAAGAAGACTTTTCGAATGTGAAAGTTACCCACAAAGCATTCTGGACCATGGGTGTGACTAGACCTCCAACATGAGTTGGAATAGTAGGTTTCAGGGGCTTTGTTCCCACATAGTGCCTTTAAAATTGGTATTTTAAAAATGGTTATGATTATACCACCATGTCCTTATTTATGATAATAGTAAAGTTGCTACTTTGGCATTTTGTTGGTTTAAAAAATCTTTAAAAATGCTCAAAACATGTAAGAATTGTCTATAGAATGTATGTGAGAAGAAACTTAAAACTTTGAGTTTTAAAATTTAAGCAGTTTTCTTGGAATGACAGCATCTGTGAGAATTTTCTCACCCTGCAGAGATGACCTCTTTGGGCACACCTTGGTGTAGGCAATAACAGTAGAAACTCTCTGTCTTCGATTGAGACAGACCATGAATGGGCTCTTGGGTAGGAGAGACAGGGCAGTACCTTGGGTAGCTAGTAGTGTCTCATGATATGAGTGAGTGCCCTGCCTCATGGAATATTCTGCCTTCCTCTATTCTCCCTAAGACAGAGTAGCTGCAGCATATTGTCCTACTCTTGTACCCAATGGTGAGACTCAACTAGAAAGATTGGTTCACTGTCCAGAATCAACAACTGAGGAAAGCCAAGAAACTCAACAAACAGGAGAACTTACACCTGAAAAAACATGCTTGTAGGCAGAACAGATATTCAGAACGTGTGTTTTATAATCTCAGAGAACTATAAGATACAGACACCTTCATAAAAAAAGAATCCAGTGGAAAATATAGAAATTAAAATTTGAGTTGATGAAATATTTTTAAGAGAGTAATTACTCCCCAGAAATGAAAAGACATTGCATCTCTTATTGAAAGAGCCAACAAAGGCAATGAAAAATAAATGCACACATATATGCACCCTTAATTCTTTATAATGAGCCTTGAGAAATCAAGGATTTAGAAAAATGCTGAGAGACAAGAAACTTCTGAGCAGCAACACTGGATACAGGGAAAAAATGGAGTAATAAGTGTAAAATTCTGAGGAGAAAAAATCAGAACCTAGAATTCTAAATTTAACCAAACTGTCATTAAAGTAAATGAGAAAAGTAAATTCTTTTGAGAAATGCAGAGCCTAGAAAGATTACTAGTCATAGATTTTTTTTTTTTTTTTTTTTGAGACAGACTCTCTGTCACCCAGGCCTGGAGTGCAGTGGTGCAGTATCGGCTCGCTGCAACCTCCACCTCCTGGGTTCAAGTGATTCTCCTGCCTCAGCCTCCTGAGTAGCTGCAATTACAGGTGTGTGCCACCATACCTGGCTAATTTTTTTTTTTTAGTAGAGGCGGGGTTTCACCATGTTGGCCAAGCTGGTCTTGAACTCCTGATCTCAGGTGATTCACCTGCCTTGTCCTCCCAAATGCTGGGATTACAGGCGTCTCATAGATCTTCTCCTGAAGTTGTACTTCTTCAAGTTGAAAATGAGTCTAGGAAGAAATGGAGTAGCAAAAGGTATAATGAGCAATAAAATAATGGTTAAAGCATTATTAATAAAATGTAAAGCATTTGCGTTTGGTAATGTGGAAATAAAATTGCAGATGGTATCAAAATGGGATGAGGCATTGGATGTGACCATAGAATTTAGGAGGAGAATGAAATGAAAAGCGAGCCACCCTTATATTGTCCCAGGTTAGAGTACTGAGATATAATTAGCTGTAGATAACCTTAAAATCACAGGTATAATGGGTGGTAAGATTTAAGTATTAGCTGGGCGTGGTGGCTCATACCTGTAATCCTAGCACTTTGGGAGGCTGAGGCAAGTGGATCAGGAGGTCAGGAGTTCAAGAACAGCCTGGCCAAGATGGTGAAACCCCATCTCTACTAAAAATACAAAAATTAGCCGGGCATGGTGATGGGCGCCTGTAATCCCAGCTACTTGGGAGGCTGGGGCAGAGAATTGCTTGAACCCGGGAGACAGAGGTTGCAGTGAGCCGAGATCGTGCCACTGCACTCCAGCCTGGGCAACAGAGCGAGACTCCATCTCAAAAAAAAAAAAAAGATTTAGGTATTTATTATTCAAAAAGTTAGACTTTATCATGTTCAAACTAGTAAAGGAAAAATGAAGCAAAGACAGTTTGGTGAATCCAACAAAAGTTAGGAAACGGTGAAAAAGTAAATAGCCAGCAAGCTTGGTGAAGAGAAGTACAAAATAAATATGAGGATTAATCTAAATATATTCATAATCAAAATAAACACAAATGGACCAAGTTTACCCAGGCAGCTGAAAGGAAAAAGAAATGACTCATTTAAACCTGAGAGAGGACAAGACAACCTGCCATTATTTGGATACTCTATCTCTTAGAAAATCTATGATATTCAAACAGTGTTTATCCATCTCCAACAACAACAGCAAAAAAAGCTGCCTCACACAATTTCAAATAATTAATAATCTAAAGGACAAAAGCAAAACCAAAATTATAAACAATATCATAAGAAAATACAAGACCTCTTTATTAACTTGGAAGTAGACAAGACCTTCTTACAAATGATTTACGAAGCAAAAGACATGAAGAAACTATTTGTGAATTTAACTGTTTCAGATTTAAATTTAAAAATGATAAACATTGTAAACAAAGTTAACAGACAAGCAAAAGCATGGGAAAATATATTTGCAAAATATTTAACCAATGGTTTTTACCAAAATCTCTGTGATTTGCAAAATTTTAAAAGTTTGACAACAACAGTTATCAGCCCTTAGTAGTATTAAATTATACTATCATTGTGGAGGACTATTTGACAGTCTCAAATAAATTAAAACTACGTTTACTTAATACGCTAACAAATCTACTTCTCTATGTCTGTCTTAGAGAAACCTTGCATGCTTGCACAGGGACACTCAGAAGTTCTGGAAGGATACATCCCAAAATAAGAGTACTTGAGTTGTGGAAGATAACTATGTGTATATGTGTTGGGGGAGACAGAGGGTGTGACACAGAGGGCTCTCAGGGGGACTTTTTCTGTAATGTTTTATGTTTTTGTAAGGAGAATGCATATTACCTAAATTAGTTAAGGATTAATTTTCCAAAATATTTAAGAGTGGAAGTTTTATTTTCAGTTTCATAATAGAATTAAAGCCTCTCTCTTTGCAGTTAAAAGAAGAAGTAGCCTGTCTGTTAACGCAGTTTCAGGTTGAGTCCACTCTTTATGTACTCATGAATCTCTGTTACTCAGTTCACTTTTTATAATAGAGGGAGTTTTTAGATGAGAAGTTTATATACACCCTTCACGTTGTATTGATGGATTTTGGTTGGAAGTCGTCTGCGTTTATCTTTAGGCATATCAATTTTAAATGTTTAAATATCTGTAATTATTTTGTTTAACGCTGATGTAGTTGGACTTATTATTCAGTCCACCATTTGAGATGGTGAAATCTTAAAAATACATCAAAGGCAAATTATTCTCTCCAGTCCTGTTTCAAGTATGCAGAAAATAGTAGGTAATGCATTTACATTTTTAATTTCATTATATAAATGGCATTAAACTAACCATAAAATAATTGCCAGTAACAACATTGTTTCACTGAGCTTTTATACATGACTATGAATCATTTTTCCTCGTCAAAATGAGAAGTGGTTTTTTTTTTCTTTCTTTTTTAAGTTAGATCCTAAATGCCCAACTTTTGACTATACTTATCTTCTGCTTTGGAATTTTTTTTTTTCTATCAGTCATTATATTTCTTTAGGAAACGTCTTTAAATTTTTTTCGGGGAAGGAACAAAACTAGCAAAGAAACAGATGTGTCCCATATAAAATATGCAATAAATCTTGTCCCACAAATTCTTTGCTCTGAACTTTCTGACAGAAACTGTCAAATATCCACTTTAATTCAGGAATAAAATGTTCACTCCATGTCATGGCGCCAACCCCCATATGCCAGAATAAAGTTAGTGACCAGCCATAAAAACAGCAGCATAAGCACCTTTGAAACGGTACAAGTCATCGTGGGTGAGAACGCCCCATATAAATCCATAGGGAATTAATCTTGGCTTTGCTACTATCCTGCTGCGCATTTACAACAAGCTTCTACTCACACACAGCAGAAGTGGTAATACTTTTTAAAAGGAGAGAGAAAATAAGAGAGCCGTGTGTCCACCTAATGAGCTTGTTGGTTGGGGGCAGGGAGTTGCATGTATCAGAAAGCAGCAGGTTTTCCTCCCCCGCCTCGGAGCTCTGGAATCCCCTTGAAGAGGCAGCAGCTAAGTAAGCCTCAGTTGAACATGTGGGGTTCTTCTTCAGCTCGCCTTGCCTGCCTTCGCAGATCATGTGAAACCAATCTCCCTGAAGTGCAATCACAAGAAATGACTTCAGCTTCATAAATCATTGTTATCATCCCACAGAAGGAGGTAATGCTATGGTTTTTCTCCAGTAAAACATTTGAAGCCTCTGGTTTCATGAGCTTTTTTTTTTTTTTTTTTTTTCCCACTTTCTGAAATCAGCTTCATGCCACTTGTACAATTTGCTTCAGGCTTCTGCATACAGGAGATGGTGGCATTTCTCCAATTTGCCTAATATTTGAACATTTTACCCTCTCAGATTTTGAGGGAGATCTGTTTCCTACTGAATGTGTGCCTATGGGTGTGGCTTATCATGTACGCAGAGCCTTCACATTTGCTTCCAAGAATATACTGATCCTCAATATTTTTTGCATGAAGGATATTTTCTTTATACTATATTTTTCAAATACAGAATAAGTAGCATAAGGCTTAAGCACGGGACAAAGAAATCTCAACTTACTTCGCAGTATTAGACACTATTTTAAAATGCACTTGTAGCCATGTAATACATTTCTCTAAGGCACAACAATAGAAAGACTAAAGGGTGAAGCAATGGATGATTTCCAGGTTAAGTCAAATGATAAAAATCTACCTTAATTCCATTTGGTAATATTTTAATAATCCTTCATAAACACTTCTCTCCTACAAGATCTCATTTAGGAAGAACTGTCAAAAAATTATTTTGAGATGCTTTCATGAGTTTCTAGAAAATGTTTTGTTTGAATAGGTGCCATACTCACTTGGAAATAAAGGCTAATTTTTCAACAATTATTTTTAATAATTATAAATTTAAATATAAATTAATTATAAAAGTATTCATTTAAAAGTTGACCTATACCTATACCTTTATGTTAAATAAAAAGCAAGAGAAAAAAATGAAAAAGCAGGAAAAGACAGTATGTTCAATATAATTTCAACTATATAACCAAAGCACAAATGAGCGTGTGATTATAAATATATACATTTATGAAATGAATCAACATATTAATAGTGGCCATTGCTTAGAGAAAGTCTTATGCACTGCTTTTGTTTTCTTATTTATATCTTTCTCAAATGTTCTACAGTGAGGATTTATTACTTGTAAAATCTGGGGAAAATACCAAGGGTTGTTAAAAAGGAGGGAAGAAATGACCCACTGTAACATTTGTTCTTATTGAATGTATTGTTCAGTTGTTACCATATCAATGTGATTATTCAGTGTTTGTACAAATTTTTCTTCAACAAAAGCTTTTTCTCTGAGGATGACAGTTATGATTGAAAGGTGACTGGAGGATTCCACCTGGAATTCTGTTAAATTCACTGTCAGCACTTTCACCTCGACTTAAAAGCAGTGTGGTTCCTTTAAAAACCAAGCCTCATTTCTTTCTTTCCTTTTACTGGCTCTGATAATGATCACTTCTGCTAGTAGTTCATCTACTGGTGGAACAGATCGAATGTTCTTTAATGTGGAAAATATCTTCTACAGCATCTTCTTTGGGAATCCCAGTTCTCCCAGCATTTTCTTTTCCTGCAAATATCACCCAAGAGACAGATGATGACCTTCATCACACCTAGATACTTGGTAACATCAGAGCTCTTGAAGTCATCTTGGTAATTCTTGGGTACCGTTTCTAGTGAACCCGTTTTAAACCCCCAGCTATGATAAACCCTTGACCAAGTGAAAAAAAAATGGGTCAAAAAGTAATTTGATGTTGTTAGCAATAGCCAATATTAGGGAAGTTAGATTTTTGTCAGGTTCTATGGCCCTGTAAATTCAGTTTCCTAAGTACATTTAGACTTTGCCAGGGTTTTAAAGGAAGATTGATTTAAGGATAGCAATGGCTATTTCGTGATGACTTACAGGACATTCTGGTAGTCTATTCATTTTTATGACTAAATGTCTGAACAATTGTTTTTCTAGAGGGAGAGCTTCAACTATTTAACAAATGTGTTAAGTTACACAGATGTCAGAGGTTTAGTGTAAATAGATCTAGAAGAATAAGAAATTTCCTTTGTCAAGGTGTGATGCTGTATGTTGTAAATCATGTGTAAGTATGGCTTCTTTCTTCTCTTAGTTTTTCCTTAGTTAAAATCAGTCTTAAGCCATTAAGATCTCTGACCCTACCTAATAGCTTTTTATCTGAATTTTACTGTTTATAATGTGATTGAAACTATTCTTAATATTGGATATCCTTCTGAACAATTTGTAAAAAATATGTAGAATGATTACTTTATAGAGATTGTAGAATTTCCTGTTGCCTGTGAGTATAAGGTGTGAATAGAGGCCTTTAATGTGGGTGACTGCCCCCTGAAATTTAACTTATCCATGCCAATGGTGGTTTTTCTGTTATGACTTATTTCTCTATTGTTCCACTCTGTTAATAATATGACAGTTTTATAGTTTTTCAGCAGGAACCTATAAAGAATCACAGTATGTCACAGTGAAAACTAGACGGGAGTCCGGGGACAGCTTCTTTCTTTTTTGCCCAAAACTATTTGTATGACCTTAGGCAGGTCACTCGCTTTCAAAGTGCTCTGCAGCTGCCTCCACACAGCATCTGTTGTTTCTTTTTCTGATTATATTAAATGAGCCCCTTTCTTCAAAAAGCAACTGAAAACAAATGAA
This sequence comes from Rhinopithecus roxellana, assembly GCF_007565055.1. Lineage (NCBI taxonomy): Eukaryota > Metazoa > Chordata > Mammalia > Primates > Cercopithecidae > Rhinopithecus > Rhinopithecus roxellana. Next base: position 75,173,141 of record NC_044553.1, on the reverse strand, counting down.
AAACAAAAATCCTCTTAACCAGAGAGGCAGAAATAGCAACCATAATATTCTGGTATGTTATCTTCTGGCTTTTCTATAGATATAATATTTTGGTAACTATATATAGAATTTGTGTGATACACATTTTGACATCGCTTTAGGCACATTATGCCACTGCTTTATATTCTTTATTTATAATTTTGTCATAGCATTTTCCCGTGATATTTTTTGCAAGCACGTTTTGTGGTATGTGGGTCTAGGAAGTGTACTTTAATCCTCGGGAGCTTACTGTAGGGATACACGTATTACTAAGGAAAAACAGGGCGCTCAAATTCCCCAGAGAAGTTTCACAGGAACCCAGGAAAGGCTGCATAAGCAAATGTCATTGGATTACAAAGAATTATAGTGGTGGTGGTAGTCATTATCGTGATTGATATTTACTTAACTAATGTGCCAGGTGCCATGGCTGAGCACCTTACAAACATCTCTTTTAATTACTGCAGCTGTCGAATGTCGGTTCTATCATTACTTTCATTTATAGATGAGAAAACTGAGTCTTAGCCACATTAAACAGCTTACCCCGTGTCAATAGTTAGAAAGTAATGGAGCACTTGGAAGCTTGGGCTCCACTATTATCCGCAGTGTAGAACTTAAGAATTCAGTAGCATAGCACCTGGCATACTCTGAGTATTCAGTGAATGTTCGTCATCATCATCATTGCCACCACCACCACCAATCTGACTGTCCTAGGCCATTGTATTAGACTACTTTACAAGCATTAGATTGACTGTCGTTGGATCTTAGTAGCTATGGCTGGTGAGAGGAAGGGGACACCGTCCAGTACATGATTCTGTTATTGGAAAATCCGCTATTCAATCCCCTATTACTGTTTAACTTAGCTCATTTTTAAACTATAGCATGAGGGGTTTATACGACGTAATTTCTTAAGTTTTGTGTAGCTCCAAAGTTTTCAAGTATAAGGTTTCATTTTATCCAATGTACATATGGACAAGTTAAAGTCTGAAGAATAAAGTATTGGCCCTAAATATCATAGATAATCATCAGAGGCAGTTATGGGAAACCCAAAGACGCTAGTTGGAGAACCTTTTCTTCCACTTAAAAAAATTAAAATGAGGTACTTTCCTTCTTTAGATTTGCTGAATTTCTAGTACTAAAATACTATGAGATTTAAAAAATGAGATAATTGCTTTTGAAGAACAGTACTTTAAAGAAGAAATAAAAATAAACATGCAGGCCGGGCACGATGGCTCATGCCTGTAATCCCAGCAGTTTGGGAGGCCGAGGCGGGCGGATTACGAGATGAGGAGATCGAGACCATCCTGGAGAACATGGTGAAACCCCGTCTCTACTAAAAGTACAAAAAAATTAGCCGGGCATGGTGGCGGGCGCCTGTAGTCCCAGCTACTCGGGAGGCTGAGGGAGGAGAATGGCGTGAACCTGGGAGGTGGAGCTTGCAGTGAACCGAGATCACGCCACTGCACTCCAGCCTGGGTGAGAGCGAGACTCTGTCTCAAAAAATAATACATAATTTAAAAAAACATGCAGCCTGTTACCACTTTGCTTATGAACCTGCTACAAATTCACACTTTTGTGGACCTTCTCACCAATTAATAAAGCAAGAAGTTACTGATTTATAAACACTAGGTTTTTAGTCTCAAGTGCTAGGCATTTGAATACAAAGTTTGAAAGAAAAAGGCCATAGTCCATGCCTTTCAGAAATTACACACCTTCAGACCAGTGGTAATGTTAAAATAAGACAGAGTTGTTTGAGAAAGAAGACCTGCCTCCACATTAGTATACCTGCAATTGTTTTTTGGGTTTTTTTTGTTTTGTTTTGTTTTGTTTTTGAGACGGAGTCTCGCTCTGTCCTCCAGGCTGGAGTGCAGTGGCCGGATCTCAGCTCACTGCAAGCTCCGCCTCCCGGGTTTAGGCCATTCTCCTGCCTCAGCCTCCCAAGTAGCTGGGACTACAGGCGCCCGCCTCCTCACCCGGCTAGTTTTTTTGTATTTTTTTTTAGTAGAGACAGGGTTTCACCATGTTACCCAGGATGGTCTATGATCTCCTGACCTTGTGATCCAGCCGTCTCGGCCTCCCAAAGTGCTGGGATTACAGGCTTGAGCCACCGCGCCCGGCCAGTATACCTGCAATTTATCACCAAATGGTTGTCGTGAGTCTTGTGATTGTAAACCCCATTGCTTTTGAAATTTCACTAAGATTCTTGATGAAACAAAATGCAAGAAGCCTTCTTTTAAAAATTTAGCTTCTTTGCAATTCCTAAGATTTTCTAAATGGTGTCTGCTGTCTGAATGATGAGGCTATAGAGTTTAGTTTCCCTACATGACACCTGAAATACTTCTAAATTATTGTAGAAGGTTGGACCCTTCTTGTTGGAAATGAGATGGCTGGGAGGCAAGGTAGACATTACAAGGAAACGGGCTTTATGTATAATTATTTTCTAAATTACAAGGAAATAGATTTATGTATAATTATCCCTTAAGTGAAAACTATATTTTATAAATATGCTTGTTTAGAAGTATCTTTGAAAAAGAACTAAGGAAAAGCATTTTAGAAAAGACGTCTGTCACTTGTATTAATGCTGATAAGTTCAAGGCATGTATGGGCCTAGATGATGGTATAACTTGGAGAATTTCAGGCGCTGTTTGAGAATGCAACCACCTGACTCCTATTAATGAGTCTCTCACCAGATCATTCTACAATTGTACCCCCATGGTCTGTTTTAAAGCATCAAGAGTCAGGAAATGTAGAGTGAAAGCTGAAATTCCGTCTTGGAACCTTGTCTCTGATGTATCTATTTCTGTGGAAGATGTGTCGTACAGAGCAGCTTCGAAATACCACCTCAGTGTTTGGGAATCCTGGAGAAAAATGCTGCCCCTTGGGAAGCAGCAGGGAGCGTTGGAAAATGTAGGTTACTAGTCACAAATTATTAGTCAAAATTATTAAATTATTAGTCAAAAAACCTGGATTCTGTGACTATCTGTGTAATCCAAAAAGTCGCTTCATCTACTTGGGTATCCATTTTCTCTACGTTGAGATTAAATAGTTGGGCTAAGTTATAGCAAAATTAAGATTATACTGTTGTCAGCCTCCTGAAGTAATTGCATCTGTATCACTCAACGCGAAGAGGTTTCTGTGGACAGATAGTTGTGCAGCATTGAGGGACTTCACTGGATTACACAGAAGCAGAGGAAAAAAGGTAGTAGAATATTAGCCACGAATTAAGTGATTGCCTTTAAGAAGAATGAGCAGAATCCTTCATAAAGTCTGAAGGCCAAGTGTTTTGTCAATATTGTAAATGGTTGAAAGACTTACCTGGGGGCGAAACATCTCATCTCTAGTGAAAACATATTGGGGAAAAAAAGTGAGTTTACTTCTGAAAAAGTGTGGGTAAATATACTTCATTTAGATCCCAATTATACTTGTGTCCGATTACCTCCTAGAACTGTGACTTGATAAAATGTTTACTTTTGCAGTAGTTACTCTTGAGCACAGACTAGGTGTATCATGAGGTTAAGTGTTTGAGATTATTAGTCATCCATCAGTATCTGTGGAGGATTGGTTCCAGGACCCTTATGGATACCCAGCTCTACAGATGCTCAAGTCTCTCGTAAAATGGTGTCATAATTGCTATAACCTACACCCATTCTTTAAATCATCTCTAGATTACTTATGATACCTAATACGATGTAAATGCTATGTAGCTAGTTGTTATGACTGTGTTGTTTAGGGAATAATGACAAGGAAAAAAGCGTGTATATGTTCAGCACAGAAATAGCCATCCATATTTTCCCCAAATGTTTTCCATCTGCAATCCATAACCCACGGATACAGAGGGCCAGCTGTATATTGTGATCTCTGAAATCGTACCTATCACCTATACAAATTATTATTACAGTCATCAGAGAATATAAATGAGTCCATGACAACTGAAATATTTCCAAAGTATTGTGGAAGGCCTGACCCTTTTTATTGTATACAAACAGCACTTTGTAATTCACGTTGTTATACCAATAAGATATTTTACGAATATCATCGTACTAGATTTAGAGATAGAGGCTGAGAATTTCTAATCTGAAAATCCAAAATGTAAAATGCTCCAAAATCTGAAATGTTTTGAGCGCTGACATGACACTGAATAAACTGTCCATTGTGCACCTGCATTTTGACAAGACCTGTTACTTGACTTTATGTGACGGGCCTCGGCCAAAATGCAGGAGCACAATGGACAGTTTATTCAGTGTCCTTGAGGGAAGAATAAAATGACCTTCACGCACTATGTATAAGGTATATATGAAACATCAGTGAATTTCTTCTTTAGACTTGGGTCCCATCCCCAATATATTACATTATGTATATGCAAGTATTCCAAAATGTGGGGGACAAAAATTGAAATTGGAAACAATTCTGGCCTCGAGCATTTTAGATAAAGAGTACTCAGCCTGTATAAAAGTGTACATGACTTAATAAGTCTCTTACAAGTTTGATTGCCTCAGGGCTCACATTTTCAACTGTGTGTAAGGGAATTAAGTCATACTGCCCTAACTCCGCCATTGTGTGTAATGAGTTGGCGTTGTCCTAGACATTTAGAGTGTTACCGGTCATGTGTATGTGGGGAAACTGAGAAAAGAGCTGCTCAAATCCTTTTCTGTGTTCTGCAGTTCAGATGAAGGACCCTGGTTGAGAATAGCCCCAGGTGCCCAAGTTAGGCAATACCATTTCGTGTGGGTGTGTGGGGAGGTGTAGGGGGGTGTGTGCGTGTGTGTTTTGATGTCCATAAAATACTCCAATTCACTTAAGGGGCAACTAGCAATGGCAGATTAAATGATGAAAAGGGCTGGGTGTGGTGTCTCATGCCTGTAATCCCCGCACTTTGAGAGGCTGAGGTGGGTGGATCACTTGAGGTCAGGAGTTCAAGACCAACCTGGCCAACATGGCAAAACTACAAAAATTAGCCAGGCGTGGTGGCATGTGCCTGTAATCCCAGCTACTCAGAAGGCTGAGGCAGGAGAATGGCTTGAACCCAGGAGACGGAGGTTACAGTGAGCCGAGATCGTACCACTGCACTCCAGCCTGAGTGACAGAGTGAGACCCCGTCTCAAAAATGTAAATAAATAAATAAATAAATAAATAAATAAATAAATAAATAAACAAAAGGATGAAAAAGACAAGATCTAGAAAGTCTGACTGAAAATAAGAGGATCCAGGCTAGCACATCAGCCTGGGAATAGACTAGATGACTATTTGAAGACTCCTTTTATCTGGATTTTTGTTTTTTAATTTTATGACTCTGAAGACCTCTTCAGAGTGTAGTAACACAATGTCCTTTACTTGGTACTTTCACCAACAGCCTAGTTTCCTAGTCCACTTTAGCCTTAAGCAAGTGACCTGGAAATCCTGCATCCTACACTGGGAACCTTGGCAGTCTTTACACAGCCTTATAACGCTTCATACAGAAAATCTCACAAGTGACCCTCTGCTCTTCAGTTTTACCATCCAGCTTAGACACTTGCACATGTAAGCTCTGACAGACCAGAAATGATCACTTTTCTAATTTCACCACAACCAGGAAAACTAATAACTTAGGAAGACCAGAGAGGGTGTCGTCCTCCATGGGCAAGCATACCAGAAGGAAAAATGTAAGGGTAAGAGCTCTGCATCACTCACTGGTTCCAAATATCTATTTTTCTTCTCTCAAATGTTAAAAGGCCATCCCTTTCCAATGTCAGCGTGCTGTGCCTCAGTGGGTGCAAAGCATTCGTTTGTCCTGGAAAGTGCACAACGGGGATTTTCTAAGAAGTGGAAAATGATTGCCACACTCACATCACATGGATCCCGCGTGAAGCAGAGTGCAGTCCCTTTGTTTCCTTGTTAGCATCACCCGGCTCCTCTATTTGTAGAGCTGTAATAAAAACAAGTTCTTTACTGTGCGTCCTGTTGGTTTATACCAACCATGTCAGGTCCATAAACCATGGTATATTAAAGTGTAATAGACTGTGTAAAGAATACTAGGAAGATATTCCAACCCTTATCCCCTTCCCCTTATTTCACAATTTACTGCCTCCCAGATGGGCATCCATAAATATGACTTAATTGTGTTTGGCATAAAAGCCCCACTTTCTTTGAAGAGTGACCGCCTCCTTCAGCCACTCTCATTGTATGAGTGCCACCCTCTTGAGAATAAAAACTTTGGGTATTTGGGGACATTTAAACGGTGAATGTTCTTAGTCTGAATATTTTATGGAAATACCATTTTATTTATAAAAACTTTCTCTTTTTCAAAGCTAACTCTGGAAAATAGTATATTTTAAAGACTCAATCAGATACAGATGAAACTGGAGGGTTAAAGCTATTTGTGCCTCCCTATAGTGTTAGTGCTATTTGTGCCTGTGTTAATGTATCAGTCTAAAAGCAGAACATAAGATGGACATAGTATTCTCTTGCTTTTCAGTTCCACTCTACTCTTTACTCTTTTGTTGCAAACAAAAGATGGAAGATTAGAAGTTCCTGTGCCAAAAAACAGGCACTTAATGTGTAGGGACTGTGTTCTGCTAACATGGGTTCTTCTGTTGTATACTTTTCCATCTGTCAAATAAGTACACAAGGCTGGGCATGGTGGCTCACGCTTATAATCCCAGCACTTTGGGAGGCTAAGGCAGATGGATCACTTGAGGTCAGGAGTTTGAGACCAGCCTGGCCAACATGGTGAAACCCTGTCCCTACTAAAGATACAAAAATCAGCTGGCCATGGTGCGTGCCTATAATCCCAGCTACTGGGGAGGTTGAGGACGGAGAATCGCTTGAACCTGGGAGATGGAGGTTGCAGTGAGCTGAGATTGTGCCACTGCACTCCAGCCTGGGTGACAGAACAAGACTCTGTCTCAAAAGAAAACAAAGATAGGTACACGAGTGCCTGCTAGGCGATAGTTGGGAGAAAACCTCTGAAACAGATTTTGGTTGCAACTCTGAAGGAGCACAGAGTCCAGTGGAAAAAGCCAACTGCCAGCCAGTGATCTTGACATAGCCTTCTGTGTGCTGTGTCACACAGGTGAGGAGTTGTGTGGAGATAGTGTGTTTGGGTCTCCACAGAAAGAACGACTCACCACATTATGCAGGAGAGGCATGGAGGGCCTCTCTGAGGAGATTTCATTGACCTGTGAATTCAGAATTGTATCTCAGTATCATTGATTTTCTTAGTAACCTTATGAAAACATTATTCTGACAAGAGTCCACGGACTTCCCTAGACTGCCAAAAGGCCCTGTGGGTGTGGAGGCAGTGTGTGCAAGATTCCCATGACTCAGCAGAACTGAACTGTTGCAAATGCTACTGGGTTTATTATGTTCCCGTGTTGGTTTTGTTTTTTGTGGGAACATTAAGGGGGAACATGATGAGATGTGCAAGAGTGAGCACATGTCCTGATCTACCCAGATTGCCCTAATTCATGTCTTTGTCCAGGTGTAATTATTAATATCACTCTCAAAAGTGTCCCAGAGAAAACAAATTATTTGGCCTCTGTTAGCTATGTCTGTTATCAAGACTTCATGACTAAAAACACCAAAAGCAATAGCAACAAAAGCCAAAACAGACAGATGGGATCTAATTAAACTGAAGAGCTTCTGCACAGCAAAAGAAACTATCATCAGAGTGAACAGGCAACCTACAGAATGGGAGAACATTTTTGCAATCTACCCATCTGACAAAGGGCTAATATCCAGAATCTACAAATAACTTAAATTTACAAGAAAAAAAACAAACAATCCCATTGAAAAGTAGGCAAAGGGTATGAACAGACACTTCTCAGAAGAAGACATTCAGACACATGAAAAAATGCTCATCATCACTGGTCATCAGAGAAGTGCAAATCAAAACCACAGTGGGATACCATCTCACACCAGTTAGAATGGCGATCATTAAAAAGTCAGGAAACAACAGGTGCTGGAGAGGGTGTGGAGAAATACGAACACTTTTACACTGTTGGGAGTGTAAATGAGTTCAACCATTGTGGAAGACAGTGTGGCGATTACTCAAGGATCTGGAACCAGAAAAACCGTTTGACCCAGCCATCCCATTACTGGGTATATACCCAAAGGATTATAAATCATGCTACTGTAAAGATATATGCACACGTATGTTTATTGTGGCACTGTTCACAATAGCAGATACTTGGGAACCAACCCAAATGTTCATCAGTGATAGACTGGGTTAAGAAAATGTGGCACATATACACCATGGAATACTGTGCAGCCATAAAAAAGGATGAGTTCATGTCCTTTGCAGGGACATAGATGAAGCCAGAAACCATACTCAGCAAACTTTCACAAGGACAGAAAACCAGACACTACATGTTCTCAGTCATAGGTGGGAGCTGAACTATGAGAACAGATGGACACAGGGCGGGGAATATAACACACCAGGGCCTGTTGGGGGTGGGGGTTTGAGGGAGGGATAATATTAGGAGAAATACCTAATGTAAATGACAAGTTAATGGGTGCAGCAAACCAACATGGCACATGTATACCTATGTAACAAACCTGCACATTGTGGACATGTACCCTGGAACTTAAAGTATAATTAAAAAAAAAAAAAAAAAAAAGCAGTGGTGGCAGATAAAGCCAATTGAGTGCTATTGCCAGGACATGTGCTAGAGGCTACCCATCCCTGAATTCAGACCTGCTGTGGTAATGAATGGGTGTAATTGAAGCTGTAAGATTACGCAAAGGAGACGACAGAAGAAAACATTTTTAATCATGATTTCTCTTTTTACAGCCAGAAAAGAGCATAACATGGAAGAAAGTCACTTAGAGAATGCACAGAAAAGGTAAGCAGCTCTAATCTGGCCCCAGTTCTTTCTTTGACTAGCCATTCTTTTGTGTTAATATTATGAAGTGCATTCATTTTACTATGCAGTTCTGTCTCCAAAACATTTTCACTTCCCCAACTGAAACTTTGCACCCTTTGAACACGAATTTCCCATTCCCCTGTCCCCAGGCAACCACCATTCTACTTTCTGTCTCTGTGACTTTCACTACTTTAGCTACCTCATGCAGTTGGGGTCATCTAGTATTTGTCCTTGTGTGACTGGCTTCTTTCCTGTAGCATAATGTTTGACTAGCCATACTTTCGGCCCCATGTGTTAAGGCTATGCATCCATAAGCAGTAAACTTCACTTGGAAGCTGGAGTGAAAGCACTGTAGCAGGACTTAGGAATATTTTTCCTCAGGAAGCAGGGATCATCCAGAAGTGACTCACCTGCCTCACATGCATGTCATGACACTATTCTGCCTGTTTGCCTCTCCTGCATTGCTCTGCTCGTGAACTGCTTCGTGGAAGTCAGGGACAGTTTGACCCTTCCTAGCATTACAGCCAGATCAAACTAATTATTGTAGACACCTAAGAGACTTACTATGTCTTTCCTCAGCTTCTAAAGAAGGATATTATAAACAAGGGACAGGTAGGGAGAAGGGGCTGACCATATGCCCATACAGCATATGGGCATTTCCCCCCAGAAGTTGGGGAAGACCTCAGAGGTCTTCTGTTCAGCCTCATGTCACCCACTTCAGGCATCTTCCTTGCTCTGTGTCTCTCTCTCAATAGACACCAGAGGGGAACCATTCACTCCTAATCATCAGTTCTCACCCCTTAGGGCTTTTTCCTTTTTGTTAATTGACCAGGTTAGTCAACGTGGCTCTCCCTCCCTCGTAGAAGAATGAATGGCAGTAGACAGAGGTGTTCTCATATGTAGGGCTGATATTTGAGATATATTTTGCTGGTACCAATTCTGAAAGTACTGGTAAATTAGATGAGAGGTAGGGGTAGGAGACAGCATATAAGGACAAATGAGCTTTACAAATGTGTGAGAGGAACAGTCGCCCAGTTAGGAATTTCAATGCAAATAAACAGATTGTAGAAATTCGCCATTTTCCCCCGTTTGACCACAATTTCCAAGACTTTTGAAATCCCATAGAAAATATCATCTGCCCTGCTTTCAGAGGTGCCAGCATCTTGCCCTGCTTCCCACTGTAATTACCAATAAGATTAAAATGCTGGTGAAAGTGAGGTGAAGGCAAGTCTTGCACTTTGCTAAGTGCAGACGTATTCTCAAATCGTGCTTATCATCCTGTCATAATAATCATTCAAAACTGAGATAATTCCATGGTTATGTTTTTAGGAGTTTGTGTCTCTCTATTGACCTTGTTCCTGTATTAAGCTTCCCTTCCCCAATGCATAAAACTAGCACGTCTGTGTTATGGAAACATGCAGCACATAGAGAAGAGATTATCAACAAGGGCACATGGTGTCAGGCCAAACAGAAATTCAGCTTCTGAGGCGGATGTCAAATTTCTAATACTTTTTCAAGATTCTTGCTGAAGGAAAAGGGGGCCCACCGTAGAGGGGCCAAAGCTGCTGCCGTGCATTAGCTCTGCGGAGGGGAGTCATAAATTCTGGTTGTCAGCGTTTTCCGTGGCTTTGTGGTGAAGGTAGTCTAGCTTTCATGTCATACATGAAATATGTTAGATCCCATCTTTAATGTAGAAACCACAGTTGTTTGGTTACACTCTTTAAGGAGGTCGTGGTCAGTGTTGCAATATTTGTGTGAGATTAGTGAATTCTTATGTTTTATTCTCAAGAGAAACAGTTTACTCTGAGGCTAAGGAATATTTGCTTTTCCTAAGCAGTTTCTGAAGGCGTGCATACAAGACAATAAGTGGATGTGTTCCGCTTTGGATCTCAGGACTGTAGAAGTAAAACAGTTCACTTTGCTATGGGTTCTTTGATGTGATCATTGTCTGGACTTTAAAAATGTTTGGCCGAATTACAAAGATACAAATCAGACAGGGAATTATAGCAGACAGAAAAGGGGTCAGGGACTAGTTTGCAGTGAAATTAAAAAGTTATATAAAACCAAACATAGGATTAGAAATCAATCTTTTAAAAGTTGAGAGCCGTTTTAGAGCTATCTGCTGACAAATAGAAATTTCAAATTGAGTGATTGACCTTTGTTTCCTCTGTATTAGAGAAAATTCTCCTGGTTGTTAAATATCAGCAGTTCTCTTGTCCAAATTGCGAAAGATTTTCAGTGGTCAGCCTCTGTGAATCAAAACTGAATTTAAAATGAAGGGAGTTTTGTCAAGGAAAGAAAACAGTCTAGGCCTTATGAGATCATTGCACGTTCATATTCTAGCTTTTAGGTTTTTCTTAAACAGTGAAATAACAATGAAATCAAATAAGGCACACTTTTTTTTTTTTTTTTTTTTTTTTGAGACGGAGTCTCGCTCTGTCGCCCAGGCTGGAGTGCAGTGGCCGGATCTCAGCTCACTGCAAGCTCCGCCTCCCGGGTTCACGCCATTCTCCTGCCTCAGCCTCCCGAGTAGCTGGGACTACAGGCGTCTGACACCTTGCCAGGCTAATTTTTTTTTTTTTTTTTTTTTTAGTAGAGACAGAGTTTCAACGTGTTAGCCAAGATGGTCTTGATCTCCTGACCTCGTAATCCGCCCGCCTCGGCCTCCCAAAGTGCTAGGATTACAGGCATGAGCCACCACGCCAGGCCAAATAAGGCACATTCTTGAAGTGACTTTATCTTCGTTAAAGCTGCTGAGTGCCAAAGCCAGGCCATCCTCTGGGACTCTGTTTACTTTGGTTCTTCTGAAGAGGTTCGCTTGCTGTCTTAGTTTCCAAAACACATAGGGAAAAAAAGGCTGAAATTTAGTATTTCTTTTAGTGTTTCCCACCCTTCAAGGGAGAATAAGCAAGCAGTACCTCACCAATCCCCAGGCAGAGAGACGAGGAGGTCAGTGGTTAGCTCCGGTTTAGAAGTGAGAAAATCCAGGCCCACAGAAGGGTGATGTGTTTTTCTCAGGCCATGCAACAACCACCAGATTACTCTTGCCATTCTCTGAAACGGCACCAGGATTTGCAATATGTTAATCTCGCAATCTAGACTCCAGGGAATGCCAGAGGTGTCAGGTGTCCATGAAGCACAATAACTGGACTTCAGTGTATTTTGCTGGAAAATGGAAAGATAAGTTGTTCCTCTAAATATTAGGAATGAAAGACTCTCCCTTCCCCATGAATGCTCAAATAAATATGTATCTGTATAGAAGGTAAGCTTAAGAAAGAGAAAAAGTAATCACGTGCCCTCCCTGGGATAATGCATGTCATGTGTGATACAGAGGACAACTGTGTCTAAAGTAGAAAAGGGTCAGGGAGAACGACTCTTTTGTCTCTTAAATGCCTGTGTGATTGAGCATGAGCAACAGAAAGATGAAGCAGACACAGCATTTCACAGAAAATCAGGGGACCTGAATTCTAGGCCCACCCTTACCTGTGAATAATGCCACGCAATCGTTCCAGGTCTCTGTTTTGTCATCTATAAAATGATAATTTGGGCAAGTCATCCTGTAAATTCCTTCCCATTCTAAAGTCCTGTGACTTTATAGGAAATGCATGGCCTGTTCCTGTAGGTTATATAACTCTACTTATGTATTCCTGTGCTGTAGTCAAAATAATTTTCATTTGAATTTTAAAAAGTTACATGCTATAGAGTGTACATTTGGTTTTACCAGTATGTGGACTGCCATGGAAATAAGGGTTATGTCTGGGGCAAGAGTGGACATTGCCACTTTCTTCCCTTGCCGGTTTTTCTTGACATTACGTATGTTTGGAGTTATAATGGAGTCCCCGTAAGAGATTACTGCAGTTACTGCCTTTCTCCACTTATGCACTTCCAGTCTTTTAATAACTGGGAGCCAAAATTCCCTGACCAGTAGTTTTAATTTGCATTTAAAACAGATTTATTCTTTACAGAAGCACAAAGAATTTATGGGACTCAGAGCTGCAGCTCCAGCTTGGATCTCGCCTAATCGTAGCCATGGAATCAATTAACAGTTCATCTGTGAAATGTGATAAAATCTTATGAGATACATATTGCCCAATAACTGAGAGCGAGATGAAAGTATGCTCCAGAATAGTAACGGAGCTTCAGGGTTTTACAATGGCCATTGAATAGAGTTCCATTAGAAAATCAGTATTCAGGATGGCCACAAAAAATAAAAAATAAAAAAAATAACCTGCTGTGTCTGAACAGATGATAGAGCATTGAGTAATAAACCTGGCCAGCCATTCCTGCTTTGATTAGTTTCCAACACCCTAGAAAAGAGGGTCATTTATTTAAGTGTTCTTGCTCATGGCAAATGAGCTTGTGAGGCTTGGGGTAGGTGGGGGTGAGGGGGAAAGATTGAGTTCAAAGCTATAAATTGCCGCAAAGCTAGTGCCTCCAAGAAGGGCTGCTTGGGAGGCCCAGGTAGTCTAGGTGTGCAGTGAGCCTCACTGGGATAGGTCTTAACTGATATCTGGGAACCCACTCTGGAAAAATAGGACTCTTACTGACCAGATTGGAGATCATTTTTCAAGATCAGAAATGGTTTTTCATCCAGAACTTGCTATGCCTACAACTGTATCTATTTTTATACATCGGTGGTTTGTATTCTTGTGTCGTATTAAGTTTTAAAAGGTAGCCCTCCTAAAGATCATATTATCTACATCTCTTATTTTACCCTTGAGAAAATTGAGAGTCAAAGATGCTGAGTGATTGGCCCAAGGTTACAAAGCCAGTATACACCAGAATAAGGATTGAATGGATTTTCTTGCTTTTCTGTGAAGCATTTGACAGATTAATTATTCCCAATGAGCTCTCGAACCGACCGCTGCTAATGCTGCAGTCAGCGTGTCATCAGCCTTGCGTGTAATCACTAAACATAAAATGAAGAGCAGGGGAGAGACGGGGATCTGAGATGAGGAACTAACTCAAGATATTTTACCTACGCAACCCCAGAAATTATACATGCTGATTTTATACAGATAAGATGTGCCCAGGGGCATCCCGATCAAGTTCCATTTTTTGGCACATCAGTTTGAGCAAATTTTCTGAGGCTTACAATAAACTTCAGTAACTATGAGCCCTCAGCTTGTGTTAGAGAATTAAACACATGGGAAACGGCCCCCAGCATCCCCCTCCTAATGGGTTTTAGTGTTGAGAATTTCTCACCCTCTACCTCATTCCATTTTCCCCCCTACCTGTTGCAGTTTTGAAACAACAGTAGGATATTTTGGGATGAAGCCAAAGTCTGGTGAGAAGGAGATCACACCCAGCTACGTGTTTATGGTGTGGTACGAGTTCTGCAGTGACTTCAAGACAATTTGGAAACGGGAGAGTAAAAACATATCTAAAGAAAGGTAAGGTTCAAATAAAGATTTGAATGCCTCCTTCAGGAGCCTTGGAAACTGCACTCTTAAACCTATCAAAGTGTGTCTCTATCACACGTGTCAATGTTTTCTTTCTGATCAAGTGGTCATCGGGAAAGGACCTTTGCCTCAGGGATCGTAGGGAAATTCAGGGAAAGCTTGCTGTCCACACAGGCAGGTACGTTCACATGATCTGATAAGTTACACTTTCTTAACCCCTTCCAATTACTAGCTAGTAAATGAAAGGAGGGTTGTGCTAATTTGCAACAGATTGCTTCTCTGTGTATTTTCATGTTGGCCCGGGCTAAATGAGGCAGCCTTGCTGTCGCAGACAGTATAGACAAATAAAAGTGAATGCTTTTCCCATTAATATACTGAACTTGCATCAAAGGAAAATCTCTGTGACTCAGGCCACACTTCACACAGCGTGGAAGCCCCACATTGGATTTACAGCGCCACTTCTGACTCCCTGTATCCTGCTGCGGACATCAAACTGCGTGCCGCTCGGCCTCATTGCAGCCCCCGATTTTATTAGCTGGGGGTAGAAGAAAAACCTCAGCTCTGAATATAGACGAGGTGTGTGTGTGTGTGTGTTCGTTTTCCTTAGAGAGACTGAATTTGCCCCTATGTATCGGAAAAAAGCATTTCTGCCTCATCATTTTTGTGATTGGGTTGCCACTGTTCTGGAAGGGGTGTCGTGGATTTAAACTTCAAACAGGTCTTACTGCTACTCCTGTGGAACAGATGTATAAGAATGGCATTCAGAACAGAGTGGAGGGAGACAGAAAATTCCTCAGCATAAGGAAAATGATATCTTTAATTACAGCATCTGCATTTTACTAACCTTTGAGGCTTGACATTCCATAATTCAGTATTTTTGTTCTTCACTTGGTAATCAAAGAAAAGATATATACATAATATATTTATAGACACATCACAACCTACTCTAATGTATTTCACCTTAAAACACTAGTAAGAGGATCAAAATTGTGAGATTTTTGACCTAGTATTAGTCTCCGAGTATTTTCTCAGGGAGCTAAAAAAAGAAAAAGACCTTCTTTCTTTCCAGCGAAGTTAGCTTTAAAAACATTTATCAACACATCTTCCCGTCATTACTTCTTTGGGAACATGGGAATTAAACTGAATCTATCCATTATGTAGATAAAACTGAAGCAGAGAAAAGTACCATTGTTGAGAAAATAGGTCGTTGATAATAACATGAAAAAAATCCTAAAAATCTTGGCACCAAACTCGTAGCTCTTGCCCTGCAATCACTTATTTAGCCTTTTAAAGTAAGCTAAAATAAGTTTCTCTGGAATCAATTCTCTTACGAAAATGCTATTCTTATAGTAGCATAGGAGCTGGCCAGTCTGCCCTCCAGGTCCACACACCTTAAGGCTGGGACATCCAGCAGTGGGCCTGGAATGGACAGCCTTTGCTTAAGAATTTGCACCTCAGATTTTGAGCACAGTCCTTAGTATATGTGTCCTTGGGGCCCTAAAAATGGTCTAAAACAAAAGACTAACAGAGAAGGCAATAAATTGCTTTATATGTTAATGATCTTCTGTTGAAATACTGAACTGTATTCCAAATTAAAAAGTGTTCTCTATCATAGAAGTTAGAGCAAAGAAATTGTGACCGTGTCATAGAGGTGGTATCCAGAAGTCCTTCAAAATGACAGTATCTCTGATTCCCAGCCACGGGCATTTGTGGCATTGCTTCCTGGGTGCAGCTGTTGAATTGCCTGCTTCACACTCTGTAAACCAACTCCTTTACAGGGTCATGACCTCACAAGACCCTTTTCGGTTCTTCTCATTTCGCAGTTTCAGGAGACCCTTCCTTCCAGCCATGCTCTGTGAGGATGGATCACCGAGGTTTCTACCCTAAAACAACATCTCTGAACGTTGACGATGACTAATAAAATATTTCTGGAGGCAGCAGCATGGTTAGGAAAATCTGTTTGTTAAGAAATATTAGCACATTATGTAGATTACTGCCCAACCATTTAAACAAACTGATGAATATCCAGGGTTTTCTTAAAATCCTGAAGTGAGAACTTTGTTAGTGTTCTCTGTCTGCTAAAGATTTTAGCTTCTTGCCTGTTAGAATCACACATTCATTATGGTAAAATAAGCAAATTAACTGGAATTTTTCTATTATAATTAAATGAGAAACACTATAATTGCTTTGTTTTGACATCTATTGAATGATATTTGATATTGTAGTTTCAATTATACTTTTCCCGGAAACCCAATATATCCCAACAACCCTAAGCATCAGGAGGCAACATAACATCATTAACAAGGGCATCCTAGAAAACAAAATTCATAGCCAAAATAAAAACCTGATAATGTGTAATTATAAGGAAAAGAACTAGCGTGGGATCTCATCAGAAAAATTCAACTCACTTAATTTTTAAATATATTTGAAGGCCAACTAAGTGCTCAAAATCATTGGAAAAATTAAGAATCAGTAGTAGCATTTCCAGAGGGACAGGTTTCATGGAAAATAGTGTTTTGTTTAAATTCTACTTCCAAATGAAATGAAAGTGTTGAAAACTACCTAGGTCACTCAAGGTTAATTTTAGGTGGTGGAGAATATTTACTTTTCCTATTTAGGATAGTTTTCATGAGTACACATTAGTTTGATGCAAAATTGAGATGAACGCATCTTCATAACAAGATAACAACTTCCCCTCGTAAAATCCAGAATAATCTCTAAACGTACAAATGACCACATAAAAATGTGCTAAGTTCTTGTGCCTCGTGAGTGAACAATAACCTTATTAAAACTGGTGTCAGAGCACAACTCTGTGGTTCAGTAGAGGAAACAGTGTTTCACTAGGGAATATGGTTTACCTGGAGATTAACTGTATCTTTGGAAGAGCAGTCTACTGTGTCGTGGTATATGAATGGCTTTCAGTTTTCCTTGGCATTCAAGCCAGTCTTAAGCGAAACAGCAAACTTCTGAACCCAGGCACAAATCTGAAAGCGCCACTTTCTAGACGTGCAGTCTGTGACCCACTCAGTCATTGTGCTGCCTCTGGTATCAGGACTCATCTTTCAGTGAAGATCCCAGGTCCCTTCTCTTATCCCTTCTGAATACATGCGAGGCTGAGCAGTGTAAAAAAGACCTAAAGACAGAGAGCTGAAAATAGGCGTTTTTACCCTTCATCCCCCCACCCCCACCCCCGTTAATTGGCTATGTGATCTTGGGCCAGTCACTTAATCACTGGGAACCCAGTTGTCACATCTGTAAAATATATATATTAGGATGAAGCAGGAATGAAATGGTGACTGTGAGCTCTTCTAGCTCAAAATCTCTATGAATCTAGAAACTACTGTTGTAAGGGATTGCTGAGGAACTGGGTGTTTCACTTCTGCCATAATGCCCCTCACCTTTGCTCTTGAGCTATGGGGGCTCTGTTGGAAGATATTTCAAGCAGCGACTTGCAGGTGAGTTGGGAGAGAGATTAGGTGCCAGGAAGAATTTTCACTGCCCTCTTGAAATTGATAAACGTCTGTAACTGCCTTGCCTCACCTGAACCCCCAGTTCTTCTCATAAAATACTAATGTTGGGCTTTGTTTTGTTTTCTTTTGAGTTACTCAGGCTAGAGTGCCATGACGCAATTACAGCTTACGGCAGCCTTGACCTCCTGGGCTCAAGCGATCCTCCTGCCTTAGCCTACTGAGTAGCTGGGACTACAGATGTGCATCACCATACCTAGCTAATTTTATTTTTTATTTTTGTAGAAATGGCATCTCACTATGTTGCCCAGGCTGGTCTCGAACTCTGGGCTCAAACAATCCTCCTGCCTTGGCCTCCCAAAGTGCTGGGATTACAGGCATGAGCCACCATGCCTGGTCCTAATGTTGTTCTTGAAGATCACTTTTTTTTATGGAGTGTGGACACAAAATATTTTTTTCTCTGCCCATCTGTATCCAACATTGCATTTATGATATATCATAATCCAAGGTTTATTTTATCCTCAGAAGCAGCTTTGCCTCAGTTTTACCTTTTCACACACTTTTGTTTGTACCTCCTGATATCCAAACATTCAATGAATTTTTGGTACACGCATTTCTTCCACCTGTTAAATCCATAGATTATCCAAGTATATGCATAACTGCAAGGAGGTAACCTAAATTTTGCTGATACCTTTATTGGCTCTTCTTTACTCTTTTTTTTTTTTTTTTTTTTTTGGCTCCTTAATTATTCTGTGTGATAGGACCCTTGCTTACAAAACATTCCACCATTTAGGATATCCTAAGACTGCCCCCACCTATGCCCATGCATGCACACAAACCACTGCCTCCCACAAAATGAGCTGTGAATTTGCAAAAGGTACAGAAGGCCTAGGGGAGTCATGACTTCAGGAATAAAGTCTGGGCACATAATTCACCCTGAGCCAAAGCAAACTTACAAAGTGCCATTTAAAAACCCCATAATGGGTAAGTAATGAGTGAATTAGAAGTTGGGTGAATTTTATGTGAAATGAAAATAAGAAATTTCACTATACACATAGCTATACTTTACACCATAGGGGAATGGATAGTTAGTTTGTTTTTTCTTTTGGGGGCGGGGGCTGTTTTTTAAGTTACCCAGCCACATACCAATAGGGTTTTTGTTTTAAATACATTACTTGCTGTTATTATGGGTGATTATGGAACTGCTGTACCCTCGACAGAAGATAGTTCCAAGCTGTTGTGAGGCTATCCTGAAAGCTGTTCTCAGAGATCCCTACTGCTCAGGTCACTTCAGGACCAAGAGCTGGGGACTTGGAGATGCTGTCACTCAATCCACAAACCACTGACTGCGGTGTAGACACTATGGGAATTCTTCTCTTTACATGATAAACTTATTCCTAGAAAAAGCTACATAAATAAAATTTTTATTTATTGAATTCTGCTTAACTACTGACATACATACATGATAATTTCAGCAACTTGTAACATGTTAACTTTCTTTTCCTTGCCCTGTGTTAGGTAGTTAAATGGCTTGTATTCATTTAACCACTAAAGAGCTGCTTATTTTTTTAAATCCCTTAATAATACAATCACCCTCTAATTAATTGGCAAAACTTTGAATTTTCCTAAATCACATTTAAAAATGGTTCTGTGCAAATACACAGACAGTAAATGCCCCAAGACCTAACAGATAAACAGAATTACCATAATCACAAAGAATAGCCAGGCACAGTAGCTCTTGCCTGTAATCCCAGCACTTTTGGAGGCTGAGGCGGGGGGATCACCTTAGGTCAGGAGTTCAAGATCAGCCTGGCCAACATGGTGAAACCTCGTCTCTACTAAAAATACAAAAATTGACTGGGCATGGTGGCGCACACCTGTAATCCCAGCTACTCAGGAGGCTGAGGCAGGAGAATCACTTGAGCCTGCGAGGCAAAGGTTGCAGTGAGCCAAGATCGCACCACTGCACTCCAGCCTGGGCAACAGAGTGAGACCCTGTCTTGAAAAAGAAAAAGAAAAATCACAAAGAATAAAACCTGCTTATTCCCCAAGCAATAAATTTAAAACTGTGTCTGCAAAATTGAAAATATGCCATGAATAAGGAAAGAGGATAAACTAAAAAGCTGTAAGAATTACAGGATCATTGGTTTAAAAAAACTATACACATTTCTTGGCCCTCTCTTCTCTGAAAGAATCATCCCATCTCTTCTTTTCCCTTCTAACTTCTTTTAAAAGAATAATTTATGTTTATTTCCTTATTTCCTTTTACATACCACACACTCCTTCCTGTCTCAGTAAGGATAATGTCTTGGCTGCCATAACAGAGACCAAAATGACTGTTGCTTAAAAAAGGAAAAATTAATTTTCCTTTGACATAACAATCTGAATGCAAGGAGTTTGGATGTCAGGAACCCAGTTTTCTTCTCTTTTGTGGCTGCCATCCTTAAGGTAAGGTCCTTATTCCCAAGGTATAAGGGGGCACACGTCAAGTCTACCACCACCAGTGCTGCTGAGTTCCTGCCAGTGGGAGGGGACTGCACAGCCTTTCCTTTTAATATTAAATAGCACGAACTGGAAGGTGCACACGTCACTTCCACTTTATCCCATTGGGCAGAACTTAGTCTCATGGCCATACACAAGGGAGACCAGGAAATGCATTAGCTGGGAGCCATGTCCCCGCTAAAGACTCATGGTTTCCATTACTGAAGGAAGCAGGAGAACTGCATATTGAGACTGTTACCAGACTGTATCACATTTCCTAGATGTGAAATCAGATGTCTCCTTCTAACTCTTTGCCACTGCTAGTTTTTGACACTGATGGTAGTTTCCTCCATCTCAAAATGCCTCATTGCTCTGATAGTATATTCAGTCTCTCTGTGAAGGTGACTACTCCCCTTCTTCATCTCCCTCCTTAACTCCTCTGTTTCTTCTATTCCTTAAGTGTGGGCCCTCCCCAAGGTAAAATCTCAGTGTTCCTCTTTTCTACTCTCTACTCTCTGTATAGCTAGTCCCAGCTGTTTTCACAGCTTCACCTATCACCTCATTCCCAAGGCCTCCCAAGTTTTAGACCTAAATTTCCTACTGCACACTAAACGGTATACCCAGCCTTCATCTGCAATTCAGTATGTCTCCGTTGGAAATTATTCTATCTCAACTAAGGCCTATTCCTCTTAGGCTCCCTAACTTTGAATTGCAACACTATCCTCCTCCTCGTAGCAAAAGGCAGGCTGGAAATGAGAATGATCTTTACTGCTACAAAATTTATTTTTCATCTATTTCTGACTCTTTACAGTTTTGCCCCCTTCATGGTGATTGTTCTTTACCCTGTATTTGAGGTGTCTCTGCCCTAATTCAGTAGTCTGTCATCTCTCACTTGGATTATTGAAACATCCTTCTCACTCTTCTGTCTGCCTAGAGGTTTTCTATTTCCTCTTTAGTGTCCCTGAATATTGCATCCAATTATCTTTCCAAAACAGAAGTTAGATCATATTTATCTCTTTAAACATATTCTGTGGTTTTCCATTGCTCATGAAATAAATGAAGGATAATTAGCCGTGGTTGGTACTTTAATTTGTTAACATACTGAGTTCTCACAACAGCCCTGGGGAAAAAAAAAAAAAAAAAAGTTTATTGCTCTTTCACAGCTAAGCATGAGAGAGTAAATGGATTTTCAATACCATAGTTTCATTAATAAACAGAATGAGGATAAGAACCTAGGTCTTTTTTTTTTAATGCTAAAGTTGAGTTCTTTCAAGAACTTCATACTCTCTCCCAAATTATAGCATGCCCTCTGAGAACCTGCCCTAAACTCACTCTCCAGCCTCATTTCCTATAACCTCATCCCTCCCTGCACCTACTGTGACCACTCACTGTCTCACACCTGCACTTTCTTTCCTTGTGTTCTCATTGGATAATTTCTTCATACCGCATTGCCCCCCATTATTTCCTGCGGAGCAAAATAGAGTCGTCCTTCAAGGACTGCCTCCAGAAACCAGGTTCTGTAGAAATTTTCTGAAATCTCTCTTAATAAAAGAATTAGCTTTTCCTATGAGTTCTGACAACATTTTCTTCTTACCGTCCTTTCAGCATTTAACTCATTCCAGCTTGTTATTTTAGCAGTTGATGTGTATCTTTCGACTTCTAGGACACAAGCCTGTTGTTCGCTGTGGCTTGTATGGTGCATTCTCCAGCACACAGCTGGATATTGAAAGAGCATGGAAGATCCTGGCTGGTGTAAGAGTTTGGAGGAAGAAATGATCCAGAGGAAATGTGGAAGCTACAGGGAGCTTTGAGGAGACACTTAGCCATAATCAGGACCACCCTAAGCCGAGAGTTTTAGAGGACATTCAGAAGCCAGTGGGGTAGTGTTAGAGATCAGCAGCTCCCAAACCTGGCAGATCTCCCAAGTCACCTGGAGGTCATTGCAAAACTGTAAACAGAGCTACTGAATCAGAATACCAGAGTGTACAGTCTAGAAATCTGTGGTTTTAGAAACTCCCCACAGAGAGGGCAGAGCAAGAACACATTTCTTGTTTAGTTTCCTTAATAAATACCTTGGCTTCACCATCCTCTTGTTTACATGTACCAGGTAAGCTTTGGAGATGAGAGATTGACACCTTCCTAGTGATTTCTTACCTTCAGCCAAGTTTAGAAACTCCTGAGCTCAGGTGATCTTGCAGTTGTCTTCCAACCCGACTTCCTGCAATTTGAAGTAGAAAATGAGCTGGGCATTGACAGAACAGATGAATTTGGCTACATAGACCTGGGGGTTTACATTATAAAGATGCGAATTTGGGTGACTCAACACACTTTTGAAGGAATCACACGCAGTGTTATTCCTGGGATCAGCCTAACTAACTGCCCTCTTTCCTGTGCTTCCTTCTTTCAGTGGTTGGTCTACTCCAGTCTCTTGTGTGTTTGCACATTCCAATAACATAAATTTGCAGCCCTTAATTTAAACACGTAGAATCATGTGTCACTTAACTGGTGGGATACATTGTGAGAAATGCATTGTTAGGTGATGTCATCATTGTGCAAACATTATAGAGTGTACTTACACAAACCTAGATGGTGTAGCCTACTTCACACGTAGGCTATATGGCATAACCTATTGTTCTTAGGCTACAAACCTGTACAGCAGGTTACTGTACTGAGTAGAATTGTAACACCATGGTATTTGTATCTAAACACAGAAAAGGTACAGTAAAAATATAGTATAAAAGATAGAAAATGGTACACCTGTGTAGGGCACTTAACCATGAATGGAGCTCACAGAATTGGAAATTGCTCTGAGTGAGTGGTGGGTGAATCTGAGGGCCTAGAATATTACTGTACCCTATTTTTTTATGTTTTTAACTAAACACTGTACATTTAGGCTACACTAAATTTATTTTTATAATAAAGTAATTGTGCCACAACATTATGGTGGCTCTGACTTCACTAGGCAATAGGAATTTTTGACCTCCATTATAACCTTATGGGACCACCATCATATATGAGGTCTGTCTTTGACCGAAATGTCATTATGCAGTGTGTGACTGTACTTTATAATATTTACATAAAGGCATAATTTAAAAATAGATATTATGTCTCAAGTGATATACAAACTGTGAAACTCAATTCTGGAAAAATTTACTGATCACATACTGTGTCCTTCATGAAGGGTTCTCCGATCTGTATGAGCTATCTTACCTCCAGAATTTTGGGGGTTTACTATGTCTTCAATTTCGGCATTTCATGATTTGGTTTTTTATTTATTTGGTTATAAACACTTTCTCTTTTGGATAAATCATAGCCCCGAGAAGATAATTACAATGTCTTGTGCTACTTTGTTTTCTCTGTAGCACCTTGTTTTTCCCTATATATAGTAGATACTGAGTTAGTATTTGTTGAACAAATAAATAATCACTGTGTGGTTTTTTTTTTTTTTTTTTTTGCCATGTTGAAACTGGTTGCAGGATTTGCTGTCTGCTGCTAATAGATGAAAAATCCTATTTATTTGGGTTTTTGTGGTAGAAGTCCCTGCACCTATCCCATATGAGTTGCTTCTTCCCAAGAATCTAAAATCTTAATAGCTTTGTTAAAGAGAACAGACATGTTCAGAACAAGAAAGATTAGTCAATGGAGTAAAACAATCGCCAGGTCTGTTCTTGACTGTATTACTTTCAATTTGTTTAGAAAAAAACACGGAAGTGGAGATCCTTTGGATTCATGGCTATGCCAAGCCTCAAACCTCTTTGGAGCTCAAATCAAAACCTTAGAGCGCATCTGTCCACACTCTATTTCCCTAGCTTGGCAGAGAACAATGGAAACCTAAAGTATGTCTCCTTCATTCAGCCTAGAATATTTCTAAATTACTTCTCTGTGGGACTCCTGACAGCTCCTGCCTTGGGCAGAGATGCAGCAGGGGGCTGCCTGGGTAGGATGATTTGAGGG
Source organism: Rhinopithecus roxellana (assembly GCF_007565055.1). NCBI lineage: Eukaryota > Metazoa > Chordata > Mammalia > Primates > Cercopithecidae > Rhinopithecus > Rhinopithecus roxellana. The sequence continues at coordinate 75,148,982 of NC_044553.1, read as the reverse complement.
GCGCCAGAGAGGCTCCTTACTCCAGACAATCTTCCCTGTTTCCTCACCCTTTTGTTCCAGTCACCCGTACAAACAGGCTGTCAGTGCTAGTTTTTGGTGAGACTCCGTAGGTGGTATAGGTTTCAAAACCAAAAGGGGGGGAGTTGGCATCTGCTAGCACATGCATGTCTTCATTATCAGGATTGGAAATGTCTTCCAAAGACTAATGCATTTCAATTAAATTTGCAAATTTATGACACAGGGCTGATTTCAGTTTTCAAACTGTCTCCCAGACTACTCTCCGTAAATGAGGAAATGAATGCGATGCTGTTACCTTTCACTCTGCACCTAAATCGCTAGGTCGGCTCTGGGTGTTATGTCTACTAAGTGCAGAGTGATTGGCTTTAACTGATCATGCATTCCAGGGCAAGTCCAGGGCTCCCCAACTTCAACTCCCCTGTGGCCCGGGGGAGAAGCTCTGCAAACGGAAGAGGCCTTTGTTCTGCAATTAATCACTTGAAGTCAAAGTATGTTTGGGTACTACAAGTGATAGCTCACACAAAACTATGAAGTGGCTGATCTGTGTAGCTGGTGCAATGCAGTCTCTAAGAGAAGTTTTTTACTTTTAAATAGGAAAATAGCTTAGGAATAGAGTAGGGAAAATTGTCAGATTTAGATTTGACAAAGTACACAATTGGACAGAATAGAAGTGATATGCTGATTTGTCATGGAATTTTGTTTTGTTTTGTTTTGTTTTGTTTTTTTAAGAGACAAGGTCTCACTCTTTTGCCCAGGCTAGAATGCAATGGTGTCATCATAGTAACCTCCAATTCCTGGGATGAAGTGATCCTCCTGGCTCAGCCTCCTGACTAGTTAGGACTACAGGCACACATCATCATGCCCAACTCATTTTTTTAAAAAGCATTTTTTAATAGAGAGGGTCTTGCTGTATTGCCCAGGCTGGCCTTGAACTCCTAGCCTCAAGCAGTCCTCCTGCCTCAGCCTCCCAAAGCCCTGGAATTACAGGTGTGAGCCACCACGCCCAACTGGAATAACTTTTAAAGGCTAAATTCTGGTGTGTTAGGAGCTAAGCCTAAGATTACTTTGTGCTCATGTTCCTTCTTGTCTGTTTTATCATGGCTGCTAGTGAAACTGACCTGGGAGGCACAGGCAGCGGTTGGCGCCAGAGTGGTCAGAGCCAAAGGTCAGATGGAAGAGTGTGTCTCTAAGTACGTGGCCCTGTTGGCCTGCCTGGGATACATGAACTTGGGGTTATTGTTTATGGCTCTTTTCTCTTAGTTTTATTTTTCTGCCCTTTGAAAACATTCCACATAGGCTAGTCAATGATGTTTTCATCAGCTGCTGCAGCAAGGAAAAAATTTCCCTTTAAATTGAGAAATTAATGAGTTTGGGTTTTTTTTATTTCTTTTCTTACTAACAGTAGAGAGTGACTTTACTTATTTCATTGACTTTTATAGCAACTAACCATGTGCGATAGTTATGTCAGGAATTCGGAAATGCCTCATGAGTGAATGTTGTCAAGAAGGATAGAAATGAGAGTGGTCCTTACAGCCCTGGTCAGGTCTCTGTGATCGCGCTTATTTAGAACCAAAGTTGGACATTAGTCCCTTTTCGCCTGGAGAAGCAATTTGACTCTGTGAGCTGGAGTCCGTACGTTGTGTAGACTCGAGGAGTATCAAAAGACCTGAACAAACTACGTAGAGTGGACAGAACCTTACTTCTGATGTTCAGGCTACCAGGCAATGGTTGGAGGGATGGCTGGACTTAGCCATATCCCTCTGAAAGCATATTTAAAACAGCCCTTATGGTGTTAATACCATCTATGCTTCAGGTAAGCCTAATGAGGAAAAGATCAAAATGTTGCCCTCAGTCTTGTCTGCCATAAACCATGATACTGAGCTTTCTGAGGCAAGAAAGCCATTTCCATGATGCCCCGAAGTCTATATGCTATTCCCTGTACTGGCCCTGATGTGACTTAGTTCAAAGCTGCAAGGAGATCATCGCAAAGGAGTGAATATTCACTCCTTGTTGTATTTCATCCTTGAAGCTCTTTATACCCCTTTTCTAACTTTTTCTTCTGAAGGGAGACCGTAAGAGTGTCATTATTTGCTCATAGAAGCTGTCCCTGGTAATGATTGGTAAGGCAAAGCTGTGTTGGGTAGTCAGACCGGCGAGTCATTTATTTTACAGGTGTGATCTTCAGTGAGGGCCAGTACCTTTTCTGTACCACGGAAATCTTATTCACCATTCCAAAGGACCACAGGCCAGAATCGACTGAGCCAGTGGCAAAAATGTGTTTTTTGCATGTTCCTTTGTTTATCATGTTGCTCCATGTATTTCTGAACAGTCATGAGAATGAAGAGCTCTTGCATTTATTAGAGAGATTCTGAACTCCTGTCTTTACATTAAGGATAAGTCCAGTGGTGCAGCAGCTTGGACCTTCAGTTTTTTTCGTCCTTTTTTTTAGGGAACGTGGACATTCCCTGTGGCATGCTGACTTAAAGGCACATTGCCTCTTGGCGCACAGAGCATACCTTATCCATTTTTTAGACCATTTTTATCTTCTTTCTTTAGCAAAGAGTGATATTAAAAATCTTTTTTTCTTTAAGAGATTCATATTATAGCTGGTCAGATCTCATGTGTTTCCCTAGATGCCTTTCATGAACCATATTCCCTCAATGTGTCTCTTTTCTTTGCCTTTATCTGCCAATATTTCCAAAGCCATTAACTTTTAATTGCTTGGATGAAGAAACATACATGATTTGAGTCAGGCAGTGATTAATTTTAGTCACACTGTACTAGATGGCTGGTAGGGCTTTCTTTTTAAAGCTAGTAGCAGTAGAGACCAAAAGTTTATTCCTCTTCTCCTGAAGTCACTTCTCGGTCCTGTTGTCTACAGTAAAAAAGCAAGTAATGTATTAACAAGAATGCCCTGATAATATTACCAGATTGTAAATTCTCTACTGACTGAAATGAACCAATCATTATCATTTAGGAGAATTTCTAACATATCACCAATAGGTGTTTAAAAGATAATGCTATTTTTCAGGGGCCAGTTACCTATTTTTAAACACCAAAATTAATTCCATAGGTTAGAGTATAAACCCCAACCTGAACCATGATTTGAGACCAGTTGTGTCCAGATGCCAGTCATCATCAGTCTACATTCCTTTTTTTCATGAAAAATATAACTTAGCCTTTGGCTTGGCTCAGTGGCTCACACCTGTAATCCTAACGCTTTGGGAGGCCGAGGCAGGTGGATTGCTTGAGTTCAGGAGTTCGAGACCAGCCTGGGCAGCATGGTGAAACCTCATCTCTACAAAAAAAAAAAAAAATTTATATATATATATATATATATGTATGTGTATATATATATACACACATATATGTGTCTGTATGTGTATATACATGTGTGTATATATGTGTGTATATGTGTGTGTTTATATACATATAGGTATATATGTATGTATGTGTATGTATACATATATGTGTGTATATATATATACACATACACACACACCTAGCATCATACTTAAGAGTTACTCAAAAGTTAATAGGTTGACAATCTTGTTACAGTTCACACAGATATGTTGAATGGGAAAGAAAGGAAATGAGGATGAGCAGATGAAGATGAACCCCCCCCGGCAAAAAAAAGTTAATTACAGTCACAGAATTAAGTTGGAAGAAGCTATAGGCAAGGCATAATAAGATAGGCCTATATAATTTTCATTCTAAAACTATTAAAAGCAAAGGAGGCAAATAGACATTGGAAAGTTGCATAGGGCAGAAATCAGGGAGATCAAGCAAAATTCCAGAAAAGATCCATAAATAAAATGAATCATAATGAAATGTGAGGCAACCTCTGCCTTTATGAGAGGGAAGTAAATGGGTGCCCCACTGACTTCCACCGTCTGGTTCATCTGGATCTGTCCCCACTGTCAAATCCCCATTTTCCAGATACTGGTGATCTCGCAGGCTTAGACTTTATGTGGAAAGTAACAAGCAGAGGTGAGTGGGAAAGCTGGCCATGTTGTGATTTTTATAGATTTGATGTTTTACTGGAGCCCAAAATCTGAAATCTTGTGGTTATGGCTGTCAGAAGAATCATCCTTTTAAGAGGCCTTGTCTTCTTAAATCAGTTGTCTACCTCTGAGCTATTCATGGACAGTTCTTTAGGAAGAAGCCTTCTGTTGGCTTCTGTTGGCTTTCTCCTGAAGAGGAAGGTTTGTTTTGTTTTGTTTTTCTCTTTCCCCCTTGGAGCTTCAGAAAGTTCTGGGGTTTTTTTGTTTTGTTTTTTGTTTTTTTTAAAGACCTCTTTTTGCCTAAATAAAAACATACATAAATCATCAATGTATAAAACAAAGTCATGCTTTTCTAACTGAAGCAGAGCTTGCCAACACTGGCATCTAGAGGATCCCCTAATTCTGCCTCTTCTCCCTGAAACACTTATGCTGAAGGTTAAAGCTCTTTGAAAAATAGTTTACAAACACTGCTCCAAACTATTGGATTTCCCAGTAATGAAAAGGAGTGTGAAGCAGCCTGAACACTCTTATCTGCCCCATTTCCTCCATATCTCATCTATCTCTTGATTGGCTGGTGTGTTCAATCCCTGTGGTCAAAAATAAAAGCACTTCTGTTATTACAAACTTCATGTTGATTTCAGTATCTTCTGCCTTGTACAACACAAACCACAAATACTGAATGTCAAAAGAATAAAGATATTGTACTTCCTCAGTCTCACTGATGGCTAGATTCTGAATTGACTTGATTTAGCTACAGCCATGTGCCTCTAGCCTGTAGAAAACCCACAGTATGCCATAGGCTCTCCCAAAAGATGAGGCTGTAACAGCGGGGAGCCTAAATCTCTAAAAAGAAAGGCATGCTACTTTTTGAACATAGTTCACCTAGCTGCCTGTAACCCCTGCTCTCTGGTGAGTTGAAGAAAAAAAAATGAATTTGTAGTGGTTCTAATGTGAAAGCAAAGGTTACAGTCAACTTCTTTTTTTTTTTTTTTTTTTTTTTTTTTTTTTTTTTAATTTTTTGAGACGGAGTCTCGCTCTGTTGCCCAGGCTGGAGTGCAATGGCACAATCTCAGCTCACTGCAAGCTCTGCCTCCCGGGTTCACGCCATTCTCCTGCCTCAGCCTCCCGAGTAGCTGGGACTACAGGCGCCTGCCACCTCACCCGGCTAATTTTTTGTGTTTTTAGTAGAGACGGGGATTCACTGCATTAGCCAGGATGGTCTCAATCTTCTGACCTCGTGATCCGCCCACCTCGGCTTCCCAAAGTACTGGGATTACAGGCGTGAGCCACCGTCTCTGACCAGGTTACAATCAACTACAGAGTCAAAACTAGGCAAGAACATCTGAGGACATGACTCACTTTCTCATCTCATACTTGTGTCTTTCCTCAGTAGTTGGCAGCACTTGGTATTTACCGGGGCTCCCAGTAACTCCTTAGGGAGCATATGCATGATAGAAGGAGGAAAAGATTAAGTTTTCAAAAATTTTACTGAGACATTTATGAATTGAGAATATGTGTGTTCTTTCTCTGACATGTTTGTATGTTTTTTTTCCTATATTTCCAAATTATTTTGTAAGGATTGCCATATAACCTTTATTTATTTTTTTATTTTTATCAATACAGGCGGTACATGGATTTGTACAGGTTTGTTACACGGATATATTTCATAGTGTCAAGGCTTCTAGTGTATCCATCATCCAAAGAGTGAACCTGGTACCCAAAAGGTTATTTGTTGACCCTCACTGTCTTCCCACTCTCCCCCCTTTCTAATAATCCCCAGTGTCTGTTATTTCCCTCTATATGTCCATGTGTAACCACTGTTTAGCTCCCACTTGTAAGTGAGACCATGCAGTATTTGATTTTCTCTTTCTGAGTTGTTTCACTTAGGATAATGGTCTGCAACTCCATCTATGTTGCTGCCATGGACAGGATTTCATTCTTTTTATGACTGCATAGTATTTCATGGTGTATGTGATCCACATTTTCTTTGTCCAGTCACCTACTGATGGACATTAGAGCTGACATCTAGGCCAGAAACAAAAACAAGTCCACAAACGATGAGGAGGTTGAGCATGTATGCCGCTGGTAACTGTCTAACCAGCAAATTTTCTTTGATTAAATGCAAAAAGCCCTTACCCCCTAAGTGGGAGAAATAAATTACAGACTTGGGACAAAGTTACATAATCTCACTGAGTCCTAGTCTCCTTGTGGGCAAAGTAATGTGGATACTTTTCAGTATCTTGGAATCTATACATAAGATGACATGTGTAAATATTTAGCACATTTGGGTGGCCTTGAGCATCTTTTCTTTTTCCTTATTTAAGACTCAGTCAGCTAATCAGTAACTGGAACTATACTTCTAAATGTTTTTATAGTTTTTTCCCAAGGATAAATGCAAAAAACAATCATTTTATAACTCTTGAGTATTTACTAAACATTTAAACTGTTTAAGGCAGAAAAACAAGTTATCAGTGCACGTCATTTGTCACATAGATGCTTACTGAGAACTGACTTGCGCATGGTACAGTGCTGGGTAAAGGAACAAGGAGAAGTCCCAAATATGGATAAGTCCCGCTCGTTGTCCTCAAGTCATTCCAATGGTTTAAGAAAAATAAGACGCCTACTCAGTTCTAAGATGAAATGCCTTAAGTACCTTAAGAGAGGCACAAAGTGCTTTGTCACTTAAGAAAAGAGCAATTACTTCTGGCGAAGAGAGATGAAGGAAGCTTTCGTGACTTTGACACTTAAGCTGTAAACAGAAGAATGAGAAGGATTTGAATGCATGGAAATGACTCAGACAGTCATTGAGGGAACAGTAAAAGCAAGATGCAAAGGTGAGAAAAAGCCATGTGCAAAGAATGTAAGGCGTTTGGGTGGGTCATGGAACACGTGGAGTGAGGTGAAGGAAAAGACGCTTGATCAGTAACCACGTATAGTACTTTCTTTAATTTTTATAGCAACAGTGTTATTAGGTGTGGTATTATTCACACTTTTAAGAGATGAGGAAATTGAGGTTCAGGGGATTATGTGACTTATCCAAAGATACTCAGCTAATTAAACCAGCATACTATGAATACAACAGATCTGAGTCTGAAGAGGTAAGATAGACAAGTAAACTAGGTTTATAATGGGGAGATTGGATTGCCAATCCAAAATCATAAGATTTTGAATCCTATGATATAGTCCAGGAATTGGCAAACTGCAGCCAGATCTGGCCCACTACCAGTATTTGTCAATAAAATCTGTTAGAACATGGCATTGCCTGGTGGTTGATATATTTGTCTGATGGCTACTTTCACACTGCAAAAGCAGAATTCATTTATTGTCCAGTGCACAAGTAAAAATGTTGAATTCATTGTAACTAACCTGTGCATGTGGGCAGGGAGATGGGATTACTAAAAGTGTGTTTTAAGCAAATTGTATAACATTAGCTAGATAAAGAGCTAAGCTACTCAGCCACTTACCGATGCCAACAAGTATGTGATTAATATTAAGCAAGGTATTTTTTATTTGAAGCATGGAAGAAAAAGCATATTTTTTAAATGTCTGAGTTGATCTTTAAGTGTTAACTATTTTGAAGATTTTTTGAAGAAATTTTAAAAATAAAAATACTAAAGATGGCCGGGCGCGGTGGCTCAAGCCTGTAATCCCAGCACTTTGGGAGGCCGAGACGGGCGGATCACGAGGTCAGGAGATTGAGACCATCCTGGCTAATATGGTGAAACCCCGTCTCTACTAAAAAATACAAAAAACTAGCCGGGTGAGGTGGCAGGCACCTGTAGTCCCAGCTACTTGGGAGGCTGAGGCAGGAGAATGGCGTAAACCCGGGAGGCGGAGCTTGCAGTGAGCTGAGATCCGGCCACTGCACTCCAGCCTGGGCGACAGAGCCAGATTCTGTCTCAAAAAAAAAAAAAAAAAAAAAAAAAATACTAAAGATAACATATCACACCCATGTTCCCACTACCTAGAATTATAACTATTAACATTCATCATATATTCTTTAAGATTTTAAATTTAAAAATGAAGTCTTACAGATAAAATGAAATTCTACTTGGCATATTATTGCCGGTGTCATTCTCTTCCCAGATCTTTCTAGCAGTAACCTCTATCATGAAATTATTGAGTATCTTTCTAGTCTATTTTGAATACTTTTATATGTGTGTATCCGTATATAAATACAGATAGATGTTTGTATGTATGGGTTCAATTTAAAATTATACGCACAATGTAGCATACTGCCTGCAAAGTAACAATAGCAGCTTACATTTATTCCGCTATTACCACCTGCCTGGAGCTGCACTGCTGTTGCAGGACCCCACCACTATGGCTCAGGGGTTTCCTCACTGCAGTCCCTTCTGTGGTTGCCAGAAAGTTGTTACAGGAAAGCAGTCTCGATCTAGACCCCGAAGAGAGGGTTCTTAGATCTCACACAAGAATGAATACAGGGCGAGTCCGTAGAGTACAGGGAAAGCAAAGGAATGAAAGAATGGCTACTCCATAGGCAGAGCACCCTGAGAGCTGCTGGGTGCCCACTTTTATGGTTCTTTTTTGATGATGTGCTAAATAAGAGATAGATTATTCATGCCTCCCCTTTTTAAGATCATGTAGGGTAACTTCCTATTGCCGTGACATGTGTAAACTGTCTTGGCACTAATGGGAGTGTAGCAGTAAGGATGACCAGAGGTCACTACGTGGCCATCTTGGTTTTGGCCAGTTTGGGCCAACTTCTTTACTGCAACCTATTTTATCAGCAAGGTCTTTAAGACCTGTGTCTTGTGCTGACCTCCTGTCTCTTCCTGTGACTTAGAATGCCTTAGCCATCTGGGAATGTAGCCCACTAGGTTTCAGCCTCATTTTACCCAGCTTCTATTCAAGATGGAGTTGGTCTGGTTCACATGCTTCTGACACTGTCTCAGTCCTCTCATTGATCCTATGTAGCATGCACTACTGCTATCAAGTATTTTCTAGGAAATAAGGCACACAGAGAGTTCTCTTCTGTAGAGTCACACAGTTAGTAAGTGATAGGGCTGAGAATTAATTCTGCAGTCAGACTTTGGAGCCTGAGCTCTTGACCATCATCATAGATGGCCTATTCACAGTGTCACTGCAGGATTCTTCACTCTCTCAATTATCATGCCTCTGATACCTGTGCTGGTTGAATTCATAGATCTAGTTCATTCCTTCTCACTGTTATACCCTATTCTGTTGAATGAATACTGTACATAAGCAGCATTGCACATTGCATGGTAGTTAAGACCTATGAAATGGGAATAGTCAAAGTTCCTGTTTCACAGAGTTGTTGTGAAAATTAAGTTTAATTCAAATATGGTAGATAGAACAGCACCTGGTACAGATTAAGTACCCAATAAATGTTGTCATTTGCTATTGTCATATATCTATTACCCATTGAACGTATTCATTAGGATGTCTGCAGTTTTTCATGATTGCATATATTGCCAGAGTGAAAGCTCTGTGTCTGTTTATTATTCTTTTTGGTATCTCTCTACAAGAAAACTTGATGGCTCATAGAGTGTACATGCTTCCAGTTTTACTTGATATTGCCAAACCCCACTACACCAATTCTTCTCCCTAGGGCACTGTGTGGCACCTCCCATTCCCCTGCATCCTCACAAACAGTTAATATTGTCTAATTATTTATGTTTGCCAACCTGATGGGTAAGAAATACTATCATGCTGAATTAATGAATTTTTAATAAATTTTCTTGAGATAGAATTTACATATTGCAAAATTCACCCTTTTAAAGTGTACAATTCGGTACACATTAGTATCACTTCACTACACAGTGGTTTGTAGTATGTTCACAAGGGTATACAACCATTACCTCTATCTGATTTTAGAGGAAATCGTTGACTGGTTAGCAATAACTCCCCATTTTCCCCTGCATGGGTAAACCCATGATTTTGCTAATCTACTTTCTGTATGGATTTGCCTATTCTGAACACTTCATATAAATGGAGTCATGTGTTTTTGTGATTGGCTTCTTTCACTTAGCACAACGTTTTTAAGGTACATCCATGTTGTAGCATGTATCAGCAAATTCATTCCTTCTTATGGCTCAATAATATTCCATTGCATGGATATACCGCATTTCATTTATCCATCAGGTGATGGAAATTTGGTTGCTTCTACTCTTGACTGTCACAAATAATGGTTCTATAAACATTCATATGCAAATTTTTATATAGACATCTTTTCCGTTTTCTTAGTCCTACATATATTTATGTACCTAGCAGTGGAATTGCTGGGTCATATGGTAATTCTGTGCCTAACATTTTGGAAAACGGCCAAACTGTTTTCCAAAGCAACTGTGTAATTCTACAATCACATCGGTGTATGAGGGTTCCAATGTCTTCACATCTTCATCTCTAGTATTTGTTAATTGTCTTTCTTTCTGATTCTAGCCATCCTAGTGGATGTGAAGTGGTATCCCATTGTGGTTTTGATTTGTGTTTCCTGATTACCAGTGACATTGAGCATCTTTTTTACATGCTTATTGACCATGTGTATGTCAGCTTTGGAGAAATGTCTATTCAAATCCCTTGTCCATTTTTAGAGGAGGGGGTATAATTTGTCTTATTTGAATTGTAAGAGTTCTTTATGTGTTCTGGACACAAGTCTCCGTCAGGTATATGATTTAAAAATATTTTTCCCATTCTGGAGGCGGAGGTTGCAGTGAGCCAAAATCGTGCCACTGCACTGCAACCTGGGCAACAGAGCAAGACTCCATCTCAAAAAAATACATATATATATTAAAAATTATATATTTATATATTATAAATACATATTATATATAATATATAAATAAGTATATGTGTTATATATTATATATATTAATAAGTTTATGTATTATATAGTATATAATATATAAATATATTTTTTGAATGGGAAAAAAGATAACCTACAGAATGAAAAAGATATATATTTATATATTTTTTCCCATTCTGTAGGTTATCTTTTTTCCCATTCTGTAGGTTATCACATCTTAATTGATGTGAAATGGTGAATTTTAATATTTGTGGTTTCACATTTCCTCAGAACTTCATTCTGCTAAGTGGATCACAAGCCAGATAACATTGAAGTAAATAATGCTCTGTGCACTTGGTATTCCACCCATCAGAAACTACCACATTGTTCACAAAAACAGTCTTCAGCTGGTGAAGAAAATTCAGTTTTGATAAAGCAGAGAAGCCTTCACACCTAATTAGGGTTTGAATTTAATAACAAAAAACATTGAAAAAACATTTCAGTATTTTCAAATTGCTGGTGGATTAATTCAAAAGCATTTGGGTTTATGTTTAACCTGCCTTAACTCCTTCTTCTTCCCGTTTCCCTCTTCCTTCCTTTTCCCTGTCTCCCCTGTCTTTTCCCTATTTCTATTTCAGATTGAAAATGGCTCAGGAATCAGTCAGCAAGTTGACTTCAGAGAAGAAAGTGGAGACAAAGAAAATCAATCCCACTGCTAGCCTGGTGAGATATATTTTTCAACATAACCTAACGATTGTCATGAAAACTGAGTTGCGCCCAGGAAGGCCTAAAACTCAGAGAAGAAACGTAGCATCCAGAGTCTCAGTTCCCATCCCAGAGTAGCATATGGTTTAAAAAAAAAAAAAAACAGTATGTGTGGGTGGAGGCACAAAACATAACTTTATATGTTTTTCCTGTAAACTCAACATAGGTCATTTCTGATAACCAAATTTAGTCACTTGCCATTTCACATCCTTCCACACGCTACCCACAGTACAATCACCCTTATCTCAAAGTATCTGTCTCTCAAAATGTTTAAATATACTCATTCTCTTCAGTTCCTTTTCTCCATTAAAGAAAGAGGCGGGGATTCTCCTGTTGATAGTTGGGAAAGTTAAAGTGCAGAAAGATACAGGCTACCCAGAGTCACTTGGCAAGTGGGTAACAAAAACCAGGACCAGATTCTGGGTCTCCTGACATCTCTCCCTGTGCTCGAAAGCAGCAGTCTCCCCAGTCTTCCTAGATTTCAGACTGCATTGTCCTCCAAAGTCCAGTTTTCAATAGAGATCACAATGAATCTCCACCTAGGTGTTAAAATAGTCAGAAGAGCTACATGGTTGGGATCCCAGGATGTTGAGAATGAAATGGCCCGGGTTCAGAGCACAGCTCTGCCACTTAAATAGTTGTAAAACCTTAGTGAAGTTACTTTGTTTCTTTCTCTTCCATGAAAAGAGCGTATTACTTTTCCTTTGGGGTTATTTTGAGAAGACTGAGAAAAGACATGTAAAATGCCTAACACATGATAAGAGCTCAATAAATATTAGTTGTTTTTCTTGTTGCTGTGAATTTCAGCTGCTTTGGTTGACCCTGCAATGGGGGATGGTGATGAGTGGGGAATGGCGATGAGTGGGGGATGTTGATGAGTGGGGGATGGCGATGAGTGGGGGATGGCGATGAGTGGGGGATGGCGATGAGTGGGGGATGGCGATGAGTGGGGGATGGTGATGAGTGGGAAGTGGAAGTATCAGCCTTCTGTCTCGGATTTTTCAAACCCTACCCTCTCTGGACCCTGATGTCCCACAACTACTTACTTTATCCTTTTAGATTATTAGTACTTTTTTGCTGGGTGCTTCAAATCCTTTGAAATTCTAAGTGGGATCTAAGTTATAAAGTGAGATTATTTCTGTTGATTGACCATGATGTTTCTCCCAGCAACCCCATGAGCAGCTAAATGAATGTTGCATGAGGCTGATGAATGAGAAATGGAGAAGTCCAGGCTGCACAGCCTGGTCAGGTAAAGCGATGGTCGAGCACATGGTCCCTACCTAACCGGACATGTCCTCTGTGCCCATTTGATGGGATATTTATGACATTCATTTGTATGATTTTCAGTGGCAATCGGCTGAACCCTGATTTTTATCTTCCTCCTTCATGAGCCTCTCCCTCTTCCTCCAGACCTTTTATTTGGGCTTCTATCCAGACTTTTACAGCCAAGCCTGTTCCCCCAAGGCAGAGAGAATGGGGTCAGCCATGTAGACAAAAGGGAAACAATGGGTTTACGACCTCCCCTGTGAACAAGCTCCAGTTGTGATCCTGGGCTTATGGGGGTTGCTTATTTTATTGTCTGTATGGGTGGGTGGAAATTAGGGAAGAGCTTGTAAGCTGATTCCTGATTCAATTTCCCAAGTTAGGGATGGAGTCCAAATTTAGGATGGGTGTCGACAAATCATCAACTTAAGTTTGTATCTAGGCCAATTTAGTAATTCACTGCAACATCATATCTCATAGCTCATCAGCAGCCAAGGATCCATTCTCAAAGGCTTCTCTCTGCATCTGCTCATTCCAAAAGAGTATACTTCTGCCTTTTCCACTTTAGCCTTCTATTTGCCCTTCTCTAAGAGCAGGTCCACCATCCTTACCATACTCATGTGTTTACTTCCCTAATGTCACAGATCCATGAGGGTCCGTGTTTCTGTGTAGTGTGCTCCTGTTTATTTTTACATCTTCCCAGCAGATGTCCATGTTCTTCCCTTTAGAAGGCAGTCCCTGAGGAGGAAGCTCAGCGAATGAAGAGCATAACATCCATGGCAAATCGGGAACTTCTGCCATTCTGCAGAGACTAAATCTGGTCGTCCCTCATTTTGCATGGCTTTCCTTGAGTTCTGCCAAGTTGATCATTGGCAGATACATTGAACTTGGAAACAGTAATTTTTTTCATACCTTCTTGAGCATTCTCTTAATTTCATCAGTGGGTCAAAGGTGGGGACGGAAGGGGTCCTTGAGTAATACTACAAAGTTAGGGTCTTTGTCACAAAAGAAGAGAACAGAAGAGACCACCCTGGCACGGTAAAGGCCCGTGTTTTAGATGGATGTAGTTGGTAGATTGGCTGGTTATTGATTTCTTGTTTGTTTGTTTTCTGGGGAGTAAGGGTGATAGGTAGGGACGGGCAGATAACTAAGAGCTTAGGGAAAGAGCAGTAGAGGTACTCTCATTTCTAGGCCATTTGGCACAATTCCGGAAACTCAGCATTCTAGACCAGAATTTGAGAAATGTATCAAAACTTGCGAAAGATGAAAGAAATGATATGTTCGGTTTTTTTCCTTAACAGAAAGAAAGACTGCGTCAGAAGGAAGCCAGTGTGACCACCAACTAAGAGGAAGACACTTGGAAATGATGGCGCTGGAGGTGGAGGACCGACCTTGCACACATACTCTTTGTGACCACAGGGTTGCAGGATGTTCTTGAAAGATGTGTCACTAAATGTTTGTTTTGCTCAGCTCTTTCTGAGGTCATCTGCAGAGAGTGCCCCATGCCTTCTTTAAGAAGTCCCTCATTCAGCCAGAGGAACAATGGAAAACTATTTTAAGGGAACATTGCAGAAATATTTGATGACTGTTTCTTGTCGAAGCCCAAAGTCCACTCTGTTGTAAGACCAGAAGAAGTACCACAATTTTTCCAAAATTTTTTTAAAAGCTGAGATTTCCAGCTTTATAACCAAAGCTTGATACATGGCACATTGTCACAGAGGAGAGAAAGGATCATTGAGGACAGTTGCCTTGGGAGAGTTCAAAGTCTTTGTCGTTACACACTGCTGTTTTGATTATTGGTCTTAGTTCATCCTGTTGCAGCAAAATCCTGCAGCATCTTTCTCTCCAATGTTGCAACTCACCGAAACTATTTTTGAAGAGGTCCAAGAACATGTATTTTCCAGACTAGAACAACGATTTTTTGTTGTTATGGTTTACGTAATGAAAAAGAGAAAAAACAGAATCGTGCCTGGGTGGAGAGAGGGAGACATATAGCCATAAACTTCATCCTGGAGAACAAGTTACCATGCAAGGAGTTGACGTCAGTTATTGAGTGAGGCCCATTCTTGTTTTTACATCAGTCCTTAGTGGTTTCTGGGCCAGCAGAGATTCTGCATCCCAACTCCCTGGAGAAACTGTAATACCTGAGCAAGCATAACCTTGGGGTCAGAGAACCTGCTTGGACAAGAGACCCAGCGGCAGAGCACCTTTCACATTTTGGACCGTTCATGATGGGCAGTGTGTTGACATGCAGCTGAGTTCTACATCATGTCCTGTGACTTTGCAGCTGCAGCCCCCGCCCGACCGTCCCCAGGAGGCAGTTTCCAGACAGGAGAGCAAATGCAACTCACAGCCCCCGCTCATGACCTTGGCTGATAGGCATGTGAAGTAGGGTGAAGCAGGACTCTTTAATGTCCAAAAAAAAGGGCAGAAGAAAGGTTCCTTACATGAAAATGAAAAGAAGGTAATTACATTAATAGAAATCTTCAGGTGGAGTATTATTCATAGGCAGCTTTTTCTGACCTTGGCTCTCGAGTCACATAAGGAAACCACCTTGGACCTCTCTGACACTTTTGTCCTTAAGCCACCTCTCTGAATTTATCTCGTGAGGGGTGAAGAAAGAGGTGAGGGATGAAGAAAGAGGACTGGAGATGAATTGAGAATATGTTCAAAGACTCATTTTAGGCCTTGAAGAAAGAGAGGCTGAGTTTTCTCCTCCAGTTGGTGGAGGACAGTCCAGAGATGAGCAGGAATCTTAAATTTCTTCCCAATCCAGCCATCACATGTGGCCTGCCCCTTGCCCCAGCATCTTTCCAGAACCCTCAGGCATCTTCCCAGGATATGCCTGCCCGCCAGCAGCCCCTCAGGAATGCTTCTATAATAGATCCAGTAATGAAAACAGCACCATATCCTAATCTAATGTCAGCTTCGGGAATGAAGACTGTGGTCAGGATCACATCAAGTCACAGAAGCCATATTCATGCAGGTGCTAACCGCCTCTTCTACTGGTGCAACTGAAAGGAATATGGTAACACGGTTGGATTTTTACAATTCAAAATGAAGGAATGAAACAAGCAAAATAGAAAAGCTGAGAAGGAACATGCATGACTAAAAAGGCTTGAAGTTGCTTGTGAGCAAGAAGCTCTTTATGCTGCTTTCGTAGTTTCTCTTCGTTTTCACTTAACTCTGAAGACAACCAAAAGAACTGATCAATTAAAAACTAATTCCACTCACAGCCAGCCTATGCTCCTTCTAGTGTTATCATGCACAGGAAAAGTGCCAGTTTTAGCCATGCCATAGAAATCAACTCTGAGTTCTCTGGGGCCAGCAGACGTCTAAGTCCTTGTAGGCTTGATGGTGAGAGCAGCAGGAGGTTTTCAGTGGAATCACTGCTGTGCACTTTGGTCTCTAAATAGGATGCTCATGAGAAATCAGTGAAGGTAAGCAGGGCTGCCACTGTGGCCACGTAACCCTGCCAGGAACCAGTGCTGAAGAATAATGAGTGAGAACGCTTAATTTGAGAGTTAGACCAAGGCAGCCCACTTTGGATTTCATCCTAGTGAACAGACTAGAACTTTGCAGTAAAATACCTATTTCTACAAAGCAAGGTTTGCCTGCCTCGGTTGGGGAAACCTAGTGGTTTTGTCACACTAGTCAATGTATTATGTTGGTGTTTTAAGACACCATGGCAGAACCTTTGTTATTCTCACTTGTTCTGAACCCTGCGTCATATATCTGGGATACCCCCTCCCAGGTCCACCAATGTACCACACTGCTGACACAGCCTTCATTTTTAACTCAAATTGATGCTCAGTAAAGGTCAATGACAGTTTGTTCAAGGAAGTTCATCTAGAATAATCTGGAGGCCTTGAAAATGATCCTCTAAAATGCTGTTGAGCTTGTATTTAGGGCGGCAGGAGAGTCTGAACTTCCTGGAGAGGAGGTGATCGGGATGCCATTCGGCAGCTTGAGCACATCCAGCCAGCAGGCTTTAAGTGGCTGTTCTAGGCATAGCCCTCCCTGAACTAGAAAGGAGAGTAACCAGTGTTGCTAGCTGTGTCTAACCAGGCACTCACACCTGACTTACTAGTAACTCTAAGAACCCTTAACTTACAAACAACTTTGTCTCCTCCTAGACAAAATTCATTAAATATGAGGACACAGTTTGACAGTAGTTCAGATTCTTGCATGAGCAATCGACAAGCATCAGAGCACGCAATATCATAAGTCACATAAATTACACAAAGTATATCATAAGTCACACTATAGAGTTAGGTAAAAAGCATCAGGCCCATGAAGTATCAAAAACCAAGTGAGGAGGTGTACTGTATGGCTTTCACTTCAAGAAGGGGCAGCTTAATGGGGAAAGAGAAGCAAGAAAAAGTGTGGCCAAGCAGAAGTGAATGTTTATGATGACAGTGGGGGGCCCAGAGGTCATAGGTGATGGCCCTACTGCCGAACAGTTTCCTTTTGAATCCTGTGTTGATGATGGTGTCTTTCTGCACACTCACTGCCACTTAGGAATTACGGAGAAAGATTATCTGAAATCTGAGAAGTGGAATAAGGAAACCCAGTGGTGCTATTACACCTTTAAATGTTCTAGCCAAAACAAATTGCCAGTATGGTTGAGGAATGGATTATCAGATGGCATGCGGTCTCCCCTCCTCTCCCCTATCAAGGACAGTAGAAGCTGCAAACCTCTTCTCAGCCTCCTTCAGGCACCTCCTGTTTTCATAAGCACCGTAAAGAATGGTGTTTCTTAAGTGAAAAGTTCAGATACTGCTGGTAAAGAAACTGGAAAAAACTGAGGGAAGGAATAAAACATGTTGGTAGTATTAACACCTCCAGTAAGATAAGTCATTGGTATGGTTTTTCTAAGGGACACAGTGAGATGTAGCAGAAGAAATATGTGTATTTTGGGTGAAGATTTGCCTGTTGGCCTGGGATTGCACATTCTCTTTACATTATGCTGTCTGCAACAGAGAAATTTTCATTTGAATGATACTCTTCCTTTCTTGAAAGTTATATGTCCTCATTTCTATTTCTGCTTCTCCCTTGGCCAGTATCATTGATGCAGATCATTGCATGCAACAGCACAGCAAAGTGCACCAAGTCAGTGTGTGAAGGGGACTTTGCAATGCACGCTTGCAGGCTCTTTTTCCGGGAACCAGGCTGTAACATTGATGGGGGAACCTCTTCACTCCCTGACATATAAATTTGGTCGATATTATAGTACTCACCTCCACCCACAAAAACAACAAAGATAAAATCAATTTGAAGCTTGATATGATGAGAAGGAAGAAGTCCAAAAATATATAGCTTCCCCCATATCTAATCCAAATATTAAATATCTGATTTTATAAAGTAGTTTAAATTGTCTTTTTAAATTGCTAACAAGAAGCATCAGTTATATTTGAGCTTCATTTTTCTTTTATCCTGTCTGTTCTAATAAAAGTGGCCAAAAGGTGGAGAGGAAAGAAAAAGCTTCCACTTTTCAGAAATTTTTTTGTATTAGTTATTTTATCTTTAGGTACCCTACAACTGAAGAGAGTGGAGAGAATAAAGAAATGAACTCTCATTCATTTCTGCTACTTTGTCTTCATAAAGAAATCTGCAACACAGATGAAACCAGTCTGTGTGGCTAAGCTGATAGGATTTGAAAAGAGTGGATAATTTTTAGCCTTTCCAGAATGCAAATAACTTGTTGCATATATTTCCATTTTTCAGCGGTAGAGAGAAACAATCTAGCTGCCTGGAAAGTGTTATTAGTACAGAAGTGGCTTAAAGAAAACACCTTCGAATAGTCAACTCAGCAGATCTGTCTTCTTTAGACTTACATAATGATACTCATATCTCCATTAGCAATTGCATCCAGGCATAACCGGGCTCAGTTACACAGCTTGTATGTGACTGGGAAGCCCATTTTGTGTCATTTCTGCACACCCGTCCTCTGTTGACACCTTATTAGAGACACTGCATTTTGGTTTCACAATTCTTCATCTCCCTTCCCAAGGAACAGGCACTCTACCAAACTCTTCCAGATCAGTGCTTTGTTGGGAAGTGATGAGTTTTAACATGTCCAGTTTGAAGCCAATTCTGTATCCTTATTTGTTCAAGACTCTTAACCAATACTGTGATATAAATTTCACATTTGGGAAACTTGTGTAGTTAACAACTTACTTGGAAATATGAAGATATTAAAATGGCAGCTAGCTAACTCTGTCTCAAGCCACTGTGCAATTTCTACCAATGGAGAGATGAGGGAAGCAAATGAAGCCTCATTCAGTGGGTCTGCTGTCTGCTGGAACTGACGGAACTCATTTCCTCCTCTGTCTCCAGCCCTTCTCCTCACTACTCGGGTGATAACCAGGGGCATAGAAGACCTGTTCTCTCTTACCCTCCTCTTCTCTGATAGGTTGGTTTCCTTCAGTCAACAGCCCACGTGAACTCCAGACTTTATTATGTACTACATCTCTGAAGTTCTTGATCTGGGGAAGAGTGACTTTTACTCCATTTTTATATGAAGGTGGTAGATACAGCCGTCAATTTATTTTTCTACATTCCCTCTAACCTTATGTAATTAATCTATTTTTAAATCTTCTCTTAAATATACTGAGAATCTCTAGTCTGTCTCCTTTTCTAAAGGCTGATCCAACTATACTTGTGGGCCATTTTTCCAAGCTTTGCGTGAAACTTGATAACATTGGACCAGCAAAATGCAAAGCAGACCATAGTTGCAGGCAGCAAATCACATCCAAAGAATTTGGCATGAATTAACCTCTGCCACACTATAGCTATCACATAGGCTGAACATCTTCCTAAATTCTACCTGTGTAGACACTGAGGGGCTCTCTACCTTTGAAACTATGAGAATGTCTTAAATGAATATGAATATTTCTCTCCATGTACATATTATGAGCTGCCAATGCATTATCTTAGTACGTCAAGAAGGAAATCAGATGTTTTCAGGCACACATTAGCAATGGTCTGTTAACGTCCTTGGCAAACATGTACCTACTTTCCTTCATTGTTCTCTTCAGGGACTTTCTTCCACTTTCCTATCATGAAACTACTGTATTTTTGACGGTTCAACTGGGTTCGCTTTCCAGATCTGTCTTCCCAAAATGGAAGGTTAGTCCCGTAGACCACTGGCTATTCAGGGAATGACTGTCTACCTCCGCATGACGAGGATGGTAGGTGTTCAGGGATGAACCTGGAAGCTCTTAGCATGGATTTTTAATTCCAGATTTCTTTATAGGAGATGTGTAAAAAGGAGTTTATAGCATACAAAAATTACACTGCTCTTCCCAGTAAGGGACTAAAAGGACATTTGAAATCTTTACACTTTAGATGTTTTTGTGAGTTACAAATATGTCCTCCTTTTTTCTCTCTTCAGGCTAACTTGTCTGTAGGTAAAATCTTACTTCTTCATACATCGGGCCACAAGGCATAAAGAAGGTAACTCAGCCCCACTGAGATTGTTTTATGCATAATCTTTGAAAGGCTTCCATTTCTATTGAAAAATCCATGAGCGAGAGGGAAAGCATAGTAACAATTCTCCTGTTTGTTCACAATGACACAAATAGGTGTTAGGGATCTACCCAAGGGGTAGGTCTACGACAAAACTACTAATTTGATAATTCTGCAATTCTATAATTTCCCGAGGCATAAGTAATATGACCCTACTGTCAGCTAGATGTCTAATCTTCAAAGATGTATGTATTAATAAAAAGGATTTCCCTTTAAAGAACTAATCTAAAATACTTCTAAAAAGGCAGAAACTTGTAAAATTAGAAATTGGATAATTTTTAATCTTTAAGAATCTTTAGAGAAAACGTTGATTTATCACGGTCTTTTTCTTTCATTGAGTTTTCATTTAGACTAGCATGGCAAGCAGGGTGGCCTTGGACTTTAATTTAGGAGATTGCGCTTTGACCTGGAAAATACGCACTGGCCTGCATGCCTAGAACCTAAGTGATGGCAGTCAGCATCCTAGTATGTATCAGACCTAGCAGAAATGTAAATTATTTCAAGTACTTTAGAGTTTAGTTTTCTTAGTGATACCCTGGACCCTGGATGCAGCTTTCTAAAGTGTATCTGATCCATGCAGTTATATGTCTTCATATAGCTGGGGCCTTGTGAGGTTGCAAGCAATGGGAAGAGCAAGAAAAAAAGGATGCATGCATGGAGGAGAAAAATTTGAACGAAGCTAATGCAATGTTTTGCTGATAGATTACGTTGTTAGGGAGCTGGTGATTTTTTGCCATGGTTGTATCAGGGACAGCTTTTTGTGGAAGTTCAAGGCATCTCTATTAGGCAAATGTGAGTGCCCATGATGTTGTATTGATCAGTGCCAGACAATGTACTGAGAAAGCAGGTACCCCAGTGAAACTGGTCTGTACTTGGTTTAACAGCTCCAACAATTTCAGATCCATGGGGCTGCTTGTCCATAGACCCTGTTTACTCCATGCCTGTTCAAAAGTCATTTTGGCTTCCAGCTTTGTTTCACTTTCTCCTTTCCATGCTTCTGTTTCAGCTTCCTTTTCCTTCATATTCCATGGCTATTTTTTTCTTCCTTTACGGTTTCTTCCAGACCCAGATTTTTTCACCTCTCTGCATCATAGACAACTGAATATCTCCCTTGGCCCCTCCTCCCTCCCCTCACACCCTGTGCTCCATTCCTCGGCCGTTTGGACAGGGAGCCCCGCTGTCACCAAGGAGCCCATGTGAGACACACTGCTGTGACTGCCTCTTGTTAATGTCAGCATCACCTCATCACTTAAGCAAAAAGGAAAATCCATAAAAGAGATGGAAAATACGTCTCTTTTTATTTTACTTTATTTTAAGAAGGTTGGGCAGGGTGGCGGGGGGGTGTTATTCTAGGGCCTTCTCAAGTTTTCATAGATTTTACTTTGAGGCCATTCTCTTGATAAATTTGTACATCAGACCAGGTCACCAGCTATGATGCAGAAGGCCACATTTTTGAATCTCAAGCAACTCTGTGCTGCTGGACAAATTGACTTAATTCTGTGCAGGCAAACACTTTGAATCATAAGGCTTTTTATTGCCACTCCGTTCTTACTACTACTCATGATTCAAACATCTACCCCTATTCTGAATCAGGATGTTAACACTTTTTGGTTATTTTCAGATGAACGGTAACTGCTACACTCTTGAAAGCACTTAAAGTGTAAGCATGTCCTAAATAGCCATTTAACCTGGTAAAAACATTGGCTTTTCTGTTTAGTTAAGTATTAGACCAATCTGTAGATATAATCTGAAAGGATTTTAGGCAGTCATGAAGACAGTTGGGGAAAGGAGAAGGCCCTTTAAAAGACATGAAACCTTACATGCTCTTGGATATTTGTAAGCATAATAAGCTCATTGGATTCAGGTATTTTCCCTTTGCGTTTTTAAAAATATGTATTTCTAATTTGTTTGCATATTTAATTTTGTCGAAGCTGAGAAATGCTCATGAGTTGAATTTATAAATGTCATTTGCAACCAAATGAAGTATTTATTTTTAAAAAGAAAGGGTGAAGGAACCAATACTGATTTGTACATAATAAAAATATGTGTGCATATTATATATATATATTTTTTTTTTCCTCGACAGTACTTGGTCACCATATCAAGTGTATTTTTGTATATAATATATATTGATTAGAAAAATGTCAATTGTCTAGTCAAAAAATTCTATCTCTGTGATAGATTATATTTATCCTAATCTGTTGATACCTCTGTTAATTTGTTTTAAGAGATAGAATTATATTTTTCGGAATTTACAGAGAATTGCATTCATGACTTTCAATTGTAAATATGCTAAGGGTATTTTAATAAATCTTGGTTTCATGTCCATCTGGTATGCAATGCAGATTTGTTTTCAGGAGACAGGTAAAGCAATCTCCCAGTAGTACTGTAATGTGGATAATACCTGTCACTTCTAATTTGTGTTACCACTCAAGTACACTGTTACTTCTGAGCTGCAAGAGCTGGGTCTGAGGAAGTCTATCACTGGTGTTTCCTTTTTTCTCCCATTTCTACCCTTTCAACTGTGGGCAGCTTGGCCAGGCATTGAAGGCCAACAACCAACGGACAAAACCAGCCAGGCATTAGGCTTACCCAAAAGCAACACTGCTTGAATATAATTGCCCAAGGGACAGGGCACAAAGAGATTGGTGACTTCAGGCTATGGGTTGAAAATAATAAACTAGAGAAACAGAATAGAAACATGATTGTATGTATTACCTTAGCACAAGGTGCACATTATTTTCAAGGAATAATATGAAGCATGCAGGTATTTTATAAACATAAAACCAAAACACTTTAAGCAAAACACTCTTCTATTTAAATACAAATGTAATTGTATTCTTTAATTAATACATTTCTTTGGTGTTCCTGAATGCCATACACTCTAGAGTTCTAGATATTTGCTGCACTATACGCTATCATGTATAGCAATGTTTAATGAACAGACAGTTATCTAGGAAGACATTTCACCACTACAAAATCTAAATCATAGTCAATGAGCTGCAAAAAATCTTTGGACATTGGAGAAAATCTCTCAGTAAAACTGCTGAAGTTCACTGGAATTGCTAAAAATCACAGTGTTGGTGAACACTTCAAGACTAGAACCCAGGTTTCTTGACACTAAGGCCAAAGCCCTTCCAACTGATGGATTCATTCATCAAATTAGACTGCTCTCTCCTTCAAAATA
Organism: Rhinopithecus roxellana; assembly: GCF_007565055.1. Taxonomy (NCBI): domain Eukaryota; kingdom Metazoa; phylum Chordata; class Mammalia; order Primates; family Cercopithecidae; genus Rhinopithecus; species Rhinopithecus roxellana. The sequence goes on along the minus strand of NC_044553.1, from coordinate 75,125,449 downwards.
CTCTATCATGGAGAAATATTCCAGAACTATTTGAAAAGAAGAATCCAAAGGCTGCTAACATTTTTAAGAAACATTGTTAGGGTTGTGTTCTGATTACAACACCCATGTGAGGGTAGAGGCCTGGGTGTCATAAAGACTTTGGAAAAAATACCAGCACACCATAGGAAGAATCTCATTTCTGGTCTAACCAAGATTTATTCTCCCCTGCTTAGTTAACGAGTATACATTTTTGCCTAGTCTTTAAATAGTCTATGAAGCTGATGCTCCAACTAACATCTGTTTTAGTATGTTTTGTGTTCCTGTAACAGAATACCTGAGAGTGGGCAATTTATAAACAGAAATCTGTTGTCCAACAGTTCTAGAGACTGAGAAGTCCAATATCATGGCACCAGCATCTGGCAAGGACCTTCTTGCCGCATCATCACAGGGCAGAAGGCAAAAGGCCACAGAGGCAAGGGGGGCCCTAGCGTTTTTCATAACTGCATTAATCCCACCTATGAAGATGGAGCCCTCATAGCCTCATCACTTCTTAAAGGTCCCATGTCTTAATACTGTTACAATGGCAATTAAACTTTAACATGAGTTTTAGAAGGGACATTCAAACCGTAGCATAGGTTTTTAATCCCTGAGGCTAAATCTTCTCCCCCAGATCAGCTGCCCACTTTCACCTTGCTGTGATTGTCATTACGGAAATAAAAGACTTTAAAGTTCTCCACTGGCCCTTCATGCGCATTAGATGCCACTGAGTCCAAATCTTCTGAAGGTAATGTTTGCTTCATGCCCATCATTGTGTAATGATAAGTAGTAGGAGAAAATAACTTTATTAGTTATTAATTGCTGTATAACAAAATACCCCAAAATTTAGTGCATTAAAGCAACAGTATTACTCATTTCTCTTGGCTTTTGTTAATCAAGAGTTTGAGAAGGGCTCAGCTGTGCTGTTCGCACTTGGGAGTGTCTCATAAGGTTGCAGCAATATGTTTATTGACATATCTGTCATCTAAACATCATAACATGTTTATCAACATATCTGTCAACATCTAAAAAAATTATTAATATGAGTCTGTCATCATCTGAAAACTGGATGGCTTGAGTGGGACTGGAAGATGCACTTTCCAGTTAGCTGACTCAGCTGGCAAGTTGGTGCTGGCTCTAAGCTGGAAGCCTCAGTTCCTCTCCACATGGCCCCGTCTTGAGTGGTCCAAAGTGAAACATGTAATGTTCTTTCTGACCAAAGCTCAGAAGCTGGTCACTTTCATCATATTAAGCTATTTATAAATCATCTGTGCAGATTGGGGAAGTGGGGAACTAGATTCTACCTCTTGATGGAAGAATGTCAATGCCACATTGTAAGAGCATGTAAGATGGGATGTATATTGGTGAGACCATCTTTGGAAAATACAATCTGTCACAGCAGCTTGCCCTGTGTTTTTCTCTCTAGTCTTTCTCCTCCTTCCCTTGTTCTAATTTTTGTCCTAAAACTAGGTTTTAGATTTCTTTTTCAAAATTTTTCCTACTTTTCCCCAAATCTTCCCTCCCTCAATCTGTATATTGGAGCATAGTAGACATGTTTGTCTTGCCTCTCTGGAATAGAGGCACTCTTTACCTTGAAGAAAGTGAAATGTATCCTAACTAGTGGAGGATATAACTGACTTTATATTTTATAAGTGACTTTACAAACACTGAAGAAAAGAAGGACTCAAAGATGATCCTAGGATTTTACTTTAAAATCCTAAGCCTGCATTATTTATCATATGTCTAGGAAAGATGATGATCCCTGCTAAAGCTGGGTCTTGGCCAGTAAGTAAATGAAGTCACACCTTTTCAGTGGCTTGAAATAAAGCTTCCGTTGACTATTATAATAATAGTATATATGCATTAATATAATGGAATATTATTCAGCCTTAAAAAAGAATGAAATTTCAACACATGCTACATGAATGAACCTTGAAGATGTGATACTAAGTGAAATAAGCCAGTCACAAAAGGACAAATATTACATGGCCCATGATACGGTTTGGCTGTGTCCCCATCCAAATCTCACCTTGAATTGTAATAATCTCCACATGTCAAGGACGGGGCCAGGTAGAGATAATTGAATCGTGGGGGCAGTTTCCCCCCTACTGTTCTCATGGTAGTGAATAAGTCTCATGGGATCTAATGGTTTTATAAATGAGAGTTCCCCTGCATAAGCTTTCTTGCCTGCTGCCAGGTAAGATGTGCCTTTGCTCCTCCTTTGCCTTGCACCATGATTGTGAGGCCTCCCCAGCTATGTGGAACTGCTCCTTTAAAGAGTCCATTAAACCTCTTTTTCTTTATAAATTACCCAGTCCCGGGTATTTCATCATGCAGTGGGAAAATGGACTAATACAGTCCACTTACATGTAGTACTTAGAGTAATCAAAATTATAGAGACAAAGTAGAATGGTGGTTTCCAGGGGCTGGAGGAAGAGGGAATAGGGAATTACTATTTCATGGGTATGGAGTTTCAGTTTGGGAAGATGAAAAAGTTCTGGAGATGGATGGTGGTGATGGTTGAAAAACCATGTGAATGTATTTAATGCCTCTGAACTGTACACTTTAAAATGGTGAAGTGGTAGGTTTTATGTATATTTTACCACAATAAAAAATAATAGTGTATACATATGTATTAAGGGCTTCCTATATGCCAGCTAGTCTATTAAGCATTTTATATGTATTCATTTAACACGCATGATAATATTACAAGGTAAAGAGTACTACTATTCCCATTTTACAGATTTTAAAAGTGAGTTTTGGAGAACTGAATAACTTTCCCATGCAGTCGGTAAGTGGCTAAAACAGAATTCAGACAATCTAAAGAAACATTCTCAACCATGATTCTGTCTCTGTCTCTAAGGTCACAGAAATTGAATTAGCTAATTCAGGAGAAAGAAGAATGTATAGACAAACATTTTGAGGTCTTGTCACATGGGTGGTCTTATCATTTCATTTTTGAGAGAGAGTAAAAATGTACCATCTAACAGGATGCTTCTTTCTCAGTCATTTTGCTCTTTAACCTTGACTTACTTTTTGTCAAACACCTAGCCCAAGAGCATTGAAGCCACCAGCACTTCTGTAAAAGGCAAAGGAACTAACAGAATACAGTCGTATATATATATGCTTCAAGGAACAGCTCATATACATCTACCAACACTTTCTTCCTTCTATAGGTGGGGTGAAGCAGGGCATAATACAGGCAAAAAGTGAGCAGGAGCTGGTGAGAAGCACTTGAGGGACACTATGAGACTAAGAGGAGCAGCCATCTAATCCACCCTTGAGTTGTTATCCTAAGGTAGCCTCATAGTGAATCAGTCTGCAAATATAACTAACAAAGTGGAACAGTGTCCTAGCCATGAAAAAAAAAATGTTTACAGAAAATTGGATCATACACTACCCAGAATTTCCCGGCACCATCTACCAATATTGTGGCTATGTCATTGCTTGATCTGAAGCCAAAATGAGACCCAGTTGGAGCTGATTCAGGGTCATTTTGAAGATATTTGCCACTGAAATTAAATCCTCTGTTGAAAGAACCACAACAGATAGTTGTCCTCAATTTTCTTACGCTGGCCAGAAATAGAAGGAAAGAGAAAAATCCTTCAAGAATGAAAATGCCTTCCCTCATACTTCAAGTTCTAGAAGACATAAGACTTACCAGATTATTGAGTCACTTTGCCTGACCTTCTAAGACTTCCAGCCTAGTTCCAAAGATCACAATGGTTTAGCTACCTCTGGGAAACCATTGCATTTGGGGGGATTTGTCCCACAGAAGAATTTTGGCCTAAGTCGTGGGAAGAGAGTGCTGATTTACAAAGTCAAAACACCTCTGCTCTTTAGCTTTAGTGTGAGAGATAGGAGAACATGAAGGACCCCACCATGGGCTCTCCCAATGGCCCATTATAAGCCTCTCCAAAGAGGTCCTTTCTGATATAAGAGCCCCCTCATCTCACTGGATCCCCATGTAAAATTTGGTGGTAACTTAGAGAAAAATTGTCTCCTAAAATACACATTTTTATTGATACGTCCTCTAATGAGAAGTCATGACCCTAAGAAAACTGTAGGGGCAGCACAACATAAGGAAAGATAATGGCCTTTGTGATCAGACCCAAACTTATATCCCAGCTCTGCCACTTACTAACGTGGTGACCTGATGCAAGTTATAGCACTTTAAGCCTCAGATGCCTCATCCAAAAATAGGCATTAAAAAATATCTCAAATGGATTGTATAAGGTTGTCAAGAGTTCTTTCTTCATGGACACACACACACAAAATGTTGTCAAGGGTACAAAGAAATAATTCAAAAATGTGTTACACGAAGCAATAAACATTATTTTCTTCTTTCATTTAAGGATAGTGGCATGAGTGGTGTAAGGTTAGAGACAACTAGGTCCATGCATGTCTGTGTCTTTTCACAGTGTCAGGCTTTTATTCATGTTATTTCAATCACGAAAGCCACAGGCTACATGGAGTTTCCAAGGAGGCAATTCTTCTATTTTCTTTTCACTCAGTAGTCAGAACCAGGGCATGCAGGCTCAAGCCACTCTACAAGTCAGTTAATATTTCAAACCATACATAATAATATATTTAATTAATATATAAATGTTATAGGTTAAATACCTTACAGCAAAGTAATATTTAACATCAAGAGAAAAAAGAGGTAAGAGAAAGGGTTAATGAACAAGTCCCGGGGGAGCTATGACAACAAAAAGAGTCCTGGTTGGGTCTGGGTGGTTCATAGGTGATATGGTTTGGCTGTGTCCCCACCCAAATCTCAACTTGAATTGTATCTCCCAGAATTCCCACGTGTTGTGGAAGGGACCTGGGGGAGGTAATTGAATCCTGGGGTTCCGTCTTTCCCATGCTATTCTCATGACAGTGAACGAGACTCACGAGATCTGATGGGTTTATTAGGGGTTTCCACTTTTGCATATTCCTCATTTTTCTCTTGCCGCCGCCATGTAAGAAGTGCCTTTCACCTCCTACCATGATTCTGATGCCTCCCCAGTCATGTGGAAGTGTAAGTCCAATTAAACTTCTTTTTCTTCCCAGTCTTAGGTATGTCTTGATCAGCAGCATGAAAATGGACCAATACAGTAAATTGGTACCAGTAGAGTGGGGCGTTGCTGAAAAGATACCCAAAAAAATGTGGAAGCATCTTTGGAAGTGGGTATCAGGCAGAAGTTGGGACAATTTGGAGGGCTCAGAAGAAGACAGGAAAATGTGGGAAAGTTTAGAACCTCCTAGAGACTTGTTGAATGGCTTTGACAAAAATGCTGATAATGATATGGACAAATAAAATCAAGGCTGAGGTGATCTCAGATGGAGCTGAGGAACTTGTTGGGAACTGGAGCAAAGGTGACTCTTGTTATGTTTTAGCAAAGAGACTGGCAGCATTTTGCCCCTGCCTTAGCAATCTGTAGAACTCTGAACTTGAGAGAGATGATTTAGGATATCTGACGGAAGAAATGTCTAAGCAGTAAAGCATTCAGAAGGTGACTTGGGTGCTGTTAAAAGCATTCCATTTTAAAAGGGAAATGGAGCACAAAAGTTCAGAAAATTTGCAGCCTGACAATGCAGTAGAAAAAAGAAAAACCCATTTTTTGAGGAGAAATTCAAGCTGGCTGCAGAAATTTGCATAAGTAACAAGGAGGTGAATGTTAATCCCAAAGACAATGGGGAAAATGTCTCCAGGGTATGTCAGAGGTCTTCACAGAAGCCGCTCCCATCACAGCCTAGGAGGAACAAATGGTTTTGTGGGCCAGGCCCAGGCTCCCCATGCTGTGTGCCGCCTAGGGACTTGGTGCTCTGTGTCCCAGCTGCTCCAGCCACTGCTAAAAGGGGCCAAGGTACAGTTTAGTCCATGGTTTCAGAGAATGCAAGCCCCAAACCTTGGCAGCTTCCGTGTGGTGTTAAGCCTGCAGGTGCACAGAAGTCAAGAATTGAGGTTTGAGAACCTACCCCTAGATTTCAGAAGATGTATGAAAACGCCTGGATGCCTAAGCAAAAGTTTGCTGCGGGGGTGGGGCCCTCATGGAGAACCTCTGCTAGAGCAGTGCAGAAGGGAAAGGTGGGGTCAGAGCCCCCATGCAGAGTCCCTACTGTGGCACTGCCTAGTGGAGCTGTGAGAAGAGGGCCATCGTCCTCTAGACCCCAGAATGGTAGATCCACTGGCAGCTTGCACTGTGCGCCTGGACACTCAACACCAGCCGGTGAAAGCAGCCAGAAGGGAGGCTGCTCCCTGCAAAACCACAGGGGCGGAGCTGCCCAAAACCATGGGAAGCCACCTTTTGCATCAGAGTGACCTGGATTTGAGACCTGGGGTCAAAGGAGATCATTTTGGAACTTTAAAATTTGACTACCCCACTGGATTTCAGACTTACATGGGCCCTGTAATCCCCTCGTTTTAGCCAATTTCCCCCATTTGAAATGGCTGTATTTACCCAGTATCTGCACCCCCATTGTATCTAGGATGTAACTAGCTTGCTTTTGATTTTACAGGCTCACAAGTGGAAGAGACTTACCTTGTCTCAGATGAGACTTTGGACTGTGGACTTTTGGGTTAATGCTGAAATGAGTTAAGACTTTGGGGAACTGTGGGAAGGCATGATTGGTTTTGAAATGTGAGGACATGAGATTTGGAGGGGCCAGGGGGGGAATAATATGGTTTGACTGTGTCCCCACCCAAAACTCAACTTGAATTGTATCTCCCAGAATTCCCACGTGTTGTGGGAGGGACCCAGGAGGAGGTAATAGAATCACAAGGGTTGGTCTTTCCCGTGCTATTCTCATGATAGTAAGTCTCACGAGATCCGATGAGTTTATCAGGGGTTTCTGCTTTTGGATCTTCCTCCTTTTTCTCTTGCTGCCACCATGTAAGAAGTGCCTTTCACCTCCCGCCATGATTCTGAGGCCTCCCCAGCCATGTGAAAGTGTGAGGTATGTCTCAGTCTCAGGTATGTCTTTATCAACAGCGTGAAAATGGGCTAATACAGTAGGTCTTGCAAGGAAGAGCGTCTGAGGTGGCACAGCCTTCAGTGGGAGATGCCAAGTATTAACTGCAAGACTGTGTCAGTTAAGATGGCTGTTTTAAGTTCCTGAAGGCTTAATTGTTTTATAGTCACAGTGTCTTCTGGTGAAAACTGATAGTGGAAGAGTTTGCTTGTTTGTGACCATATCTGGTTGGATGCAATCTTTGTTTCTTTAGATGTTTATTAAACAAAACATGTTATCCATATTGGCAAAGTGCCCTATGAAATATAAAGTCTTTTTCTAAGATGGAGTTATGTCAGAGGTGCTCTACACAAACAGCCAATATTGTTTTTCCTGGGCCATCCCCTTTTGAACTTCACCATTGGAAAATATTGTCTCATCTCCTGAACCCAAAGCTTGTCACTCGATTACTCAGTTTGCACGTGAGTTGATTCATCCTGGCCTTTCCCATTCCTCTAGGGTGAGATGCTCTTTCAGTTCTAGTTAACCCACAACAGTACTTTATTTATTCACTTGGACTTTTTGCACTTCAATTTCCACATTTGTTTAGACCAGATGATTTTTAAGTTTCTCTGTAAGCAGCTATTGTAGAAAGCACCGTGTGAGGCCGGGCGCGGTGGCTCAAGCCTGTAATCCCAGCACTTTGGGAGGCCGAGACGGGCGGATCACGAGGTCAGGAGATCGAGACCATCCTGGCTAACACGGTGAAACCCCGTCTCTACTAAAAAATACAAAAAGAGGCTGAGACAGGAGAATGGCGTGAACCCGGGAGGCGGAGCTTGCAGTGAGCTGAGATCCGGCCACTGCACTCCAGCCTGGGCAGAGCGAGACTCCGTCTCAAAAAAAAAAAAAAAAAAAAAAAAAAAAAAAAAAAAAAAAAAAGCACCGTGTGAGCTCCCGTCTTCAAGACCTACAGTATACCAAAGAGGAAACACACGATTAATAAAAATGAATGGGCATTTACAGTAAACACATAATATTTGGGAAGAGGCCATTGACGCTTAGAGCTGAAGACTGGCTCTTTAGACATTTCTCTTGAAGAACGGCAAAAAAGAGAGAGCCTATTCCAAGTAGCGTAATGACCCATGTGGGAAGCAGACAGTAAATACGGAAACCCTATAACCACATTTGCAGTAAATCAAAGGATATGGCAGGGTGTTGTCCAGGCAGCAGGAATGTGTGTATGTAGTTTCATCCTATGTCGAGGCATGGTAGGTAAGATGGGTCTCCTCTTCACTGAGAGCAACAAGAAAAGAAAGAAAAATTTTAAAAATTTACTAGAAAGACTTTACAAAGTAAAAATTCCTGAACTAAGATTTGAGAGAAGATCAAAGAGATAAAGATGACATTTGGCATTGCTTTCCACCCAGGGATTCTATAAAAGGTTACTGAGCGGCTGGGAAACTTTGAGGTGTTAGAGGTACAAAAGTGAGATCAGGCACCATTATGTTTAAAGCTGATAAAATCACCTTGTTTTGGGTTAAGGGAGTGGTTCTCAAGTACCAGGGGACTCTTGGCAATGTCTGGAGACATCTTGGATAGTCAGGACTGGGAAGGGATGCTGTTGGCAACTAGTGGGGAGAGGCCAGGGAAGCTGCTAAACTTCCTACAAGGCATAGGACATCCCTTCCACAATAAACAATTATCAGACAGAAATTTCAATATTTCTGAAATAAGGTGATACCAGATGGCTAGTGCTCTCAAGTGCCTGGAACAACAGCAGCACAATCCTTTCTGGAGGTATATAATATCATCTTACATCTGTACAAACAAACCAATTTTTCAAATAAAATTTGTGTCACAAAATCAAGGATAAACCAGCATACAAGGAAACAACAATCATGAATGAGAATTAGGAAGCATGCTCGATAGAACCAAACATGCATAGGCTTCACATATTGAAGCTATCAGCTTACAGTGTTCAGGGAGAAAAAAGGAAAAGATTGGAAATTTTGGCAAAGAACTGAAAACCATGAAAGATTACAGGGCTAATTTGGGAGAAAGAAAAATTCTAGAACCAAAAAATGCAATAATCCCAATTAAGAATGCCCAGGATGGGCCGGGCGCAGTGGCTCATGCCTGTAATCCCAGCACTTTGGGAGGCCGAGGCGGGCAGATCACAAAGTCAGGAGATTGAGACCATCCTGGCTAACACGGTGAAATCTGTCTCTACTAAAAATACAAAAAAAAAAATAGCCGGGTGTGGTGGTGGGCGCCCGTAGTCCCATCTGCTGGGGAGGCTGAGGCAGGAGAATGGCGTGAACCTGGGAGGCAGAGCTTGCAGTGAGCCGAGATCGCGCCACTGCACTCCAGCCTGAGTGACAGAGCAAGACTCTGTCTCAAAAAAAAAAAAAAAAAAAAAATTGCCCAGGATGGGTGTTAGAGCAAATTAGAAATAAAGTAATACAGAATTGGTAAACTGAAAAGCAGGTCTGAAGAAACAATCTAAAATGAAACTCAAAAGAGATAAAACATTGAACAGAAGGTAAGAAAAGTAGAGGATACAGTGAGAACAGAAGTATAAAGCTATATTAGCAGGATTGATGGCAAAATGTTCCAAAACTAAAGCAAAACATCAGCCAACAGATTCAGGAAGCTGTTGGAAACCCAAGCAGTATAAAGGAAAAGAAATTCACTCCTAGATGCATCCTAATTAAACTTCAGGAAAACAGAAATAAAAATAAAATTTTAAAGGCATCCAGGGAAAAAAAGACATTAAAATCAAACAGTTATTATACAGGTTGAGCATCCCTAATCTGAAATGCTCCCAAATCCGAAACTTTTGATCACTGATACGACGTTATATGTGGAAAATTCCACACTTGACCTCATGTGATGGGTTGTAGTCAAAATGCAGACGCACAACCTCGGTTTATTCAGGATTCCCAAGGGAAAACAGACCATCCAGCAGAATGCCTCCTCATTCCTAGAGGACCCACTTCCTGGTCTCCCAACTGCTTCTGATGTTTCTTCTCATCTAAAAAGTTAAAATTCAGTATATAGTAACCTTTTAATCAAAACACGCAGCAAAGGTAGAGATTGAAAACCCGCCGTTGTTTGTGGTTGCTGTTGTTTAAAAACGGATATAGGTATTCTGGTGATGCTACTGTGCTGCTTAGTTACCCTGAACATTATTTTTTCACTGCCTTCATGGTACCTCCTACTTTTTACTGCTGGGTACTTGTGTGAGTAAGTGTAAGAAAACGATTGCTTATCAGCTACATATAAATTCAGTCAGGAAAGATGGTGATGCCAAACAACCACAGATTGTCCACACAGGTGGCTGAGATAGTGGCATCTATGCTTTCTGATGGTTCCATGTAAACAGACATTGTTTCATGCACAAAATTATCAAAATACATAAAATTACCTTCAGGCTATGGGTTTAAGGTATATATAAAACATAAATGAAGTTCACATTTAGACTTGGGTGTCATCCCCAAGGTATCTCATTATATATGTGCAAATATTCCAAAATCCAAAAACATTTGAAATCTGAAAAACTTGTGGTCCCAAGTATTTTGGATAAGAAAAACTCAACTTATAGTAGGATGGTAGATTTAAACTCATATTTGTAATTATGTTAAAAGTAAATAAATTATATACCCCAATTAAAAGACAAATTCTGTGAGAATTGATTTCTTGGGAAGACCAAAAATCTTTACAGCTATTGATGGGATATATAAAGATTCAGAAAGGGTGAGAGTGCAAGGATAAAAAATTTATAAATATACCATTTAAAGTTACAAAAACCAGATCATGGCCGGGCGCGGTGGCTCAAGCCTGTAATCCCAGCACTTTGGGAGGCCGAGACGGGCGGATCACGAGGTCAGGAGATCGAGACCATCCTGGCTAACACGGTGAAACCCCGTCTCTACTAAAAAATACAAAAAACTAGCCGGGCGAGGTGGCAGGCGCCTGTAGTCCCAGCTACTCGGGAGGCTGAGGCAGGAGAATGGCGTAAACCTGGGAGGCGGAGCTTGCAGTGAGCTGAGATCTGGCCACTGCACTCCAGCCTGGGCGACAGAGCGAGACTCCGTCTCAAAAAAAAAAAAAAAAAAAACCAGATCATTAGCTGATTTCTCAAGTGAAAGCATGAAATCCAGAAGATAATTATATGATTTATTTAGTGCTCAAACGACACACACACAAAAGAGAAAAATTGTCATCTGAAGCCCTGCCCTAAATTGATATAGTTACATTAATATTCACTAAAGTATACTTTAAGAAAAAAAGCATTATTGTACATTAAAAGGAACACTTCACATTGAGAAAAGGCTTAACTTACTAGGAAGATAAAACAATTTCATTTTGTATTTGTGTAATGGCTTAGTCTCAGAATATTTAATAGAAAAATAGAATTATAAGGAGAAACAGAAAAAGCCACCCAACACTGTGGGAGTAACGGGCAGAACACACAGAAATAAATTAGAAGGAAGTAGGATCATGAACAGCATGATGAATAAATTGATCTAATCTACGCATATAGAACATAGCACTCAACAACTGTCTAAGCACATACGAAATGTTTACAAAAATGGACTATGTGTTGGATCATAAGCAACTCTCAACAAATTTAAAATAACTGAAACTATAAAATATGTTCTGTGAAAGCAAAGCAATTAAAATGGAGATAACTTTTTAAACTAGAAAATTTCTATATTTATAAACAGTAAGAAATGTTCTTCTAAATGACCAGTGGGTAAAAAGAAATCACAATGAAAATTTAAAAATATTTTGAGCTGAGAGATAATATTTTTCATGGAAAAACTTGTGTAATAGAGCAAAATCAGTGTTGTGCAGGGAGGTTATAATCATAAGTGTAATATTACAAAAGAAGATTAAATATGAATCTCAAGAAATTAGGCATGCTATAACAAAAGTACCTAAGGGGGAAAAAGAAATTAGACAAATAACAATATGTAGAATCAAAAGAAAGTAAAGAATGAAATAATTAAAATAGAAAGGATTAACATCAAAAGCTGATTTTTTAAAGTCTAATAAAGTTTTTAAACCGTTGGCAAGACTAAATCAAATGAGAGCATGAGAACCAATATGGGAAAGCAGGAACAGAAGACACCAAAAAAATGGAAAAATATTTCATGTTCATAGATGGGAAAAATTAATATTGTTGAAATATCCAGACTACCCAAAGCAATCTACAGATTCAGTGAAATCCCTATCAAAATACCAATGACATTCTTCAGAGAAATAGGAAAAACAATCCTAAAATTTATAAAAAACCACAAAAGACCCAGAATAGCCACAGCTATCCCAAGCAAAAAGAACAAAACTGGAGGAATTATATTACCTGACTTCAAATTATACTAGAGAGCTATAGTAACCAAAACATGGTACTGGCATAAAAACAGACACATAAACAATGGAACAGAATAGAGAACCCAGAAACAAATCCACACACCTACAGTGAACTCATTTTTGACAAAGGTGCCAAGATCATACACTAGGGAAAAGATAGTCTCTTCAATAAATGGTGCTGGAAAAACTGGATATCCATAAGCAAAAGAAGGACACTAGACCCCTATCTCTTACTACATACAAAAATCAAATCACAAATCGATGAAAGACTTAAATCTAAGACCTCAAGCTATGAAACTACTATGAGAAAACTTTTGGGAAAATCTTCAGGACATTGGTCCGGGCAAAGACTTCTTGAGCATTATCCCACAAGCACAAGCAACCAAAACAAACATGGGCAAGTGAATCACATCACAAGTGAATCACTGCCCAGCAAACGATACAACCAGCAAAGTGAAGAAACAACCCACAGGATGAGAGAAAATATTTGCAAACTACTTCTTTGACAAGGAATTAATAACCAGAATATATGAGGAGCTCAAACAACTGTATGGAAAAAAAATCTAATAATCTGATCAAAAGATGGGTAAACAATTTGAACAGACATTTCTCAAAAGAAGACACACAAATGGCAAACAGGCATGTGAAAAAGGTGTTCAATATCACCGATTATCAGAGAAACGCAAACTGAAACTACAATGAGGTATTATCTCATCCAAGTTAAAATGGCTTATATCCAAAAGACAGGCAATAACAAATGCCAGCAAGGATGTGCAGAAAAGGAAACACTTGTACACTGTTTTTGGGAATGTAAATTAGTACAGCCACTGTGGAGAACAGTTTGGAAGTTCTTTAAAAAACTAAAAGTTGAGCTACTATATGACCCAGCAACCCCACTGTTGGGTATATACCAAAAAGAAAGGAAATCAGTATGTTGAATATTTGTCTTCACTCTGGTGTTTGCTACAGCACTGTCAGAACTGTTTACAATAGCTAAGATTTAGAATCAACCTAAACATCTACCAACAGATGAAGAGATCAAGAAAATGTGGTACATATACACGATGGAATACTATTCAGCCATACAAAAGAACAAGATCCAATCATTTGCAACAACGTGAATGGAATGGAGATCATTATTCCAAGTGAAATATGCCAGGCACAGAAAGACAAACATCACATGTTCTCATTTATTTGTGGGATCTAAAAATCAAATCAATTGAACTCATGGACATAGAGAGTAGAAGGATGGTTACCAGAGGCTCTAAGGGGAGTGCGGGGCCAGGAGGTGGGGAGGGGTCGAAGGTGGGAATGGTTAAAACAAACAAACAAACAAAAATCAAGATGAAAGAAGGGACCCATGGAACATCACTGCAGAGCCTGTAGAAGATTTAAAAAGATGATTTAAAAAAAATCTTTAACCCAACATATTTTAAAATTTAGGTGAAATGGAAAAATTCTTCTAAAAGTGTTCAATTTACCAAAACTAACAAAAGAGAAATAGAATATCTGAATCCTTCTAAAATTATTAAACAAGTTAAACATAACCAAACTAAACCCAAAGCTTTCACTTAAAAAATTATTCAATCATTTAAGGAAGAGATTACGTGAAACTTACACAAATTCTTCTAGAGAATGAAAAAGAAAGATGACCAAATAATCTTGATAATAAAATTGGATAAAGGCATATAATAAAGGAAAATTACAGGCAATGCTCAGTCATATGCTTAGATCCAAAATTCCTAAACAAAATACTAGCAACCTGGGTTCAACTAATATATAAAAAGACGATATACCATAACTAAATTGGCTTTATAATTTCAGGAACTCTATGGTTGTTTAATATTGAGAAATCAAACAATTTAATTCACCATGGTAACAGAATAAAGAGGAAAAATTATCATCTCTATTGATGCTCCCCAAAAACATTTGATAAAATGCATCATGAATTAATAATGGAAAAATACTTTTACCAAACTAGAATAAATACATCTGATAGATATGTATTCATAAAACAACCTAATTGAGCGTTATATTGAATGGTGAAATACTGAAAGCTTCTCTTTGAGACTGAGAACAAGGCAAGAATGCTGCTATTATTATCTCTAATCACCGTTATACCGAATGAAGATCCTAATCAGTGCAATAATCTAAGAAGATTAAAGTTGTAGAAACTAGAAGGGCAAAAAATAAAACTTATTCACAGATATTATAGTATGCACACAAAATTCAAAATTATAGACAAAGCGCTAAAATTAATAAGCACATAAAAGAGGTTTTGAATATAAGGTAAACTATAGATATAGTATATAAACACACACACACACATATATATCTCAACAACCAATAAAAAAGTTTATGTGCCATTTGGAATCACATATAAAGTATACACATGACTTCTACATAGAAAATTATAAATCACTATTGTGAGCAATTGAAAACCTAAACAAATAGAGGGATATAAGCATATTTATACGTTAACGGAGTATGAAGGATGTGTCTTAGTTTGGGCTGCTATAAGAAATTACCATAGACTGAGTGTAGTGGCTCATGCCTGTAATCCCAGCAATTTAGGAGGCCGTGGCAGGTGGACTGTTCGAGCCCAGGAGTTAGAGACCAGTGTGGGCAACATGGTGAAACCCCATCTCTACAAAAAAATACAAAAATTAGCTAGGCATGGTGGTGTGTACCTATGGTCCCAGCTACTCAGGAGGCTGAGGTGAGAGGATCGCTTGAGCCTAGGAGGCAGAGGTTGCAGTGAGCCGTGATCAAACCACTGCACTCTAGCCTGGGTGACAGAGTGAGAGCCTGTCTCAGAAAGAAAGAAAAGAAAGAAAAAGAAAGAAAGAAAAAAGAAAAGAAAAGAAAAAAGAAAGGAAGGAAGGAATGAAAAAGAAAAGAAAAGAAAAAAAGAAAAGAAAAGAAAAAAGAGAAAAGTAAAGAAATTACCAAAAATGGTTTCTTAGTCCCTTTTGTGTTGCTATGACGGAATACCTGAGGCTAAGTGATGTATTTTTTGAAAAGCCTTGTTTGTTCCATTGTTCTACAGGCTGTACAAGAAGCATGGCACCAGCACCTGCATCTGGCGAGCGCCTCAGGCTGTTTCCGCGTATTGTGGAAGGTGAAGGGGAATGGAAGGAAGCAACAGGGAGAACGAGAAGGTGCCAGGACTTTTTTTTTTTTTTTTGATATGGAGTTTCACTCTGTCTCCCAGGCTGGAGTGCAGTGGCGTGATCTCAGCTCACTGCAACCTCCGTCTCCCAGGTTCCAGCAATTCTCCTGCCTCAGTCTCCCTCTTGGGCTGGAACTACAGGCGGGTGCCACCACGTCTGGCTAATTTTTGTATTTTTTAGTAGAGACGAGGTTTCACCATATTGACCAGACTGGTCTTGAACTCCTGACCTCGTGATCCGCCCACCTCAGCCGCCGAAAGTGCTGAGATTACAGGCGTGAGCCACCGCGTCCGGTCGGTGCCAGGATCTTTTTAACAACCAGCTCTTGTGGAAACTATTAGAGCAAGAACTCACCCAGAGGGAGGGCATTAACCGACTCATGAAGGATCCATCGTAAGACCCAAACACCTCCCATTAGGCCCCACCTCCAACACCGGGGATCAAACTTCAACATGTTTGGAAGGAACCAATAGCCAAATCATATCAGGTGGGGAGGCTTAAACAATAAATACTTATTTCTCACAGTTTCTGGAGTCTAGAAGTCCACGATCAGGGGACCAGCATAGTCAGGTTCTGGTAAGGAGGACCCTCTTTCGGGTGCAGACAACTCACTTCTTGTATTCTCACATGGTGAAAGGACAGTGAGAGAGCAGTCTGATGTATCTTTTATAAAGGCACTTATCCCATTGACGAGGGCTTCATTCTTATGACCTGATTGCCGCCCACATCACCTACTAAAACCATCATATTGAGGATGAGAATTTCAGCATACGAATTTCGGGGGGCCATAAGCATTCAGTCCGTTTCAGGATGTTAATTCACCCCCCAACTAATAAATAGATCCAATGCAGTTGCATTTTAAAATCCCAACAAATATCATTGTAAAACTTGACAAGCTGATTCTAATATTTGAATGAAATTGCAAAGTGTCAAGAATAGCCAAGATGATCTTGAAGAAGAGAACAAGTATTTTAGAAATGTATTCTACCAGATATCAAGATTTTTTGAAACTATATAGCTAGTATAACAGTGTGAATTTGGTACAAGGATAGACAAATAGAATACAATAAAGACTCCCCAAACAGACCTATATATAACTATATGATCTATTACACAAATGCCACTCTAGAGAAGTGCAGAAAAACTGTTGCAATAAATAGTTCTGGGATAATGGTACATTTATATAAGAAAAAGAAAACTTGGCCTCTAGCTAACATGTATGTACAAGTATCAGTTCCAGGTACTTTGTAGGTCTACATGTGAAAGCAAAGCGATCAAGTTTTTAAAAGACTGTATTCATGATTTGTGAAAGGAAAATATTTTTAATTAGGACATAAAAAGTTACCAACCATAAAATTTGATAAATTTTGCTACGTTAAAAGTAAAAGCTCCTCTCCTATTAAGGTAAAGACCGGGAGAAGCTATTTGCTACGTGGTTCTGATAAAGAACTGTCATCAGAATGTATAAAGAACTCTTATAAATTAATATCAAAAGACCCCAACTAATAAAAGAATCAGCAAGAAACTACACAAAAGGAGATAGCCAAATGGCCAATAAATTTTTGGAAAGATACTCAACCTCATTATCGATTAGGGAAGACCACATAAAAATCACAATGAGATTCGCCGAGCACGATGGCGGTACCTGTAATCTCAGCTACTCGGGAGGCTGAGGCAGAAGAATTGCTCGAATCCAGGAGGCGGAGGTTACAGTGAGCTGAGATCACGCCACTGCACTCCAGCCTGGGCGATAGGGAGAGACCCCATCTCAAAATAAATAAATAAATAACAATGAGATTATTAGCGTGATTTAATACACATCCACTGGAATGGTTGAAATTGAAAGAACCGACAATATCCAGCGTTGGTGAAAATGTGACACAAGAAAATCCTCTGATGCCATTGGAGGGAGTGTGAATTGAGACAATGACTTTGGAAAACACTTGGCATTATCAGTAAAGCTGAGCAAACACACAGCTTATAACCTAGCAAAATTCCACTCCTAGATAAAGTGCTCAATGGGAGCAGGTGCGCTTTGGTACGGAGATACACATACATCAATTTTTAAACCACCTCATCCATAATAGCCAAAACTGGAAATCTCTCAAATTTCCATCAAAAATAGAATAGATTGTTTTAAATTATGACATATTCACAGATTAAAATGTTATACAGGAATGAGACACGTGCAAATAAGAAATGGAGGAATCTCACCAACAAGGTTGGCCCACAAGATAATATGCCGTGCGATTCCGTTTATAGAACATTCTGGCACAGGTAAAATAAACTGCAATGTGCAGATATGCACACCGAGGTGATAAAACTATAGACAAGAGCGAAAAAGGGGACCCGTGATGGGTATTGTGGGGAGAAGGAGATGTGACTGGGTAGCAGCATGACTGGATACATAATTTGACAGGCCCAGTGCAAAATGAATATATAAGATTCCTTGTTAATAAATTATTAGGAATTTTAAAATAGTGTCAGCAGAACACTAACCAAGGTGTGGTGTCTGCTAAGCACAGGATCCTGTCTCACGTCCATGAAGCCCTCCTGGGTCAGTGCACTCAAAGGACCTCCATGGTGCCGGCAATGTTACAAAAGTCTTTGTTTGACAATAATTCAATAAGCTCTACTTTGTTTTGTATTTTTTGTTTTGTTTTGTTTTGTTTGTATATATATGACAAAGCATAATAAAGAAAGGACATTTTTTAAAGGACCAAAACAAAACAAAATACAGGAGCCATATTTTATTCCAATCCAAGGAGCCTTGAAGACTAATGCAGATCAATTTATGTGGGAAAAAAAGAAAAGGAAGGAAGGAAGGGGAGACAGAGAGAGAGAAAGAGAGAGAGAGAGAAGAAAGAGAGAGAAAGAAAAGAAAGGAGAGAAAAAAGGAAAGAAAGAAAAGAAAGAGAAAGAAAGAAGACAGAAGAAAGAAAGAGAGGAAGAGAAAGAAAAAAGAAAGAGAAGAAAGAGAAAGAAAGAAAAGAAAGAAAGAAGAAAGAAAGAAAGAGAAAGAAAGAAAGAAAGAAAGAAAGAAAGAAAGAAAGAAAGAAAGAAAGAAAGAAAGAAAGAAAGAAAGAAAGAAAGAAAGAAGGAAGGAAGGAAGGAAGGAAGGATCCTAGGGCACTGGAAGGCTGGAGTATTGTCATAGCTCTCATTTATGACTTTAGACAAGTCACTTGACCTTTTAGAATCTTGGTTTCTCAATATGCCAAATGTACATTCATCTCCCTACTTCACAAAGTTATAAGAATCAAATTATATCAGTCAGTAGCACTTTAGAAAGAACAAATGTCATACACTATAAGATAGTGGCACTGGAGAATTCTGTATGCTTTAAACTTCATGTTTATGTATCCCTATGCTATGTACACCAGACGATTTTAATTTACAATGGTATCTTCTGGTTACCTTCTTCATGTTTTGCTTTGGGCTAGGTCAAGGGATGGCAATCAAATTTCCAGGCTCCTTTGCAACCTCATGCGCATTTGAATTTCAGGACTGAAAGGCCGGACCCACATATAAATTTGTTACTACAGCCATCTCCCCTGCACACAGAGTCTAAAGTAACATCCTGCTTCCTGCGCACAGCACTGAGACCCCTCATTTCCATCTTGCTGATTGGGAGTCAGAGGGAGAGCCTGTGTATTTGAACTAAGAATTGATGCTCATTCTCAGGAATTGAATAAAAAGAGGGATTCTGGTCCTTTGGGATAAAATCCTGTAGTCCCTATACAATTCTTTCTCAGGCCCAAAGTTATATAAGTAATTTCGATCATGTAGTCAGAACCTGTTTGGCATTCATTCCACATATTGAAAGTCTTCGTGGCCGGGCGCGGTGGCTCAAGCCTGTAATCCCAGCACTTTGGGAGGCCGAGATGGGCGGATCATGAGGTCAGGAGATCAAGACCATCCTGGCTAACACGGTGAAACCCCGTCTCTACTAATAAATACAAAAAACTAGCCGGGCGTGGTGGCGGGCGCCTGTAGTCCCAGCTACTCAGGAGGCTGAGGCAGGAGAATGGCATGAACCTGGGAGGCAGAGCTTGCAGTGAGCTGAGATCCGGCCACTGCACTCCAGCCTGGGCGACAAAGCGAGACTCCGTCTCAAAAAAAAAAAAAAAAAAAAAAAAAAGTCTTCGTTCAGTTAGGATGAATTTTTTTGAAAAGCAGAAAAATACAGAGAAGAAGCAGGTAACCCCCAGGTCTGAAAGGACACCTTGAAGCAGTCATTTTAAGAGACCTCTATTCAAAACATGAGCAAATCCAGCCACATCTGCAGTTCCACCACTGTGTGTGAGTATATCTCCATGTAGAGTTGTTCGGATAGATTCTTGTAGGTGCTGACCTCACAGATCTTTTTAAAGTGCTTTTGCTACCATATTGTCTGTAATGCCCTTGGGTACAGATCAGGTCTTGCAGTTTCTTCACATCTTTTCAAAACATCTAAGAAAGTGCTTTGTGAGCACTGAAGAAATATTCTAGGGAGACTTGAGTGTCAGTGCAGTGAGGGCCTGCATTTCCTCCCAAATTTACACCCGCTTCAGACTATTATTTAGGCTTCTGAAGAGCCGCTCTTGGGAGCCATCCCCATCAGACTTAAAAGCTTCAGCTGTGGCCATAGTTTATATTTTAGAACCATAAAGTGGAAAGAAATGCTTTATGGCCTAATACCTGATAGCCAAGGAATTGATTGAAAACTGTCTGGAAAATCTGATAGATGTGTTGACACAGAGGGGCACACTGAACTCTGCTTTCATGCTGCAAAGGTGAGCTGCACCACGGGCGCAGAAAAAAATCAAATCAGCCTTTGCTGTTTGTTTTTCCAGTCCTCACCTCACCAAGTGCTTTCGTGGCTTGTCTTTCCGCTAGAAGTTCATAGGGAATTCTTGAGAAGAAGAATCAGGATTGCGCTGTAATGGCAGCATTTGTTTGCAAACGCTTCTTACAGAGGAAACCTCTGGCCCTCGTGGTACACAGGTGCAGAGGCAGAGGGTAGAGTGAGTCTCACTAAGTGGACAGAAGAAGAGAAGAGGCCGGGCACGGTGGCTCACGCCTGTAATCCCAACACTTTGGGAGGCCGAGATGGGCGCATCCCCTGAGGTCAGGAGTTGGAGACCAGCCTGGCCAACATGGTGAAACCCTAATTATACGACTAAAAATACAAAGATTAGCCAGGCGTGGTGGCAGGCGCCTGTAGAATCCCAGCTACTCAGGAGGCTGAGGCAGGAGAATCTCCTGAACCCAGGAAGCAGAGGTTGCTGTGAGCCAAGATCGCACCACTGCACTCCAGCCCAGGTGACAAGAACAAAACTACGTCTCAAAAAAATAAAAATAAAAAATAAGAAAGAGAGAGAAAGAGACAGAGAAGATGTCAGGAGATCTGAGTCACAGTATCGCCTTTGTCTCCAACTAGTCACAAGGCTTTCCAGTATTCTTGGACCCCCTGAGCTCGGCTTCTTCATCCTAAAATATGAAGGACAGTGCTGCCCTGGCTACCTCGCAGTGTGGTTATTTGGTTCCAGTAACATTCTGTTTGTAGAAGGACTTTTTAATAGAATGTTAAGCCAGTGTGAGTTTACCCACTCTTCCACAAGAGAAAATAGATGAAGAGAAGCCATGACTTACTCAAGGTCACATAGCTGCAGTGAAAACATCATGTATTGAGACTTGAACCCTTTCTCCTGCTATGGAACTGGTGCTCTCCAGAGCGGCTGACATCTTGAGGCAATTGTTCATGGTTTGATCTGCTTGAGGGCAAAAACAGGGCCAAAAGTTTTTACAAATTCAATTGAATGCCTCATCAGTAGTATTCACTGAAGATAAATTAAAGGAGGCTGGCACGGTGGCTCACACTCTTAATCCCAGCATTTTGGGAGACCCAGGCGAGTGGATCGCTTGAGGCCAAGAGTTCAAGACCAGCCTGGCCAACATGGTGAAACCCCCATCTCTACTACAAATACACAAATTAACTGGGCATGGTGGTGTGCACCTGTAATCCCAGCTACTCAGGAGACTCAAGCTGGAAAATTGCTTGAACCCTGGAGATGGAGGTTGCAGTGAGCTATCGCACCATTGCACTCCAGCCTGGGTGATAGTGAGACTGTGTCGCAAACAAAAAAGAAGGAGATTGCCAAATGCCATTTACCTTCTCTCAATGGGATGAGATTGGGTTCAGATATTTGCATCTTCACCATCAACAGAATGAATGAAATCGAACTCTTGGCCTCGTCATCTGATTGCCCGACACAGGCTGCATCAACAAGGACAGGAATAAAACTTTAACCGGGATGAAAGTCATAGAGGACTTAGAGAAGGAAGACATTCTGATTTGATATATTTCATTTAAATCAGATTCTTCTGCTTTACTGCTTTGCTAATAGGATTGTTCTGCAAGGATTTTTTTCACATATCTGGCTGGGACTTGGAGCGGGAAACTTCATTTTGAAGAACAACTGGAAAAAAAAATTCCTGCCCCCAAGTAAGTCAGCTTTGTTTCCTTACAGAGAAATGTGCATGAGGCTTTGCCTAGCACTTCTCATAAGCTACTGGCATTTTTTTGGCTTCCATTGAACCACCCCAGTTGCCTATATATAGCCCTGTCTTGTGTAAAGAATTTAAAAAGCATTAGAATGCAGAAATCAAAGAGACAATAAATTTAAAACCAATCTTATTGTCTGCAGCCTAAAGTGTTATTCAGATCAAAGGGGAGGGGACATCTGGCTTCTGGCTGGCTACAAAAGGCAGATCACGTTACCTACCAATTGCTGAATTCATCCACTCTCATTTTGGGGGTCTAGAGAACATGGCTTTTTCAGCTCCCACTGAGGCATATTGGGTGAATCAGTCAAACCTCCTGACACTCTCAAAAAGAAACAAGCTCTACAGGATCACATAAAAATGTACTCATGAGTTTGTTCCTTGCCTCTTTGGTCATCTGTGAGTCCTTCAAGAATCCAAAGCCATGGCCATGTTTTTGTCACATGGCCCAGTCTACCGACCCCTCCTGTATAGGCCCATTCCCCAACACTAGAACCTTCTGGTTTGCAAAGCTAACTTAGTTGAGGAGACACATCCATGTTAGATTATTTGACTCTGTTTTTGCCCAAATCACAATTTGAGACTGAGTCACCAAATGCGTAGTTGAAAACTTGTGTGCTTCCTTTCTCTCATTTTGGTTATAAAAACATAGACTTGTCTTACCATACATTTTTTCTAATGGAAGCTTTGAAAGCAAGGTCAATTGTGCTCTTCGACTAGGAATCTGCTTAATGTCTGTATAAATTTTACACATTGGCTGGGCACGGTGGCCTCCGCCTGTAATCCCAGCCCTTTGGAAGGCCAAGGTGGGTGGATCACCTGAGGTCGGGAGTTCGAGACCAGCCTGGCCAACATGGTGAAACCCCATCTCTACTAAAAATACAAAAATTAGCCAGGCACCGTGGGAGGCGCCTGTAATCCCAGCTACTTGGGAGGCTGAGGCAGGAGAATCACTTGAACCTGGAGGCAGAGGTTGCAGTGAGCCGAGATCGCGCCATTGCACTCCAGCCTGGGTGACAGAGAAAGACTCTGTCTCAAAACAAACAAACAGACAAACAAAAATATAGACATGATTCAGGTGAAAGGCCTTTCTTAATATCCACAACAAGAAACAGTGCACATGGCTCTGACTTCATTTGTTCTAATGAACGAATCGCAAAAATGCAAGATGGGATTTTTTTTCCAGACTGTTTCAGAGACAGCAATCAAAGAAGGAAGTGCCACAATTAACAATATTTTCCAATTACTCAGTACTTCCTCATTACAACCCTCTCCCCACTAATTCCTCACTCCAAAGAGTCTAGAAAGGAATGCAGACCATGGCAATATGGATTCTGTATTTGGAACATCACATAGAGCTCTTGGCAGCATTTTTTGACTACTGACATGGTTCACTCATTCTCCAATATAGTGGATAAGGTTCCTTTTAAAGGGCTCCACAAATTGCTGTACTGCTCAGTCCCACTTGTATATTTCCCTTCCATTGCAATTTCCTTCTACTGATTTTGGTTCTCTACTTGCCTAGGGACCTTCTGGAAACTTACAAGACAAACCAAAATTTTCTCTTTACTTATTACTTCAGCCTTTTCCTCTCCTCACCTATTTTCACCCACCTTAATCTTTCAGGTAAAACGTTCACTGCCAGCCAAAAGTTAAAAAGAGAAAACTCACCAAGAGATTTTGCATCATCCTAGGCTGATCATCTTCTCCAAAAGACATGATTCTCTTCCACAATCTTAATTCATTATTCACTAAGCATCCCGTTTATTGCTGATGAAAGACTTTCATTCACAAATAGAAGGAATCTTAAGTGAGAGGTAAAAATTAGTGAGGAGATCTTAATTTGATTGCAAGACATGTTTCAGGGTAGAAGAATAGTTTAGAGTCTTCAGTTCCTGGAGGGAGTTGGAATTGAGATTTTTCCATCTAGTATTTCATCACCACTAATGGCTCGTTACTTCTATTTTGAGAATAGTGTCCAGTTTCCCTTGAGTCATGGGTGAGAATTTGGTATAGATGTGGCATTCAAGTGTTAACAGTGTGTCTGGAAAGGAGGTGACTAGTTAAAATGGTTAATAAAATACAGAAGAATAGACCAGCAGGGAATAAAATAGCTCTTCCAGTCTTCCTTCCAACAACTGGAATGCCAAGTTTTCGGTGTCAAGTATCAGGGCAAGAAATCCAAATAACATATTCTTTAACACCCACCTCTATTCTTTTGCCTTTTTCCTTGACAAACGGAGCCTCTCTCTGGGGCTCAGTGCCACATTCCATAGACTTTTCTGTATGCCTTCCTGCTCTCAAAAAAAGCCAGAAGTGAGGTTGTACATATCCTCACTACTAACTACTAAAAGAATAACTTAATGATTTTCCTAATGAGGGTGTTAACATAAAATAACCCGTGGCTCTGAAAAGACTCAGGAATGCCCCCAACCAGGCTCTGCTCATTATATCTAGGTATTTATGGTAGATACAATAGCAAACATGTCTTGTATTCCTCCATTAGAGAGCCTGGATTTTATTTTGACAGATATATAATTCTTCTCAGATTTCTAAAAAGTGGACCTTTTTTTCTACCCCTGCCCTCTTCCATCCTTCCATAAAGTGTAATCAATAAAGCCAAATTTTGGCAGAAGAGAAAGAAAGTGAAAAAGCAGAAATGAATGTCTAATAATTGAAAGCATCATGGACCCCATTATGGTTTATGGCCTTGTTCTAGGGGTCGGATGAGCACACTGTAAAGAATGTGGCACTAAATTTATTAGCATGCTTATCATCTTTCAGACAAGACATAAAGCTGAGGGGACCCACTTCTTCCATCACCTGCCATCACTATAGATCCCATGGCACCTTCTATAAGAAGAGTCGAGTTATCCTGGCCCACATCCAGATTCAACTATTTGATGACTTATATTTCCTTTGTAGTATGCCTGGGAGACATTATGGGCTCTTCTTCTTTGAAACTCTGTCACTACCATAAGCACAGCCAAAATGGCTCCAGCAAAGGGATGTAAGAGACAAATTCTCACATCCTAGCATGTGGATCAAGTGAACAGATTGAGCAGTGTGGCCTGAAGTAGGAAGCTGAGCCATGCCTGGTCCGACCCACTCCACCATGACTGCTCACGTCTATCAGAAATCCTAGATTGTGAATGGGCCACATCAATGCCATACAAATTATGGGTTTTCTGAACTCCACGCATTATATCCTTCTCTCAAAAAAGTTTTGAAAAGAAAAGAAAGATAAGTTGTATTTTCTGACTTGCCTTTATTATCTTCAGACTTAATCCCCGCCGGGCGCGGTGGCTCAAGCCTGTAATCCCAGCACTTTGGGAGGCCGAGACGGGCGGATCACGAGGTCAGGAGATCGAGACCATCCTGGCTAACACGGTGAAACCCCGTCTCTACTAAAAAAAATACAAAAAATTAGCCGGGCGAGGTGGCGGGCGCCTGTAGTCCCAGCTACTCGGGAGGCTGAGGCAGGAGAATGGCGTGAACCCGGGAGGCGGAGCTTGCAGTGAGCTGAGATCCGGCCACTGCACTCCAGCCTGGGCAACAGAGCGAGACTCCGTCTCAAAAAAAAAAAAAAAAAATAATAATAATAATAATAATAAAATCCCACAGCTCTAGCACAAGGCTTTGCATGTCATTGATTCTCAATAAATAATCACTGAATGAAAGTCATTCGAAAAAAAAAAAACTTTAAGATAGAGACTTAATCCCCAAACATTCTAAAGTATTTAAAAGAAAGCAAATCACTCATGAGGCATTATGCAAATCATTTTATTTATATGATTTCAGCTTGTTTACCTCTAAAATAGTGGTCATTTAAATATCTATCTTGCCTTTCTCTCAAAATTAATGAGAACCAAACAAAATGATGTATGTAAAAGTACATTTTGTTTTTATTTTAAAGCAATCTACATAATCAAGTTTTAAACAAGGTAACAAAGCAGACAATGCTAGGGTTGGAGATTTGGAGAGGGAATGGGAGGAAACGGGAATGAACAGTGCAACAGCTCCTTCTGTAGCCCAGATCACTCATTTCTGTCTACAAAATGCAGCTCTGGATCTGCTGAAGATAAGTTATCTCTGCTATATGCTAAGGTCCTGCCTCCATAGAACCAGTTTGGGTGCCTGATTGTACAGATACAGGATAACACTGCATTGTTATCCTGCATCTGTACAGTGTACAAAGAGAGTAACACTGCACAAAGAGAGTAACACTGCACAAAGAGAGTAATACTGCACAAAGAGAGTAACACTGCACAAAGAGAGTAACATTGCACAGAGAGTAACACTGCACAAAGAGAGTAATACTGCACAAAGAGAGTAACACTGCACAAAGAGAGTATCACTGCACAAAGAGAGTAATACTGCACAAAGAGAGTAACACTGCACAAAGAGAGTAACACTGCACAAAGAGAGTAACATTGTCTTGCTTGCATTAAATGATGATATATCAATTCACTAAATTAAAAGCAATAAACAATAATATCTGAAACTTTCTTAATGACTCAGATGTAGATACTGGTTAGGGCTCTTTGGTTGCAAGTGATAGAAACCCAATAGATAGAAGCTAAGCCAAAAATGGAATTTATCCATTCATACAACTGAGAGTGTAATTTGAAAAAAAAAAAAATGCCACAGATTTTTGGGTGCTTCTCTATTCAAGAGGTGAAGCCCAAATACCCTCATCTTAGATGTAGACAAACTTAGTGACTTGCTCTAACAAATAACATAAAGCAAAAGTAAAGGTTTGGAACTTTGGAGAGTAAGCCATGAAAGGCACTGTGCCGTCATGGCTGTCAATCTTTTCTGTCTCTTGCATCAGTCACCCTGGAGGAAGTCAGTTACTAAGTGGTGAAGAGAGGTTCACATGGTAAGGAACTGAGGCCTCCATCCAACAGCCACGTGAGTACATCACATTGAAAGTGCATCTCCAGCCCCAGGCAAGCCTTTAGATAACTGCAGCCCGCTGCTGACACCTTGCCTACACACTCACCAGAGATTTTGACCCAACCACTCAGATTAGTCACTCCTTTATCTATATCAGAAATGCATGAGATAATAGATATTTGTTGTTTTAAGATACCACATTTTAGCATAATTTGTTACCAAGCAATATATAAGTACTATAGGATACTTCAAAAGTTGGCTTGACTTCAGGCATGGCTCAATCCAAGAAAAAAATTCATCAGGATATCCTCTTCCCTTTACAGCTCTGATTTTCTGTGTATAGAGGCTTCACTCTTCAGACAGTTTCATCCATATACCTGGAAAATGTGACTGCCAGCAGCTATTGGCCTACAGGCTTATTATAACTTGTCATCCTGGAGAAAGGAAAAAATCTTTCTTCCGGCCTCTATATTCAAATCTTAAGGAATAATCTTATGGGCTTTGTTTGAGTTTAAAGTCCATTTCTAAAACCAATCATGGTGGCCAAATGGAGTGGGCATTCTGATTTGCCAAAGTGGTCTCATGTCACCCCTATGTCTTCTCTTCTATAGATTGCCTTTTCATTCAGTTGGTTGTTGGCTGTGCGGAAACATTTTAATTTGAGGTAGTCCCATTTGTCTATTTTTGTTTTTATTACCTGTGCTTTTGTTGTCATGTACATGAAATCATTGCCAAGGGCAATGTCATGAAACGTTCTCTTCCGTTTACTTCTAGGAGTTTTACTGTTTCAAGTCTTACATTTAAATAATCCATTTTGAGTTCATTTTTGAGCATGGTATAAGACAAGGTCCAATTTCATTCTTTTTTTTTTTTTTTTTTTTTTTTTTTTTTGAGACAGTGTCTCACTCTGTTACCCAGCCTGGAGTGCAGTGGCCGGATCTCAGCTCACTGCAAGATCCGCCTCCCGGGTTTACACCATTCTCCTGCCTCAGCCTCCCGAGTAGCTGGGACTACAGGCGCCAGCCACCTCGCCCGGCTAGGTTTTTGTATTTTTTAGTAGAGACGGGGTTTCACCGTGTTAGCCAGGATGGTCTCGATCTCCTGACCTCGTGATCCGCCCGTCTCGGCCTCCCAAAGTGCTGGGATTACAGGCTTGAGCCACCACGCCTGGCCAATTTCATTCTTTTGCATGTGGATATTCCGTTTTCCCAACACCGTTTGTTGAAGAGACTATCATTTCTCCCATTGAGTATGCTTGGCACCCTTACCAAATGTCAGTTGACTGTATATTCATGGATTTGTCGCTGAGCTCTCTATTCTGTTCTGTTGGTCTGTATGTTAGTCTTCATGCTGGTAACATAACTGTTTTGATTACTGTACCTTCGCAAGATATTTTGAAATCAGGAAGTATAATGCCTCCAGCTTTGTTCTTCTTTTTCAAGATTGATTTGTTTATTCATTGTCTTTTGTGGCTTCAGATGAATTTTAGAATTATTCTATTTCTGTAAATAAAAATGCCATTGGGATTTTTGATGGGGATTGCATTGAATCTATAGATCACTTTGGGTAATATGGGCATTTTAAGAATGTTAAGTCTTACAACCCATGAATACATGATGACTAAATCATGAAGAAATACAAAGACTGGACAGACCTATGACTAGTATAAAGATTGAACCAGTAATCAAAAAATTCCCAATAAAGAAAATCACAGGACCAGATCATTTCACTAGTGAATTCAACCAAACATTTAACAAAATTAATGCCAATTATTCTGAAGCTCTTCCAAAAACTCAAAGAAGAGAGGACACTTTCTAACTTCTTTTATGAAGCCAGAATCACCTTTATACTAAAGCCAGCCAAAGACACCACAAGAAAAGAAAATTACAGCCCAATATCCTTGATGAATATATAGATGCAAAAATCCTTAACAAAATACTGGCAAACTGAATTTAACATTATATTAAAAGGATCAAACACTATGACCAAGTGGGATTTATCCCTGGGACGCAAGTACACTTCAAGATATGAAAATTAGTTAATGTGATAGTCCATTAACAGAATAAAGGATAAAAATTACATAATCATTTGATGAATGTAGAAAAAGTATTTGACAAAATTTAACACACTTTCCTAAGAAAAACATTCAATAAACTAAGAATAGAGGGAAAGTACTTCAATGTAATAAAGGTCATATATTTTTAAAAACCCACAAGTAACATTATACTCAATAGTAGAAAACTAAAATCTTTTTCTTTAAGACCAGGAACAAGGCATGCATGCCCACTCTCATCACTTCTATTCAATTTAGTGCTGTAAGTCCCAGCTAAAGCAATTAAGCAAGAAAAATAAATAAAAGACATTCATGTTGAAAACCAAGAGTGAAATTGTTGCTGTTTGCAGATGACATAATCTTGTACATAGAAAACCCTAAAGACTCCATCAAAAAACTGTTAGAACTAATAAATTCAGTTAAGTTGCAGGCTATGAAATCAAAAATCAATGGCATTTCTATACCAACAATGAATGATCTTAAATAAAAATTAGGAAAACAATGCTATTTACAATAGCACCAAAAAGAATAAAAGACCCTGGAATAAACTGAGAAAGTGAACGGTCTGTATACTGAAGACTACAGTACTTTGATTTGTTACTGTTCCCCAATATCATAAAAACAAGGCTTAGATACTGTTTACTAAAGGATTTTATTATCTCCTATATTTATGGCTGAAATCACTTTCTCTGTTTTGTTCCCCTTATTTGTCACTAAACAATGTAACATGAATCTGTTGGAAAAGAGGTTCCTTGCCTTCCAGACCATTCATTTTAAATATGTCAATACTAACCCCTTAAGTATAGAAGTTTATTACTACACCACAGTGAATGAAAAACATTAGATGTGGAAAAGGCTTTTAAGTAGATATTTATTATTTTTGACACCTTGTATCTCTTTTCCTTACAACATTTTTTTTTAACTACTTTCCCCCTATTCCATGTGGTGCCATCCAATCTTCTTATCACCATGACTTTCATCTCCTATATCCTTTCTAGGCATAGGGATAACATGATACCACACTGACAGATCAGAATGCTCTTTCCATTTGGCCACCATGATTGATTTTAGAAATGAACTTGAAACTCAGACTAAGTCCATAAGAATTTTCCTTAAGACTTGAATATGGAGGCTGGAAGAAAGATATTTTTCTTTCTCTAGGATGACAAGTTATAATATGCCTGTAGGCTTTGAGATCACTTTTTTATGACCTTTGGGCTTCTTAGATCAGAATGTTCATTTTCTTCCCCCGATTTGGGAAGTTTTCAGCCATTATTTCTTTTAATACGTTCTCAGTTCTTTTCTCTCTTTTCTTCTGTGATGCCAGTAATGAGTATATTGTTCAGCTTGATGGTGTCCCATAAGACCCTTGGGCCTTTTTCACTCTTTTTCATTTTAATTTCTCCTCTAACTGAATTATTTCCAATTACCTGTCTTCAAGTTCATTGATTCTTCTGATTAATCTAGTCTCCTGTTGATGTCCTGTCGTGAATTTTTTCAGTTCAGTTATTGTGTTCTTCAGTTCCATTTCTTTTTGGTTCTTTTAAATATACTCTATCTCTTTGTCAAAATTCTTAACTTTTTTCATTCATTGTTCTCTTGACTGTGGTGAGAATCTTTATGAGAGCTATTCTGGATTCTCTGTCAGGTAAATCACATAACTTTATTTCATTAGCTCAGTTTCCAGAGATTTATCTTGTTCTTTGGTTTGGAACATCTTTGTATGATTCTTCATTTTCCTTGGCTCTTTGTGTTGGTGTCTGCACATTAGACAAAGCAGCCACCTGTCCTAGTCTTCACAGGTGGCCCTCAGAGGAGAAGACCACCACCAATAAGTCTGCCCAGCAATTTTGGGGCCTTTAACAAATCATTCCTTCTCCAGGGAAAAGTAGGCAGCCATGATTTTTGTCCTGTCTGTGCTGAACCAGGAGTGAGGCAGTAGAGGGCAGGGTGCCATGTCATCTACTGGTCTAAACGTCTGTCTCTGTCCTTCCCCAGGTGGCTAGATTGTACCAATTCTGTCAGAGCTCCAAGACTAACAAGATAGAAGCCAGTCCTCTGAGGAATCTCTTCAGAAAAGTTGGAGGTCCTGGATATGCGAACCAACTCCTCTCACCTGGGAGAAACTGAGTGCTAGGGAGTCTCTTGCTGAATATATGGCACTGTGCTGGGGTTAGGGGTTTGGACAAGGTAGTATCTCAAATCTCTCTACCAGCTTTGGTGAGTCTGGTTTTTGTATTTGCTTGGAGTGCAGGAGTCTTTTAGTTTCTGGATTCCTCACAAAGGTATTTAGCCATGAATTTTTGCAGAGTAAGTGTGTTTGTAGATTAAAGAAGGATCCAGCATTTGCTAATACAACATCTTGCTGATCTCACCTGCCCCATTATCCAATTATTTTAAACTTCTGCTCAGTAAACTTGTTGGTGCCAGAGGAAGAAGCAAACGTTTATCATCCCCAGGTGGTAATCACTATCAGGATTATAGAAAAAGGTTTAGGACTGCTGCCTTAATTCAGGCCTTATCTTTTCTCATTTAAACTGTTTGCAACCAGACTAAGGTATTGAGTTTAGGAATGCACACTTCAGTGATGAAAGTGTAGCTATAAACAAGGAGGTAATTGCTTTAAGCTTTAGGAGAATTATTACTATAGTGGTACAGGAAAAGGTTAAAATTGAGGTGGGGTATAAGGAGAGTTTCTGTGAAGCATGGAAAAATTTCTTCACCTAATGGGAATTACAAGAGTGTTTGCCTTACAACAATTCTTTCAGGGTAGCAGTTCTTTTGTAAATTCCTTAGGATTTCTACATACAATATTATGTCACCTAAAAATTGAAATTATTTTATTTCTTTTCTTTTCCAGCCTGGGCAACAGAGAGAGACTCTGTCTCAAAAAAAAAAAAAAAAATTAAAGACAGCAGCAGCAGATATCCTGTTAGTTCTTTTCTAATCTGGATGACTTCTTTTTCCTTTTTATGCCTAATTGCCCTAGCCAGAACCTCCAGAACAATATTGAATAAAAATAGGGACAGCAGGCCGGGCGCGGTGGCTCATGCCTTAATCCCAGCACTTTGGGAGACGGAGATGGGTGGATCACAAGGTCAGGAGATCAAGACCGTCCTGGCTAACGTGGTGAAACCCCATCTCTACTGAAAATACAAAAATTAGCCGGGCGTGGTGGCAGGCACCTGTAGTCCCAGCTACTCGGGAGGCTGAAGCAGAAGAATGGTGTGAACCTGGGAGGCGGAGCTTGCAGTGACCCAAGATCGTGCCACTGCACTCCAGCCTGGGCAACAGAGAGAGACTCTGTCTCAAAAAAAAAAAAAAAAAAATTAGAGACAGCAGCAGCAGATATCCTGTTAGTTCTTGTATGGGGAAAGCTTTCTGTATTTTTGTTGTTGTTTGTTTTGTTTTGTTTTTGAGACAGAGGCTTACTCTGTCATGTAGGCTGCAGCGCAGTGGTACAATCTTCTGGACTCAAGTGATCCTCATGCCTCAGCCTCCTAAGTAACTGGGACAATAAGTACATGTTACCACACCTGGCTAATTCCTTTTTAAAGTTTTAGTAGAGACAAGATCTCACTATGTTGTCCAGGCTGGTCTCAAACTCCTGAGCTCAAGCAATCCTCCTGCCTCAACTTCCCAAAGTGCTGGGATTATGGGCATGAACCACCATGCCCAGCCTGGTATATGTTTTGAAATCAGGAATTGTGAGTTCTCCAACTTTTTAAAATCTTTTTTAAGATTATTTTTGGCTATTTTGGGTCCCTTTCAATTTCTTATGAATTTTAGGATTAACTAGTCAATTTCTTAAGCCACCCTGGGATTTTGATAAGAATTGTATTGAATCTGCACAGCAATGTTAATTTTTTTCATCCATGAGCACAGGTTTTATTTCCATTTATTTTGATGATTTTACATTTTTAAACAATGTTTTATTGCTTTCAATGTACCAGTCTTGCACTTCCTTTGTTACATTTTTTCTATGTATTTTCTTCCTTTTGATACTATTGAAAGGGTGTTATTTTCTTAATTTTATTTTCAGATTTTTCGTTACAAGTGGGTAGAATACAATTGATATCTGTATATTGATCTTGTATCCTGCAACCTTGCTAAAATCATGTATTAACTCTAATAGTGATTTTGTAAATTCCTTAGGATTTCTACATACAATATTATATCATCTTAAAATTGAAATCATTTTCTTTCTTTTCCAATGTGGATGACTTTTTGTTTTTCTTTTCTTTTCTTTTTTTGCCTAATTACTCTATGTAGAAACTCCAGTATAATACTGAATAAAAATAGTGACAGCAGATATCCTGTTAGTTCCTGTTGCGGGAAAGCTTTCAGTCTTTCACCTTTAAGTATGATGTTAGCTGTGGGTTTTTCGTTTTTCTTTTTCTTTTTCTTTTCTTTTTTTTTTTTTTTTTGAGACGGAGTTTTGTCTTTGTTGCCCAGGCTGAAGTACAATGGCATGATCTCAGCTCACCACAACTTCCACCTCCTGAGTTCAACCGGTTCTTCTGCCTCAGCCTCCCGAGTAGCTGGGATTACAGGCATGTGCCACCACACCTGGCTAATTTTTTGTATTTTTAGTAGATACGGGGTTTCTCCATGTTGGTCAGGTTGATCTTGAACTCCTGACCTCAGGTGATCCGCCCGGCTCAGCCTCCCAAAGTGCTGGGATTACAGGCGTGAGCCACCACACCCGGCCAGATGTGGGTTTTTCATAGATGCCATGTGTTAGGTTGAAGAAGTTCCCTTCTCTTCCTAGTGTGTTGAGTGATTTTATTACAAAGGGGTGTTGAATTTTGCCAAATGATTTTTCTGTGTGTATGGAGATGATTGGTTTCTGTCTTTATTCTATTAATATGATGGATTACACTGATGGTTAAATCAATCTTGCATTCCTGGGGCAAATCCCATTTGGTCAACGTATATAATCCTTTTCATATGTTGTTGGACTCAGTTATCTAGCATTTTGTTGAATTTTTTTTGCATTTACAGTTAAAAAAGATACTGTTCTATAGTTTTATTTTTGATGTATTTGTCAGAATTTGGTATCGAGATAATACTAGTTATAGACAATAAGGTGAAAGTGTTTCCTCCTCTTCTATTTTCTGGAAGAGTTTGTGAAGAATTTGTACCAATTCTTCTTTAAATATTTGTTAATATTAATCACTTAAGACATCCTAAATTGGGCTTTTCTTTCTGGGAAGTTATTTGATTGCTTATTTAATCTCTTTACTTGTGATAGCTCTATTCAGATTTTTATTTTTTCTTGAATGATTTTCAGTAGTTCGTTTATTTATAGGTGTGGTGGACACCTGCATAAACCAGATGAAATGTCACCAAAATTTGGTTTAAATGCTGAGACTGATGATGCTATACACACACCAAGAGAGTATGAAACATTTATTACTCACATGAGGCTTTTTGTGGAGAGCAGCTCACGTCTCCTAACCTGGTCTGAAAATGACTTGAGAGAGCCAGGAAAGGAGACTGGCTTGGGCTTTTTATGATGGTTAGAAAGTATGAGTTGGAAGAGGATTCCCATAAGCAGGCAGGGCCATGCATGGTTTGATCATACTGCATTTCCCCAGGGTTTGCTGTTGTTTCTTTGTTTAATGACTTTTCTGAACTAATCTGTGAAGTCTGTATTTTTTGTTGTGTGTGGACACTAAAGTCTCTGCTTGGTTAGTTGTCATCTAGTAGTTGGACAGGGATGTCCTCAAACACTTGGAACCAATAATTCAACCAGTGTCTGCCAAGGAGCTCTGTGTGAATGCTGAGGCACACTCAACACTCTGCCAGGCAATTGACAACTCTGCATTCCCTTTACTTATGGCTTGTGCAGAGCCTCAAGATCAGCTTGAAGGGACAGCTTAAGGCTTTCTTGGGTCTTTCCTGAGCATGTGCACAGTCCTGGGCATGGATGGAGTCCTATTGATGCATTTGGCAGTCTAGATTGCCAATAGCACTTTGGAGCTTTTCAAAGCCCCTATGAAAATCTCATTTTCCAGCTTCTTTTAAGCTTTTTATTTAGCCAATTGCTTTCCCCAACTGTTATACATTGCCCCAGGCAGCCACAAAGATAATCAATTGCCTCTAGTTGTTTTGACGAAGTTTTTCACACTGGGAAGCTTCCAGTCAGGTCAAATAAAGGTAGCCTTGCAAGTGGAGCTTCCAGGGCCTGCCAAACAGGTCAAAATAATGACAATTGTCTAGGAATGGGACTTTGAAAGAACTCCAACTCCATCCTGCCCCCTTCAGTGGCTGCCAGGCTGCTGGTTTTCACGGTAATTGCTGGCTGTTGGTTTCAAAGCTACTGTGGAGCTGGAGAGGGGCAGATGAGAATAGTGCAAGTTACACAGTGCTCAGAAATTTCGTCTTTTTCTTGAGCAAGTGCTCTGCAAATTGCTACAGGTCTTCAGTTAATTTCCAGAGCTATAAGAAGTTCAATCTATTTTTGCCAGATTCTCACTGGTTTTATGGAGGAGAGACTCTTTGGGGGTCCTTAGCATTGTTGCTGACATCCTCCCACATACTTTTTTTTGAAGCTTGAAATGCTCTTCCGTGTCAAGTCCCACTCACCTTTCAGGCCTTGTATTTTTCCTCTTGGGTGTGGCTTTTCTGAGAACACTGTCTCCTTGGTACTTGCTTCCATTTTCCCCCTCCAAGTCCAAGAAGACCATAGCAAAAAGAGAGGTGGCAAAGAGGCTTTGACTGAATGCTTCAGTTCTTGGGCTCCTGACGATGCAACTATAATCTCAGCGTGGCCTTAATCGCTAGATGTGAACAATCTAGTTAGATCTATTTTTAGAGTGCTGTGTTACGTTCTTAAAGGGACAAACCAATGGAAGTTGCTCACAGTTTTGCAGTGTTTAAGGACCCAGTGCCACAGTAAGACCACGTAAGTTCACTGCTTTCTAGCAGTGATCATGGTACCTACCTCACTGAGCTACCGTGAAGATTGAGTGAGAAACAATTCAAAGAAAATCCTTAGCAGTGTCTGGTGTAACCATCCCATACATAGTTGCTGGGATTTTCATGATCGTCAGAGCACCCAAACCTAATAGAAATCTTGTATTATATATCTGAGTAGAAAGGGACCTCAGAAATTGATGAGTTCACAATTGCACACCAAGGGCAGTGACTTACTCTACCTCACATCCCTGTTAAATGATATCTAGCCTGTGGTTTAGTATTTCCAAGGACAGTTCACCATCTTTTAAAGGCACCTCATGGTATTGCCAATCACTCCTATCATTAGGAATTTTTTCCTTCTACTGAGTCCCAAATTTTTCTCCTGTTTTTACCCTGAAACGCCCTGAAATGAAGTTATTATCATTTCTGTGTGATGGCCCTGCCATCTCTGGGCCTCCTCTCTAGGTGTGCTCTAGGGAAGAGGCTGGTGCTTCCAATTGCAGACCAGCTCTCCCTTGCCACGACCTGAGGTATCCTACAGAAATCAAGCAAGGTCTGAAAGGCCTAGGCAAAAGGAATAAATTCCACTGAAGATCATGGCGATCCAATTCTCTTTTCTACCTCCCTTCCCATGCTAAGTGCATCCC
This sequence comes from Rhinopithecus roxellana, assembly GCF_007565055.1. Classification (NCBI taxonomy): domain Eukaryota; kingdom Metazoa; phylum Chordata; class Mammalia; order Primates; family Cercopithecidae; genus Rhinopithecus; species Rhinopithecus roxellana. The sequence goes on along the minus strand of NC_044553.1, from coordinate 75,088,877 downwards.
TGCTCCACCTCTGCCCTAGGAACACTACCAAACACAAACGCACACTCACACACACAAAAAGAACAGGTTTAATTTATTAGTTGCTCTTTGGCAAAAGCTATATAGAACATTATTGGGGTGAAAATTAAGTTCTAGTTACAGATTCATGAAACTTGAAGCCAGATTAGTTTTATGAGACTATCAACTCCCCTTTCATCCTCCTACACAGCAAGGTACCTCAATCATAGTCTATATAATTTTTTGCTGTTTTTAAATGATTAAAGCAGACATAATACATAATGCAGTTGATATTAAATATCTTGAGGAATGACAAATCAATAGATCTACTTTCACTCTTAAGCATTAACTGGTCACTTATAAATGTTCTGTTTATCCACTTTTCATTTTAGATTTTCTCCTTAAAAGGACTTTATGTGTGAGCTATTTACCATTATCTGCTATTTGTTTGTATACACACATCCTAAGTCTTCCAAAATAGCATTTAAAGTCTTTCTTAATATTGCTTTAGAAATGTTAACCTTTAAGGAACATTCAATTTAAAAAATAAAGGTTCAGGCACTGACTCAGTAACACACATTCAGATGGGTCAAGATTTTGTTCCCCCTGACCAGATAAGAGACTCCAACAACATACAACGTGCCAGCTTCTTCTTTGCCCAACTCAGAGAAAGTCATATAAAGGAGAAAAAGAAAAAATGCTTGCAATCACAGTGACCAAAGGATATGAATTAATAATTACATTAAATAACCATAACTTTTCATTTAACTATTCACATTCCACACAGTGGAAATTATCCTCTCCTCCAGATTTTTCACTTACACTCTTACCTTTCAAGAACTACAGTAACAAAAAACAACTTACAGACTTCCAGGATGTGTGTTTTCTTCTTTTAATGCCAAGCACAAAGTGTACATCATAAAATTCGTATCTGGTGTTTGGCATTATTTTAATAGGTACAATCAAGATCACAAATATCTTGCCATAAAAATATTCTACTATAATAATGAAAAAATATATCATTACATCATCAGTGACTCAAATAAAATATGTCACAGATATGGCATTTTCAATGAAAGTTGGAAGCCACACCACATTTGTACTAGTCTTAATACAGGCATAGTAAGAAGAACAGACATTTCCCTCTTTGACTAGTGCTGTGCTTTTAGGGTAGTTATGCTGCTGGTTATTCCAGTGAAGTTAGTGTTGAGGAAATTCTCTTTACTTGAGCCAAATCTGCACTTATATGCAAGACTGTGGTACAAGCTCCAAAAAAAAAGATTACTGCTGCCAACTTAGGTCATCTCTGCTAACAAAATTGCATGCTTGTGGCAGAGTTAAAACAAGAAGAGAAATTCAGTGTGTGCTAGTTCTGAATGTCATTTTTCCTCTCTGGTGTGGTTTTACATTTTCAGTTTCTTTCCCATTTCCTCTCGCCCACCCTCAACATTCTGCCTTGGCGTTTGTGTGCTTAATTAAATCCACTCTGTGCTTTATTGTGGGAGAATATGGACAATACAAAGATTTGGGGCGGGGTCATACAGTGTATACAAAACACACACACTATGTGTTTGGACAAATTCGCCTAGTGTGAGAATCATCAGTAGTGAGTTTAAAAGTTTGAAAATTAGACCCAACATTTGGGGCGTTTAAAATATCTCCCACCTTGAAATGGTTCCTGTTTAGTTTTTTAGATGGGAGAACACTGGATCAAAATAAAAACAGCTTCTGGAGTTGCAAGGGTGCTCTGAATGCCAGAGCCTTGATGGGCAACCGAATCTCAAGTCTGCAGCGTTTGTTTTCCATATTACATAGGACTTGGCTAGGAGGCTGAGGAGATACAAGGCAAAAAGAATACTCAGGGAGTTTGTATATACAACCTCAGGCTAGAAGAAAGCAGGTTAACCAAATCCAAAGTGCAGTAAGGTTCACCCACCCTGCACTTTGGCCCTTAGATAAATCCTAAGTAGGCACTGCCAGTAGGCCAACTTTAATCAGAGGACAGTGCCTACCAGTAGATACTGAATAGTTACAATCAGTAGCAGATGAACAGCTAATACACCCGGATGCTATGCTCTCCTAACAGGGTCCGCTCAGCTCCTCAGTAAGCACATAAAGAAAGGGAGGTCATATCCCTTACATCTCTACCAGGTATTAACACCTAACTACTCTCTAGCCGGAGGCAATTTCCTTTATTTCCTGACTCTCCTCCTCTTCTCTCTAGCCCAATCTCCTGACAACGGTTAAAACAAAAAGACCCCAAAAATACCTCTTGCTAAAACGGAGTAGTCCCTAAACTCTGTCATCTTAGACTACTGTCAGATACACTCAGCAGAGGCAGAATCTATATCAGTCAGGTTAGTGGCTCTCAGAAGCATGACTGGAAATACTGAACTGGAAATAAGAGGATTTTAACCATGAAAAAGGAAAGCTATTAGGAATTTCAGCCTCTGAGATTTTGTTTAATTCCTACCCCTATGCAGAGAGTTCTAAACTACCTTTCTTTTCCATCTGAGGGACAAAGCAGAGGGCTTGGTTTGGTTTAGCTAACTTGTTTGGGTCTGAATATAGAGGTGGTCAATATATGTTTTCAGTTTGGTGTTAGGTTTGAGCAGATCGCAGCAACGGCCAAAGTTAATCACTTTCTGGCAATCTCATTTCTCCTCTGTTCACTTGGGTTCTGTTCAACACTAGGAAAAGACCTTCTCAGAAGCATGAGCCTCACTGTGTTCTGGTATTGGCTTTCCAAGCTTCTGCAATGTCCCTACTGACTTTTGCTGGGCCTGATTTGGCCTCACCCTCCATCCTCCCTTTCTCACTCCACTATCCTGCTTGTCCTTGCCCACATTGGCCTCTCCCGGAGTCTGGAGGGTCTTCACAAAATGAAAAACATCTGCATCACGGTTAAGTGAATTAATTTAGAAACCTTGGCAAACAAGAGATTAGACTGACACAGTCACTGACAACTTAAGAAAGGATGGACTGTGGGGAGGAGGAGGAAAGGAGGATGCAAGCACAGGTTAGAAAGGACTTTTCCATGTTGAATGCAGCACTAAAACAGGTCTCTTGCCCTCAGAGGAGCCTCTTCCATGAACATTCATTCCGAAGGGAGATTCTGGTCCCCAGGAGGGCACAAAAACACAAAGGCAGAACCAGACCATGGCCCCGCCCCTTTAGATGTGAGCCGGGGTGATGTGGGTTTCTGGCACATCCCCATTAAAGCAGGTATGTTTACAAAACTGGAAGTGCTCTCTAGCAGACACTGTGTTTCCTCTGGTGTCTAAAAACACCCACAGGCACCCATCCACACTCATGCACACAAACTACGCACAAGCAGGCTCCTGCCAGGAGGCAGCTGGGGGGTCTTCTGGCCTCTAGGTTTAAGCCAAATAAGAATCTGATTGTTTTAGGTCTGGGACTTCCTGGGGCTGCATTCCTAGGACAGGCTGGGTGCACCTGGATTTGGCTTAATCCAAATCGATGGATATGCAACGACACTGCTTCACACGTGTGACTCTCTTCTTCTTGGTAGGTGGCTGTAGTTCAGGGCAGTTGAGTGTGACCATCATGGTAGTGAATTTCTTGGGCTTGCAGAAGGAGCAGGACTGAAAGGAACCTTCCTCCTTCCGGATGTGCCTGGGGATGTAGAAGGAGTTGCACTGGCCGTAACAGAAGCGGTTGATGATGGTACGACTGTTGCAGCCTTCCTCGTGGATGGTCTGCTTAAGCGGCTGGGTTTTGCACCAGTCTCGCTTCAGGTATTTGCGCTCGGTCACATGCAGGGCCTCTTGGCTGGACTCCAGCACCTCCTCCCCCGGCATGGCAGTGCCCCGCCCTTGGCCCCGCCCCCGGTTCCTGGAGCCAGGCTGCTGGGGCGACTGAGTCTGCTCTGAGTCATTGTGCTGAGCCTTGTCTGGCGGGGGGATGGCACCTTGGGACCCTTTCTTTTTCCCTTCAGCAGCCGGCAGCAGGGTCCCCAAGAGGAGAAGCAGGGCTCCCACCGTGTAGGCTGTGCGGCTCATACTAAAGGAAGCAAGCACAGAGAGGGGAAAACACAAAACATGACAAAGTTAATTTAAAAATTAATAGTAGCACCTAGCATTTAAATGCACTCGTTAAACACTTATGTAAAACATTCCATTTACTTCTCACAGTACCTGTATGAATTAGGTACTATTATCTCCACGACCCAGCCATCAATCCATGGAGTAACTCCCACAGAGTCCCACAGTGACTAAGTCAAGTTTTAAACTCAGCCCCCTAGGGTCAGCTCTTCTCTGCACCTATTCTCACAAGAACTTCTTCCGGCCTCTGGCACCAACCACATTTGACTTTGTATTACGTTCACTTAACTATGTTCATTCTGGTATTTGATAATATTTAGTAAGCTCCTACTGTGCTAATGCCATATGACCTTTGCACCTTTTGAGGGGAACTCATTTTCTAGTTTGTTTTACAGCAGGATGAATTAACCTCTCTGCCCAGAGGACTACATTCCTCCAGAAATGTCCCAGTCTTTTCTCCCCAGCTAGCCTGAGGCTTCCTGAGCTGTGAATGCTTCTGAGACTTTGCATTTTTATCCTATGTAGAAGGAGAGATTCGTGGAGACCAGAAAGCATTTGACAGAGGGAAAACAACAAAACAGGAAAGGTCGGGATCCTGGTGCAGTAACTTGCTATCTGATCTTAAGGATGTCACTTTATCTCTCAATAAATGACTCCATTTAAGCAAAGATACCAATACTTTGTCTCCCCAGGTAGGTTGTTCAGATCCAACTCAGTGTCAATGTGAGAGCAATTGGAGAACTAACCAAAAGTGTGGCAGTACTGCAGGTAGAACGAAAGACAGAAGCATGTAGGTGACGTGACTCATGAGGCTTCTCCACCTCTCACTTGTTCTCATCTTGAAACTGGGCACAGATACTCAATCTATCATTCTTTGTACCACAATATACATTTTTCTACCTTTTAAATGGTGAAATATGGCCGGGCACGGTGGCTCACGCCTGTAATCCCAGCACTTTGGGAGGCCGAGGTGGGCAGATCACGAGGTCAGGAGATAGAGACCATCCTGGCCAACATGGTGAAACCCCATCTCCACTAAAAATACAAAAAACTAGATGGGTGTGGTGGCGGCGCCTGTAGTCCCAGCTGCTGGGGAGGCTGAGGCAGGAGAATGGTGTGAACCCGGGAGGCGGAGGTTGCAGTGAGCCGAGATCGTACCACTGCACTCCAGGCTGGGCGACAGAGCAAGACTCCATCTCAAAAAAAAAAAATAGTGAAATATGTCACTCACATGTGTCCGTGTATATACAATTTAAAGGGTAGAAAAATGGGCATGATAGAACAAGTATGTGCAAATATTTACATTAATAAATGGCATGGGCATGTTGAATAAATTAGTGGCAATGAATTACTGTGGATAGGTCTGAAGCTATATATGGGTCTGCAAGGACAGTGACGTGAACAATGACAAAAAATAACAAGGAGGTGAGGTGAGGGAAAATCAACAAAAAATCGGAAGCCATAGACAGAGAGAAAAAAATGAATGAAGTGAATAATGCAATTCAGAGAAAGGGGAACTCTTCTACAAGTTGAGTGTTCAGAGGAGGTAGTAAAGGCAGACAGAAGGGGAGGAAGAAGACAGAAGGGAGGGGGGTGGAGAAGGAACAGCACAGTTCCAAAAAGGAGAGTGCAAGAGAGAAGCCTCAGACTCCAAAGGTTTTCCTCCTGGGACAGTGCTTCTTAGACTTGAAAGTGCAGACAATTATCTGGGGGTATTGCTATGGTGCAGATTCTGATTCAGCAGGTCTGCCTTTTTATTAAGCTTTGAGTAGCAAGGCCTATAAGCACGTGCTGCCATGGAGCACAGAAAGAATTATTAAAATGTGGAAGGATTTTCTTTTCAATGGATGCAGTTTCAAATTCACAGCCTCCCTCCTGCAGCCATCACATCAATAGGACCTGAATCCTGAAGGTTCTCCTGTCCCACTCCTACGGTTTTCTGAACCTAAGAATAGAGCTGTGTAGCACCCATTTTCCTTCTCTCTTTGGAATACCAGTATTACACATAATAACCACTACGTGCAATTTAACAGTAAGCTTATTATTTCTCCCACCAAAACTGGACAAGTTGGTATTATTAGTCAGAGCAATTACTTTGCACAAAGGCAGTGTAGGATCTAGATTTCTAATGAACAGCACATGGTAAGTAAACACCATTCAACCCTAGGATAATGTCAAATTAAAATAAATATTGAATATAAGATATCTTTAAATGGCACCATCTTTCCAACATTAACCTAGTACTTTTAGACCAGTTCAAGTTTGGAGCTGATAATGTGACATTCAGCTTTTGCTCCAACTGTAGGTTTCCCAGCTTTGGTCAGTTTATGTTACAACATCCTTGCTCTTTATACAGAATTTTTGTTTTACTCTAACCACAAAAAAAATTGATTTACTTTGTAGTTTTTTTTAAAAAAAGCACTTATACCATACCATGCTGTTTGTCTTACTGTAGCCTTGTAGTATAGTTTGAAGTCAGGTAGCATGATGTTTCCAGCTCTGTTCTTTTTGCTTAGGATTGTCTTGGCTATATGGGCTCTTTTTTTGGTTCCATATGAACTTTAAAGTAGTTTTTTCTAATTCTGTGAAGGAAGTAAATGGTAGCTTGATGGGGATAGCATTGAATCTATAAATTACTTTGGGCAGTATGGCCATTTTCATAATATTGATTCTTACTATCCATGAGCATGGAATGTTTTTCCATTTGTTTGTGTCCTCTCTTATTACCTTGAGCAGTGGTTTGTAGTTCTCCTTGAAGAGGTCCTTCCTTCACATCCCTTGTAAGTTGGATTCCTAGGTATTTTATTCTCTTTGTAGCACTTGTGAATGGGAATTCACTCGTGATTTGGCTGTTTGTCTATTATTGGTGTATAGGAATGCTTGTGATTTTTGCACATGGATTTTATATCTTGAGACTTTGCTGAAGTTGCTTATCAGCTTACAGAGATTTTGGGCTGAGATGATGGGGTTTTCTAAATATACAATCATGTCATCTGCAAACAGAGACAATTTGACTTCCTCTCTTCCTATCTGAATACCTTTATTTCTTTATCTTGCCTGAATGCCCTGGCCAGAACTTCCAACAGTATGTTGAATAGGAGTGGTGAGAGAGGGCATCTCTGTCTTGTGCTGGTTTTCAAAGGGAATGCTTCCAGCTTTTAAGCATTCAGTATGATATTGGCTGTGGGTTTGTCATAAATAACTCTTATTATGTTGAGATACGTTTCACCAATACCTAGTTTATTGAGAGTTTTTTGCATGAAGCGGTGTTGAATTTTATCAAAGGCCTTTCTGCATCTATTGAGATAATCATGTGGTTTTTGTCATTGGTTCTGTTTATGTGATTGATTTGCGTATGTTGAACCAGCCTTGCATCCCAAGGATGAAGCCAACTTGATCATGGTGGATAAGCTTTTTGATGTGCTGCTGGATTCATTTGCCAGTATTTTATTGAGGATTTGATGTGCTGCTGGATTCATTTGCCAGTATTTTATTGAGGATTTTCGCATCAATGTTCATCAGGGATATTAGCCTGAATTTCCTTTTTTTTGTTGTGTCTCTGCTGGGTTTTGGTATCAGGATGATGCTGGCCTCATAACATGAGTTAGGGAGGAGTCCCTCGTTTTCTATTGATTGGAAGTAGTTTCAGAGGGAATGGTACCAGCTCCTCTTTGTACCTCTGGTATAATTTGGCTGTGAATCCATCTGGTCCTCGGCTTTTTTTTTGGTTGGTAGGCTACTAATTACTGCCTCAATTTCAGAACTTGTTATTGGTCTATTCAGGGATTCGACTTCTTCCTGGTTTAGTCTTGGGAGGGTGTATGTGTCCAGGAATGTATTTGTTTCTTCTCGATTTTCTAGTTTATTTGTGTAGAGGTGTTTATAGTATTCTCTGATGGTAGTTTGTATTTCTGTGGAATCAGTGGTGATATCCCCTTGATCATTTTTTATTATGTCTATTTGATGCTTCTCTCTTTTCTTCTTTATTAGTTTGGCTAGTGGTCTATCTATTTTGTTAATCTTTCAAAAAAAATACAGCTCCTGGATTCATTGATTTTTCAAAGGGTTTTTCGTGTCTCTATCTCCTTCAGTTCTGCTCTGATCTTAGTTATTTCTTGTCATCTGCTAGCTTTTGAATTTGTTTGCTCGTTTCTCTAGTTCTTTTAATTGTGATGTTAGGGTGTCAATTTTAGATCTTTCTCGCTTTCTCCTGTGGGTATTTAGTGCTATAAATTTCCCTCTAAACACTGCTTTAGCTGTGTCCCAGAGATTCTGGTACATTGTGTCTTTGTTCTCATTGGTTTCAAAGAACTTACTTATTTCTGCCTTAATTTTGTTATTTACCCAGTAATCATTCAGGAGCAGGTTGTTCAGTTTCCATGTAGTTGTGTGGTTTTTAGTAAGTTTCTTAATCCTGAGTTCTAATTTGATTGCATTGTGGTCTGAGAGACTGTTAGGATTTCTGTTCTTTTGAATTTGCTGAGGAGTGTTTTACTTCTAATTATGTAGTCAATTTTAGAATAAGTGCGATGTGGTGCTGAGAAGAACATATGTCCTATTGATTTGGGGTGGAGAGTTCTACAGATGTCCATGAGAAAACTACTTTAAATTTCATACAGAACCAAAAAAGAGGCCGCATTGCCAAGACAATCCTAAGCAAAAAGAACAAAGCTGGAGGCATCACGCTACCTGACTTCAAACTGTACTATAAGGCTACAGTAATCAAAACAGCATGGTGCTGGTACCAAAGCAGATATATAGACCAATGGAACAGAACAAAGGCCTCAGAAATAACACCACACATCTACAGCCATCTAATCTTTAACAAACCTGACAAAAACAAGCAATGGGAAAAGGATTCCCTATTTAATGAATGGCATTGGGAAAACTGGCTAGCCATATGCAGAAAACTGAAACTGGACCCTTTCCTTGCACCTTATACAAAAACTAATTCAAGATGGATTAAAAACTTAAATGTAAGACCTAAAACCATAAAAATCTTAGAAGAAAACCTGGGCAATACCATTCAGGACACAGGCATGGGCAAAGACTTCATGACTATAACACCAAAAGCAATGGCAACAAAAGTCAAAATTAACAAATGCGATTTAATTAAACTAAAGAGCTTCTGCATAGTGAAAGAAACAACCATCAGAGTGAACAGGCACCCTAAAGAATGGGAGAAAATTTTTGCAATCTATCCATCTGGCAAAGGGCTAATATCCAGAATCTACCAGGAACTCAAACAAATTTACAAGGAAAAAACAGCCCCATCGAAAAGTGGGCAAATGATATGAACAGACACTTCTCAAAGGTGGCCACATTTATGTGGCCAGCAAACATATGAAAAAAAAGATCATCACTGATCATTAGAGAAATGCAAACCACAACCACAATGAGATACCATTTCACACCAGTTAGAATGGCGATCATTAAAAAGTCAGGAAACAACAGATGTTGGAGAGGATGTGGAGAAACAGAAATGCTTTTACACTGTTGGTGGGAGTGTAAATTAGTTCAACCATTGTGGAAGACAGTGTGGCAATTCCTCAAGGATCTAGAACCAGAAATACCATTTGACCCGCAATCCTATCACTAGGTATAGACCTAAAGGATTATGAATCATTCTGCTATAAAGACACATGCACACATATGCTTATTGCAGTACTATTTACAATAGCAAAGACTTGGAGCCAACCCAAGTGCCCATCAATGATAGACTGAATTAAGAAAAGGTAGCACGTATACACCATGGAATACTATGCAGCCATAAAAAAGGATGAGTTCATGTCCTTTGCAGGGACATGGATGAGCAAGCAAACTAACATTCTCAGCAAACTAACACAGGAACAGAAAACCAAACACCGCATGTTCTCACTCATAAGTGGGAGTTGAACAACGAGAACACATGGACATGGAGGGGAACATCAAACACTGGGGCCTGTTGGGGGGTGGGGGGCTAGGGGAGGGGTAGCATTAGGAGAAATACCTAATGTAGATGATGGGTTGATGGGTGCAGCAAACCACCATGTCATGTGTTTACCTATGTAACAAACCTGCACATTCTGCACATGTATCCCGGAACTTAAAGTATAATAAAAAGAAAAAGAAAAAGAAGCACTTATGAGAAAAGTCCAGTTATAATACAGGACTGAATTTTTCCAGAGACCAGGTTAAGACAGTGTGGCAACTCCTCAAGGAGCCATTCTCCTGGTCTCAAAATATATTGTGAATTTCAGAAGGTTTCACGAATTTCTGGTATTTATTAAATTGGGACAAAGATCTAAAATAAAATATAATACAATTCACTTGCTCCCCATTTCAGAGGAGGAGTACATGAGATAGCCCCAGGCCTATTCCCCAGTCTTCCTCCATACCTCTTGAAAATGGCCTCCAGACAAATTCACCCCTCCCCTCCTAACCAAGACCCTCTGAGTCTGTCATCACAGAGGCCAATCTGAGACTAACTGGGAATATATGTTGACCGCATAGGACAGGTTTACCTCGTAAGGCCCCTTCCACAAACGTCTATGCGAAAAATGCAATTTTATTTCTCTGAACCAACTTAAGGCTTTCTTTATACTTAACTTTTCCTTCTTGGCATTTTCACATGTGTTACTGAGTAAATATCTAGGCTGAGAGTTGATGAGGGCTTATTCATCACCTTATCCTCAGTGCCTGGCATAAGGCAGGTGCTTGTAAAAATTTGGTAAATGCATGATTGTTATGAACCTCATTGATTTACATGAGTTACTATCCTTTGCATTTTAAAAAGCCTTCACCAGTGCCCATGAGCAGAAGAGCCAACCGCAGCCCTTTGGATGTCTGACTCTCAGTGTGGCAAATTCCTTCCATCCTAGAGAGCTTCCTAAGACTTGTCTTTCGGCCGGGGCGCGGTGGCTCACGCCTGTAATCCCAGCACTTTGGGAGGCCGAGGCGGGTGGATCACGAGGTCAGGAGATCGAGACCCTCCTGGCTAACACGGTGAAACCCCGTCTCTACTAAAAATACAAAAAACTAGCCGGGCGCGGTGGCGGGCTCCTGTAGTCCCAGCTACTCGGAGGCTGAGGCGGGAGAATGGCGGGAACCCGGGAGGCGGAGCTTGCAGTGAGCCGAGATCGTGCCACTGAACTCCAGCCTGGGCAACACAGCGAGACCCCGCTCTCAAAAAAAAAAAAAAAGAAAGAAAAAAAAAGACTTGTCTTTCTTTTTCTAGGAAAACTCCACATGTCCCTGACTTTTCACCTGTTCTCGTATAGAATGCTATGGGTTTCATTTTCTAATTGAAGCCATTGAAAGTAATACTAGGGCAGAAGCCAACAGCAGAGCCATAAATTCAAAATTAGTCAACTGTGGTTTTCAATTTTAATTTAGACAGACTTTCTGTTTCTATGGGAGGCGCCTACCTTCTAAGTCAAAGGGTCTAGAGTGACAGATAGGCTTTTTGTTTTTCTTAAAAGTACGTTTTTCTCAAAATAAGATTTATTAGTTATGGAAAGTGAAATGTTTTTTTCATTTTTTTTTTTTGAGACGGGTTTTTTTCATTTTTTAAAAGCCTATTCTTCAAAAATCTTTAGTACTAACTGTAAGATGTCTGAGTTGTCAACCTTTGTTTATTCAGAGAGAAGTAAACACCAACTGCAAGAATGTCAATCGATATCTCAGCTTCTCATAGAACAGCAATGCTCTGAGGCACACTAGCTGCTCTACATGAGTGACAGTAAGCAGGGTAAGAACTACAATTCATAGTGGAACCAGGGCTCTGCCACATGCTTGTCAATCACCCAAGCTCTCCCCACCCCCCGACTGCTCTTGATTCTTCAGTGAAGGAAATAGGAATGATATGCACTTGAAATCCCAATTGTATTGTCACCAAATAATGTGCACTTTGTACATTATTGTACAGAGATGGAGAGGAAATGCAGAAGATGTACATTTCTTGAAGACAATTCTTTTCCACAGCAACATGTAGAAGGGTATCCCATAGTAAAAATTCAATCCATAGCTCATCCAGACTTAGGTTCCTATGACATCATCCATGCCCTGTCATTAGCTGCAAACACTTTATGGTAATTTCCACCACTTATGAAATGGCCTATTCACATCATTAAATTAAATTAAGCTGCATCTCATAGACTCAGTGTACATCAAGATACCTAACATCTCTGTTGATTCTTTTTTGCAGACAGTATATCTTCGTTTCAAACTCAGCCTCAGTTTCCCATCAATGCAAAAAATGTGATGTTATTCTCATCATGAGTTTTCTTTGCAACTGTCCTCCACCAGCAAGTCTCACCCCATCTCCCCTTTTTATTATATTTGCCTCTATCCTCTCTTTCATTCCACTTGTCCCAGAGGACACATACTCTCAAAGCAGGTCCTCTGTATAGCATGCTTTCCTTCCAGTTTCCCTTAGGGATGAAGAGTAAACATCTACAAGCAAGATAAGTCATATTAACCACCTCTATCCTGTGCGGGTCATGGCAATGTATTCCAATTTTCACAAAGCCTGTAGGAACACAATATTCTAATTCTGAGGACTGAGAAATAAAAATGGTATATGTATGACCTATTTCCAGTGTTCATGATGTCTTTGGGAAAGTTGAAGCCAGCTCCTTCTGTCACTCTTCTTGCTGTATTTCTCATTTTAGCTAACCAACCTGCTCATAATCAGTGAAAGGGAGTTTTGAGTAGGAATTACAGTGAAAGCCAAATGTCTGTGCATGGACTTCTGGTCAGTTCCTCCTGATAAATCAAGCTTTAGAAAGACATTCAATAGGCATGACATCAAATTATTCTCCCAGCATAAGAAATAGTGGAAGTGACTACAGATGCTCTAAGTGCAGGTCAGGTTTTAGAAAGATCTATTCCTTTTTCTTAGGTCTAAATCTTTGGGAAAAGTATAGCTTATTTTTAATTTGATCTTTAATTTTTAAAAAGATAATTGTCTTGATTTTCTTTTTCAGACAAGTTGCACCAAGGAGATAAGAAGAGTCCCTTCTTGACACACAGGTAGAGGATAGTCTCATCGCCTTTGTGTTGTAAAAACCCTGAACAGCCTCTCTAGTCTGAAGAGCAGGTTGGCTAAATCAGGCTAGGGCCCAACATTGCATAGGACAGGGAGGAGACCACCTGGTTGTGAAATATCTCAGGAGCTCTATGTTTGTCAAAGATTTTCTTAGGAAAGTTAATGACTATATGCAATTCTTGAGATCAACAACAAACGAGTTAGAAAGTAATAAATATTAAACGTTCACTGAGCAGCACTGCTGAGAGACGGCCAAGTTACAGGTTCTATTATGTAGTGAAAGATGTGTTAGTCACTGCCTAACGTGGGATTCAGGATTTTTTTTTTTTTTTTAAGATGTCACCCAGGCTGGAGTGCAGTGGCGCGATCTCGGATCACTGCAAACTCCACCTCCCAGGCTCAAGTGATTCTCCTGCCTCAGCCTCCCGAGTAGCTGAGATAACAGGCACCTGCCACCACACCCAGCTAATTTTTGTATTTTTAGTAGAGATGGGGTTTCACTGTGTTGGCCAGGCTGGTCTCCAACTCCTGACTTCATGATCCACCTGCCTCAGCCTCCAAAAGTGCTGGGATTACAAGCATGAGCCACCTCAGCTCAGCCAGGATTCAGGATTTAATTTCAGAACTACCCTGTGATATATCTTGGTTCTGTATAACATTACTACTTTTCCTAACACCATTACTAATAATAAGAGTTACCTCTTATTTTGAAGCCCTTACTGTGCCAGGCATTATGCTGAATTCTGACCCAATTTTATCATTTATTTTTCATAACAAAATATGAGGTAGATAATATTATCTTCCTTTTACCAATCAGGGTATCTACACTCAGAAAAGTTAGACATTTGTCCAAGGTCACAAAGCTCATAAGTGGGAGAGCCAGCGTTTTTTTTTTTGTTTTGTTTTTTGGTTTTTGTGTTTTGTTTTTTTTTTTTTTTTTGACGGCGTTTTCACTCTTTTCACCCAGGCTGGACTGCAATGTCGCTATCTGGGCTCACCACAACCTCCGCCTCCCAGGTTCAGGCAATTCTCCTGCCTCAGCCTCCCAAGTAGCTGGGATTACAGGCATGCGCCACCACGCCTGGCTAATTTTGTATTTTTAGTAGAGATGGGGTTTTTCCATGTTGGTCAGGCTGGTCTTGAACTCCCGACCCCAGGTGATCCACCCGCTTCAGCCTCCCAAAGTGCTGGATTACAAGCATGAGCCACTGCGCCCGGCTGAGCCAGCGGTTTAAAACCAATTCTATCTAGCCCAAATACAGGTCCTTAACCACTGTCCTAATAACACCCAGTGCTGTCCTTAACAGTGGGTCAATGGATATGTTTTCTAATGCAATACAATTTGAAGAGTGCTACAAATAAAATAATCATCTATTTTGTATCTTCATGTTCACATGTGAATAAAAAGATTTCTCTTGTCCCAGGAATTCCTGTTGTACTTTGAATTTCTAAGAGCATACGTTAAAACTAAAGAAAATTCCTGCAGATAGATGTAAGACACGGGCTGGTAGCACTTGCCTGATAGTTGCCTTTTGGTTAGAGGCTGCAGTCACCTCCCCTAACCACTGTCCCCCACTTGCCTTTCCTTTACATAAAAGGTTTAGATTTCCTGGCTCTCCTTTACTGTGGAACATGCTCCAACAGCAGTTCTTGGGGGAGGTGTCTGTGGCATGAAATTTCTTCGCATTTTATCACTTTTAATACCTGACCATTAAGACTGAAGGCACCTTCGACTTAGTTTCAAAGACAGGGTAGGCAGCCCTCATTCAGAGATGTGGGGACATAATAGGTTTTTATTCTTCCCTGTGTAACTACTCACATAAAGACCACATTAGCCAACCTGGATTTCCTACAGAGCGTGGGTTACCAAAACATTTCACTAAAAATGAACTTTTAAGAAAATAGGAAACCTGTGAAATTACAAAGTTTACAAAAGACTCTAATTCCTACAATGACCTGGAGGTTAAACACACACACACACACACACACACACACACACACACACTGCCACTACCCTGCTAAAAAAATCCCTTAAATAGTTAATATTAACAATTTGACAGTGCCATTTATCCAGAGATAGTAATCAAATCACCTACTGTTGTAGACTTGGCTTGGGGGGCAGTAAGAATCTATAGTTTTCTTAAGATCTTTCCCTCCTTGCTTTGAAAAGTACATCCCCCCTCAAGACTCTCATGCTCCCCCTCCTTCCAAAAAAAAGATAAAAGGGGAGGGGGAAGCCCTAGGGATGAAAGAGGACTCCTCACCCGAGAATGGGGTTATCTTAACCTCTTCTACGCTATTTATTTAACTTGTGTGTACAGCCAGAAGGAAGCCACTACTCCGGGGTCCCTGGGACAGCTTAAAACCCTAGTGACCCACTTAACACAATAGATTGTTTTAATCAGTTCGTGTCCTGGCACCATCTCGAAGGGGAACATAAACAGACGCGCACACCGCTCAGATTTGCTCTTTCCAGCAGGAGATCCAATTACCTATCGGTGGTCACCTCTCTGCCCTCCGACCGTTTAAGAGGAGATTTTAACCCTTAACGCTGAGGCTATATTTCCGTCTATAAGAGCCAGGATTCGAAGTCGGTCGAGGAGCGCATTAGGGACAGCTCCGGGCGCGCGGGAATTTCATCACAGCAGAGGCTGGTCACCTGCCGTCCGTCCCTCCCCGCCTGGCCCGGGGACCGTCGCCAGAGCCTGGTGCAGGCAAATAAATGCCAAGCTGGGGGTTGCGATCTGAAGGCAATGCCAAGCGAGAGCGGTGGCGCGTCTGTTCTTCCGGAGCCTGTAGTCTACAAATAACTCCGGCCAGCAAAGAGGTGACAGCCCCGATGTACCTCCCACTCCCCTACTATGGCCTTGCTCCGCAGGCTGTGGAGGGGCCAGCGGAGCGAGCGGGGCAGCAAGAGAGAACGAAAGACGCCCAGCTCTTTGGAGCCGCCAACCCGCCAGTCCCTAGTCCTCAGGAGCTAGTGAGGCGCAGCGAGGCGAGGCCCGGGGCCTCTAGAACACAGTTTAAGGGGTGCGCGCGTAAGTGGAAACCAGCCGGTGGTCACTGCCCGGCGCCAGAACGTCTACCATTCAGTCCGGGCGTGTGCGGGCCGGGAAGAGGCTCCAGTAGAGAAGCGAGCGCCCGCGAGTGCGTGGCCGGTCCGCGAGCGCGTGTGGTGTGTGCCTTGTGAGCACTGCGGGTTCCCTGGACCCCGCGGCCAGGGCCGCGCCCCGCACCCCAGCTGTCGGGTTACCCACAGTTCGGTTTTCCGCTGTGGCTGAACACAGCGGCTCTGCTCTTGCCAGTCTCCATCTCACCTCGGGGATGGGCAAATGCACACATCATGGATTCTCCGGATGCTCCAGCCCGCGGACTCCAATGGGCGCCCGAAGACGCCCCCAGACCCAGCGCGGCGCCTCAAGCACAAGGGACCCTCTCAAGGCAACTTGCCGCGCCGTCAGCGGCCGACTCGCAGGTCCCGATGCTCTGCGCTCTGGCGGCCCGGACTCCGCGTCCTCGCTAAGCCGGCGCGTCTGCCAGGCGCTGCTGCCACGAGCACCAGGAGCGTGTTCGGGGCCCTCCGGGAGGTGGAAACGGGATGTGGGGTCATCCTGCCCGCTCCTGATAACCTTTTTTCCTACGTTTCCCTGTAGACCCAGAGCAGCGAGGTCACGGTGTCCTCGACCTTAGCAGGAAGGACCCCGCGATGGTTCTGCACGATTCGCCCACGCGAACAGCGCACCAGGGCCTGAGCGCACAGAGGGCTGCAGCGCGTGGAACTGAGCGGGTCCTGCGGTTCGTGTGCGGCCCTCTTCCCCCCAGCCCACTCACACCCCTGCCCGGTGCGTCCGCGCTCACCTGTCAATGCGGCGGGTCCTCGGGGCCTGCGCTTTCGACGCGTGGCGCTGAGTGCGGCCGCGGCCAGAGCCGCCGGGGCTCGGCGCGGGGTCAGCGAGACCGAGAGTGACGCTGCGGCCGCGCACTGGGTCGCCCGGTCCGCGCACGGAGTGCCAGGCATCGCGCCGTCTCCCGTTTAAATGCCGGCAGCAGCGCGCGGCGCCCGGGACCGCGCCTCTCCATTGGCCAGTCGCCGCCGCCGCCGCCGCCAGACCCGCTATCCGCCCCCTTTCCCGGTACTGCCCCCGCCCCCCGCACCCCTCCTGCTTCCCCGCGGGGTCCCCTCTCCGCCCGCCTCGCCTCTTTGTCTGCTCCCCCCGCCCGGGCCGGCTGGGAGAGGTCACCCCAGGGAACCGCGCCTGGAATGCACAGCAAATCACATTTTCCGCTCCCGTTGGAGAGGGAAGAGCGGGAGGAAATCCCCCCGGCTCCCGGCCCCTCATTCCTTCGCTGCCCCAGGTCTGGGCTTTCCCTGTCGGCCGCCCGGCATCGCCTGCGTTGGTCCCGCGCTCAGTAGCGGAGACTGCACCGGGAAGAGGAAGATCTCCGTGGGATCGTGCTAGATTCGGCCATTCTTCCCCTCTGGAGGGAACGGGACTGCGGGATGCTCTGGTCGAGCGACCGTCGTGGCTCCCGCGCGGCCCCGCCCGAGGCCCCCAACTTCGAGGGCGTTGACCCCGGCGCCCCCGTTAACCCGCGGGCTCGCGGGCCGCCAGCAGGAGCCTGTCGCCAATATGACACCCCCCTACACCCTCCTCTCCTCGCCCGCCACGGGTTGTTTCAGTCCAGATGCCGGCGGCCTGGGCTGTGAGTGTACAGAGGGGAGTCACGGGAGGAGAATAAAACTAAAAGGACCGTCAAAAGTCAAGGCTTCCATTCCTAAATAATATTGAGAGAGAGAGAGAACAGTCACTGAGCGACAGGGGTTTTCTGTAGCATATTAAAGACGAATAAGTGAGGAAAATAAAACGTTAGATGAGGAAGTAACTTCCCAGAAATTTAGGACAGAAACCTACCAACGTGTGAAACCAATGTCACATTCTGAATACCAAGTACATAAATATTTTTCGAAAAATGAGCTAACACTTTCATTTGTTCTCTTAGCTTGAAAAATTGGTTCCTCAAAGAGGCCGTAAGTTTTGTGTGTCGAAGCTAAAGTCCGTGCACAAATCAACACGTCTGCAAGATCTGCAGACCAGCTCCATCAGCCGTGTCAAATGAAGACTTTGGAAAAGATTTGTTACAGAAGGAAATATGAAGGTGTCTGTATTGTCTAAAGCAAAATAAACAAAACAATGAAATCCATCAAAAGATGCTTATGAAACACCCGTAATTTAAGTACTCGACTAGGAAAACAAAACCAGACGAGGAAACAGCCTATTTTTTTTCTCTTTAGTCTGGCGTTGAGGGGAAGAAGCAAGAAATATTTACTAGATGCTGTTAGGAACGTGCAATAGATTTTTTTTAATAAATGAAGGAAGAAGGAAGTCTGCATTAATATCTTTACAATCTTAGTCCTCTGAATGTTTTGTTTGTGCAGATGGCAGTTTCTACGCATGAACTCGAGGCTGCACTTTACAATTCTCAGTCATTTTTTGTTAAATCATCCAGTGAGCCACAGTTTGTAGTTGCCTGCAGGATGGGAGCATTGAACCAGATTGAAGACCTGTCTTGCTCACATGGGCTCCTGGAGAGGTAGGTGATCAGAAATACACAAAATACTTAGGCGATGACCAGTCCAGCCAAAGCCCACCACCAAGCTGTATTGGAGCCAGCTGTTCTCCCGACGTGCAAACAGCTTACTCCTTCCCTCAAAAGGGAGCATATTTTACAAATTCATTAACTCCTTCTCATCTAAAATAAAAGCTTTAGTCACTTCTTTTTTCCCCCCAAGGCTTACATCCTGCCCCAAATCAACATACAAAGAGGCTGAAATTGCCTCCCAAAAATGGAAGTGATTTTTTTTTGGAGCCCTGACGTTGTGGTTTTCTCTATCTCCATCTATCAAATCATGATGACTCTTCCTCATGCAGTTTCTCAGGCCATATTTTCTACAATACAACCCCCACCTCCTCCCCCCAACACACGCCCCCTCCTCTGTATCCCAAAGAGATAGAGAGAGCTGTGCATCACTGCAACATTTTTCTTCATTCTCACTTCTCTCTCCCTTCTCCCTGGCATTATAGTATTTCCTGCCACTAGAATGTAAGGTTCATAAGGTCAGAGATTTTGTCTAGGTCACTTTGATTACATGAAGCACATAGAATATAGATTGTCTAACACAGCACTCATATTCAATAAATAGTTGTGGATTGAGAATGTTGAGCACATTCCCACTAATATTATCAACTGAGCCAAATGCTGAGGATATAACCATTGTGGATAGAGTAAACACAGGCCCTCACCTCACAGAGTTTATAGTCTAGTATGTTTGTAAATATTTATATAGAAACACAAGTTTTTTGCCCAATATTTGTGTTTCCACAGCTCCTAACAAGTTCTTGCAAACCATTTTCCAATCAGGATGAAGGCATAAGGGTAAAAACTCCCTAGACCTCTCTAAACATGGTAACATAATTAAAACCTGCTTTTAGTAAGGGGAGAAGACGTAGAATGACTCGATGTAGTCAAAGTTAAACTCTTAAATCTGAGATGCCTAAACCATGACCACTTAATGATTAATTTTATTTAATGAAAGTACTTTCAAACTACTTTGAGGTTGTGAGAAGAGTAGATTCTGCTCAGCCACTGGTTTGTAAAAGTAAAGTCCGTTTCCTCTTGTTTTGTCCACCTGTGTATGGAATGTGCTAGCCTCTCTCTAACCCCAAGAAGCTAAAAGAGGGCTACTCCCCAGGTTTGGAGAAGAACTTTGAATACCTTTACAGAAGAATTTTTTACTTAGATCTGCAAAAGCTATGTACAGCTGTTCATCCAATTGCAGAGACTACGTATGCCATCTTGCATAGGATTAGAAAAGAATAAAGCCCTTCACACAGTTGGAACTGAACTTGTATGCCCTTTCTAAAGAAAAAAAAGTATTAAACTATAAACCTGACAATGATTAAGTAAAAACATATTTACAACAGTCAAATAGCAGTTAAATGGATCATATTCGGAATGAATTTTTGTTATAAGTTAATAAGAAAAAAAATCTCCACAGATAACCCAATGGGAAAAAAAAAAATTGCACATGGCCAAAGCACATGAGCAGGTAATTCACAAAAAAAGAAACCTGGACAGCCGGTAAATACAAAAAGATGCAACATTACACCAGTAAATCAGGGAAATATAAACTGAAATGAGAAGATACTGTTGCTTATCTATTAGGTTACCAAAGATCTAAAAGTCTGACAATACCCAGCACTGGAAAAGATAGAGAGAAGCAAGCAATCATGCATTGCTAGTGAGAGGGTAAATTAGTACCATCATTTCAGAGAGTAATTTGTCAATATGTGTTAAAATTAAACATGCACTTAGTATGCCACTTCATATATTCTATGAAACACATAGAATATAGATTGTCTAACACAGTACTCAGATTCAATAAATAGTTGTGGATTGAGAATGTTGAGGCATTAGACTTCTAGGTAAAAACCTTAGAAAAATTTGAATGTGTGTATGAGGGCTGGAAACTTGTGTAAGCATGTTGATTGTGGTATTGTTCATAGCAATCTTAATGTCCATCAACAGATATAGGAGAGGGCATAAGAAATTATTTTACTCATATGGCAAAAAGCTACACAGCTAATAAAAGAAATTGATGGGCCGGGCGCGGTGGCTCAAGCCTGTAATCCCAGCACTTTGGGAGGCCGAGACGGGTGGATCACGAGGTCAGGAGATCGAGACCATCCTGGCTGACACGGTGAAACCCCGTCTCTACTAAAAATACAAAAACTAGCCGGGCGAGGTGGCGGGCGCCTGTAGTCCCAGCTACTTGGGAGGCTGAGGCAGGAGAATGGCGTAAACCTGGGAGGCGGAGCTTGCAGTGAGCTGAGATCCGGCCACTGCACTCCAGTCCGGGCCACAGAGCGAGACTCCGTCTCAAAAAAAAAAAAAAAAAAAAGAAATTGATTAGGTTTTTATATTTTAACATAGAGATGCTTTTTTTAAAAAAAAAGGAAGCTGCAGAATGATATAAGTAGTATGACACCATTATGTGTATTTTGTAGTAAACATATAAAAATAGCATAAGTTGCTTGTGAAACATGTGGTCATGTGCATGTATAAATAGCGGATTGGAATCTAGACCTCTAATGATCTTCGCCAGAATGAGGAGGGAACGAGGTGGATCAGGCATGGACGACAAAAGAAATGTCAACATTACAAAACATTTAAACATTTTATTTCTTTAACAAAAATCTTGAAAGAAATATGACAAAATGTGGACAATTTGAATTTCTGGGTGATGGGTACATGGATGTGTTTGTTAGATAATTCTGTCTCCATGTTGATAATTTTTTAAACCCTCAAAGTTAAAACAAATGTGATGTTTCTATTATGATTTCAAGAGTGACTTTGATCATTTGGAAACTGAACATTTTTGCTTCCCATGTGTCCTTTGTAACCAGCTCCAATCTGAGTAGGCATGTTTTCAGAATGCAAACAAGCCCTTATGTAAGTGTGTATGTCTACTGACCTGTCTGAGGGCTGACTCCTGGCTCTCCACCTTGCTATCTATGCCTAACCAGTTTCCTGTGTATGAAAAATGCATGTGCATATGAAAATTCTGGACAATGTTGCCAAATACAGGTATATGAAATGAGTTATTCAGGACCATTATAATACTATTCATGTCCTATTTCATGCACATATTTATTGTGTATACTCCATGTGCAGTGCAATATGCAAAAGGTGAAAGTTTCAAACTATGAACATAATCCTTCAGAGTCAATAGTTCTGGCACAGTGGGAAAAAGCAATGAACTCAGAGTCAGGAAAGTCAGAGTAAATTCCTGATACTTCCCCTTAGAAGCTGAGTGTCTCAATTAGGTATTTAAAGCCTCTGGGCTGAAATTCAACCATCTGTATTACAGGAATGGTGATAACACCCACTTCTGGGTAGATGCTGGAATTAAGTAACACAAGCTCTGTGAAAGTGCCAGGCACCTAATAAACATCAGTGTCTGCATGGATACTAGAGTTCAACGAGGAGCTAACACAAAAAACAGTAAGTCTAATATCAGCGTGTGTTGGGTCTTATGTATCTTTATATTCACTCTGGGTAATGCAGGGGTGGCACACAGCAAATGCTTGACAAAGCTATGAAATGAGTACTTGCATAGGGAGAAAGAAGGAAGGGAGGGGAAGAAAATAAGGGGAAAAGAAGGAGATAGAGGAAGAGATAGAGAGAATGGAGGGAGGAAGGAAGGAAAGGAGGGAGAGAGAGGAAAGGAGGAAGACAGGAAAGAAAATGAATGATACCTTCCAGTAAATGGCACAGAAATTTGTGTGTGTGTGTGTAAAACCAGTAAATAGTTTTACCAAACACTTCTGGCTCTTTTTTGCTTGCACTGTAAGAATCACGCTAACCTAAAGTTACCCTTCTCAGGAAGGTTCCACTGCAGTAATAGAAGCTAAGAATAAGAGACCAGAAGATGCCCAAATGTGTAGTTAGACAGGCTGAAACTCCCATCCAAGAGACTGGGGAGTGAAACAAGACAGGAAGCCAGAGACAGCAATGTATTTCTCAGCAAAAATTCACATACCCAGTGCTTAAATGTAACAGAGTCTGTCTGAAATGAGGCTCCTTTCTTTGTCTGCAGACAGGATAACTTGTTACGTTCGAAAGGTTTATACCGAATGTATTTGTTTTGACCTCTTTGATGTGACCTCACTCTTGGGGAAAAAAATGTGATGGGACTTTATTAATAATTTTGTTTTCCCTTATAGCTTGTGTTCTTCATTTTCTAATTTTTTTTTTTTTTTTTTTTTTTTTTTGGTGGGGGAGTTCTCTTTGAAAAAAACTCATTTTACTGCAGTTTTAAAATGCTAGTTCATTGGGGAGGATCTGTTGAAAGTATCTATTAAACTGAAGGTTGCAAGGTTTTATCCCACTGTCTCTGGCTATCCGGATCCTCACTTTTTTTTTTTTTTTTAACTTTTGGCTTACTTAGTCCATTCCCAGTCTTTGTTTCCTTGATGTCTCTGCTATTTGCTAGAAGTCATTTTAGGATCCACCTTTTCACTCTTGTGTCCTTTTTTAAAGGCATGTAAGTATAGGTGTGATTTTACTCTTGCTGCAGCTCTCCTAATATGTCACTTGGACTGGTTCATGACATCTTATAAAATATTTTATAGGCTGGGCGCGGTGGCTCACGCCTGTAATCCCAGCACTTGGGGAGGCCGAGGTGGGCGGATCACAAGGTCAGGATATCAAGACCATCCTGGCTAACACAGTGAAACCCCGTCTCTACTAAAAATACAAAAAATTAGCTGGGCGTGGTGGCGGACGCTTGTAGTCCCAGCTACTCGGGAAGCTGAGGCAGGAGAATGGCCTGAACCCGGGAGGCGGAGCTTGAAGTGAGCCGAGATTGCGCCACTGCACTCCAGCCTGGGCGACAGGAGCGAGACTGTCTCAAAAAAAAAATAAAATAAAATATTTTATAACATAAAGTTATTGTAAAAATATTACAAACTCATCACAGAAAACTTGGAACTAGAGAAAAATATAAAGAAAATAAAAATATGCCGTAATCTCACAATCCCCAAATAACCACTGTTTGCTCACACACACTACATATATGTATATATATGGATTTCCTTTTAATTATATAGTGTGTGTGTATGGCATGTGTGTGTGTATGTGAGAGAAAGAGAGAGAGAGAAGATGCTCTATCTAATAAGATACCTTATTTAACTTTTAAATTTAACCTAATATTTTAATTATTTTGGGGGACATTATTAAAAGTCTTCAAAAATATCAGTTTAACAGTAGTGTAATATTATCTTGTGTGAATAACGTACTATAACATACTATAACATTTTATTTTCTCTTGTAGGAGTAACAATGTGTGTGTGTGTGTATACATGCATTTCTTAAAGTGGCCTTTTATTAATTACCTGCTGTGTACCAAACACAAGGCTTTATGTGCATTATCTAATTTAATGATCGTAACACTCGTATGAAATTGCTACTATTGTTTGTTCTGTTTTAAAGATGAGGGAGCTGATGTCTAGAGAGGTGGTGTGACTGTCTCAAGGGCACACAGCTGTATGAAGCAGAGGAAGAATTCACAGCTGCTGACCCCCATGCCCCACACACTGAGCTTCTACCCTCTATACTGGGAACAAGAGTCTACACCACACACTCTTAGAACTGGTATTCAAATACCACTATTTTTTCCACCAAAGAAAAGTATTCCTAAGTGTCAAATGACTTAAATAATTTGATAGCTGGTATTGTCAAAACATTTGGTTGTGTAAAATATGAACACATATATGAGGAATATGGGTTTAGATATCACATGAGTTTACTTATAAAGAATGCTGAACACATGGCCATCGAAAACCCATATGCTGCCGGTCGCGGTGGCTCACGCCTGTAATCCCAGCACTTTGGGAGGCCAAGCTGGGCAGATCACAAGGTCAGGAGATCGAGACCCTCCTAGCTAACACAGTGAAATCCCGTCTCTACTAAAAATACAAAAAATTAGCTGGGCGTGGTGGCGGGCGCCTGTAGTCCCAACTACTCCGGAGGCTGAGGCAGGAGAATGGCGTGAACCTGCGAGACGGAGGTTGCAGTGAGCTGAGATCACACCACTGCACTCCAGCCTGGGCGAAAGAATAAGACTCCATCTCAAAACAAAAAAAAAAGAAAAGGAAAAAAGAAAACCCATATGCCCTGTCTTGAGGTTTCCTACAAAAACCCAAGCCTGCCTTATTGCCATTAGAACCATTATTAATGACTGTATCAGTCTCTCTCTCTCTCTCTCTCTCTCTCTCTCTCTATATATATATGTATTTTTTTCTTTTCTTTTCTTTTTTGAGAGGGAGCCTCACTCTGTCACCCAGGCTGGAGTTCATTGGCGCAATCTCGGCTCACTGCAACCTCTGCTGCACTGGTTCAAGCGATTCTCCTGCCTCAGCCTCCTAAGTAGCTGGGATTACAAGCACCCGCCACCACGCCCCGCTAATTTTTTATTTTATTTTTGTATTTTTAGTAGAGACGAGGTTTTGTCATGTTGGCCGTGGCTGGTCTCGAACTCCTGACCTCAAATGATCCGCTTGCCTCGACCACCCAAAGTGCTGGAACCACAGGCGTGAGCCACCGCATCCAACCTGTATCAGTCTACCTTTAAAATTAGGAGCTTAAAATTAAGTTCAGTGTTTTGGGTTACTTCTCAAGGTAGAGAAGGATGGAGCCAAAGATGGAAAGCAAATTCAATACCCGCTTTCCCTTCTAAGGATCAAGGTGAACTTGTGCACCAATTTGCACTTGGCTCACAAACGGTCCAAATTTAAATCTCTTTTCCATCTTGGTTCCTTCTTCACTCTTCCCTTCGTAGCGTAAAAGGTTGGATCACCTGGAATATGATTTGTCATTCCTTTTTAAAAGAAAGATGAAAAATGTAAACTGTGGGCTCCTCACTGCTTATGTCAGAGCAATACATGTGTGCTTTATATAAACTAACCATTTGTCTATTAATGTTTGCAAAGTACTCCGTAGACCTGAGGCATTTGGGACACTCTGGAGAAATATGGTGCCTTTGGAGAGAGGATCAGAGAAGGAAGAAACCAATAGTAAGAGAAATTCCTTTATGTGCACATGTATAATAGAATGTGAAAGAAAATCTTCAAGTTGAGCATCGAGCTGCCTTTTCCCTTAGGTTGAAAGTTAGCCAGTAGGAAGGCAACATTTCCAAGGAGACTAGGTAACCTTGCCTGCAGTGTTTGTTTCCACACTCTGTTTTACTTGTTCGTGTGACAGAGAAAGAAAACAAAGCTGATGGACTTTGGACTGGACAGTGTAGCAGTGTGTCCCCAGATACCAGCTTCCAGATGATCTCCCTTGGGTCTCCCAGATGGAGCAGAGGTTTTCTGGTGACCCTGGTTACTGCACCAGCCTGAGCAGACAGGATCTCAGAACCTCCCAAGTGCACGTGTCTGCCTGCCCACGTCTCCACGATTTTGTAGAAAGATTGCTGAGCCTGGGATAGGCCCTTAAAGACTGTAAAGTGTGATTCTTTGTCATGTGGACATTAAGCCAAAGAAGAACAACTTTCTGAAAAAAAAGAAAAATCATAATGATTTTTGCAGCGCTACTCTGCTAACCAGAGCAATCCATGGATGTCTGTGGAATCATTAGGATGTACTTCCCCTAGAGAAATATATGTGCCGGTCGCTTGGCACAAGCAACTCTAAAAAGTTTACCTAGCCAACACCTCAGGACACTAGCCAGAACCCCTCGTTATGTTTCCACTCTTCCAAGGAAGGAAGAAAGAAAAGAGGAAAGGAAGGGAGGGAAGGAGGGAAGGAGGCAGGGAGGGTCTTGGTTCTTTTAAATAAGAAAGACAAATTATTTCAGATAACAGCAGCTTCCCTTAAGTGGTATTTAAGCTTTAGCCCTATAGTCCTAAATATCTATTCTAACAGCAGTTATTACAATGTGAGCTCTGCACTGTCAATCTAGAGAAAAGAATCTTGCCACTAAGAAGGAAAATTTCAAAGTGAGAGTTTGCTTTTAATACACACGTATAATACAGACATTCCATTGCACAAATGTAGCAGAAAACAAGAGAGGAGTATGCAGCTGCGCAGTAAGCATCCACTCCTGCCCCTGGTGTTCAATGCCAGCCTGATGGTCTCCAGCTCATGTTCTCTCTGCATATGCAACACTTGAGCCCAGCAGGAGCTGAGTACATACACAGGTCACCATGTTCACGCCTTTGCTCTTGCTCCTCCCTCCCCTCAGAATTCCCCACCCTTCTGTCTTCTGGTTGAATTCATACTCTGACCTCAAGCCTCCTTCTCAGAGCATTCTGCCTTTTCTATTATTCTTGTCATATTTTTCCTTTATTGTCGTTACATGTATGCTGGATGCATCTTCTTCAATGAAATGTAGACTCCTTGCATGGAGGAAGTGTCTCCTTCTCTTCTTTGAGTCCCTGTGGCCCTAGCACAGGCTGAGTTGAATCGTAACTAAAATGTTCCAGGTCTCCTCATCATTTCCACTGCTGTCTTCTATTTTTATCCCATCACCTGTAGGAACCGTGTCGGAAGAACTAACTGCTAGAGCTTCTCCAAAATGTCGCTGCCAGTGGCAGTCTAGTTGCTGTCTTGAGTCCATCCTGCCTCTTCACTGCCCACTCCCAAGTCCAGGTCATGGCCATTTCTCACCTAGAAGGTTGCAATTGCTTCTTTACTGCTCTCCCCACTTTCCCCGATGCTGACCCATAGCCACTGGAAGCTTCTTTTTTGTTTGTTTTGTTTTGCTTGTTTCATTTTTAGACGGAGTCTTGCTCTGTCACCAGGCTGGAGTGCAGTGGCATGATCTTGACTCACGGTAACCTCCACCTCCCAGGTTGAAGCAATTCTCCTGCCTCAGCCTCCCAAGTAGCTGAGATTACAGGCATGCGCCACCACGCCCAGCTAATTTTTTTGTATTAATAGTAGAGATGGGATTTCACCATGTGGGCTGGGATGGTCTCAATCTCTTGACCTCGTGATCTGCCTGCCTTGGACTCTCAAAGTGCTGGATTACAGGTGTGAGCCACCACGCCCGGCCTAGACATTTCTTAACTCATGTCCTAGGCTATGTCCTTCCTTTGACTAATACCCTTTCTTCCTGGCTCTTACCAAATTTTTAAATTATGCAATTTACAGATTTGCTTGGTTTTTGTCTGTTTCCTCCATGTGTCTTAAGCTCTGTGGTGGCAAGAACCATCTCTGTGTGGCTCACTGATTCCCCAGCCTCTACGTGGCACTTGGAGTACATAGATGCTCCCAGACCTTTGTTGAATTCATAGATTAAAAGTGCAGCTGTTCTCATTTTCCTTCATGTTATAACCCTTGCTCTAGCCCCCTTTTTGCCTTGCTCCTGTTTCTGATTTCTCCTTCTTCTTCTTCTTTTTTTTTTTTAGAGACAGGCTCTTACTCTCACCCAGCAGGCTGGAGTACAGTAGTGTGATCACAGCTCACTGCACTCCTGACCTCCCAGGCTCAAGTGATCCTCCCACTTCAGCCTCCCAAGTAGCTGGGACTATAGGTAACCACTAATTTTTGTATTTTCTGTAGAGATGGGGTCTCACCATGTTGCCCAGGCTGGTCTTGGACTCCTGGGGGCAAGTGATCCACCCACCTTGGCCTCCCAAAGTGCTGGGATTACAGGCATGAGCCACTGTGCCTTGCCTGGTTTCTGCATTTTACCTGGAACTCACTGGAGAACTGAGCCTCAGGAGCCTCCGAATCCATTCCCTATAGGGCAGCCTCAGTCCTTAGTTTTGTCATAGAAGCAGAGAGCACATCCTGTGCTCTGGGTGCCCCACCCACTGAACAACAGCAGAGGCAATGATGGCACAGACTCACTCTGGGAACTGCAACTGCACCCCAATAAGTTCTCCCTGTAAAACCAATCACAAGATTACATTCCTCAGACCCCAAAGAAGTGAGTAAGTTTTATGGCCTGTGTCAGGATAACACCCACGCTGCTAAAAATATCATGGTAAAATTTCATAAGAAGTAAATAATGCACTGTTGCTTTGTGTTTCTGGGAAACCTTAAGGATTTGTTGTAGAAAGATATTTTAGTTTTCTTAGCCTGATGAAAAAGCATGCAAAGGAAAAAGTCATATTGGATAAGGCAAAGACTATTTGGGTATGTGGCCAGGAATGATGCACATTTTGCCACTGACTTCATTTTATGTTTTCATCTTTTTGGAAACGGAGGCAAGTAACTAGCCAAGTACATTTGAAGGGCATCCATAGTTCCAAATGCCTCTTCCCTTATAATTTATTGATGAAGGACTAAGTAGCTCATCTAATTCATCTTGAGGAGATAGGAAAATGCTTATGGCAACAGCATTTTATCATCGTTGTAAGGTTTCTGAAAACATAATTCCAAACGATAGGAGTGGTTTGCAGAGCCATCTGGGAGGAGATGGGCTGATTAGGAATGTCTGGGGTCTTAGAAATAAATTCAGGTGAAGTTGAAGCATGTTTTCCAGATCTGGTAGATTTTTGTAAGACTATGTATGGCTGGTGTAGGTTAGCAGGCTTCTCATAGAGCAGTGGAGTTCCTGCGTTCTACATCCTTCCCTCCAGGGCTCTTGTCTTCACCCATTCTCACACCATTTCTGGTTGCAACTGTGTGCAATGTTTCCCCAAATTCACTGTGTTATCAGAGTCACTGGAGAAACAAAACAAAACAAAACAAAAGAATTGATCCCCAGAGCTTGCTCTATACTACTGCATGAGAATTTCCTGGGCTGAGGCCCAAGAATCTGTATTTTTACAAAGCTCTCCAGATGATTCTGATAAGCAGCCAGGTTTGACAATCTGAGGTGTGGTGGAAAGAATTCTATTTGCATCTAAGCTCAACCATCAACTACCTAAGCAACTTTAGAGACACCAACTCTTGGGCTATCAGGAAACAGAGAAAATGATGCCTGCATCACAGGGCTATTGAAGAATGAAAGGAAATTACATGTGTGATCTATCCCAATGCAAATTTCGTAGGCTGCGTTAGTTAATCCTCTGCTGATGACCTAGCAGCTTAAAAGAGTATTTTTTTTTTTTACCTAAAAAACTGTTTAACTTCCTCTTCTGTGTTTGATTCCTTATGAAACTTGGTTTCCCCTTTCGTCAGTTACCAAGGATCAGGCCATATGTAGATGAATCATAAGACCATTATGCCATGTGTTCCAAGAGCCTTCCAAGTGCATTGCTGCAAGAAACGCTCAACATTTAATGTATATTGTTTTTCGATATCTCTTTCCAAATTGCCAGTACAATTTCCATTTCTGGGAAATTACATAGACATGTCTGGATCCAGTTCTTTTATCTTTGCATTTCCAACTGCTCTGTTTTCCTTCTTTCTTCCCATCAAATTATTATATTTTGACAGTTTTAAGACCAGCTCTTCCTTGATCTTTTCCTTCCTATAATATACTGAATTGAAATGAGCCCATTTTCCTTAGTGAGCCTTCTCTCCAAACACAAAATACTCTGAAGTTCAGATTCTCCTTCTGTGAGTGGGTTAACATCACACAAAGTTTGTGGTTTCATCCATCATAAACAAGAGTGTTTTAAATGAACTCTGTCTCTTGTCTCCCAAGAATCACAGAAAGGTTGGGGGAAAGTGAAATACATTTTCAGAAAGAAAAGTTACTTATTAAAAATAGCAGTGATAAAAATATGTAGATTGATTGAGGAGGAAGAATTTGTAAATTGTTTTAACTTAAAAGGAAACGCTCTTGCAGGCATTCACAATGAATCGGGGGAAACACTTTGGCTCCTTCAAAAAGCTATTTATTCTCTTTGGTGTTCACAAAACATATCCAACAAAAGCCTTTTCTCTTATGATGCGAGGGAAGAAGGCAAACTGCATTTGAGAGCATCTGATCATACTTGACTCAGGAATGTTACGGGTTTTGGTTGTGTGCCCAGATGATCTGAGCATATTAGCAAACACAGTAATAGTATTAGCTGCTGACAGGGTTTGGTATCAAACACATCCATTTGCAAAAATAGAAGAAATACCACACTCACATTTTTCAATGCTCCCCTTTACTTAAATACTGCAATGTGGTTTGAGTTGTGACTCTATTGAAGACATCTTTGATGAATCAACAGTCAAGGCATATGTAGAAAGTGATTTGGAAACACTTCCCTGGGTTGTTGGTGGGGGAAGGGAGATAGCGTTGGCACATCTTGCCATTCTCGTTCCTGCTTTTTCATTGGCCCCCACCGCTTCCTAAGTCTATCTGTTGTTAAATGAAGATAACTCCCTCTCTCCTACCCCAACCTCTCTCAGGGTATTCTGGAGTATGATAGACTAATTACAAAGAAATGTGACCTTCTTGGTTAACTGGTACCATCTAAATACCATGCATTATTCCCCTGTCAGACACTCTAAAATAGGATGAGCCAGGCTGAAATCTTCCAAAAGCTGTGAAGAATAAGTAAGCTCACATTCCAACTCAAAACTCAACGACGACAAAAAAACCAAGCGTAGTGAAAAATGATAAAGATCAGCCTCCGCTGTGACCTTTTTCATTCATACCCTTGTCCGTCTGGGGTCTAGTCATGGGGATGGTTCCTATGCCAATCCTAATGATAAAGCTTGAGTTTGGTTTACATCTGTGCTGTGATTATTCATCTTCTTTAAAGCACTATTTCTTACTTTGAAGGTGGGAAAAAATAATCTCTAAAATTCTACAGTTTTTCACTTTTCTCCTTTGGCGCTATTATAAGATAGTAAATTGAGAGTAAAACTGAGAGCAGGACAGCTGGGCTCTACTTTGAATTTCGATAGAGCTTCAGCTTCCCTGGGTTTTGGCTATCCCTATCTGGAAAATATATATCAGTGGTCTTCAGCGTTTTTGGCACCAGGGACTATTTTTGTGGAAGACAGTTTTTCCACGGATGGCAAGGGGCATATGGTTTTGGGATGCAACTGTTCCAACTCAGATTGTCAGGCATTAGATTCTCATAAGGAGTGTACAACCTAGATCCTTCACACAGACAGTTCACAACAGGGTTTGCGCTCCTATGAGACTCTAATGCTGCCACTGATCTGACAGGAGGGGGAGCTCAAGCGGTAATGTTCACTCACCCAGGGCTCACTTCCTCCTCCACTTCCTCCCGAATGGCCAGGTTCCTAACAGACCACAGACCAGTATTGGTCCATGGCCCAGGGGTTGGGAACCCCTGACGTGGTTGATGCCTGACTCCTCAGGAGACAGGCTTTTGGAAGCAAACTGGAACACCAGATAGATGCACTCCCACAGATGCTGAAGTTGGAAGAGAAAGAGAAACATCTCTTTTTCTGCTGCTGTGTCTGCTATGAGAGATGGTAGCTGCAGGCAAACCCACCATTCTTGGGTCAGGACAATGACTTTGGGAGTGTCACACATCAGTGGTAGTGATGTGATGGTGGCAGTGACACCAACCACTATTTCCTGACCTCTGGAGTCCAGCTATGTGGGTGAGCTTGAACTGGTTAAGCCCAACTGTGGATCCCTGCCTCATGCTCCTCCACATCTTTAAATAATTTTGTAAGCACATAATTCCTTGCATTAAATCCCTTTCATATGGACATATCCAGAGTAAAGAGTTTGTTTCTTGCACTGAAATCTGATGAATTCTGAATTTGGAATCTAAATCGAGGTTTAACACAGGTGCTGTACTGCAGGGAATTTATCTTCACATCAATATGATAAGGTAAGTATTATCTTTCCTGTTGGTTACATGAAAGAACTAAGGTTCAGTGAGATGGAATTGTTTGCTCAAGGACACACAATTGGAAATTCACAGAACCCAGAGTCAACTGCAAATCTAATTACAAACTGTCTGTATCTAACTACTCTGTTAAACAGTGATGCCATGGGATCAACTGTGTGATAATAGTGTACAAATAGCTGAATATTTATGGTTGCAAATGTGCTTTAAACTCCATGAAGGAAGAGCCTATATCTCATACCTCTTTGATAAGACTCCCCAGTCCCAGAATATAGCTCAGTATTTGGCACATAGAATAGATCCTTGATAAGTTACTGCTGAATGAATAAATGAATGGTATCGTGATGAGTCCTGTCAAGGAAGGTGACACCATATGATGGCCACCTTGTGAGGAAGTGACTATAGTTTCCAAATGGGCTTTATTAAGATGCTTCTTACTCCTCAGGTGTTCAGTTGCCATGGCTAAAAGCCATTACAAATATTTTTGTTTCCTGTGTATATAGTTACGGCTTCTGTTGGGAAGAACGGCTTATCAACAAGTTCTACTGGCACATAACATTCATCAAACAATAGAACATTCAGGCCGGGCGCGGTGGCTCAAGCCTGTAATCCCAGCACTTTGGGAGGCCCAGACGGGCGGATCACGAGGTCAGGAGATCAAGACCATCCTGGCTAACACGGTGAAACCCCATCTCCACTAAAAATACAAAAAACTAGCCAGGCGAGGTGGCGGGCGCCTGTAGTCCCAGCTACTCGGGAGGCTGAGGCAGGAGAATGGCGTAAACCTGGGAGGCAGAGCTTGCAGCGAGCTGAGATCCGGCCACTGCACTCCAGCCTAGGCGACAGAGCGAGACTCCGTCTCAAAAAACAAACAAACAAACAAACAAAAAAAAAACAATAGAACATTCAGTCTATTAGGATGGGCTCTTAGGTCTTTCTAACTCAGCCCATCTTATAGCAGCTCTTTTCTAAAAGAGTCTTTCTTTTGCAACTTATAAGTTAATAAGTTTTTAAACCCAAATTCAAGGACATGGTTCTACAAGAATCTTTGCAAACACCCTGCCTTTATTTATAGACTTCAGAAGCCGATGTGTGACACCCATAAATGTCTTAGCAGCTTTCTCCATGGATTCCTCCGTGCCCAT
Source organism: Rhinopithecus roxellana (assembly GCF_007565055.1). Lineage (NCBI taxonomy): Eukaryota > Metazoa > Chordata > Mammalia > Primates > Cercopithecidae > Rhinopithecus > Rhinopithecus roxellana. Next base: position 75,055,352 of record NC_044553.1, on the reverse strand, counting down.
TTGGAATCAAGTTTTCTTTTACTATATAGTTAATATAATTTTCAAAGGCCCTTGCCTTCTCACAGGGCTTTCTGGCCACCAAATCTGCTGTATTCTACACATTTTCTTTTAATTGCCACATTCATGTGTATTTTAGCAGGAAATTTGATCCACGTTTCTGATTCACCTATGGTTAAGTCACCAGACAATTTTGGAAGAGCAGCCTGATGGCCAAAAAGTCTTGGTAGAGTCTCTCTTTCCCTTTAGAAACAGAAAGTTGAGTATGTGAAGTACAAGCTCTCTGAATCCTGCCCGGCCTAGGCTGTTGGTAAAACCCAGGCTTCAGGAGGCTTCAAAAAATACTACTTTCTCAAGATATGCTCCTGGCTAGGTATGTCAATTGACTTTGGAAATAATGTCCTGGAGCACTTTGAAAGGTGATGGCCTGGATCCCTCCCTGACCCCATCTTAGGACTCTCCTACCCTCCAAGCTTGCTCCCCGTTGAGTGGCCAGTGTTTCCCCAGGTTTCTCTGTTCTAACCCCCAAGACTGTTGCCACAGCACATGATACCAGTGACGGGCTGGGATATGACTTCTGCACTGCCCAAGTGGCTATGCCATGGTCAGAGGAACACCGGTCAATGAAAACCTACAGCAGAACCCGATGCTCTGTCTGCCCATAGATCTGCCTTGATGTTGAGCAGAGCCGTCCCACGCATCTGGTCTGTCTCCCTAATAAATGAATCATGCACAACCTTCGTGGTATGCAGCAAATTGAGATATTTGGCAGGAACTCTGTGCCCTGACACTTCCTGAACTACCGACATTTGGGCAGTGACTCAGAAAAGAAGCGGATAGTTCTACTGGCTGATTCTAAGAAAGACTTGAGGGCCGGGCGTGGTGGCTCACGCCTGTAATCCCAGCACTTTGGGAGGCCAAGGCGGGCGGATCACAAGGTCAGGAGTTCGAGACCATCCTGCAGAACATGGTGAAATCCTGTCTCTACTAAGAGTACAGAAAAACTAGCCAGGCGTGGTGGCAGGGGCCTGTAGTCCCAGCTACTCGAGAGGCTGAGGCAGGAGAAAGACGTGAACCTGGGAGGCAGAGCCTGCAGTGAGCTGAGATCACACCACTGCACTCCAGCCTGGGAGACAGAGCGAGACTCCGTCTCAAAAAAAAAAAAAAAAAAAAAAAAAATAAGAAGAAGAAAGACTTGAGAACCATGTACACAACTTCACATCAATCTGTAAACCCCACCAAAGTGAGAGGTAATTCCACCTTTCCCTCTGTACACAGTCTAAGATGATTGACCTTTTATGACTTCTTTAAAACATTCTATTGACTGGGCACAGTGGCTCATGCCTGTAATCCCAGCACTTTGGGAGGCAAAGGCGGGCAGATCACAAGGTGAGGAGATCAAGACCACGGTGAAACCCCATCTCTACCAAAAATACAAAAACTTAGCCGGGCGCTGTAGCGGGTGCCTGTAGTCCCAGCTACTCAGGAGGCTGAGGCAGGAGAATGCTGTGAACCCGGGAGGCGGAGCTTGCAGTGAGCCGAGATCGCGCCACTGCACTCTAGCCTGGGCGACAGAGCAAGACTTCGTCTCAAAAAAAAAAAATTCCATCAAGCTCATTCATTCAGCAGTTATTAGCCTTTGTTAGGCTGCATGCAAGATACCAAGATAAAGAGAAAAGTAAGACAGAGCCTATGGCTTCAAGGAGCTTATAACCCAGTTGAATGAGGCATACACATAATAAGTAAACAAGTATTGGGTATGCTAAATTAAGTTTAGCCCAAAGCTGCCTCCTTACATAGTGTAAGCTCGGCCTAAAGTTTTCTCTGTACATAGCAAACTGTAACCTAACTGGATGTGTAAACAGGCTGTAACCTACTCTTGTGCCAAACACTGAGATTTGGCCAAAGGTGGCCAACTGTTCAAATCATGTTCAGATAAGGCAAACGCTGAAATGTAACCAATCCGGCTGTTTCTGTCCCTCACTTTTGTTTTGTATACCTTACTTTTCTTTTTCTGTCCATTGGTTTTTTTCAACCACACGGCAGTGCAGAGTCTCTCTGAACCTATTTTCCAAATTGTTCTTTGCTCAACTAAAGTCTGTTCAATTTAATTTGTCTAAGGTTTCTCTTTTAACAGGTGGTAGTGTGGTACAGGGGAGAGTATCCACTGTGGAGTCCAAGAGACCTAAATTCAAGTTCTAACTCTTCCACTTACTAGTTAAGGAGACTTAGTTAAGTCATGGAATCCCTCTGCCTCAGTTGCTTCATCTATAAAATTTAGGGAGGGATGTTTAAATGAACAATGTATACAGAGCCTGCTCTGTATATACAGTAATTCTTATCATTACGCTCTCTTACAGGGACTATATGAAAGGAGGCGTGAGGTCCCATAGGAAGACAAAAAGGGGTCATGAGAGAGAAGTAGCTGGGATTACAGGCATGCGCCAACACACCTGGCTAATTTTGCATTTTTAGTGGACACAGGGTTTCTCCATGTTGGTCAGGCGGGTCTGGAACTCTCGACCTCAGGTGATCCGCCTGCCTCAGCCTCCCAAAGTCCTGGGATTACAAGCATGAGGCACAACACCCGGATTCCAGGTCAGTTTTCACCATGATCTACTCTTACTTTTTAACAGTCAACTGTGGTTCTATTGCTGAAATTTTCAAATACATACAAACATAGAAATAAGAAGTGCAAGCCGGGTGTGGGGGCTCATGCCTATAATCCCAGCACTTTGGGAGGCCGAGGTGGGCGGATCACTTGAGATCAGGATCATTTGAGAGCATCCTGGCCAAGATGATGACACCAAGTCGCTACTAAAAATACAAAAATTAGCAGGGCTAATGGTGATGGTGGGTACCTGTAATCCCAGCTACTCCGGAGGCTGAGGCAGGAGAATCACTTGAACCCGGGAGGTGGAGGTTGCAGTAAGCTGAGATCACGCCACTGCACTCCAGCCTGGGTGACACAGTGAGATTCTGTCTCAAAAAAAAAAAAAAAAAGAAAAGAAAAGAAAAAGAAAAAAGAAAAGAAAAAAGAAATAAGAAGTACAATTAACTCCCAAGTATCCTTGACCTAACTTCAACAGTTATCAGTGTATGGCCCAGTCTTGATTATCTATATCCGCATTCCCTCCTGGCCCTCTACCTCATCACTACCACTGGATTATTTTAAAGCAAATCCAAGACATCATATCATTTCATCTGTAAATAATTCAATATTGTCGGGCGCAGTGGCTCACGCCTGTAATCCCAAAACTTTGGGAGGCTGAGGGGTGGGCGATTCACAAGGTCAGGAGATCGAGACCATCCTGGCTAAAACGGTGAAACCCTGTCTTTACTAAAAATGCATAAAAAATTAGCCAGGCGTGGTGGCGGGCGCCTGTAATCCCAGCAACTCCAGAGGTTGAGGCGGGAGAATGGTGTGAACCTGGGAGGCGGAGCTTGCAGTGAGCTGAGATCGTGCCACTGCACTCCAGCCTGGGCAACAGAGCGAGACTCCATCTCAAAAAATAAAAATAAAATAATAATAATAATAATAACAACAACAATAATAATAATTCAGTATTTATCCCTAAGAGATAAGGGCTCTTTTAAAAAAATAGCCATAATATAAATACTATGTAACACTTAAATCATACCAAAATATTCAGTCACTACTCAAACTTCCTTGATTGTCTGATCAATACTTTTCTTGATTTGATTTGAGTCAGGATGCAAATAAGACCCACACACATTGTATTTGGCTCATGTCTCTTAAGCCTTTTAAAATCTAAGACAGTACCCCACTTTTCCCTCCTCCCATTTATTTGTTGGAAAAAGCTAGGCTACTTATCCTGTAGAGTCTCTTCATGCTAGATTTTGCTGACGATTCCCAATGGTGTGTTGAATGCATCTCAGTGTGTTGAATGCATCTCAGTTCTGCCATCTGTAAAATGGGGATAACACCAGACCCATTAAGTTCACAGTATTATTGTTAGGGTCATATGCTATCATGTATGTAGATCAGGCTGTTCTATTACGCAAAGAAATTGTTCTTTATCATGCTTTAAAAAGAAAACTTCATATGCCAATGCTTGCATACATGTTTATTAAGAAGCAGCCAAGTGAAATGTGTCAGCTCCTCCTCTTGAGTACAGCCTTCTTTATTGGTGTAGAACAATGCCCAAGGGCTGGATGAACTTCATAATCAAAATCGAATGCCAGCTTTTTACAGACTTGGCCAACATAGTACGACCTCAGACACCATTTTTAACTGCAAGAAATCTGAGCCTTTCATAATCTTGCTTTTTATTGTTGACATTCACATTTTAATTTTTTTATGATCATTGCAGATTCACATTTTAAAAACCCAAAACACAAAAAAGCTCTTATTCTAATTTAGCAGAAAGCAGAGTCATCGGTGTGAAGACAATACACTATCAACATACAGCTGCTTTGTATCCATAATTATCTATGTAAGAAACATGCTGTCATTCACAGGGGCTCCGTTAACACGTGCACATAAGCCATGCTGAGGCCTAACAGGTAATGTGGGTTTTCATCCAGCATCTTCTCTTTACTCTGGGTCCTTATCCTCATCTGAAAAATGGGGGACAGACTTCTTTGCAACAACATTATCCAGTCTCTGTCCTTGTAGATATGGATTGACACTCTGAAAAATGAACAAACAAACAAAAACCATGTGGTTTGGTGTTATATGTGAACATCAGATACAGACAGCTCAGAAAAGAAATGACCAAGAATTGTTTCTGGCCTATTGGGTTAACAACAATGTATCAGTGGCACCTACCAACCACCAAACAACTACTCCAGTGGACGAATTAATACCTCAGTGGCCTATGAAACATTTTCTGACTGATAGATAGCTCTAACTGTGTTTTTCACACAACTATATAGCCCTTTATCAGATGCAATGTGCTCTTTTTAAAAATTAGTATTTTTGGCACAAAGATTTGGGGTAAACCAGCTCATAAGTCCTTGCTACTAAGTTAGGGACCAAGACGCATAAGAAAGATAATTATTATTCTATGGCCCTATTTAGGTAGGAGGGGAAATCTGAAATGCATTAAATTTTATTTTGCATGAAAAATGTTCTAAAGGAGAAGAGTAGGGCCAAGTGGGAATTAGCATCTGAAGACTGGTCCCAGATCATCCTGCTGCTGGGACTGATTCTTCCTTGCTAGTATTTTACTAAGGAGAATTCATCAGCGGCTCAAGCGATCACTTCCACCTTCCCTCAGTCAAATTCAAACACTGAAGCAAAAAAGGAAGCTTCCTGAAAGGGCTGGAAGGCTCCTTTGTTTTTGACTGAAGACTCCCTACTCTGAAATCACTTTCATGTGTTGATATTCTTAATGAGTAAATATTTTTCCATTCCTTTTCTAATACATACCTATTTTTTGAGGTTTGGATTTGAACTAGTAATTGAAACTTTACAAAATAGCATTTAACAAGCAGAAAAAAAATTCAAAATATTTGGAAGATGTTTGTTTATTGAAGTTGCCTTCCGATAATGGAACAAAAATATAAGAAAGAAGCTGTAGCCGGGCGCAGTGACTCATGCCTGTAATCCCAGCACTTTGGGAGGCCGAGGCGGGCGGATCACAAGGTCAGGAGATCAAGACCATCCTGGCTAACATGGTGAAACCCCGTCTCTACTAAAAATATATAAAAATTAGCCAGGCGTGGTGGCGGGCGCCTGTAGTCCCAGCTACTCGGGAGGCTGAGGCAGGAGAATGGCGTGAACCCGGGAGGCGGAGCTTGCAGTGAGCTGAGATCCGGCCACCGCACTCCAGCCTGGGCGACAGAGCGAGACTCCACCTCAAAAAAAAAGAAACTGTAGTTACAAACGATCATCAATTGAGCAGCAACCTGTTGCATGCTCAGTCCCCGCGTACAAATGAATGGAGGCTGTTCACAGGGGAGCTCTCTGGTCCATGACATGGCCCGCCATGACTCTTGAAAGGTGAACAGACATTCTTCAAAAGAAAAGGAATGAAACCTGAGTTTAGCATTTACAAATGTTCTTTCACATTCTGGCTGCTAAACGCATGAATCGTGAAAGGTCTGACTCACTCTGCAAAGATGCATCACAAAGTAGGTGAGAATTACAAAGTGAGCAATGTCCTCAGACATTTTAAAAGTGACACGTCACAAGACAACACCTTGCTGAGAATTCATCTTAGAAATATTTAAAATAATAAAAATTCCTTTTATCAATTACCGTGGTTTGGCCTACCCCAGAGGATCATATCAGAATCTTTGGGTAAGTGGAGCAAGTGTGGACTGAAAAAGTATATTCAGTATCATGAACATTTTGTTTAGTAATACTTATTCCAAAAATTCTAATATGTTAAAGGAGGACATGAGAGGTTCAAGTTTATCAAATATGAGATTAAAAAGTTCATAAGCTGTTTAAGTAAGATAAATGGTAGAGCTCACATATTAACAAGAAACAGCTTAAGAGTTTAAAAGTTCATAGTCATTTAAAAGTAGATTGACCTTTTATTTGTGAAGCAATGAGGAATTCAGTTGGATTTGGGTGAGTACATAAAGTTGCACAAAGCCATATGGTGCTTGGTTGCAACTTTGAGGAGAATCTCTCTCTCTCATGGGAGAAATCCTGCCCAGACCCACAACATGCAAAGGTTGGAGGGGAGGGGAAAAATTAATGAGGAAGTAAAAAGAGGAATCACGTGAACTGTTTTGATAAATATTTAACTGAGTATTGAATCCAGCACTTAGGAATAATAATAATGAGCTTTGTTTTGTTTTGTTTTTTTGTTTTGAGAATCTCACTCCATCACCCAAGCTGGAGTGCAGTGGCATGATCTCGGCTCACTGCAACCTCCACCTCCCAGGTTCAAATGATTCTCCTGCCTCAGTCTCCCGAGTACCTGAGATTACAGGAGCGTGCCACCATGCCTGGCTAATTTTTGTATTTTTAGTAGAGACGGGGTTTCATGTTGACCAGGCTGGTCTTGAACTACTGACCTCAGGTGATCCACCTGCTTCTGCCTCCCAAAGTGGTGGGATTACAGGCATGAGCCACTGCGCCCAGCTGAGGCTTAGCTTTGATTGTGCTCTGAAAACTCAGGGCACTTCTGTATTTATCTTCTCTCACTTGGGCAAGAGACTAGGTAGGGCTCACAGAGAACATGATGCCCATTTCAAAACTGGAAGAACCACTGGGATTGGATCTTTGCTTACGATGTCCTCTGGAAACTCACAGCAGATGCTGAGTTTCATTGGAGGAAGACTTCATTGTTCAAAAAAGAAAGCTTATAGTTTCTTTATATTGATTCATGCACTGGGGGTGGTGTGGGGGCAGTGTTAAGGTCTTCAATCAAGATGGGAACAGTATCTGAGACCTGATGATGGGCAAGACCAACTTGCTTCCTTATCAATCCAGAGAGGCCCATGGTTTATGGCATGAGAATGGGTCTTCGTAGATGCCCAAGAATTTGGTATCTCTGGGTCAAAGTGACCCTTCTTTTCCTAAATTCTAAGCTTTTCCTATGTGGAGGAAATTGAGGCTAAAGTAAAATCCTTTATAACATGCGTCTTAGCCAGCATGCTGAGTTTTGGTAATCACTAGTCTCATGGAAAAATGACCTAAGTCATGCCCCATGGTCATTCACTGAGTCAGGGCAGAAGGAATGGTGGGCCAGGAAGTAGAGACAATTAAAGCTTCAAGCTAACTTATTCATTGTAAGTCAGTCATTACTCTTATTGGGAAATGTTCTTGTGTTGTAGGGAGATATTCAAGCCATGTTACCGGTAAATTATGTGTATTTTGAGCTCCTAGAATGGAATTTCCTGATGCTCCCTCAAGACCACATTATACCCTTTGGACCCTTTCTGTCACCATCTGCTATTGGAAGCTGTAATCACCAAGAAAAACTCTTAATAACTCTGTTAACTCTCCTCAAAAAAGATTTGTTTCCAGAGGTAAACATTTTCTACTTCTTGCACAGAAAATTGCTGTATGTCTTCTGTGTTTTGTCAGGCAGCACAGGGGCTTGGAACCTTCTGTTGTGGGGGCCTGAGGACTGATGCTGAGGCCAGAAAATCCACACCTCTTAAAACTCTCTCTGACTATATTTGGCAAAATCCTTCAGAATGGCCACAATTACCATTGCCCAGATTCCCAAATTTTGAGAGGATCCAGGCACTTGCTCTTCTGAATAGTCAGTGGTTTTGAGCACATGCTTAGGTTTGTATGTTTTAACTAAAATGGTCGCTATCTCATAGCATTTTACCATGTAACAGTGGCGCTGTTTTTCTCCCACCTTCATCTGATCAAAAAAGAGGCAGGTGGCCAGGCCCTTCTGACTAGTAAGGTACCAGTGGATTAGCAGAATGGAACTTGATCAGTAATGAAGTCCTGATGCTATAAAATACTCTGGAAAGCCAAAGCAAATGTGACACTGAGTTTTATGTGAGGCAACACTGTATATGAAGTAGCTAAATGCGGAGTACCTAGACCAAGTTCCTACCTTGGGCAGCCCTGGGATGGTTAAAAACTAAGCCTGCAGTAAATTCAACAGACAGCAAACAAATATTATAGATCTCGTAGATTTTTACATCAGTCTGGCTAGGCCAAGAAAAAAAGATATATAGGAGAAATTAGGTTTGTTCATCTCATCGGTTGCTCCCAAATTCCTTCAAAATTATTTCCTGGAGCATGAGTTTAGCACTTCCCTGTTTCTGTCCTGCGTTTTTTTTTTTTTTTTTTTTTTTTTTTTGAGTCGGAGTCTCACTCTGTCACCCAGGCTGGAGTGCAGTGGCACGATCTCGGCTCACTGTAAGCTCCGCCTCCCGGGTTCACACCATTCTCCTGCCTCAGCCTCCCGAGTAGCTGGGACTACAGGTGCCCGCCACCAGTCCCGGCTAAGTTTTTGTATTTTTAGTAGAGACGGGGTTTCACCGTGTTAGCCAGGATGGTCTCAATCTCCCGACCTCGTGATCTGTTTGCCTCAGCCTCCCAAAGTGCTGGGATTACAGGTGTGAGCCACCGTGCCCTGCCTGTCCTGTGTTTTTATAGAATTGATGCAGATGTGTGATCAGTTTTCCCCACTGGCCTACAGACCCTGGGAGGGCAGACAGACCCTCATGTCCCCCCAGATATGTCCCACACTGATGGGGGAAGCAATACACAATCTATTTCCTGAACAGAATAGAGTTAATAGAATCACCACAAACTAGGCGTTCCACTAAAAATCATCTGTTAAAGCTTGAGGAAGCCATTGCAGAAACCAAGGACAGACTTTCTGGGTGTGGCCCTCGTCACACGGACCAGTGTTTCTCAGGACTACACAAGGGAGGATTCTGTGACTTCCCAGCAAGCGAGGGTTTCAGCCTGTTCACTGCCCCACTCAGAAAGCTCCAAGCATCCCAGCAACAACCCAGCCAGCCGCGTATTACCCTCCGCTTTCGTCTCTCTCCTCCCTTCATCTTCTCATAAAGGAGTTTCTTGTTCTAGAATGGGGAGAAAAGAAAACAAAAATGCAGAAGTATGGATCAAATTTGGTGAATGTCTATTTTAAAAGCAATACTTGGTGTGTCCCCTAGATATTTGCATACACATATTTTGGAAACAAAACTAGATGAAAGGAATGTCGTGTCAGAAAGATAGACCACAAGAGAAAAGCTGGTGGTGGTTCAGCTTTTAATAAAGTCCTCTGCAATGCCCTGAGGCACAGCAGTGTCATCAACAATCACATAAACAGGGAAATACGACATTTTAAAACATGAGGGGTGCTGGAAACCCATCTCCTCACTTTGAACAGCCTTTGTTTAAAACAAATAATTTTATCTCATGTATTTTTCTATCTAACTCCCTTTTTATAAACTGTACACATGAACTGCTCTCCAGAGTCGTGTCTGACTATTACCAACAATCCCTCGTGTAAATAAATGAGACATTCTGACTTCTGCAACCATTTCGTCTGTGGCGTAAGTCAGTGCCCCCAGTCAAGACAATTGGAAAACCATTTGGTCTGTAACATTTTTAATAGAGTGAACCTTTTAAAAACTGCCAAAAAACTTCTTGGCAGAAAGGAAAGTTATTTGGGTTGGGGGGCAGGGCTCCGTTACCACAGTTTGTATAAGTGTTTCCACATATTGCTGTATTTCAAACACATAGTGGGCTTAAATGAGCTCTAGAATATCAGACACATGCTCAACAGATTTCCCTTCTATTGAGATTATAAAAGACAGAACACTTAACCTGAAGGCAGAAAGGGAGAAGGGGATTTGGGGTGGGGGGCTTTACTTGTGTTGTTTTATTTATTTGATTTTTTTATCTGGAGGAAAATAATAATGTATAAAAGAGGTGATTCATTTTGTTCTAAATAAAATACCCTGACATTAAGAAAAAAAAAAAAAAAAAGACAACGACAGAGTTCTGGTAAGGAACAAGTTTATACAATATGTATCCTCTGAGCTGTCCACTTATAAAGATTTATTTTGAGTGGTAGATTTGGAATTGAAAATGACCACTGCCAAGAATGAGCTTCATCATTTTTCATGTTCATTAAAATCTACCCCACCTGCAATTTACAATGCATATCTCTTGCCCAACCTCAACTATGCAGGGAGGCGGTGCCAGAGTGCAGGAGCTTCTACTGCCAAAAACGCCAGTGCTGGCTGTGGCCTCTATCTCCTGCTTACTTGGGGAATGAATCAATTTAATCTCAGAAGGGAGAAAAGGCAGACTTGCAGATCATTTTCTTGAGCAATGAGGATATTGTTGTGAGGCTCATTCTCTACAGTCTGTGGTTGCCCTTCTGTGAATGTAAAAACTCCTGAGGCACAGAATGTCCGGAAGAGCTGGTGTTAGAGCTGGGAAGGGCAGGAAAGGGTGAGGACAATGGCTTGTTCATGTGCACCATTGTTTTCAGCTGCCTGAGCTGGATGGAGTGTGGAAGAACCTGAGAGCTACTACCATGGGGTGGGACTGTCAGCCAGCCCTGGCAGAGCTCGCTCCACTGTGCCATCAGCCAGGTAAAGGCAGCATCATTTAATTATTTAGGAGATCCTGGGGCAGGTCATACCCATAAGAGTCTTCATTCAAAAAGAAATGCAAAAGGCCTGGCTAATCTTCCTCTCAAAGATGGTCCCCGTGTCTCCTTAATAGCTAGGGTTAGGATTAGCAGGATAATGCTTCCCTACCCCTGCATGAAAGTGTCTGGGACATTCTTAATTAGCTTTGTTATTGTATGGACTTGAAGGCATTGCAGGTATGGTATGGGTAAGAGAAGCATACAAATGGAAAGAAAAGAAATCAGCTATCTCTCCTCACACCCATTCCTTGTTGATTCCTTGGGGAGAGGTGAGCCTGTTTTCCATGTGAGTAGCAGGTTCAAGTTCATTAAAAGGGCTTTCCATGGTGCCATCAAGATTTTGGACAACTGTCCAGATCCTGGTTTCAAATTACTCTCTTAAATAGAACCAGGGGGCTTCCTGGAGAAACGTCTAATTCCAGGGCTAGAAAGGAAAGTACAAGGATGGGTGAAGATGGAATATCTAATTAGGTCAGAAAGTAAAGAAGTGCTCAAAAAAATGATGGGGTCTTGTCAAAAGGAAAGAAAAGCCAGCCTGAGGAGACTCCCACTGGCCAAATTTCAGACAGTTAGAACACCAAAATACATAATACGCATTATGGAATCCATGAATCCATACTTATATAAATAAACATTTATACATAAATAAATAGAGAAGCAGGGGAAACTCTTGCTTAGAATAGAATGTCAACTAGTAAATGCAGAAAGAATAGTGGAGTAAGAAAATCATCATTTTGCAGCTATCATCGTTATCATTGAATCTGGTAAGCATCATCAATGGATGTTATGTTTGTTGGTTAAAAGTCGAATGGGGAGCAGAATATTTACACAGCCCCAAAACGTCTTCTCACAGATTAACTATTAATTTCTAAGGGAATTTTACACCAGAGAAACTTGGAGGGCAGGACTTTAACAAATTGAACAAAGTTAACACTGCCAGCCAAGAGACAGACTGACATCATGTGCTTCCTGATGTAAAGTACTAAGTAGCACATAAAATACGAAGCAGGTCTAATCACGTGGAAAAACCTGAGTCAAATCCACACTGAAGAGCATTCAACTCATCAAACATGTTAAGGTCAGGAACGACAAAGCAAGTCAGGGAGGGGCCTGGTCCCTCATATCTCTGTGGCTCAGGCACTGGCTGTGATCAGCTGCTGATGAAAAGGTGTGAAAACATTTGGAAAGGAGAAAGATTTGCTTTTTGAGACAACTTTTTCATAAGTAAATAACACTCAGCAGTTAATGTGTAAAGGGAGAGTGGGTAGCCGGCATGCACAGTAGCCAGCCTTTGGTGTGGTCACCACTGGTGTAGTCACACCCATTGTCTGGAAGGCAGCCAGCCCTTGATAGGACTCCATAGGACTACCACACAGGACACATTAGGAGCAATGAGCCATGAAAAGGTAGGGAACGTATCCAGCTTGTAAAGTACTTTGGAGTCAGATGATGGGGTTCAAATCCCAGCTCTGCATGCTGAGCAGTCTCCTCAGTCTCCAAGCCTGCATTTTCTCATCTGGAAAGTGAGAATGACAAGGATGGCCAGATGGAATAAGATGACTGATTACTTAGAAAGGTGTCTGGCATACAGTATGTGCTCAATAAACATTACTATTTACTATGTATTATAGTATTATGTGTTATGTAATAAAATTACTATTATTAGTCATCTTTGCATTCCCATTACCTAATACAGGGCCAGCAAGGCATATGACGTGCTGTTAATAAATGTGTCTTGATGCACTAACAAAGAGAGAGAAATGCAGGGAACAAGGTAGACACTGAAATGTGTAATATGTGAATCATCGTTAAAGATGCAGCTCAGCTCCAGCTAGTGTCAAAAATAAGGAAGCATTATTAGCAGATAAGGAAGCAGGGTCTTTGTGCTGTTCTATCATGAAAGATGGTGACTCTGTTAACTTAAAGGATGGTTGGGCTGAAGACAAGCTTGAGACTGTCATTCCATATAAGCACTGAGGAAGGTTTGTGGTTCCCAGTTTAGAAAGTCAAGACATACTCAATTCACACTTCCGTGTGAAAACCAAGAAAATACTGTTTTACTGGTAGGTGGTAATGAGAAAATCAACAAGGAAACCTAAGTTTAAGTAAACACATAATTGCAGATGATAAAAGGTATCTAAATATTGTTCCTGGTCATTGATCTCTAATCTTTTCCTTTTACATTTGGTCCTAGATTCTAGTCTTTAGCTCTAATGTGGACAAAGAATAGGAAAGCCTGAAACTCGAGTCAGTGTTTCGAGAAGGAAGCACAGAGAATGAAGAACAGTGGTTGGCCTCATGCTGAGGCAACGGAAGTGAGTGGAATTTGGTGAGAGAAATCGGTGAAGATTTTCAAGAAGAGATGAGGAAAGCTGAAAAGAGATGTTTTCATCCCTCCCACCTCATCATGCCACCAACTGGGCTCCTTGCTTGCACTCACACCTTGACTCAGTCTCCCTCCTTTCTTTGTCTCATTTCTAGCCTACCAGTGAAGCTGAAGACCTTCCCACCTGAAACTTCCGTGCTGCCCTCCTTAGTACCTTTGACTTTCTTCATGGCTACTATCCCAATCAGTCACACCAGTCCTCAGTTCTGGATCTTCCTCTACCCTTGTCTTCCATCTTCCCTAATAATTGCCCCTGGCCCTCAGAATACAGACAAAACATGAAGCTGAGTGGTGCTAAGTTGGGTTCATTTCATTTCATGCAATTCATCTCAACCACAGGACTAAGCTCTCTGAAGACCAGTACCATCTCCTGATGGCTCCTGTATACTGAGCATCTAGCACAGTGCCTGGAAAACAGCGGGCTCAATATGTTCTCTTTGTGCCTTATTGAAGCTGGCTTTTTCTTCTGTTTGGTAATGCTTTGATCACCTCTTGTGGATCCCTTCCCAGTAATCCTCAGTAATCTACTGTTTCCCTCACTCTCTCTTCTCTTTTTTACGTCCTTCCTCCCTCTATTCCTCTCTTCTTTCTTTCTAAAATGCACTCAAAGAAAAAGTTCATATTGTCCATTTCACACAAACCTGACATATCTCTTCTTTCCTCTTCATGCTATATTTATTCCATATACCAATTCTAGATAGTTTTTCCCCCTTTAAAATGTCTTGGATTCTCACCCTTCTTCACTGTGTTCACAGTCATCATAACTGAAATGACTCCCATATTTTCTTTCTGTCTAGGATCAGTCCCTTCTCCTTTTACTTCATCCTTTAATATGCCACCAAAATAACTTTTTTTATAGAAGGCTTTTATTATTTCAGTCTCCTATTCAAGAACCTAAAGTTGTTTTTCTATTTCATTCAACATGTTTAAGCTCTACTAGTAGGCTGGAAAGTGGCTCTGCAAACCAGTTCTTCCAAACAGAACTGTTTATGAAAAAGAAGGAGATGGAATAATGCAAATTGGAAGAAGCAAAATTAACTCAGGAATGTTGTTGTTTTGTTGTTTTAAGACAGGAAATGTTGCATGTTGAAGACAGAGGGAACTGACAATGCATGTTAAAGCAAGATGCTAAAAAAAATAAATGTGGTCATTAATGAAGATTTCTCTAAAACAATGTAGAAGGAAGGGAGGGAATTTAGTTTTGAAATTTCAGTATTCCCAGTGAAGTAGTAAGCAAGGCCATCTGCCAATAATGAGCTGAGAAGAGATGAGGACTTTAGAAGGGCTGAGGGAGTTGGGATACTTGTTCATTCACTCACTCATTCATTCCACAGACGTATTGGCCACCTACTGTTACATGTGAATGAACACTCCTAGGTATTTCCCCACTTTTCTCCCATGGCTTCAGCGTCTGCTTACATAAGCCCAACCACAGAAACACAGACATATCCCCTCTCAGTTCTGATCTTGTTTGGCTCATTGTTCTAGTCTGCTGGGATCTTCTTGAATCCCAACTCTGTCATCTGATGGTATCTCTTCCAACTTCATGTCATCCTCTGGGAATCTGACAAGTACATGTTCTATATTTTTATTACAAACATTGATAAAAATGTGAAGTTGGGTAGTGCTAAGACACACAGAATACCATGTGAAATCTCCCTTCCTATGTACACGGACTCTTTAACAAGCCCCATTTTGGTGATATTCTGTTGCCTAGGCTATATCTCTCCACCTCTTTCAATAGGGGAACATAAAACAATCTTGTCAAATGCTTTGCAAAAGTCCAAATGTACCATGCCCACTTCATTTCCCTCATCAAGCTGGCAAATAAATGAATAATGCTGGCAAATGGAAGAATATAATTGGATTGGCAAGATTTGCTTTTAGCACACCAATGCCAAATGGTCATGATTTCTCTTTCCAAGTGCTTATAAACAACTCCCTTAACTGACAGCTATACGCACTTACCTAGGACCAACAGCAATCTCACTGCTACACATCTTGGAATTTATTTTTTTCTCTTTCTATAAAGCAGAATTATATGTGTCTGTTTCTAAGCTCTGGCATCCCAATTCCCTTGATTCCACAGAGATCATCTCCCTTAGTGTAGAGATCAAATTTGCAAATTTTCTGTGTCACTTTAAAAAAAAATCATATCCTTTGCTAAAACCCTATAGAGATGCATGAAACACTGGTGATATTTAGGATGTATATGACACAGGCTATGAAGTAGACCAGAGTAGAAGCCTCTGGAGACTACAGTCAACGTTAGGTTGTGTCTCTTTAGATGGATTTGGTATACTGCTGCCTGGACACATAAGTGTGGTTTTGAATAGTAATGACTTGAAGGTCTGTCAACCAGAGATTTCTGAAAAATTTGCTTCTAAATACTTTTTCTTCTCTCCTGCCCATATTGCTTATCCCTGCCATCAGCACCTTCAGAGTACTGAAGTGCAAAATCTACTAACAATTGAGATAGGACTTACCCACTTGCCCAAGCCTGGATAGTCATGTTCCGGATCAAACAGATGCTGATGCAACTGGAACTCTCGACTGAACTCTGCGGTGTCCGGGGTGTTTTCTAGACATCCATCATCTACTGCAAACAGCCAAAGGTTTTTGAGGAACAGCCAAGACATTTATCATTACTCTAAGAGTTAATTTACCAAAACAACTAGCATCCACAGGTCAGAATCTGTTCACAACAGTAGTAACTTAGAACACTAGAAGCCACCTTCCCTCTAGGATCCAGTTAGATAGGACTGCTCATCTCAAACTCCCACTCCTGTGCAGAGACCCACTGGCTGTTCACCAAACCCACTTCCCTTTCCTCCTCGGCACCCAGCTAGACTAATTTCCCAGCCTTGCTTTGCAATCACGTGGAGTCATTTGCTTGAGTTGAGGCCAGTAGAATGTGGGCACAAGTGATGTATTCCATTCCCAGGTCTGGAAGTGAAATACATCACCGAAAAGCATAAAAACCTCTCATACCATGCTCCACTTCTCCTCATCTCCCATCCCCATCTCCTGGTCAGCCTGTTACATGTTGCCAGGGCAACTGTGGGTGTCAAGTGTAAACATGGCAGTCTGGGCTGCTGAACCATCCACCGCACCACAGCCTCACCCACCTCTGGCAGGACTTCACACGGGTGAAAAATAAACTTCTATTGCATTGAGTCATAAAATTTTTGTATCTGTTACAACAGCAAGTGTTCCCTTAAGTAACATACTTCTATTGCACATGACCCACTCTGTTTTGTCTTGAGCAAGTGGTTTAGAAACCACTTTGGCTTCCTGGAGAAAGTACATTACACAGCAACAACAACCTCCACACAGCACTTCATCACTTGCTGTTGTGTTTTATTGTGATAACTTAAGCTTTGCAGTCAGACAAGAACAGAGCTCACGGATCAAATCCCAGCTCCTAAGATATAGATAGGCTTAGTTCCTTTGGAAAGTTAACTTGGTCTCTCCAAGTTCATTCATGTATTTGTGAGATGCAAATAATCAAATACTTACTTACAGGATTGCTGTGAGGAATAGAGATGATTATATTTAGAGCACCCGGCACATAACAGGTTTGCAATATGCTTTAGTTCCCTTCCCATCATCTCCCTTTAACTGACAGTTTATACTACGACTGCCCTTTGAAATCAAGCAAGTTTTCCATTCAAACCAAAGAAAGAAGGCTATGTCTCTCAGATGCTGCTGTTTTTTTGGGGTGGGGGGTTTAGTATTTTAATACAGTTCAAATCAGTGTGTCTGGCTCATTTCAGTTCCTTCACTGCCAAACCGGGGGGCAGGGACTGCCTCAGTTTCTCTGCCTTCTCTTTGTCAGTGATGACCAGGGTGTAAAGGTATCTGCTGCATTGAACTTTAAACTTCACCTTGTCCTTATTTTTCTTGATCTTGACAGATTTGGCATCCTTTCGCCAGGCTGTGAGCAGAAAGTCCTTGATTTCCTCAATTTTCCGAGGCATGGCGATGAGGCGCGCTGGGAGCTGGCGCGGACCGGGACCTGAGGTCCCCAGATTTCACCTGGCCGTAGATTGCCCCAGATTACCCTCCAGATGCTGCTTTTATGTAAATTCGATCATTATTAGGCGTGATGCTCTAAAAATGAGTCATTTTTCCCATGTCTAATATATTTTAGACAACAGCAATAAAAAGGGGGACAGAGGAGGGATTGTGAATTTTGTGCAGGGTTAGGAGGAGGAAGGAGGGTCTCATTTTAAAGACATAATGAGACATCAAAGGCAGTGCTGAAAGGGGGGCTATTTACAATTAGCCAGGATGTCTAGCTCTTGACACTGCTCTTAACAGCTTTCAGCACACAGTCTCTCAGCTCTTAGCAGCATGCAGCTAGTGTGGAAGCCATCAGCATTCTGAACAAACCCCTATCGCGGCTCTCCACTTTTCCGTGAGCTATTTACCTAACTTATACAATATATAACAATTAACATGTAGGAAAATACACCAATTCAAGACAGTTCAGGCAATCTGCATACGGCACCTTCATAACCTTTCTTTTTTTTTTTTTATTATAGTTTAAGTTCTAGGGTACATGTGCACAACGTGCAGGTTTGTTACATATGTATACTTGTGCCATGTTGGTGTGCTGCACCCATCAACTCGTCAGCACCCATCAATTCATCATTTATATCATGTATAACTCCCAATGCAATCCCTCCCCCCTCCCCCCTCCCCATGATAGGACCCAGTGTGTGATGTTCCCCTTCCCGAGTCCAAGTGATCTCATTGTTCAGTTCCCACCTATGAGTGAGAACATGCGGTGTTTGGTTTTCTGTTCTTGTGATAGTTTGCTAAGAATGATGGTTTCCAGCTGCATCCATGTCCCTACAAAGGACGAAACTCATCCTTTTTTATGGCTGCATAGTATTCCATGGTGTATATGTGCCACATTTTCTTAATCCAGTCTGTCACAGATGGACATTTGGGTTGATTCCAAGTCTTTGCTATAATTGTTTCTGGTGTACCTCTGAGTGAGCCCCGACTGAGATGCAGATAAAGCCTGCTCTGGGAACCGAAGGTGTCTCCGGGCCTGAAAATGTGCCTTAAATTCACTTCCTATCTCTGAAGCTGAGATGGACTCTTTTGAGCTCTGCTGCTCTATCCGGGGTGAGTGGGCCACGATTCAGAGGAGAGCATGGCATGAAAGGAGAAGTCAAGGTTTTATTCTTGGATTGCTCGACTGTGCTCTGCTGTGTCATGATTCAAGCAATTCCTCACAAATAATGGCTAAATTTAGCAAGCGATTTCATCTTGGAATGCAGATTGTGCAGAACAAAGAGTGACGGAATACGTTAGTTTCATGGAAGGATAGCAAAGGAAATGGCAGACAACCTGTGACAAGAAAGTGTCTGGATTTGGATTTTGTCCAATTCTACTGGGCCAGCTTGCTCTCCTCCCAGAGCTCCTAAGTGCACAGACTAGAGCTTGATAGCATAGGTCTGTACGGTTTTGTGTTTTTATTGTTTTTGTTTTCAGACAAGCTAGAACTACATTGTATGCTCTTTGAAGGCACTGTCTATGTCTTCCCTCCATAGGTGAAGAGATTAAGGCTCAAGAAAGTGAAAGTGGCATATACTACAGTCAACACTAGAGCTCAGATCTCTTGGTTCAAACTCTGGACCTCTTTCCATTCTCCTATAATATTCTCCAACTTCAGTGTGCACTAGAACCATGAGGAGGACTGGTTACATACAACAAATTCCTATGTCCTACCCCCAGAATTTTCTGATTCAATAGGTTGAATCAGAGTAGGGCCTGAGAAGTTGCATTTTTAGCAAGTTTCCAGGTGCTGCTGCTGCTGGTGGTGGTCCTGGGATTTAAGAACCACTGCACTGTACCACATCCAATGGATTTCACAATGGAGACTGTCGCTTTCTAAACTCTGATCTAGTCTTTCTTCCTATCCATCCAAAACCCTACAAGCAAGTAAAAGGTGGCTGAAATGATTAGAGCCAGGCAGTGATTCAGGTTTTCCTGCCTTCCTGGCCCAGCAGCCACACATTGGCTTGGTCACATACAACTACTTTGGTTGTTCTGCCTCAAGATGCAAGCTTTGTGCCCCACGGAAAACAGAGGCCTCACCTGAAACGAAAGGAGGAGCATCTTTTTTTTAAAACAGTCTCTTTAAGAGAGAGCCTGCTTGTGTTTAAGAAAAGGTGAGGTCAGACCAGTTATGGGCATCATAAGAAAACAAAGTCTGGGTGTGGTAGCTCACACCCATAATCCCAGGACCTTGGAGGGCCAAGGTGGGAGGATCGTCTGAACTCTGGAGTTTGAGCTTAGCCTGGGCAACATGAGACCCCACCTCTACAAAAAATTTAAAAATTAGCTGGGCATGGTGGTGCACACAGGTTGTCCCAGCTACTCGGGAGGTTGAGGCAGAGAATTACTATAATTGTGCCACTGCACCCCCACCTTGGCAACAAAGTAAGACCCTATCTCCAAAAAAAAAAAAGAAGAAGAAGAAAAAGAAAAAGAGTTGAGTAGTTAATGTTATCACAATTTTCAGAGCAAGGCAGTATGTCCTGGTGGTTGAGGTACACAGTCCTTAATCAGGTAGACTTGGGTTTGAGTCTTGGTTCAGCTACTTGTTACCTGGATAACCTTACGCAAGTTACTCTCTAAGCTTCTGTTTTCCTAATATAAAGTAGAAATAATATTAGATTGGTGCAAAAGTAATTGCAGTTTTTCCCACTGAAAGCAATGGCAGAAACTGCAATTATTTTTGCACCAACCTGATAAATCCCAACTATTATTATTACTAGGCTTGCAGGAAAAGAATACTCTGGTGCTAGAAGCTAACACAAGCCCAAGGTAAGAAGAGCATTATTTACTAGGGGCAGCAAAGCTAATTATAATCAGGATGACATTTAAAGAGTCCTTACTCTGTGCTAGGTGTGTGCTAAAATGCTTTACATGGATAATTTTATTTAATTGCCACAATGACCTCCATTTTGCAAATAAGGAAATTGAGGTAGAAAGTGATTAATTAACTTAAGGTCACACAGGTTGACCTGGAGTTTGAACTTAGGTAGTCAGAGTCTGGAGCCACTACTCTTAACCACCAAGGTCAGCTGCTCAAAGCACGATGTAAGTGAAGCCCACTCACCATCCTCTTTGGCATTAGCAGGTAGGAAAGTGGGTGGGATGCGTGAACAACATGGAGAATTTCAACCTTCTTCCTTAACCAACTTCTTCCTGAACCTCTTCTGTCTCATGCCACCTCCTGGCCCCCAAATAAACAGTGTCATGGCCCCCAAATAAACAGTGGCCCCACCTCCGGGACCCCAAATAAACAGTGTCACTCCTCATGACAGTCAACATTCTAACAGTGTCATGTGTCAACACTGAGTGAGGAAAACAAACAAGCATGGATAATCCACAAAATAACTAGTTCCAAAGACATTAAAAATCAGCAGAAGTTGTATCATGGAAAAGGAAAAAAAAAATGTTCCCCCTTTTCATTAAAAGAGTAGCAAGTGCAGAAAAGTACATCAATTCCCAAAGAAGGAGAGACACAGAAAGAAAGTAAAGCCTTAGCAGGGGAAGATCCTATGTGGGTGTGTCTGAACACAGAGCTCACACAAAAATTCTAGAATAAATTTCCCCTTCCCATCTACTTACAAATATGCATGGGCTCATCAGAATGGAAATAACAATTTCTGGAAATATTTGTAGCCGATGTTAGAATTTCTCATTTCCTTCCAAAGCCCCAACTTTCCATGGAAACCCAAGGGCATGTCCGTTACCTGTTTTTCCAACAGGACAGGGATTTGGAGGGTCTGGGTACCCCTGATCCTCACTGAAGTCCTTGGGAATGTTGTCTCCAGTCAACTCTGCCACGATGTTGGGGATGTTGCCAAAAGGACCCAAATGCTGAAGCCCTTCATGAGCTCCACCTGCAAGGGAATCAGAAGGAGTTCATTGCAGTGCAAGTAAATTAACTTCAACTAATATTTCTTCCAGCATATCAAACAGGAGAAGCCCTGTGCCTTCTGCTGCGGGGAGAGAAAAATAAATGAAATGGTTCTTACCCTCTAGGGGTTTAGAAATTTAGTTGCAGAAACAGACGCATACTGTACACATATGATTTCCATACAAGGCAAACTGTATACTGTCCTGTAAAATAAATGTGAATACAGCATCACAAGAGCATGGGAGAGGGGCCAGGCATGGTGGCTCACGCCTGTAACTGCAGCACTTTGGGAAGCCAAGGCAGGCGAATCACCTGAGGTCGGGAGTGCATGACCAGCCTGGCCAACATAATGAAAGCCCGTCTCTACTAAAAAAAAAAAAAATTACAAAACTAGCAGGGCATGGTGGCAGGTGCCTGTAATCCCAGCTAAACAAGAGGCTGAGGCAGGAGAATCACTTGAACCCGAGAAGTGGAAGTTGCAGTGAGCCAAGATCATGCCACTGCACTCCAGCCTGAGCGACAGAGCAAAACTCTGTTTCAAAAAAAAAAAAAGAGAGAGAGCATGGGAAAGGGAGAGTTCCATTTGGCTGATGGGATGGGAGGGCTTCTTGGAAAAGCTGGAAATTGAGTGGCACCAACACAGGTAGGGCTCTGGAAGCTGGGCATGGAGCTTGGGCAGGACTTGGGGCAAGAAAGGAAGGCAATTGCCATCCAGATATACAGGCTGAAAGCACATTATGAAAAAAGATAAAGTCACTGTTATCCTGCTATTTTAGCTCAGCCACTTAAAATTTAGTGTACTTACTCCAATTGTTGCTATGTATCTCTTTATACAAAGGATATATTCATTTTTATTTAATATTAAATATATAATATTAAATATTTAATATAAAATATTAATATTTAATATAAAATATTAAATATTTAATATAAAATATTTAATATAAAATATTTAATATAAAATATTAAATAATATTTAATATTAAATTATTTAATATATTTAATATATTTAATATATAATTATTAAAATATTTAATATTAAATATTTTATTAATATTAAATATTTAATATTAAATATTAAATATTAAAGCACAAGCATCTTTCCATTTGGCTGCATGGTGTCTATTCCTGTAATTATAAATGGCTATGTAGTTTTTAGTCCAATGACTGTACTACAGCATATTAACCACTCCCCTATTGTGAGGCAATTAGTGTTTCCCAATTCATTTTAGACATTTAATGTTTTCCATATTTTGGATTAATTTTCCTCAGGATAGATTCCCAGAAGTCAAATTACTGGGTCAAAGGCTATAAAACATTTTAACGACTTTTGATATTGTATTGTCAAACTGTTTTCCAAAAAGGAGGTACCAATTTATAAGCCATCACCAGCAAAATATGAAATACAACTTTTGCAACATTCTCACCAGCATTGGGTTTTATGAAAATCAATTTTTATATTTTCTTTGCTAATTCAAATTTTTTAAAATTACCGTTTTATTTTGAATGTCTTTGATTACCAGCTTGGTCAAATATCTTCCCATATGTTTACTAATTTTAATTTCTTTTATGTGAGCTGTTTGTTTATGCTCTTGGAATTTCAATGTTTTTCTTATCAATTTGTATGAACATTTTACATAATAAGATACAAGGCCTCTGGCTGTCGCCTTTTCTGCAAATATTTTCCCATGTTGTCTGACTCTGAATTCTGGTTACTATTATAGTATTTTGCTAACATACGTTTTTAATATTTATGTAGTCAGATTTCTCATTTTTATTCTCCTTTTTGATTTCTTCTTATCCTTCTAAATGCACAAAATCATTGCCCCTTCAGAAGTACTACTGACATTTGGATAATTCTTTCAATTTTTCCATTTGTGAGTTAACTCTTTAATTCATGTTATTTATTTTAGTGTATGTAAAATAGTTAACCAATTATCCCACCAGCATTTGCTAAATAATTCTGTCCTTTCCTACTTGTTTCATGTCTTTAACAAATACTTAAGTGTCTCATACATACTAAAACC
This sequence comes from Rhinopithecus roxellana, assembly GCF_007565055.1. Lineage (NCBI taxonomy): Eukaryota > Metazoa > Chordata > Mammalia > Primates > Cercopithecidae > Rhinopithecus > Rhinopithecus roxellana. The sequence goes on along the minus strand of NC_044553.1, from coordinate 75,031,925 downwards.
TACTCTGAGAACCAAAACACAGCAGTGAATTAAGAACAACTTACACTCCATAACTTGTTTTACCAAGTTACCAAGTTAACATATGAACGCATGTGAATTTCTGGACTTTCTTTTCTTGTAGCCTTAACAATCTATAAGGCTCACGAAGCTTCCTTGTCCAGCACCACAGCAGATCATTTCTTGGCAGGATTTCATACTTACCGACTCCATGGGGACACAGGAGCCTCACACTCAGTTCCCTTAACGCACAATCATGGTGTACGCAGACCTGTACAGAAGAGGCTGGTTTACAATCAAAAGGTGCCTTGGTGGGCATGAAATTTGAGCAAAATCAGGCAAAAATAACACCATGCCTCCATCTTCTCCCGAAGGAGGATCCTGCCACAGGCTGGATTAGCTGAGTCCGGTTGAATGAGGCTCCCTTGTCCCTGGATGAACACGCACGAGCACTTGCCTTTGTTGTTTTGGCTGAACCAGCTCTTCCTTGGATTCACACTTCTTTTCCCCCCTTGGAAATGTGAATATATTCAGTAGAATCAGGACTAGATCTCAGTGCCCTGGGGATCATATTGTCTCCTTGAAGTGACAGTGCATCACTCTGTCTTTGTGTGCTGCGTTGATTCAAGTTTAACCTTAAAAGGACAATCTTACCTCTGCTGATTCCTCTAGCCCCCAAAGTCAGGCAAAATCAAGTGGTTGTTTGTTGTTTTGTTTACATTTATATTATATTTCATTGCCTTGTGACGAGAATGATGAGAAGTATCTAGCCCAGATCTAGGTCACTGTTTTGTAATGAGAGAAACTGTAAAATTTCTGCACTTTTAAAAAAAAAAAAAAGGTGGTCGGGCGCGGTGGCTCACGCCTGTAATCCCAGCACTTTGGGAGGCTGAGGCGGGCAGATAACAAGGTCAGGAGTTTGAGATCAGCCTGGCCAATACGGTGAAACCCCGTCTCTAGTAAAAAAAAAATACAAAAATTAGCCAGGAGTGGCGGCGGACACCCGTAGTCCCAGCTACTTGGGAGGCTGAGGCAGGAGAATCACTTGAACCTGGGAGGCGGAGGTTGTAGTGAGCTGAGATCGGGCCACTGCACTCCAGCCTGGGAGACAGAGCAAGACTCTGTCTCAAAAAAAAAAAAAAAAAAAAAAAAAAAGAATTTCTTTTGTAAACTACCGTATTATTTTTGGAAAATTTCCATGTGAATATGTAATATAAGATATATAATTATATAACCCATAAACATCTCAATATAGCCAATTTATCAACATTTTAATTATATTCTTTTTATATCCATATTCACATTTTATCTCTAGTCTATCATAATCTGATGATTATACGTTAAACTCTACTACTAACAACAAGTGACTGTCATTCTCTTATTTCTTACTGTTTTTATCATTTTGATGCTATACTAGTTAGCATATCCAAGGGTATAAATGTTTCACTTTAATTGTGTTGGTAATTGGCTGCTAAATATAAACTGATAAATCATATGTTGATTTATAGTTCTATTAGTTTGCCACTCTCACTCTATTTGTGTTTAATTGGTAAATCTTTGATTATCCTTTCATTTTTAACCTTTCTGTATCTTTCTGATGATTCATCCAGTTCATCTGTGATAGCTACCTTCAGAGCTAGTGCAGGGATGCATATTATTCCACATTAACCCAATAGCTGCAAAGGTTAGACATGTCAGTACACTTGGTATTGATAGACTTGAAGCTTTATATAATGTTGGCACTACAGCCACCACTGTGCTTGCTAGAGGGTAGGCTGTCTGGTGTGTCAATACATGTCTCAACTTTTGAAAGCACTCTAGCATTAAGTGCCAGGAATTATCCAACTTGGCTCAAGGAGGAATGCGTGTCTTAATGCTCCATTAGTAATTAATGAAGGAAGCAAACAGTTTCCCTTATGGAAGGCCTGCCAAGGCTCTGTTTACCTCTGTGCACCAGTGCCATTAAAATGAATGCAGCACTTGTTAGGAAGCAACAGATGTTTAGCACTAGGCAGATAGATTAGAACACAGACTCTTTTTAAACTGCATTTAATGATGTCAAATCAAGAAACACTCACTGAGGCAGGAACTGAGGGAGATATGCAGAAGTAAAAAATGCTGTCCTTTGCGCTCCAGGAGCTAGAATTTTATAGACAAGTAAACAGGTATAAAAAATAAAATAATTTTAACATTATACAGTTGCAAATACAGCCAAATGCCAGTTATCTGGTTCACTAGAATATTTAGGTTATGTTGATCTATCATACCTGAAGCCAAGTCAAACAAAATAATATGATGCTATGGATGCCATTTGGTCTATTCATCCCAGCCTCCTTCACTGTCTTACTGCACTAACAACCAACAACAAATAACTCACTCGATCTAAAAACATGTATTGAGCACGTAATATATAATTAAAACCTGGACTAGGTACTAGAGGGTCAGTGATGAACCAGATAAATGTAGGCTCTGCTCTCACGGTTCATAGAGAAACAAAAAGAAATAAACATAATACAGCCAGTTGTAATGCACTGATAATGTAACCGGGGTACGGCAGTGTGTCACAGTTGTGTAGAGGAGAAGTGTCTAGCCCAGATCTAGGTCATGGAAGACTTCCTGTAGCAACATACTGTGTAGCAATAATTACGTTAGGTGCTATAGAAGATATAAATGTGAAAGACATAGTTCCTGTTCTCTAGTTCGTTCTTCATTCTAGTTGGTTACTCATGACTAACACAATAAGCCAGTAGTACAGAATAAGATAAATGCCCAACATAATGTATTGTGGTACAGACAATAGATGGTGGTATAGAGACCAGACCACTGTACAAAGCTAGGTTGGAGAGAAATTAAATTCTGCTGTAAGAGTGTCGCTGACACTCAGGAGTGCAATGACAAGGATTGGAATTAGGGTGGCTGCAACATGAGTTAAATAAGATTTCTAGCAGTGCACAGGAGAGAGATGAGTCAAAAGCTTGTGAGATTTCAAAATCTGCTGATTTGAGGAAAGAATACCATTCAGAAAGACAGGATCTTTCACTTACAGCTTTGAAATTATTTCAGGCAATTAATTAATCCCGTCCTGTGATGATGCTTTATTTATGTTTCCACCACAGCCATGGTACTCTACAAATGTCTCTAGAATAAATGGAAAATGTTTAATTCTTGCCAAATGAGTTTTAAGTCCAGTTGTGTTTATATAAACTTTGCTTTATATAATAAAATTGGTACCATGCAGCTGTTTATTTCCAAGCTCTAGATATCAAATCATTGGTAGACTTTCTTTGTATTGCCATGGTAATAAAGTTGCACTCAGATGTAATTATCACAGGAGGGAGAAAGAAGGAGAGTTGGTCTTATTTGAGTCAGAGCCCTTAAATCTCTTTCTTGGCCTGTGCTGGAACCCTCCATAAAAATCTGCCAATCTTTTGACCGCATCCTGCTCTTCTCTGCATTCTCACCCTCTGCTATGTGCCTCCAATTCTCCCTTCTGTAGGTATCCCTTTGAGGTTGGCAATTCAGCTGGCAAGTTGACCTGGTTGGTTTCAGTCTCTCCCTGGCCTTGGAGATCTGATCAACCACAGCTCCAGGCTTTGCCACTCATGGTCTCGTTTGGTGTCAACAGAGCCCCCAACAGCACTCCCAGGGACCACCAGCTGGAGTCTAACAACTCCAATGATCGCTTGTCCAGAACAGGGCACTAACTTTTCCGGTTACTTAAAAACTCCCTTGGGTTTCAAATCCATTTTCCTGTCTCCATGATTTTGAAGATCAGTTGTTAGTACCTAGTAAACGGAAATATGTAAATTAAATACCTTCTGATCCCCAAAGTTTTACTTGGCTTTAAACAGTCATGGCCTTTTTGTTGCACTGGTAGAGTTTTTTTCATTGTTTAATGTTAGAGTAAATCTCTGTTATCACATCTTATCTTGGTATCATTTGACTCTCCAAAATGTTGTGCATAAAAAACAAAATCTGGCTGGGTGCAGTGGCTCGAGCCTGTAATCCCAGCACTTTGGGAGGCCAAGACGGGTGGATCACGAGGTCAGGAGATCGAGATCATCCTGGCTAACACGGTGAAACCCCGTCTCTACTAAAAATACAAAAACTAGCCAGGTGAGGTGGCAGCGCCTGTAGTCTCACTACTGGGGAGGCTGAGGCAGGAGAATGGCGTAAACCCGGGAGGCGGAGCTTGCAGTGAGCTGAGATCCGGCCACTGCACTCCAGCCTGGGCGACAGAGCGAGACTCCGTCTCAAAAAAAAAAAAAAGAAAACAAAAACCAAAACAAAAACAAAAACAAAAACAAAAACAAAAACAAAAAATCTGAGTTAACTGAGATTTCCGATTATAGGGAATATCTTACTTATCTCTTTAGAGAGAAAGCGCTGTTTCATGTAGTGTTCAGATCACTGAAGCATCGGTTTAAGATCAAGATTTATTTAACCATTTTAAAGGAAAATTTTCCACTACAAATATTAGGTGAATAAACAGCAGGGGAATATGACTTTCCTGTTCTTGATAATTTGGGACTATTACTGGGAATATCAATGACTATACAGTACTGTAACAGTGTATTCTCAGAGGATTAAAGGGCATTTGGGTATAATACTATATTAAATGGGTCGGGCGCGGTGGCTCACGCCTATAATCCCAACACTTTGGGAAGTGGAGGCGGGTGGATCACGAGGTTAAGAGTTCAAGATCAGCCTGGCCAAGATGGTGAAACCCCGTGTCTACTAAAAATACAATTACAGGCAGGTGCCTGTAGTCCCAACTACTCAGGAGGCTGAGGCAGGAGAATCACTTGAACTCCGGGGACGGAGGTTGCAGTGAGCCGAGATCACGCCACTGCACTCCAGCCTGGGTGGCAAAGTGAGACAGTGTCAAAAAAACAAAAACAAAACTATATTAAATGGTCCCAGATGCAATCGTTTTTAATGTTGTCACCTCACTCCAAGTTATTAATTGTAGTCATCCCAAATCCTTTCCATAATGAAACACAATAAATTGAGAGTGCACCTAGGCCCTGCAAGTCTCTTCTAATTTTACCCTCCCCCCACAAACACACACGCACGCGCGCACACACACGCACTCACACACACACCACACACGCACGCACATGCACTCACGCAAGCACATATGCGCACGCACACGCACATACGCACGCACACACACGCACGCACGCACGCGCACACGCACACGGGGATCTTATCCCGATGTGGATTCTGATCCAAGGTGAAGGGGTGGGGCCTGAGGTTCTGCATTCCTCACGAGCTCCCAGGTAGTGCAGACACTGCTGGTCCATGAGCCACATTTTCAGTAACAAGGGGCTAGAAAATGAGAGAGCCAGGCCTATTCGAATTATATTTAAAATGAGAGAAAATTAGCTCCGAGAGTGTGCCTAGGCGATCTTGCTTTATGGAATTTGTGACATCGGTGTGGCTGCTAAGAACCTTCTTAAAAGTCTGCGGTTTCAGATAAAGGAGCTGTCACTGCAGTTGTAGTCCTTTTACTTAAGGTTTTACTCTACAGAGGCACTTGCTCACACTTTGCAAGGAAAGGATCCTGCTGCCCCATTTCTTACGCTAATTCTATGAGAATTAGAGGTAAACACCTCCCCTGAAAGTGAGTTCTCATGGTATCAGTGATGTCTTTTGCAGAGCCTGATGATGTTCCACCACGATGCAAGGGCTCTCCTGGCTGGGGCTAGTGGGGACAGTTTTGATGGACGTTAAGGTTGGTCAGAAATTAAGAACATAAATGGGACCTGCGCTACTTGGTCACTCTTTTTTTTTCTTCCCCCGTAATGTTATGGTTTCAGCAGTTCAAAGTGCTTTCCATCCTTATTAAAAATATCCTAGTGAGGTCAGTAGGACAAGAATCACTATTCCTAATTCTAAGTGAGAAAGTGAGTCCTGGGGAAAGGTTTCTTGCCTAAAGCCACTCAGCAAGTTGGTGCTATTCTGGATTCCAGCCCTGTGTCCACTCTACAGTGGCACTGGGAGAGCCCCGACTAGGCCTTCTGCGTCCATTCGTACCCTTTCCAGTGCGTTTCCATCTTCCAAAGATGAGCTGGAGCTCCACAGCCACCGTTAGTAGAATGACCTGTTGGGGTAACTGGCGTCTCTCATAGTTTCCAGGTCACTCAGGGGATCTTCGGCATCCGTGACCACTGCAGAGCCAGGCACTGGCCAAATGGCTTTGAAATGGGATGCCACCTGTCGGCCTCGCCACCAAGGTTCCTTCGCACCTGAGGGCCCATCTCACGCTGGAGGTTTGGAACATCCAGACAACCCCTGCCCTCCAGACTCTGCCACACAACTTGGGAACACCCTGACAAGCCCGCAGCCAGCGTCGTCCCATTCGTACCCCTCACCCTGCCTGCAGCCCTGGGGACTCAGGCAACGGGGCACTGGCGCTGGGCAATAAAGGAGAATTTTGGTGGGGCAGCCTGGTGCCAGGGAGCCAGTCGCCCACCTCGTAAAAAGGGAGTTCCATGAGGAGCGTCTGGCAGGGAGTGGGCACACTGCCCTGAATACCAGCCATTCAGCTGAAGGGAACGGGTCCAGCAGTTTTCACTTATGTTACCACAAACAGCAGATGCTAAAAATACACTGCGGTCTCGATACATCGTTCAGAAAGTGACCGACCAGTTTTCCTTTTGTCAGCGGTCTGGGAGCCTGAAGCAGTGGGATGGGGCACTCCAGACACCGCCTGGTTTCCTTTGGTTTCCGCCACTCAGACTCGGACAGAGCTGAAGGTTGGAGCGCAGCAGCGCCCAAGGAGACCAGGAGAGAAGGCGGAGGGCGGCAAGCCTCCCCAGGCTAGGGGAAGGCAAAGTGGAGTGGGGCGAGGAAGGGGCGGGGTGGCTCCTTCTGGAGGCCACAGAACAGCCTGGACTCCCGGAGGCGACACCGGCCGCAGGCACCAGGCACTGGGGGCTAAGAGAAGTCACAGACCCAGAAATCTCCTTCCTAAGGTCCAACTTGCCCCAAAAGTTTTGTTTTGTTTTTCACAACTTGAAGTAAACACACAATTTCACAAAAAGCACAATCACCTGTCCACAACCAGAGGGCTCATCAGTCAGCTTCTGTACAATCTGCGCCTGGGTTTCCCCTTCTCAGTAAGCGCCCAGGCAGTTCCACCACACCTTGTGTCTCCACCGGAAAGAAGATAGCGGCAAGGAGAAAGAGCAGGAGAGGGACAAACAGATTGGCCCCTATGAATGGGGAAAGGAGCCTGAAAGAAGTGGCCAACATGAGGGTGGAACTTCACATTGTAGATGTCTGACCCCCATGTTTCTGCTTCCTGCAACCCAAGTAATTGAGGTGAGATAAAAGAAATGAAAAGAACAGAGTCATTTCCACACATCCTTTCTCAAAATCCACTCTATGTATTAAGACCTTTCGGCCTTGCCTCCTGCTGAGAAACGAGGGTCCCAACATTCAAACCGATTTACGAAAAGCAACTATTTTCATTTCCAGAGGACCCGCAGAAACCAGAGCACTGTTTATACAAAGAGGCTTTTTTAGCTTCCTGTTGTCAGGGCCCTGAGTTCAAGTCCACATTCTGCCACACACTGTGGGATAACCTCCCATAACCTCCCAATCTCACTGGACCTCAATTTCTCCCCTTTTAACCTGGGGATAACATGCTTGTGGGAGGATCAAATCAGATACTGGATGTAAAATGCTTACCTCAGTACCTGGTATGGAATAAGCACTCTGTGAATGCTAGCTGCTTTTACTATCTGGTCAACATGTCCTAATCGCACAATTAACAGAGCTGAAATGAATGATCCTACATATTTTTCATTGTGGTGATCATGGTCCTGTGTTTGAGGTATTGAGCAACAGGGCTCAGAACATTTGAGCTTTTTACTAACATCAGTGCCTCCTTATCAATTCAAAACTAAATAAAGTCATGCTTTGCCTAACAAAAGTTACTTATCCGGGCAGCATAATCCCTTCTCTCAAGGAGCTTGCTCTCCAGTAATAGGGGACAAAATATGTCCACATAAACACATATCTGATGTTTGTGCTTGCTGGAAGAGACCAGCAGCACTAGCAGAGAAGAGAAATGTGTCTCCTGGAATAAGAAAATTAACACACGATAGTTTATACTTAGAAATGGGTATTATCACCTCAGCTCTCCTCCCTGGGAACAGAATTGAGTTTAAGCTGTTTAGAACGGCGAGGGTTTATGTTGCAATATCCACATTCTCTAAACTCACACAAGTGACCCCAAAGCACACAGCATTTGGTAATTGAGAAAAACAAAGGAATGATTCTATCTGTGCTGAATTGGCTTATTCATTGACTTGCCTCAGGGCAGACGGCTGGCCCAGGCAGTTTGCTAGAGTGATCCTTCTGCTCTGAATTGAGCCTGGTCCCTCACAGGGACTGCCCCACGCAGACGGCAAGGGCAGACACCCCAGCTGGCACTATCCTGTCCTTGTAGGAGAGATCTAAATTGGGTTGAGCCTGTTGGCAGATAAGCAAAGTGAAACCCATTCGGATATTTTGTCTTGAAAGGCATTTGTTTTCATTCCTTTCCTTTCTTCTTCTGCTTTTTGCCCTCATACTAGGATCTAAAAAACGCAGGCTCCTTGGGGACCAAAGGCAACATTATCATCATGTACTCAGGGGCACGCAAACAGTGAAGGCAGAGACGCAAATTCTGAGCACACTGCATTTGTAGCTTTCACATCTACATGTGGTCCCAATTTAGGATCACAAGCAGAGTTGTTTATTTTAGAAAAGCTTTTTAGTTCACTTTTAAGGTATTTTGCTTAAGCATTGCTTGCTTTTCAAAAGGAGAAAATGTATTTTTTTTTTCTGAAGTGGTGTTTGTTTTGGCTGTTTACTTATTTGCAAAAGTTCAAATTTTATCCTATGAATTTAATTTTTCTGTAGTCACCACAAACCCCACCCCCTCTAACACATACACACAAAACCCCAAAATAAAATAACCTGGAAATGCAGCCTTTTTAGGAGAGCTGTGAAGTTAGCAGGTTTCGAAAAAGCCATTTCAAATAGGTAATTTGCGGTAGTACTTTTAGCTCCTTCATATAACTTTTATTTGCTGTCTGAAATGAAGTCTTAACTTGGCAACTTGTATGAAGGCTAAGCATGTCTTTATACTAAGGCAAGGCTCATGCTTGTCCTTTAAAATCTTTATTTTATAATCTTTGCTGAAATTAGATGGCTGAGCTGAGGGTCAGAGTGGAGCTTGAGTTGAGGACCAGTTATATTGAAAAAATAATGGGATATAGAACTGTGGTGGTGGTTGGGAGTAGGTGAGGATATGGACACAAAACTGTCAAGTAAAAATATGGACGTGGGCCCTCCAGCATCTGGTTCCATATACAGGCCTACCACCACCAATGATCTAAAGCTCCCACTTCATCTTCCTTTCTGAAACTATACTTACTTATGACATCATTTGTCCAGAACCTGAGCCCCACCTCTCTGTTCTCAATGACATAGCAGGTCCTATGTATCATCGTTTTGGGTAAGCTTCTCTACTAACATGATAATGAGTGCTAATTCACATGTGGTACTCTGCTCCTGAGTGCTAATTCACATGTGGTACTCTGCTCCTGTATATTTGCAACTTAGAGGATTTCTGGGATTATTCTCTTAAAGTAGTGTCTTCACCAACAGGAATTCCAGACCCCCTGGTGTGCCAGCTCAAGGGATAAGCAGAGTATGTCAGGTTCCCAGGTAAGGAGAAGGGGCAATGGCAATGACAATCCTGCAGGCAGAAATAAAGTCATTAGGGGCCAAAGCAGAGTCAGGTAAATGCACAGGGAGTTTGTAATTAGTGACCCAGCGTCCAAGGAGATAGCTTCCAACACGAAAGCAACAAGTAAAGGAGATCTGCAGGAGCTTAGGGAAGACGGAAGCAAAGAATGGCTGAGCCAACAGATGACATTAACACCAAGACACCGTGATAGTGGAGGTGACCCTCCGCCCCAGACCCAAAGCTCTCTGGTGTTTTCTGTTGAGGCCCACTTTCCAGTCAGCCTGGGCTTCACAGAGGAAGTAGGTCACTGGGGACTATGGTTGGGGGGGTGTCAATAAGGGGAAGCAGGAACTGTGTTGGGCCTATTCTGGATGGGATGAAGGGGGAGTGGCAGGGCCTGGCAGCGCTGTGCCCGTTCAGAGCCCCTTCCACCAGCTGGCCTGGCTCTGCACTGGCCAGGGGAGTGGCCCTAGCACAGATTGGGGGTACATGGCTTGCGAATGTAATTATTCCATCATGCCACTTCCCTCCATGTGTCTGTTGACTAAAACGAGGAGACTCCATTTGGGTGTGACAAGGCCTTTTGGGCCACGACAAGGAACGTGATTCTCACTTGGCCTTACAAATTTGTACCTGCATTAATTACCATTCCCCTACTTCTTTTGCTCTATCCTAAACTGCTGTAAATCCATAAGTGTTCTTTATAAATGGCTAGAATAAATATTTGTTTTGGACAGTAATCTCGTAGAAATTCTTTTCTGTTTCTGAGTTCCTGGCAGTTATTACTATTTTTCGGTGGCTGCTGTTGTAGGCGCAGGGGTTAATTCTAGCCTCGGGACGGCATGTGGTGTGTGTGTTGGGGAGGGGGACAGGGCTCAGACTAAATCCTCTACAACCCTTTGGTAATGCTTTCCTGGCCTGTGGTTTCCCATCTCATACAAATATTCCCAATTTCTCTCTTTTATATCCACGCAACCTCTGCCTGGCAATAGGTATTAAGAATAAAGTGGGCCCAGTGGCTCACGCCTGTAATCCCGTAAGTTTGGGAGGCCAAAGCAGGCGGCTTACTTGAGGTCAGGAGTTTGAGACCCGCCTGGCCAACATGGTGAAACCCCATCTGTAATAAAAATACAAAAAAATTAACCAGGCGTGCTGGTGTGTGCCTGTAGTCCCAGTTACTCGAAAGGCTGAGGCAGGAGAATCACTTGAACCCAGGAGGTGGAGGCTGCAGTGAGCCGAGATCGCGCCACTCACTGCACTCCAGCTGGGGCAACAGAGTGAGACTCTGTCTCAAAATAAATAAATAAATAATAAAACTACGACAAACCAAACAAAAGAGTATTCACTGCTTATTATCAGCTTTGTGCCAGGAACCACACCTGGAGCCAGAAGCCAATGTTATGTTAGAAGAGAAAGACTCAAAGGCGGTCACAAAGCTGTGTGGACAGTGGTGAGCGATTCGTGCCTTACAGGCCAAAGGAGGTGCCTCTGGCGATACGCTCAGACAGCTGCAGCACTACATATAGACACTGGAAATACACCTCACAGAATTCTTTTGATCCTTAAAAATGGCAAGTCTCTTACCCACACATGGTAAAAGGGGTGAAGAAAGCGCACATAACTCAAATTCATAAAAACACCAAACTTACCTTTTTTTTTTTTTTTTGAGACAGAGTCTCGCTCTGTCACCCAAGCTGGAGTGCACTGGCCAGATCTCAGCTCACTGCAAGCTCCGCCTCCCGGGTTCATGCCATTCTCCTGCCTCAGCCTCCCGAGTAGCTGGGACTACAGGCGCCCACCACCTCGCCCGGCTAGTTTTTTGTATTTTTTTAGTAGAGACGGGGTTTCACCGTGTTAGCCAGGATGGTCTCGATCTCCTGACCTTGTGATCCGCCCGCCTCGGCCTCCCAAAGTGCTGGGATTACAGGCTTGAGCCACCGAAACTTATCTTTAAAAATGGCTTCAACCATCCCATCCACCCACTCCAACCAAATTTTTAACTAGAACTACTGATGAAAAATAACGTTGGCCTGAGTCAGTTCCAGTCCCCTTTATGTATTATTTTAAATTACTATATAGCAGTGCTGTTCTATAGAAACAGAATATGAACTACATTTGTAATTTTAAATTGTCTAGTCTTCTCACTTCAAAAAGTAAATATAGTGAAATTAAATTTAATAATTTTTATCCCAATATATCCAAATTATCATTTCAACATGTAATTGATATAAACAATTGCCAACGAGACTTTTTATATTCTTTTTGGCATACTGTCTCCCAAATAGGGTGTGTAGTTTATACTTAGAGCACATCACAACTCGAGCCGGCCATATTTCAGGTGTTCAGTAGCCTCATGGGCCTGTGAATACCAAATCGGTCAGAGCAGGTGTATAGAGGAAGCTAGGCATGGCCATCAAAAGTGCAGCCTGCAATCCAGATGCTTGAGTTTGAATATTGGCTCCATCACACTAGCTATATGACCTCATCTGTAAAAAAAGAATATTTAGGTAATACCATCCTTATGCCGTTGGTATGAGGATAAAACAAAATAGTCCTTGTAAGGCTTTTTGCAAGAATTCTGGCAAATATTGTGCTTCATAAATGTTAGCTAGTGTGGTCACTTTATAATGCATGAGCTCGATACTTAAAAAACATATGTGGTCCTGAACAAGTTATCTTACCCCTTTGAATATTAGTTTCCTTCTCTGTAAAACAGGGTGATAATAATACTTCACTGAGAAGAGTAACTGGTACAAACCATAGCACTTAATAAATGTTCGTTTCTTTCTCCTTGACTTTAGGTGCCAATGAACAGAGAAATAGCCAAAGGGCTCGCTGAGTGGGACCAGAGGTAAATGGGCCTGGATGACTGGCAAACTGGATAGTCACGAGGTTAACTATGGCACAGGCAAGCATCCAGATGGTTCCAACCTACCTCAGCCAGTGTGAGAGTGCCCAGTAGATGTGTTTCTTTTGTAGTTCCTCTACTAGACGCTTTATAAGAGCAGGCATGTTCACTGTTTCACAGGCTAATAGAAACAAAGTATGTATGTGCATCTTTATTTTATTTTATTTTATTTTTTTTTGAGTCAGAGTCTCGCTCTGTCGCCCAGGCTGGAGTGCAGTGGCCGGATCTCAGCTCACTGCAAGCTCCGCCTCCCGGGTTCACGCCATTCTCCTGCCTCAGCCTCCCGAGTGGCTGGGACTACAGGCGCCCGCCACCTCGCCCGGCTAGTTTTTTGTATTTTTTAATAGAGACGGGGTTTCACCGTGTTCGCCAGGATGGTCTCGATCTCCTGACCTCGTGATCCGCCCGTCTCGGCCTCCCAAAGTGCTGGGATTACAGGCTTGAGCCACCGCGCCCGGCCCGTATGTGCATCTTATGTAACATATCCCTATGTATGGACGCTGAATTCAGTAGGCAGCCATGTTCAGTATTTTAGAGCTATAGCCATCACTCAACTCCCTTGTGTGGATGAGAAGAAACATTCGGGGAAAAGAAGACCTATTTGTTTATTATAAGATTCAAAATCTCTGAGGGTAATGGCCTTTGTTGCTTTCCTACTCAGAAGTTTGTTTTTTCATATTTAATAGCTCATACAGGATTCTGAAAAGGAAAACTTAAAAATTTTAATTACAACCATACCCTAAATATCCTTCTGCCCCTCTGCATGTTTATTTTTTCTTAGGATTGATTTGTTCAGAGTTTTGAAATTACCATGGAAGAGCGTTTGAGGATGTTTGAGATCCATGATTCAAAACAGGGAGGGACACATGAGTGGCAGGCTTGGTTGTGACGTCAGAAGCCACCAGCCATTCCTCAAATTGCCAGCTCTGGAGCCCTCCATCCTGCACTCAAGGGAGGTACTGCAAACCCTGCCAAGGTGTTCATGCCCCTCACGCTTTAACATGTCAAAAAGCTCAATTCCCAAAGACAGTGAAACTGCCACGAAAAACAAAATGAACTCTGGATGATAAGGAGGCCCAGTCGTTTCTCCTATCAATGGAAAGGGCAATTTTGATTAGAGACAAATAGTACTTGATTTTACCCACAGGCACTTCTGGCTTCTTCACAGCTCTGACTCCTCCTTCCCCACAGGAATTCAATAATGTAAACCTAATAATTAAAAATGACATAAAATGAATGTAATGAGAACACCCTAAAACTAGTTTCCCTCTTGGCCTCTCTCCATGTTGTATCTTTCAGAAAGGGTCAGAAACTAGACTTAAAACAAACGAACACATAAAAAAAAAAAAAAAACACCCCAAATCAGAACCTAATGCTGTTGTGATCATTTAAATAAACTAAACACAACTGAATAAAGAAGTTGTTTTACAAAAATAAAAATAGAAAAAAAATTCTTGAGAAGAGGCATGGATTATTCAGGATGCCTATGTTATTCTAATTGTTTCAGTGCCATTAGGTGCATTTAGGGGAATGTGACCCTGATGGATAAATGCACCTGTAATCCATTTCAAGGCAGTGATGTGAGATATGAGACTTTTTTGGGTAGGCACAACCCCAAAAATGTCATGTAAATCTTGAAAAATTTTTCATCCAAAAACCCCAAAGGGTTTACTCATGTCAACATCCGCTTCCCCATTTGATAGGCAGAGAGAGAAGAATGACTATGAGAGGAAGATTCTCCGAGACCAAAACTGGAAACCTACTAGAGGCTGGGCTCCCATAGGCGCCCTGGCCCAGACCACAGCAGGGAAGGAATTCCTCCTTTCTGCCTTTGTGTCTCATCTCCTGACTTAGAGATGGTAGCTTATTTTCCTCTCGTGGTTTCCTTCAGTATTCCTTACAGATAGCAGAGGTTCAATACATATTTGTTGACCGCTTGGCCTCCATTGTGTAAGAGTGGAGGTGACTTAGCAGGTCACATGCTACTTATACAAACAGAATAACCTAGCAGCACACATGTGAGTAGGGATCTCCTTATTACTGCTCCTGGAGGTATCCGGATTTATAGTGAAGTGAATGAGGGCCCCTCATGGGCGCAGACTGCTTCTAAGGCCTGGAACCTTTTCATTTGCAATTGTGTTTTATTTTTCTTGAAAAAAGTTTTCGAATTGCATGAGTTTCAGGCCTCACAAAATTTGAATCTGTTGTGGATTGCTCTTAAAAGCGGTATACAAATGCCATCTTGGATTTTTCATCTGTCATTATTTTAACTCGTAGTCATCCAAAGCAAACATAAATCAATTAGCCTTGTAGCCATGGACAAATGAGACCTGGGTTTCCTCATTTCTGAAAATGAAAAGTGATTGAATGTGATTCCTCGGATTCCAAAAGAGAGCAATGTAGGGAAGAAGGGCACACAGAAACAGAAGGAGGCAAAGGCTAGGTCACCCTGGTGCTGGCTACACTACTAATAGCTGGCATATGACCCTCAGTGAAGAACTTTACCTCTCAGGGCCTCATTTTCTCTACTATGAAATGAAGCAGGTGGACAAGACATTCTCTAAAGTCCCATCTTGTCCCATGATTCCAGTGCCCTGACTTGTGCAGTGTGTCACCTCTCACGGCCACTTCACTGGGTGCTCACAGTAGCCCTGAGACTAGTCAGTGGAACACTCTGGTGAGATTCAGAATTCAAATTCAGTGCTCTTCTTACTCATACCACATGGGAGATATTTTCCAGATGAACAGTAAACAAGGCTAATATCATTGGTTTGATGGCCTTCAAATATGCACTGTTGTCATGCCTCGTCAAAGATGATAGTCTGAGATGAACCAGTGTTGCAGTGTAGATGTGGCAAATGACGAGGGTGTGGTTCCTTTCCCACAAGAGGCACCGGACTTGAAGCTGCAGCTGGTACAGCCCATCTGCAGGGAAATACCATTTTCGTCTCATGCCTCTGTTCAAAACTTGAGTCCCACTGCTTACAGCTAGGCAATCGTTAGAACCACTGGTGGCAATGAGAAAATCCCAAGCAGCTCAGACTCCCTGGAACTACCATATTTGAATTCCTGGAGAGATTAGGGGCCAGGAATCTTTCATTTTAAGCTTCCCAGGTAATTGTGATGATCCACCAGGTAGGAAAAGTATTGTCCTAGGTAGTTTTCTCTGTCCTAGGAGCCTGGAAATGCTGTCTCTTTTAAAACAGTTAAGTCTATCTGGATACCCTGATGCCTCCTGCCACAAAGTCAAGCTAGTGTAGTATTGGCTAGGACAAGCAGTGACTGCCATAAAAGACCACCTATTCTATGATTCCATTTATATGAAATGTCCAGAAGAGGCAAATTCACAGACATAGAAAGTAGAGTAGTGGTTTCCAGTGCCTGGGGAAAGGAGGCTGAGGGAAGGAGTAAGGGGCTGAGATGGGGGGAATGGATAAGGGGAACGGAGTTCCTTCTGGGGCAATAAAAAATCTAAAATTGATTGTACTATGTGAATATACTAAAAACCATTACATTGTACACTTTAAATTGTTGAATTGTATAGTATGTGAATTATATCTCAATAAACCTGCCATTCGTATACACGTATTATATAATATGTATATATTATATATGTATATTTTATATATTTTTTTCTTTTTTTTTTTAACAGCCCTAATCTTCTCTTCCCCGCTCTACACACAAACACACGTGCACTAACTCACGATCATTGACAGGTTAATTACAGAGGCCCAACTAACGTCCCACATGTATGAATGGCACTCCAACCATCTCACTTGAGACCACCTTATTAATACTCTCCCCAGCTCTCCAGCTCTCCTGCACCAGAGACATCAAATCGTCCCGGGCAGATGGCACCACCTGGTGGCCACTACAGGAAATCCTGACCGGACACCTCTGCACTCTTTTGCCATTCTTCCCTCTTCTTTCAACTTCAGGGCTCAGTTAATTCTATAGTTGAGGTGATCTCCAATTTATACAAAAGCACTCCCTTTCATCTCTCCTCCAAACTCTTGCCTCAAGTCTTCCTCTACAGCTGCTAAACAGCTTAAAGAACTGTAGTTTTAAGTCTACGTGTGAAAATGGAAAGAAACAAATCTTGAAGTGGATAGACACAAATTAGATCTAATAAAGAAGCAATGCATCGTATTAACAAATATTTCAGAGACTAAGAAAAACAAATAGCTATATAATAGGAAGAGATATTCTGTTTCATTGGTAATCAAATAAACACAAATAAAACAATGAGATGCCATTTTGGCCTATCAAATTAAAATACTTTAAAAAGGTAATACTCATAGTTAACAAGTGAGACAAGACACCCACGCACAAGAGAGAGAGAGAGCACAGCCATGTAAGTCCAACACTTACAGAAAGCAACCTGACAGCATGTAGGAAATGGGGCCTAAACAATAGGTATAGAGCTTGACTCAATTCTTCTTCTTTTCATAGAAATACATACCCCAGAGAATTTATCAAGACTGGACACAAAAGTTTATACACAAATATGTTCATTGAAGCCGTGTTTATGATGGGATAAACTGGAAAAACTCTAAATGGCCATTTGGAAAAATGCTTGGGTAAATTGAGGCAAAAACATATAATAGGATATAATGCAGCTACTAAAAATAATTACATTTATTTTAATGTAGGGATAGGCTCTTGATATAATATTAAGTATAAAAATACAGATAAAATATTTACTGTATGATTTTAAAAACTACCTATGCGTGCACAGAAAACAGACTGGAAGAAAACAGCCAAATGTTGAAAGTGAGTATCTCTAGGTGGTAAGATTATAAACAATCTTTATTTTATTTTCTAAATGATCCACAACAGCTTTTATTATCTTCATAAGAAAAAAATACTGAAACATAAGTAATCCGTATAGCATCCTTAAAGGTACCCCAAAATTTCCCTCCGAGCATGCGATGGCAGGAAAAACAAAGCCTCTAGAGCCACAGGTCTCCACAGGGGTCTGATTTTGACCCTCAGAGGACATCTCACAATGTCTGCAGACATTTTCTTTTCTTTTTTTTTTTTTTGAGATGGAGTTTCGCTCTTGTTGCCCAGGCTGGAGTACAATAGTGCAATCTCGGCTCACTGCAACCTCCGTCTCCCAGGTTCAAGTGATTCTCCTGCCTCAGCCTCCCTAGTAGCTGGGATTACAGGCATGCGCCACCATGTCTGGCTAATTTTGTATTTTTAGTAGAGACGGGGTTTCTCCATGTTGGTCAGGCTGGTCTTGAACTCCTGACCTCAGGTGATCCGCCCACCTTGGCCTCCCAAAGTGCGGGATGACAGGTGGGAGCCACCGTGCCTGGCCTGGAGATATTTTCTGTTGTCACAAATCAGGGAAATGCTACTGGCAGCTAGTGGGTAGAGGCCGGGGATGCAGCCTCCACCACAGAGAATTCTCTGACCCACATGTAAATGGTGCCAAGGGTGTAAACCCTGCTCTGACTTGAGTCCAGGTCCTATGCCCCTTCTGTTCCATCTTGGCATGTTGCTCACCTGCTCTAAACCTCAACTTTCCCTTGTAAAATAGAATCATCTGCATATGATTTCTGAGGGCAAAATAACAAGTGTTTGGCACATAGTAGATACAAAATAAGTATTTGCTTCCTTCTCCTACAACACTATTACTCAATTACTCAATTTTGTATTTCCTTTTGCTAGTTATAGCAAACTTTTGCAATTATGGAAAAAATATATTCTACTCTTTAAATTATATCTCAATTATCCATTTCAAATATAATTGTGGAGTCAGTCAGGTAAGATTTGTGGTGCTCTTCCCAGATTCTAGAGCTTTAATGTCAGGTTGATACCATGAAAAAATTAAATTGATGGCTGTACAATATTGATTACCCAAAACTCATGAAGGCAAATGTCTTAAGTACTAGGAGTAATTGAGGTGAAATGCTGATCTCCTTTTGGGGTCTGCCCTGCAGTCAGAGGGCTGAGTCTGGAGAGCACCTGAGAGGGGTGCAGGGCACCAAAGGACAGCAGCTTGTGTATCATGCGTGCATCTCTCATTACATACCAAAGCTACATGTGAATGACCTAGGGCTCATGCAGTCATCTGGGTTAGCTGGATCTTTTTCCTCTGCTGAATGAGCTCTATTAATAGATCTAAGGTAGGCTCATTCTTACTGCTTCTCCATCAGAATAGTGCTGGATACTTGATACCTTTGGGTATACTGAAGAGAGGCTGATGGTCATTCACGCAGTCTCCTTAATGTCCAAACCAGGTAAGGGAGGTGATCTGATCTGCCCGGGAGCACGGACACATTGAGGCAGTGTCAGAAGATGGCCTGGGTGGGTAGGCAGGCTGCAGGAGGAAGCTCTGTAGGTACTGATAACTCTCTCATCAGAGCCACGGATCTGGCAAGCTGGGAGTAAGCTGACCACCCCTGCCTGCAGGTACATTTTGCCTGTCCACAGCCCAGACCCCTAGGCACCAAAACTCTGACTGTAATAAAAGCCAGAGACCCTTACCAAGCTCCAGTGTGCTGCATACAGACCTAGTTAAATGATAGATGACTGCCAAAAATTCTGTTCACTGACCACACAGGGAAAAAATAATCCTTCCAATATTAGTATTATGCATCATTTACTGTCAGAATAACTGCTCTTTCCTCTCTTCCTTTGCAAACATTTCAGACCACAGCAACTGCAGTGTTGCCATGTTTTTGCACACTTCAGTGACCAAAGGCTATTCAGAGCCTGGACAAACTCAGCAAATAGTTCCTCCCATCATCTGCTGAAGATTTATATATATATATTATATATATATTTTTAGGAAAGCAAGCAAGATACAGAGAAGGGACCCGCTGGTTCAATCCAGGAGACAGGGGTCTTAGGTAGTTTACAGCAGAGGGATTCTTACCAGCAGGCCCATCCATTCCTGCTGCTCCGGAGGAAAACCTTAGTCACTCACATCTTGTCCAAACCGTGCAGGTCTTGTTCATACAGTCCTGCTGAGCTGTCGTACCAGAAAGATGGCATCAGGAAGGTCCCCTGGGCTTCTGCAGAGCAGGGAGCCTTCTGGCCTGGCTGTTTCCTCAGCCATAATCTCTGTCTCATGCAAAGAAAAATTGGAACAGGCCACTGAGGGAAATGACCAGTAGTGCCAGGAGCCTGCCACAGATCCCTCTGGCAAGGCCTATTGCCATAGTCATTTTAGGCCCTGGATCAGTATCCTTCTGTCTTGGTCAGACCAAAAGCCAGCAGGAAACTCTTCCTCCTGTCACTCACTGCACTGCCACCTGAGCACCTGGGATGGTCTAACTTGCCATGAGAGGTCCGTGTCTGACACTCTGGGAGCTTATAATCAAGTATGTCCAAGCGAACAATCACCTGGAAAAGGTGGAGCTCCTAGAGGAAAGATCCATTTCACAGATTATCTGGCACATGCTGTGCAGTGCAAGTACAGGACGTGCAGTGGTGCGATCTCGGCTCACCGCAAGCTCTGCCTCCCGGGTTTACGCCGTTCTCCTGCCTCAGCCTCCCAAGTAGCTGGGACTACAGGCGCCCACCACCATGCCTGGCTAATTTTTTTTGTATTTTTAGTAGAGATGGGGTTTCACTGTGTTAGCCAGGATGGTCTCGATCTCCTAACCTCGTGATCCACCCGCTTCGGCCTCCCAAAGTGCTGGGATTACAGGTGTGAGCCACCGCGCCCGGCCCTCTCTGACAGTTGTTCGTGCTGAGTGACTGAAGAAATACCTACCTCAGTCTCCAGAGATCCCAATGGTGTTGGTGCCATCTGTGCATGTATTTGAGCAATACAAAGGGAAATATCCAACCCACCGTCCCATCCAATAACACCGCTACCACCACTGCTGCCATCGAGGGTATCGCTAGACTTGGGGCAGCCTTTTATCTGCAGGGACAGAGAGGTGTGACAGAACATTCTGTGGGCAAGGTGCAGAAGGGAGGCTGCAGCTTCCCAGTGAACTCAGGGCCTGAGTAATACAGACCATGTGCACTGTGCCCAGATGCTCTTCTTGCCTGAAGCTGAATCTTTATCATCTACCCCTCCTCAAGGAAGTCTAGCTCAAGTTTGATCTGCGACGTCTTCTCTGGGAGCCAATGCCCTATCCCCTTCCTGAACTCCAGTGGTGACTGTCTGTCTGATCCACATACAGGGTTCTCAGCTTCTATCTAGTAGGTTGCAGCTGTGCATTTTAAGTGTGATGTCCCTCTCCCCCACCTAGACTTCAAGTTCCTTAAACAAGGGCTGTGAGTCATGATAAGAGATGATGGACAGGCCCAGGTACTCCTCTGCCATTCCCTGGATATCAGTTTGTATCACATCCTTTTAGCCGGCCCACCTCACTGGGGTGAGGCACTGCATGAAAACACTTCGTTACTCCTAATCTTTGTTGTGTTTTGTTATTCTTACACCTCTGGATGCCTCTAGACTCAAGTACCAATGGAACATGCTGTAAGGGAATGGGAAAGTAAGGGCAAAAGCAGTCTAATTCTGTTCCATCTCTGATTTTCTGCAAACACACTCAATTCCTCTGGTCAGAGTTTAACCTTCACTGGAAAGGTTAAAGACGATAGTGTCTGATAGAGATCCTATATAAACAAGTTAGATGCATGTTTATGGGTTTTGAAACATATCAGGACCACAGTTCCTGGCATGTAGTAGGCACTCAGTAATTATTGAGTAAATACAAGTGGAAATGTACTAGACAATATTTTGATAGGCTATTTGGTTCAAGGAAGTGTACTGATCATGGGCTTCCCAGAGATGACCACAAGAGGACAGTGTGTTCCCAAACCATGGAGAGCAAGCTTTTCAATTCTGCACACCTTTCTTCCACTGACATCTGTTATATCCACATGGACAGGTTTCACTTTTAGTTTGGCAGCATAGTCTCCTTCCCTTTAAACCTGCTTCTATAACCTATTTCACGGCAGAATACGACATTTGTAAAGTCACAAGGGCAAGAATGGAACAGAGCAAATTTGAGTATGAAAAGTTGCTATTTATGAGAGTTTTTAGAAAGCATCCATCCTCATTAGAGTCACATGTTTCTCACTTCTAAGGTTAACACCAACACAGAGCAGAGCACTTAAGGCCAGGTGGGAAATTGATTCTGGCAAAGTTTAACAGGCAACTACTGGGGGCAGTTTTCTGAGGCCACGTGAAGGACACAGGGAACCTAAGATATATATATATATATATATATATATATATGGATGAAAGAATTAAGGGCCATGAGAATGATGCTTTGCACCTGTGTACCATTTTATGCGTTCCAAAATACTTTTATATATATTATTTACTTTCTCTGCCCTATCAACCCTGTGAGATGGACTGGACAGTTTATCTCCATTTTTAGATCGGGAAGCTGAACTTTGCGGGACTGAAGGGACTTGTTCAGTGCCACGCAGCTGGTCTGAGCTAGGACTAGAACCCCTGGGCATCCTGCCTCAGTGCTCTTCCTGCATGCTGTGCAAACCCAGTCCCCCCAGCCTCCACCGCCAGTGCCCCTTCCTCTACTAACATCACCCAGCACGCCATGGTCAAAAGTGCATGCTCAGTTCTATTTGTGGTGTGAAATTGTGGTCTGCTAAACCCTCCCAGCCACCTTCAATAGTTTTCTTTACCAACTGTGGTGCCCAAGGTATTTGCACCAATTGGTTCCAAGAGGGCAGTTTGTTAGAAAATTTGCTTCCAGAAGCGGCATGTCCCTGAAACACCATCCACTCAAATCCACATGTGGTTTACCACGACTCCCAGCATCGTTATAGTTTCTCAGTTAAATATCACAGGATTGTACTAGTCTACCAGGATAGAAGACAGCTGGTTGGGGAGACGCATTTAAACCTAACACAGCTGTCCTGCCAACAGCACATTTAACTCGTAAAGCTCAAGCGGTGTGATTGTGGGCAATGTTAAACTTTTTTTAACCTTTTTAAAGGCTGCATCAAATGAGACAGAATATAGAAAAGTATTTCTGCAAACCATAAAATATATACCATTTAGTTACCACAATTCCACTTCCTACATGTGCCTGATGCACTTTGACAATTACCTGTGGGAAATTGTTGATTGTGGCTTCCCTGGTGACTCAGCAGGCTTCCTGTTGCCTCCCCCTTTTTCCAGATGGCATGACTCAGGTGACATGAAACAGGGTCCCGGCTTTAACACTCTGAGTTTTGAACAGATAGGTCTAGGAGGACATCTGCCAGAAGTCTATTTGCGTGAAGAACTTAGAAACCTCCTGGAGAAAGCTCACACGGAAGGAAAGAGGAGTCTGGCTTGCCAACCCCAAGGCAGCAGGCAATCAATAATGCCTTAGTGGTCAACGGGAAGGATGGGATGTTTTAGAACCTATGGTTTCCAGTGCTTGGCTTTGTCTCCATGTCCAACCCCCAACATGTGAATCTTACAGAAAGTTGTGGGGCAGAGGGGCAAAAATAATAAAGCTATGTTTCCCTAAAAACTCTCTAGTATTTAGGGATGTCAAGGCACACTGTCTTGGTTCATTCAGGCTGCTGTGAAAAAATACCTTAGACCAGGTGATTTGCAAATAGCTGAAATGTGTTGCTCACAGCTGCGGTGGCTGGGAAGTCCAAGATCAAAAGTGCCTGCAGATTCTGTGTCTCGTGAGGGCCTGTTCCTCACAGATGGCTCCTTCTCACTGTGTTCTTCCATGGTGGAAAGGGCGAACAAGCTCCCTCTGGCCTCTTTCACAAGGGCATGGATCCCATTTGTAAGGGTGAAGCCCTCATCACCTCATCACCCCTAAAGACCCTGTCTTCTAATACGATTGCAGTGGGGATTAGGTATCAACATATCAATTTGCAGGGGACACAAACATTCAGACTGTAGCATACACGGAAGGGATTTCCCGTTGCCCTCCCAAGTCAGCACCCACTACAACAGAACACTCTGAGGCTGCAGAGCTTGGGGGCACCCACCAGCTGTAATGGGAAACAATCATAGCTGAAGGGCATGGTGGTGCCAAACTTAAGGGAACAAGAGGAGGAAAAGGGGAAAATGGGTAACTGTCCCACGGAAGTGGACCAGTGCATTATGCCCAGGATCATATATGGTGTATGCTCTATGATCTCCAGAAATACGTAGAGCACTTTCCAGGAAATTGCAGTCCTAAGTGACCAAGTATGAGAAAAGCCAGTGACTTTTACGTTATTACCATCAAAATGCTCCAGATGTATTTACGGGTTGTGAAGGCTGGATAATCTTGACTGGAATAACACGAGTCCTACTTGCTGGTGTCTCAGAGGTCAATGGCTGTTTCAAGGGAGCAAATATGGCAAGGTTGTTTCAACAAATATTTAGTGGGTGTTATTTGCCTGGCCTTGTCTAGGCACTACAGACCACAATGTGGTCGAGGTTTAACCCTTTCTGCATCTGTGCAGTACCTATAATCAACTGGATCAACTAGCCAAAGAAGCCGTGTGATGTGCTGGACACAGAGAACAGAAAAACACCAGGGTCCAGCTCAGGCTCTGATCCCACAAATACTAGCTGGGCTATGAATGGAATGTTTGTGTTCCCCTTAAAATTTACATGTTGAAGCCTAATCCCCAATGTGATGGCAATCAAAGAGGCCCCAGAGAGCTCCCTCATCTCTTCTGCCACGTGAGCCCACAGTGAAAGTCAGCCACTTATGAATCAGGACGCAGTCTCTCCCCAGGCACGGAATCCTGTCTAGTGACTTCCATACATTGGGCCTCAGACTTGCCCAAGTTCCAACCCATATAGAAGTGAACATTTCACAAGGATTATTCTATAGTCAGACAACTGGCAGAGCAATTAGTAGTTGCCAGCACCTTGGTTTTGACTTCCCAGCCTCCAGAACTGTGAAATAAATCTCTGTTATTTAAGCCACCTAGTTTGTGGAATGTTTGTTACAGCAGCCTGAACAGACCAGAAGGCAAGCTGTATCCCTAGATAAGTCACATCTCTGAATTTCTTTTTCCACATTTGTAAAAGGTGGCAAGGAATACTCACCCTCCTTGCCTGCCTCCAGTGATTGTGAGGGTAAGCATGACACTGTGCATGAAGATAATTTGAGACCCAGACTCTATTAGAGAGATTCAAAAGCAAAATACCATATTTATGTGGATTATAATAATTTTCCTTAGAAAATGGGGGCTTGATGACAACTGTGTTATTTAATTTTATTCCCCAACACCCTATTAATTTCATGTGTCAGACTGCTTAGGTTATAGTACCCAGTTGTATGAACATGAGCCAAACACTAGATTTTTCTGTGAAGGTATTAAAGTGAGTAACGTTTAAGTCAGTGGACTTCAAGAAAAGCAGATTACCCTCCATAATGTGGGTGGACTTCATCCAATCAGTTGAAGACCTAAAGAGAAAAGACTGAGGTCCTGTGAAAAGGAAAGAATTCTGCCTCTGGACTGTCTTCAGACTCAAAATTGTCAACTCTTGCCCAAGTCTCCAGTCTGTGTCACAAATTTTCAACTTGCCAGCCCCCACAATTATATGAGCCAACTCTTTAAAATAACTATCTCTCTGTCTCTCTATATATTCTATTGGTTCTGTTTCTCTGTTTCTCTAGAGAACCCAGGATTTACATCTGGTTCTAGTGACTTCCATACATTGGGCCTCAGACTTGCCCAGGTTCCAACCCATATAGAAGTGAACATTTCACAAGGATTATTCTGTAGTCAGACAACTGGCAGAGCAATTAGTAGTTGCCATACAGTAAACTCAATTTCAGAAGTTGTTATCTGGTTTTCTGTGTCCCTCTTTGACATTCTAAGATAGTCACATTTTATTTAAGGAATGGACTAAAGATCTCACTCATGTGATTGAAAATTCACAAAATTCAAGAACAATCCTAATTGAGGATGATGACAAATTCTGCTGATCACTGTTTAGAATTACTAAGCCTACTACTTTGAAATTGTGATTCTTCACAAATTGTTATTTGGGAAAGATTCACATTATTTCACATTTTGTGCATGCAAGAAGACTGTACTAATTTTTTACATTGTACTGTTTCAAAGACACATGAAGTGCTCACATAAAATTCCCCAATACCCTATTAAGATTATTTTCTGCCAGGCGCGGTGGCTCAAGCCTGTAATTCCAGCACTTTGGGAGGCCGAGACAGGCGGATCACGAGGTCAGGAGATCGAGACCATCCTGGCTAACACAGTGAAACCCTGTCTCTACTAAAAAATACAAAAAACTAGCCGGGCGAGGTGGCGGGCGCCTGTAGTCCCAGCTACTCAGGAGGCTGAGGCAGGAGAATGGCGTAAACCCAGGAGGAGGAGGAGCTTGCAGTGAGCTGAGATCCGGCCACTGCATTCCAGCCCGGGCGACAGAGCGAGACTCCATCTCAAAAAAAAAAAAAAAAGATTATTTTCTATTTTGTTCTAGGTATATGCTTCACTAAAACATCTATTACTATTAAGCAAGATATAAAATAGACAAAGATGACACTTTAGATCTTTTGATCTACAAGGTATCTAGGAGTTATAAAAAGTAAATATTAAAAGTTTATATTATAACTAGTAAATAACTAATAGTTATCGCTATAAAAGTTAAAAATAGCGCTGTCCAAAATTTTAAAACATTGAAAGACATTATCAGTGTGGTGTATGAAATGTATAAGCTGGCAAAGAAAAGAGATTTGGGAGACTGCATGCATTTCATTCTTATATTCTTAATTGAGCAGGTGGCTAGAATTAGTACAGTGCTTGCAAACACCTGAGGTCAAAACCTCCAAAGCTCTGTATCCCAGCACACCTTTGCCGCTTTCCTTTTTCCCCAATGGAGGAAGGAACGACCTAAGACGCAGGCCAACGCCTGTGCTCCAGTCCTCATCCTCTCCCACCTCCCCAGTTGCTGCTCCCCATCCCACATCTTCAACTCTCCCTCTCTGCTGGTTCTTGGCAATTAGCACTTCAGCAAGTTCAATTTCTCACATCCTAAAACAACCTTAACAGGAACCTTCCTCAGCTCTAAATCATTCACCCTTCCCCCAATCCTTCCACAGCTATTACTCATCTCCCCTTTACCTGACATTCTGGGAACACATTTATACGTTGTATCTTCTTCCTTGTTTCCTATTATCCCCTCAATGCACTGCGGCCTGCAGTGGGCCCCCACTACTCCCCAGAGCCAGCTCTGCCCAAAGGCCCCACAAAGCAGTAACTTCTGTGTTGCTACCTGCAGTGAACACTTGACATCCAATGGTTTTTATTATTTCATGTGACCTCTCCGCTGATCCTGACAGAGGTAACCACTGCCCCTTCTCAGAACACTATTTCCTTGTTTTCATTATGTCTATCTTTCTGGCTCTTCTCCTTTCTGGCCGATTTATCCCAGTTTCCTGTGTGTTTTCTTCTTCATCTACCTGGCCTTTGTCTTAGGTGCCCTGCTGTTCTCGATACCCACCCAGGGTGACCCCATCCATTCCTACAGCATCAGCCACCACCAACACAGGGATGACTCTGAAACCCTTCCTTTCCCAGAAGTCTCTCCTGTGCCATACACATGTAAGTGCCTTCTGGATACCAGAGCACCTTAAACACACACAAACATGTCATCATGTTCATCTTTCCTATCCTGTCCCCCTCCCAAAAACAACCTCCCCCTGTTTCTTTTGAATTTCTCATTACTAAACATGCAATTGCTCAACAGAGAAAACTGAAAATCATCCAGAGACTTTAAGGATTGAAGTTCAAGGTGGACAAAATGTAACCCCAAAGGCATGGGTGCAACGGGGGGGCTCCCAGTCCATTCAAAGATGGCCTACAAACCCAATGTTCTCATTGGTTCCTCCAGGGTGAAGATGACCTAGAAACAGATTTTAGTCAAGATACGTAAGAGTCAGCTGCACTGCTTTCTCCAGCTGCAGAGAGCAACTAGCCAGAAACTGAGGGTCCCCTATTGTTCAAGGTTTGCTTCACCCTCCTATCCTCAAATGGGAAGCAACTGTTGCCACCCTGTGGTAAAGCAGAGGCACTGCCGCTCCTTCACCAAAGCCAAAGCTTGTCAGAGTAGAGGCTCCTAGAATCTGCCTCTTCAAGGAGCCTATCATCCATAGGACTCTTTCTCCACTTGATATTTATTAAGAAAATAACCTTGGGTCTCTATTTCTAAGTGAAAAATTTGAAGTCCAACAGTCAGTGTTACAAAAAAGGATTTTTTTTTTTTTTTCCTGAGATGGAGTTTTGCTCTTGCTGCCCACGCTGGAGGGCAATGGTGCGATCTCGGCTCACCACAACCTCTACCTTTTGAGTTCAAGCGATTCTCCTGCCTCAGCCTCCCGAGTAGCTGGGATGACAGGTGCCCGCCACCATGCCCAGCTAATTTTTTGTATTTTTAGTAGAAATGGGGTTTCACCATGTTGGCCAGGCTGGTCTCGAACTTCGGACCTCAGGTGATCTGCCCGCCTTGGCCTCCCAAAGTGTTGGGATTACAGGTGTGAGCCATTGCGCCTGGCAGAACATGGGTATTTTAATGTTTGACAATATAGATTTAAAATTATTCAGAGCCATCAAATGTGAACGTTTATACATTTCTATCTTAATGGCTAGATATCTGGTGTTATCACAGTGCTAGATATCTGGTGGTCTAGAACTGTGGGGAAAATGAACAGCTGGCACTGAGGAGCCATCTTTTACCTGAGGCTGTTAATGTTCTGAAAACGAAAGCACATTTTCTGGTTGGATTCATCCAAGGCCATCCAAGGCCATCATCAGTGTCAGCTGGCACAACCAGTTCTGACTCCCAAGAGCTCCCATTTCACAGCACATGGTTCTCTGAAGCAGTCCTTTGGAGAGCTGGTGGCTTTATTTGTTTCTGGGGATAATACAACAACAGTAGCCATTTAGCTATGTCTTGGAGACCAGTGAGCAACCGTGGGCTTGGGAGAATATGGTTACTGCTGAAATACATGGTGCACTGAAGCATATCTGAACTGTATTGCTAACTGATGAGTAATCAAAAATAAGATCGGGGCGCCGGGCGCGGTGCCTCAGGCCTGTAATCCCAGCACTTCGGGAGGCCGACGTAGGCAGATCACGAGGTCAGGAGATCAAGACCATCCTGGCTAATACAGTGAAACCCCGTCTCTACTAAAAATACAAAAAAAAAATTAGCCAGGCGTGGTGGCGGGAGCCTGTAGTCCCAGCTACTCGGGAGGCTGAAGCAGGAGAATGGTGTGAACCCAGAAGGCAGAGCTTGCGGTGAGCGGAGATCGCGCCACTGCACTCCGGCCTGAGCGACAGTGCAAGACTCCGTCTAAAAAAAGATAAATAAATAAATAAATAAATAAGATCGGGGCAAGCCATTAAAGGTTGAAAACATGTTGTCAATAATCCATAAAGTGAGAGGAGGAAGGCCTGCAATTCAGTTGCTAACAGCACCCACTGATGACACGTAAGAGTGGGCTGGAAACTCCATTTTATTTTATTTTTATTTTTCAAACACCAACTCGAACCAGATAAGCCCATTTTATTTGGGCCCATTTTATTTGACAGAAGGAGGCTTAGAAAGTTGCCAAGATTATACATAGCTAGAAAATAGCATGGCCACGGCTTAACCCCAGTTATCTGCCATAAACATACACACTCTTTTCTTCATGTAATGCCAAGTAGGTCCCTGCTTGTCTTTGTGTTTCTATTTGCTTTGGACTAAGAATTTACACATTTGAAAGATGCTCCTTACCAAGCTGTTTTTAAGGCACCCACGGAGAAGTTAAACATAACCCCCAATCCTCTCTGGATGTTTTGGCAAATGCTTCTATCCCAGTGACCATTTAAAGCTATTAACGACCAGGAGGCTGGCTCAGGAATCCTCCAAAAGAAACTTCTAGTCTAGATGGCCCTCTGCTGGTTTAGTCCCAGGACTGCAAAAAGTCCTTCTAGCTCCTTGGGAGGCGCTGTACAAAGGGTACAAACCTTGCACCACGGTGATCACAGTCACAGTCAATTCTAGATAACAGATATTTTTGCTCAGCACATTATCACTGAGCTCATGGCAAGAACTTCTAGGCAGAGATTTTTAAAAACACAGAATAGAAATGGAATATTTTCCTTGAACTAAAAGGAAGAAAGTCTTGACAGATCCAGATGTAAAACAGTATTTACATACTTATTGCCATTAGATATATTTATTTTCCCCAATATTATATATTAATTCCTCAAATATTTACTGAATGCTTACTATGTGCCTAGAATATATTGCAGTTAATAAACAGATATAGCCTCATGGAGCTTACATTCCAGTGGAGAGATAAACAATAAGCAAGAAAACAAACAATGATTATAAATGACAAAAAATGCTATGGAGCTTAAAAAAAAAAAAAAGATACTGCAACAGAGAATGGAGGGGGGTGCTACTCAGACAGGGCAGTCAGGCAGGCCTCTCTGAGTGGGTGACTTTGAAACTTGCTACACAAGGAGTGGGAGGAACAGCCTGTGTTGATAGCCTTGAGGTGGGAAGAGGCCGGTGTGACTCAGGGCCAGAATGCGCGGAACCAAGTCAGGGGTAAAACTGACCGGAGCTGTGGATCCCCGTAGGTCATGACAAGAAAGGTTATTTTTACTCAGGGTGCAATGGGAAGCCATCAGTGGAACTGTAACTATGGAGGTGACACTAATATGGTTTAAACTTTTCAAGTTTAACTCTGCCCTTCCTGTGAAGAATAATTGAAAAGGGATCAAGAATAAACGCAGGAAAATGAGTTAGGAGGCGATTTCAAAACTCCATGCTAGACACGATGGTATCTTGGACAGGGTATTTGGAGTAGAGCTAGAGAGAAGCAGACAGGCAAATTGCACATGGATTTTAGAAATAAAAATGAAATAAATTACTTAAAATTGAGGCATGAAGAGTGATGGAGAAAATCAAGGATTACCGTAGGTATTTAGTTTGCATACATGGCTAAGCAGCGGCACTACTCATTTAGCCAGAGAAGACTGATGTAGGCCGGGTGCGGTGGCTCAAGCCTGTAATCCCAGCACTTTTGGGAGGCCGAGACGGGCGGATCACGAGGTCAGGAGATCGAGACCATCCTGGCTAACACAGTGAAACCCCGTCTTTACTAAAAAATACAAAAAAATAGCCGGGCCTGGTGGCAGGCGCCTGTAGTCCCAGCCACTGGGGAGGCTGAGGCAGGAGAATGGCGTAAACCCGGGAGGCGGAGCTTGCAGTGAGCTGAGATCCAGCCACTGCACTCCAGCCTGGGCAACAGAGCGAGACTCCGTCTCAAAAAAAAAAAAAAAAAAAAAAGACTGATATAAACAGGTTGGGGAAGGTGGTGGTTTGAGAAATCAGGATTGAAACCTGGCAATTTAGCAATTAGTGTAAGCCTATGGATATACAAGAAAGAAGTGTGGGCTGAAATACAAACACCGGATTCACGAGCCAAGAAATGGATTGAGAGTCAAGAGAATGAATGAAATCAAGTAGATAGAGAATTGAGGGAAATAAGAGAAGTGGACCCAGCACTGAGCCCTGGAGAACTTAACATTTAAAGACTGCCAGAGAAAACTGTAAATGAAACTAACAAACAGGTAAAGGAAAAAAGGAAAGCCCAATACTTATTTGTTTATTTAAGGACTACATTTCCTTGCCCTGCTACTTTGTTGTTCACATTTATTTCCTCAGCACCTAAAACAGTGCCTGGCACTCAATAAATACTATAGTTGGTTTGATGAATGAGTGGTGAGAACAGTGGGCTACAATGGACCAGGAGAGAATGAGAGGTGAAGAAGTACAATCAGCACGTGAGGAAAGGTTGCTGTGAAAGGCAGCAGAAAATTGGAACAGTAACTAGAAGGGATATGGAATCAAAGAAGAAAAAATTTTTTAATGGGATGTATGATACCTCCCTGACCTAACATTAATTTATACTGATACTATATTCCTATACTAAAAGACCAATTTATAATTCTATATTTGAGAGCAAATATACACATTTGTTAAAATCCATGGATCACACAATTCATTTATTAAAGTAGACACGATAGATATTTGTCTTCTATGTACCATGTGTTGGGCAGTGAACAACTCTGCCTGCAAGGAACTTAACACCCAGTAATTATCTAAAGTGATGATGAGATGATGATTTGTTTAGAAGTGATTTCCTGGTAGTGCGGTTATCCATGCTAAAACTTTATTTTTGCTTCTCTGGACTGGAACATTACCTGCTTACAAGTAAGTGAATTTAAATCCTACCCCGAAGCTAAACGGAAGGTTATAGGAGTTAAGTAACTTGCCCAAGGTCACATTAGTAATAAATGATGAAGGTGGCATTCAAATTCGGGTGTCTCTGACAATGGTTTGTGCTCATAGCACCATGTTAAATGTATTTGAAATTCACACCAGAATACGGTATTACTATACAATATAATACTATATTATATATATTCTTTCTGTAACAATTAAAAATCAACTTCCCCAACTTGGTTCTTCGTAATAAAATCCTAAAATCAATGTTGGAAGGGTATGGAAAATACTCCATGTGTCTGTCAAAGGGAATTAGCATCAGGGAGTGTGAGCAAAGATAATGCAAATAAATGGATGAGGTGAAACAATAACTAACTCACATGAATAAATGATCAGACCACCCAACAAGTTCAATGCCAAGGTTCCAGACTGGGAAAAACCCAGGCTTCTTATTTTGTTGTTTTTGCCCGAAGTATCTTTGGACTATTCTCTTTGTTAGTTTTCATCCTAGCTATAGTAGACAATTCTAGGACGACTCCCAAGATTCCCACCTGCTGGGAATATAATGAGTATCGGTCCCTTGTTATACGAAAAAGGTCATGGGATAGTCACTCCCAAGATCATATTACATTATAATCAGAAGACTAAAGAGATATTCTCCTTCCAGCTATGCGAAGGCATGTAGCTTACAACCTGAGGCGGCCTCTAGGAGCTGAGAGGAGCTTTGGTTGGCTGACAGCCAGCAAGAGAAAGGGAACTCAGTCCTACAAGATAATTCAAATGGAATTCTGCCAGCAGCCTTAACGAGCTTGGAAGAGGACCCAAACCGCAGCCAAGACAACACCTCTGGTCAGCACCTGAACACTAACCCACACCAAACACCTGAGCAGTGGAAAACTCAAATAATAAATGAGTGCTGTGTAAAACTGCTAAATCTGTGGTAATTTATTATACAGTAATAGAAAACTAAAATTCAAGTCAGTATGCATCCCTTCCACAGACACTGACAGGGAAGACTGAAGATTGCTATGTTAGCACATTATTCCAAGGGTAATAAGAGAAACCGAGTTTTTAATTCTGAATTGTCCTAATCCATGATCTTTCATGTCTCTATGCCTTTTCTTTATTTTTTTAGTTTTTGTGGGTACGTAATAGTTGTACCTCCATGCCTTTACACTTATGGTTCCCTGATGAACTCTTACTCAAACTTCAAAACTCAGGTCAAATGTTGCTTCTTCAAAGCAGCATTTCCTTATAGCCACCCCATCCACTCCTGAGCAGACTAAATTACTCCCTCTTTTTGCTTCCACGACAGCAGCTTGTGTGTACAGCTATCAAAACACCTGCTGGGGTGCACTGTCATCACTTTTGATGTGTATCCCCACTTCCCTCTCCACTCAGATTGTGACTCTTTAGGGCAGAGCTGCACCAGTCTCCTGCCTAGTGCCTGGTATATAGTGGGTACTAAATAGTTGGATAGTGGAGGGAATGGAGTCTCTGGATAAACATAGGCTTTTGATGTTTCTCTTTCAGCACAGCTGATCAGGCCTCAGGTATTAGTGGAAACTCAGAGAGCCTTCTCCATGACAACAGCTTAGGTGAATAACCAAGCACTTCCTGCCTTAAAAAGGTAGGTATTTATTGTTTGTCTCAAAAGAGCTGGCCTGAAATATATAGGTGTGGTTGAAGTAACAGGTGACAGATGCTGAGAAGGATTGAGATTCTCCCCAAGAGGGATGACAGGAAGCTCTATCTGATTTGTTCTCATTCAAGCCATGTGCTAGGTTTGCATGCTTGCTGAGTCAACGCGTTTGTGTTAATCCACTCCTGAAATCAGATGTCAACCTAAACAGACTACAATCTCACAGAATTAGTTTTACTCAATGGCTTAAAACTATGGGTAACAAAACAAAAATGAGAATCATCTATCAACAATATTCATGGCATTCACAGAACCCTGGGGCAGACAGCATTTTTAGAAAATCACAGACTCAGGCAAAATAGTGCATAATCAATCTGTAGGGAACAAACAGCATTTGTTTGGTATGTTTTTAGAGATAATTCTCATTTTCCTTCGGACCTACTCCATGGGCAAATCCTTGAACTATAAGGAAATGCTCCCTTGCATTCAACTGAAATTAACCATGCTACCTCTTTAGGATTCTGCCTTAGTGGAGAAGGAGATCATTAGAATCAGAAGATAAAAATCAAGGCATGGAAATAGGGCATCTGTCTAATGCTGCATCAGCAGCTCATAGGCGCTAGATTCTCTTTATAAACAGATCATTAAACAACAAACAAATGAGGTACTGCTTACTAATACAAGTATTATGACCACATTGCCAGAAACTTGGAAAACTTCAGGGGGGAAATGGTCTTGCCACCTTAAAACAATTTAACTATTCTTAATTTATTATTTAATAAAATTGTTACATTTTTAAATATTTTCAAAAGCCTTCAGCGTAAACTCTTAATGTCAGTACCTCTTTTGTCTCCTCTCAGGTATACTGGAGTCATTCCTAGGAATCAAGTCAGATCCTGTAGGCTCTGCATTTTGAAGCTCTTTTACAAGTCCTGGCTGGCATTGGCTCAAAAGGCAGCTATCTGACGACACAATTTCAGTCAGATCAGCAGTGAGGAGAAAACATCAGGTCTGGGTTCTAACCTGTCTTTAGCGATAACACTAGATGCTCCTTCATTCATTCAACAAACATGAATTGAGCACCTATTGCGTACCAGATGTTGTGCTAGGGGCTAGGGCTACAACTGTCAATGAGATAGATAAGGTCCCACATCTCACATGACTTACATTCTCATGTGGGTGTGTATATGTAAGTATGTAGACACTGTGTGGAGGAAGAAAGGGAAAACCATGAGAAAGTAGAGTCTCTTAAAAATTCGCTTCCTCCTCTGAAAAAAAATGGGATAATAAAAGCATCTACTTATAAGGTTGTTGTGAGGAGAAGTGCGCAAATATATTATTTAAAATGCTCATGGAAACTTCAAACCATCAGAACACAGTAAATACCTTCAATGCTCTGGGGGCCCACAAGATTCATGGCCTGGTGAGCTGGATATTCCACTCGGGGCCTGGCAATGCCCAATTGCTCCATAACGCCGTGAAGCAGCCTCTGGATATCTGTTTCTGAGACCCTGTCAGGGGTCCGGGGGCTGTAGGCAAATGCTGGAGTCCATCCCGATGCCAGCCAAAACAGTAAGCCAGATAGCATGGTAGAGACCATCCTGGAGACCATTTTTAACCTGCAGATAAAAGACCAAATGTATACTGACTGGCTACAATCAGCAATTGTGATAATACAATTATAATGATGCAACTACTCCAGGCTGTGGTTCAAGGACCACAGGATGTAATTAAAAAATCCTTAGGAGGTTGCTTCTGTCTTAAGTTTCCATGCTAGGCAGAACATCATTGCAGAAAGGTATTAAATAAAACAGTTGCAGGTATCCAATTCCCTCTGTTTGCATTCTTGGGAATGCTAGGCTGGAATGGCGGTTCTTACTCATAATTTTTATCCTCCTTGTAGCTCCCTGAAAGTTCTGCGTTACTCCTAACTTCATCACTCTCTCCCTCTCTTACTAAAACAAAGAAACCAAACTTGCCTCAATTTTGAGAAAGAGATAGTGGCATCTTGAGTTTTCCCAGTCTCAGGGAAGAAAAGGCTAACAGGAGGGAGTCAGGAAAACACAAATGGTAACGAAGCTCAGGCAGGTTGGGAGTGGTGGCAGGAAAACATTTTAGTTTAGCAAACATCTAATACGTTTGAGATCCTGAAAGGAAGGAAAATGTTGCTTAGACCCCGCCCTGCAATCTGCTGGGGTAGTTTGAGGTATGTTTACTCAGCCACATGCTGAGAGATCATGGGCAAATCCCTCAGTTTCCTCCTCTGCAAAACGGAGATAATAAAAGCATTTACCTTATAGGGTTGTTGTGATACATGTTAAGAGTGTTTAGGACAATGCCAGGCACAGAATGAGCCCCTATATTGCTATTATGTTGGTAACACTGCCTTACAGTTCTGGAGGTTAGAATTCAGGGAGGTAGTGGTGGTCAGAGGGAGAAAACTAGCCTGAGGGTCAGCCTGTCCTAAATGTTGGTTTCTATGGGTATGACTGCAAAACAAGGGAACATTATCCTTGCAGCTTGCCCGACAGCTGCTTAACCTGTTGGGATGGATGCTTCAGGCAGCAGCCTTGCAAATGCTTTTTTTTTTTTTTTTTTTTTTTTTACACTCTTGTTGCACTCACTGCAACCTCCACCTCCCGGGTTCAAGCGATTCTCCTGCTTCATCCTCCCTACCTGGGATTACAGGTGCCCACAACCACACCCGGCTAATTTTTGTATTTTTAATAGAGGCGGGGTTTCACCATATTGGTCAGGCTGGTCTCGAACTCCTGACCTCTGGTGATCCACCCCTCCTCGGCCTTCCAAAGCGCTAGGATTACAGGCGTGAGCCACCATGCCCTGCGCAAATCCTCCTTCTAATCATTCTTCTACTGGGGATGGGGGATGGGGGATGGAGAGATGGGAGGCGGCAAAATTGTGCATTTCCCTTACTGAAACTAAAATTTTTATACCCTCCGATTTTTCTGCAAAAAAAAAAAAAAAAAAAAAAAAAAAAAAAAAGCCTATTTCTAGTCAGTAGATACAAATCCTCGCTCTCCAAAGAGCTGAGAGTAGCTGTTCTAACAGCAAAATCTGCAATTCTAATGAAAAAGGCTGGAGGCAGGCACGAGGCTCTCCATCTCCATCTTTCCCTTGTCCACTCTGAATGCAGTCTTTCACTTCCATTCCAGCAAAAGCCGCTCTGATTTGATGAACTGCCCAATCTCCTCCCTCAGTATTCCGTTCCCCTTACTGATAGCCAAACATTCTAATCCCCTACCCATCCTTTGTCTGACCCCAGCCTCCACCTCGAGGATTTTAGCAGGACGCCCTCCCCCACTGGCGATACCAAATCTCGGGTTGGCAGCAGGCTGCCGAGCCGACATCAAAGCTGTACTCACCGAGGAGCAGCCCGAGGAGCCGACTGCGGTATGGGCCTTGGTGGGGGTCAGGCCAGGAGCGGGCGAACTGGAGAGCTCGTGCGTCACCTTCCTCCGCATCTTAGCTCCGCCCCGGCCCCTCCTCCAGCAGGTGGAAGTTGCCTCGCCAGGCCTCCCCAAACTGCATCCCAGATAAGTGTGCCTCTCACCAGGAGCCGCACAGCTCTTCAACCCACACATTCTTCATACAAACCTCTTGACTACATTTCCTCCAGCTCCATCGACCTCTGTGGAAGTCATTCACCTCCTTTCTCAATCTCAATTACAATGTGCCAGATCACCACTTATAGCACACTTTTAATTTTGCCAACTTCTAGAACGTGTTTTTTTTTGTTTTTTTTTTTTTTTTTTTTTTTTTAAAGTCTTTTAGCTTCAAGAGGGAAGAGGCAATGAATGGTAGAGGGACAGAAGATGAAGTCCTAAGAACTTTTACTGGTGGCTATGATAAGGTATACCCTGCTCTGAGGGGCCTCTTACTGATCAGGAATACTGTGAGGACATTTAATACAAGAAGCTAGAAACTTTCATTAAAGTGATAAACTTGAACATCTGTAGAAATACCAGCTCTGAGCGTTATTTCTAAACTTCCACAAACCATCAAGTAAAATTCCACTTTGGCCTGAAGAGAAACCATACTCCCAGCATACTGTAGAAGTATGTCCAGCTAGTCCCAGATTCTTAAATGAGGGTTTACGGAGCACCTACTATGTGCACTGTTGAACACTGAAATTTGTTCAAATACTAAAATCAAAATATAAAGCCATACAATAAATATGGCACTGCAAATTTCATCAAGACGGAGGATGAGTAAAGTACCTGGGAGGGAGGGGTCTCAAAATAAGAAACCTGATGAGGTTAGAATCCAGATCTATTTATCTTAGCTCTAGACAGCAAATCCATTGCCATCCACAGCAATTTTATGCAGTGAATAGAGGCTGGCAAAATTCAATTATGTGACACGGGGCCTTTCATTTTGAAGTCAAGTCTCTTTCCCAGTATTTTTTCTTCCATGGATGCTCTTCTGCTTCTTGGATTTTGTTTCAATGCATGCTAAACTCAACACGACAAACACTATCCATTAAATGGCTCTAGGCTCACTGGCCATGCTGGAGTTAGTATTCATTATTGATGCATAGTGACTTTTTTCAATTCTGAATTTACTTTAGCTATGTTCAATTGTTATCTTCATTTTGTGGTTGGAAAAAATGAAGTCACTACAATTTACTGGTTTTGTGTTGAATTTAATTGAAATACACCAAAATGCCTATGCTTCATCTGAATTTTTTTTTCTTTTTTTTGAGACAGTCTCGCTCTGTCGCCCAGACTGGAGTGCAGTGGCGCGATCTCGGCTCACTGCAAGCTCCGCCTCCCGGGTTCATGCCATTCTCCTGCCTCAGCCTCCCAAGTAGCTGGGACTACAAGCGCTAGCCACCACGCCTGACTAATTTTTTTGTATTTTTAGTAGAAACAGGGTTTCACCGTGTTAGCCAGGATGGTCTCCATCTCCTGACCTCGTGATCCGCCCACCTCAGCCTCCCAAAGTGCTGGGATTACAGGCGTGAGCCACCATGCCTGGCTGAAATTTGGTATTTCAAAAATATAACTTCATATATATTTAAGAGATCACAGAGGCCGGGTGCGGTGGCTCAGGCCTGTAATGTCAGCACTTTGGGAGGCCAAGGCGGGTGGATCACGAGGTCAGGAGTTCAAGATCAGCCTGGCCAATGTGGCGAAACCTTGTCTCTACTAAAAATACAAAAATTAGCCAGGTGTGGTGATGCGTGCCTGTAATCCCAACTACTCCGGAGGCTGAGGCAGAAGAATCGATTGAACCCAGGGGACGGAGGTTGCATTGAGCCGAGATTGTGCCACTGCACTCCAGCCTGGGCGACAGAGCGAGACTCCGTCTCAAAAAAAAAAACTCAACAAAACAAACAAAAAAAACCAGATCACAAAATTAAGGTTTAAATTCTGCCACAATTAAAAAAATTATTAAAATCCTACATTAAGTTCTTAGTGATCATATTATAAAATGTGGTTGAGCAGTCTATTAAGTTCTATGTATTAAGTTGTTTGTTGCTTATTAGATAACCAAATTAATATTAGATCTTTATTTACATTAATAAGACACAGAAAAGAACCCATGCAGTTACTGCACATGTCCAGACACTTTTAACTTTGTAGAGTGTATTTATATCATTTCTTCAAATATCCCATGAAGTTAGCAACATTATCTCTATTTTGTGTAAGAAAAAATAAAAACACATTAAATCAAGTCTAAAACAAAACTTTTCTGACTCTCTAGTTACCATATCTTCAAGCTGTTCACCTTCATATTCCTGTAATACTTTGTATTGCAGCTTTCAACTAACAAAAATAGTAGTCACATGTGGCAGTTTTTTTTTTTTTTAAACAGACATTTTTCATTATTGATTCATCTCTCAGAAAAGCCAGTTCAGGTAGTATGTACAGTTAAACCCCTAGGACTTCTTACTGAATTAGTCTTCAAATTCAACATTTCATCCTTCCCTTGATGGATATAAAAAGACATTAATGCATTTTTAAAATTTAAAAATTGTTTAAAGCAGACAACATATATCTGAGTATATGAATATTTTGTCTCTGCTTACAATTAGAAATACCATAAACATCTACAAACCTATTTGATATCAAATAAACAAAGTAGAACCTAGCCAAGCAAACATCCGATGATTTGAAATTCCTCATCCATACTTATGCTGTAAGTCTGGCTGCTCCGAGTGGCATGAATGCTGCTCTAATCTGCTCCAACATCTAAACATGACATTCTAACAACTGATCTGAAAAACTATCTTTAGTGGTTGATTCTGTCTGCTTATTCCTTCCTCTACAACCTAGAGAATATGTTCTATTGTTCATAATACTCCTTCCTCAAAGATGTGTAATTTGTAATAATTTAAAATATAAATGTAGACAGATTTGCCTGACAATCTGGCACATGTTCTAAATGGCACTTTGAATTTCATGACAGCCTTAGTCAAGTCATTTTCCAGAGAGTTATCTTTAATGTCTATGCTAAATAAATAACATTTACACACAGGACAAAATCATCATAGGTTTTTATCCAAGTAAAAAAGGTTAAAGAGGTGCATCTACTATTTCAAATTCCAAAATCAAGCATCTGCATATAAGAAATCATCTTGATTAATTTTTTTCAAGATTATCCCTCTTTAAATAATTGCCAAATCTATATTGGACAAAACAGATACAAATGTATTTGTGCAAATTGTCTTTAAAATCGTAGTATGGCTTAAAAGTTATCAATTATTTCCGCATCATAATATATGAACATACTTTAGTCATTACTCCATCTCAGCCATTTGTTCTTTGTTCAAGTGAACACATGGTACACCTAACAGGCAACATAAATGAAATTACTCTGCCCCAAACAAAAATAGAATATTAGGATGCTATTGAAGGACATTAATTTCTAGGAATTTTGGCAAGGACAATCAACATTAATATAATTCCAGACATAAGATTTGCAGGGTTTATCTCTACCCTTTACATGCTAGAAATTTATTTTAGAAACCTTATCTGACTTGAGGAAATAGACACAACTTGCTCCATTCTTCCTATCATACAAAAATATCATGTAATTTTCAAAAATTAACTTCTTATAAATCCAGTCAACAATTTCTTTAGAAAGGTAAAGTCTAACCTCTGCTTTAAGAGATCACAATAAAATTAAAGTTTAAAAATTGGCATCATTACGAAAAACAAAGAATTTGTACAAATAAAAATCCAAGTTGCTTGTACAGTGAAATAAAAACGTTTCAGAGCAAATCTCTTGCTTAATAATCGTCCTGAGCTACAAACTAACACGTAGATTATCCTGCAAGTCATACCATCAACTGCTCACTTTACTTACATTAATGACAAGCATAACATTTACCAATTACAAGTCTACAGGTTTACTTGTTGGTAGTAATTGAGTTTTTCCGATAGGATGTTTTGGAGAACCTTTGTACCAGGCCCTTTCTCTTTCTGATGGTCTCCTAAGGACCCTGTTATGTATCCCAGAAGAAATGCCTATATTGTTATTTACAACCGGTTTTAATATATCATGATTAGTCAGATCATCCAAGGGAAGCTTAACTTGGCCATCAGATAACATCTTCTGTTTACAAACTGTAGTAGACCCAAGAGAAGCATTCACTGAATCTGGGTGCTTCTTCATCTTTAAGAAAGATTTC
This sequence comes from Rhinopithecus roxellana, assembly GCF_007565055.1. Taxonomy (NCBI): domain Eukaryota; kingdom Metazoa; phylum Chordata; class Mammalia; order Primates; family Cercopithecidae; genus Rhinopithecus; species Rhinopithecus roxellana. The sequence continues at coordinate 74,990,772 of NC_044553.1, read as the reverse complement.
GAAGGTAACTCCATGCTTGACTTTGAAATTGCATCAATATTTGACTCTTCACATGACATGGACTTCCGTTCTTTAGGACCTGATTCGATACATGAAACAGAGGAATCGTTTGATGTACTTTCCATACAAGAGGAAAGAGCACCATCACAGCTCACTGATTTGACCAGAGGAGAAGCTGTATCACCAAGACTCGCCAACTTATGCCCTATAGGCTGTCTGCTATACTCCAACAAAGAATTAATTCTTCTGACAGACTGACGAACAGGAGTACGCTGAAACTTAAGAGGTGACTTGACTTTTGTTCTATTTGGTTCATTTAAAGAAAGCTTGTTAAACCACTGTATGTGATCTGAAACCTTTCTATGTTCTGTCATTTGTAAACTTTCATAAACTATTTTCTCACATGTTTCCAATGACTGCTGTTTAGCAATTCTCATAGGCCTAGGTTTTGACAAGTTTGTTATAACACATGTACTCTGCTGTGAGAAAGAGGATCTAGTCTTGTCCTTGCTATGTGCTGAACACTTTGGTAAGTTACCTTCAATCATATTCTCATTCTCCTTTAATTTAGTATTCAGTTTATCCTTTGGGGACTGCTGTTTCTTTATTTGTTCATCACTGGGGAATTCTTCCTTGCTTAAATAATCTTTTGGCATATTTGAATGAATGTCTTTTTCATGTTCCATCTTCATCTGAGTTGAATAACATTTTATAGTTGCTTCTCTATCAAATGTTTGAGTTTTAAGGGGTGAAAAGTCCCTCTCTGAAAAACATTTTTCACCTTTACCAGTGTGGTGTTCATATTTCTCCTTTGATTCTACTACAGTCAAATCATTAGTTTCAAATAGATTTTCCTCTGGGCTATCTTCTAAATAAGATGGTTCAGTTAATTTTACTTTCCCCACATTAGGTACTGATGACTGCCTGTGATTCATCAATGCATGAAGATTACTTCCAGATTCAGAAAATGCTTTCTGAACTTTCACCAAAGTCTCTTTGGTCACATTATTTTCATCCCCACTAAGAGGGCTACTTGTTATGTTGCTATTATGCTTACTGTTTAAATTGGAAGGGATGAGTTCACATGAAGTAGCAGGTGACTTTTCAACCATAACATCAGGCTCCAAAGAGTTTTCTACCTCAAGATTTTCCACCATTGAAGAAGCTTCATTTGTATCTACTTCTTGAAAACTTGAATTATTAGGTCCTGTCCAAGACATCCGGTAATTTGTTCCAACTAGTCGCTCTGGAGTTAGTAAGTTTTCCTCAGACTTACTGATCTTTTGTGAACCTAAAATAAAGCAGTTCAGTGCTTAATCCTTTGTATTTAACCTTGTTTTGAAATAATATCCAAGCATATGGCAAATAAGTCACTAAGCATTTAATTCTAATAAAGTATTTGTGTTATAAGAAATAATTTTTAACATAAGAATGTCAAACATTTTCATATTTACATGTATAAGCATTTCCCAATTGTTGATATAAAAATACATTGCCAATTCTAATATTTTCACTATTCAAACATGAACTTCTAATCTCTAGAACAGTAAATTAATTAATATATTTTATCATTAAAAAAGCAACTAAAGCAGGATTTTTAGGTAAAACTCTTAACAGTAGTATGTAAATGTACCTTTCTTTGGTAACTTTTCATCAACATCTGGGCTAAAAAGCAAACCCGTTTTTACAGATTCAATTCGATTTTTTAAACTTTGTTGATTTGCAAGTCGCTGACCAACACTTTCATATCTACTGACACCAGAACATCCATTCTGTACGGAAAAAAAAAAGTTTTAGTTAAGAAATAAGCCTAGTTAACTGAAAATATAAAGACAGAATAATTTTTTTGTAGTTATCAAAATCTTTAGCTGATTTAAAAAGGGACATATAATTGAGAAACAATTCTTAACAATGACAAATATTCTTGCCTGCTAATGAAAACTGTGATCATTTGATTTTGCTATTAGTTGGTATTTTATGATCTACTTTTAAAACAGTTTGACATATTAATTAAAATAATTTTTGTGTGTGTTCTGACTCTGTGCTAGGGCCTGTTCACAAATAGTTGGGGCAGTGGAGTACCTAGACCAAAATCTTATCCTTATGTAATTTACACTCTATTTAGATGGGGAAATTTAGACTTAAATAAGATAAACAGTAAATTATATTGCATAAATAAAATACACAAGGTGAAAAGTGCTATGGAGAAAAGTAAAACAGGGTAAAAAGGATATGGAGTGTTGAAGAATGGAGGTTTAGTTTAAAATAGGGTGACGAGAAGATGATTTGGGAGTAAAACAAAACAAAGGCGAGAGCCACGAAGATTTCAGGGGGAAGAACATTACAGTAAGAGCAGAATGCCAGTGCAGTCTCTGAGACTGGAGCAGAGTGAGCAAGGGGGACTGGAGAAGAGCTCAGAAATGCAGCCTTAGAACAGATCACGTGAGGCATTGCAGGTCAACGTGAGAACTGTGGCTTTTATTCAGAGTGAAATGAGGAATCACTGGAGAGTTCTGAGCAGAGACTACATAACCTAACAGATTTTAAAAGAGCAATTTCAGAACTGCAGCAAAGGTAGGAGAAGGTAGAACTATTAATAGGAATTTACTAGAGTAATCCAGCAGAAAGATGACAGAACTTAGAGAAAGTGGGAAAAGTAGTAATAGTGAGAACTGGTCAGTTTGGACATAAGCTAAAAGCAGAAGTTAGACAATATTCTCTAATGGTTTAGACATGGTGTGTTGGAGAAAGTGAGGAAATCAAGGATGTGACCATGGTTTTTGGCTTAAGTGACTGGAAGAATCATTTGCCATAACTGAGATAGGGAAAACCACAGGTAAAAGTGTTGTTTGGTGCAGGGGATAGCAGCAGCAAAGAAATGCACCTGCTTTGGGACAGGTTACATTTGAAATGCCTATTGGATTAGATATCCAAGTAGGAGAGTCAAAAAAGCAGATGTTAAGAAACAGTCAAGTCGTTCAGAAGAGCATTTGGGATTAGAGAACATAAACTTGGAAGTTTTAAGTAAATACAAGTTGGGCATTCCAAATCTGAAAAGCCAAAATTCTGGATGCTCCAAAATCCAAAGCTTTTAAGCATTTGACATGATGCTCAAAGAAAATGCTCACTGGAGCATTACAGATTTTCAGATTAGGGATGTTGAACTGACAAAAATAATGTAAATATTCCGTAATTCACCCCAAAAATGGGGAATCTGAAATACCTCTGGTCTCAAGCTACTCAACCTGTATGTAATGTTTAAAACTGATGATCGCCTTGAGTGAGTGGAGAGAAAAAAGAGAAGTCCAAGGACTAAGCTTTGGGTATTCCAATGCAAGGAAATCTGATATCAACTCAAGTATATGAGTTTTGTATAAAAAGAACAGAATGTGACAGTCACTGGAGGGAAGGCAGGGTTATGAGTGTTTTTTAGTATCAAGTTTATAGCATTATGCTAATATAAAGATTAATAAAATGGTAAGAAACTTACTACATCTCTGCCATTCTTCCCTAGATTGAATTTCAAACGAAGAGATCTTCGAACCTTTTCTTTATGGTTGAGTTTAGGAGAAAAGCAGCCTGCTTTTCCTGATTCTACTCTAGAAGTGGAATTAAAAATGTCAGTTTATAGTATAAACACCAGAGAAATACCTGAAATATAAAATTTGAAATAAAGTCCACAGCAAATCATACTGATAATAATTGGGTGGGTTAATAATTCTTTAAAAACAGTTCAACTTTAAGATACCATATATGAACACATTGTATTTGCATATAAAAATGATCTGTTAATCTTAAAAGTTATGTAATCAGTTATAAATCAGAATTGTTAGAATAGGCTAGCTTTTTAACCTAACAGGAATTTTTTTGTTTGTTTTTTTTGAGACAGGGTCTGACTCTGTGGCCCAGGCTGGAGTATAATGGCATAATCACAGCTCACGGTAGCCTTGACATCCCTGGACTCAGATGATCCTCTCACCTCAGCCTCCCAGGTAGCCGGGACTACAGGTGTGTGGCACCATGCCTGGCTACTTTTTGTACTTTTTATAGAGATGAGGTTTTGCCACATTGCCCAGGTTGGTCTTGAACTCCTGAGCTCCAGTGCTCCACCCACCTCGGCCTCCCAAAGTGCTAGGATTACAGGCATAAGCCACCGTGCCCAGCCTCTAACAGGAAATTTTAAACTTATACCATCGACATAAAATAGGATTTTAAGCAAGCACAGTGGACTCAAATTAGTAATTTTTCTCTGGTGGGTATTGAAAAGGCAATTGATCAATAAGACCATAAAGCCAGAAGGGATTTTTTAAAATTATGACTCAAATATGATGCTTGACAGAAAGATAAAACATTTTATTAACTATGTGTATACCAAATATTTATCTGATGAAAACAAAATGTCCTGGATAAAGTACCTGCAAACTTTTTTGCCTGCAATTCTTTTACTTCGCCTTGGCGCACTTGCAGTGATCAAATAGTTTCCACCACTGGGCACAGGCGAGAGTGAGCTCTGAGATGATCCTTCTGAGTTTGTACCGATGTGAACTACGAAAATAACCACATGTAATATACCACGCATACCTATTTTCCTTTTAAAGTATAAAATAGTAATAGCTACAATTAGATTCAAAGCTTTAATTTCTATACCAAGCAACAACTGAAATCACTTAATTTCTGGTTAGAAACTTCAAGTGTCAAATAACCCAACTCAGCTAAGAAAAAGCATTCATTTCTTACTTTTGACTTGCCAATTAAAGGTCAGATTAAGCATTACTTTTATATTAGAGCTTTTCTTTAAACTCTTTTAATAATACAAGGCAGGGATAGGCACCATTGCAGACTGGAAAAAAACAAGATTTGGAGACAGGCTTGAGTTTGCTCCATCACTTACTAAATGGCTTTAGGCTCTGAAAATGGACTTCTATGATGAATATTACTGTTATCTATATAAAATATTTAGTAAGTATCCAGTACATAATACTAATTTATGGTATTATAAAAAATAAGCTATTGGCAAACAAGTTGGAATCAGAATATTTGAGATACACCTGCTGGCCAACTGCTACCCACCTGACTCCAGAATGTAATTTGTGCAATATTTTTGGCAAGTAAACAAAAACTAATTATTCTATAACATGCCTAATCACTTGGCTGCTGCTATGTTCCATTCAAATAATTACTGGTACAACAGAAGCTCGATTTAATTATTTAACACCATTTATATTATGAAATCAACTGCAGTAAACAATTATGAAAGAAGTAAAATAGTTATGAACAAAGGCTCCATATACACTTGACTTATGTTTGAATCATACCCAGGACACATTCAACAAACATGAACCCTCTCAATTCATCTGAGTTATTAATAAAGAATTCACAAAGTTTCCCAAACAGAGACATTCACATTTTTTCAATTATGAAAACAGAAAAAATACGACCATCATAGTAACTTTTGGGTACATTTAGCGAAAGAAAATTTTGGAAGCCAATATTATACATCTAAAGTGACATAAGTAGCTTTATTCTAGGGCTGCAGTCTAGTCACTTTAAAAATGTGTCCAGCCAGGCACAGTGGCTCACTGCTGTAATCCCAGTATTTTGGGAGGCTGAGGTGGGCGGATTGCTTGAGGCCAGGAGTTCAAACTAGCCTGGCCAGCATGGTGAAATCCCGTCTCTACTAAAAATACAAAAATTAGCTGGGCATGATGGTGCATGCCTGTAATCCCAACTACTCGGGAAGCTGAGGCACAAGAATTGCTTGAATGTGGGAGGTGGACGTTGTAGTGAGCTAAGATCATGCCACTGTACTCCAGTCTGGGAGACAGAGCGAGACCCCGTCTCAAAAAATAAAAATAAAAAATGTGTCAATGGTCACAGAAGGCACAGTCAGAATATATGGAACAATGCAAATTTATCACATATATAAGAAAATTATGGCCAGGCGTGGTGGATCACACCTGTAATCCCAGCACTTTGGAAGACCAAGGCAGGTGGATCAGCTGATGTCAGGAGTTCAAGACCAGCCTGGCCTTATGTGGTAGAAACCCGTCTCTACTAAAAATACAAAAGAAAAGCAGCCAGGTGTGGTGGCGGGCACCTATAATCCCAGCTACTTGGGAGGCTGAGGCTGGAGAATTGCTTGCACCTGGGAAGTGGTGGCTGCAATGAGCTGAGATCGTGCCATTGCACTTTAGCCTGGGCAACAAGAGCAAAACTCTGTCTAAAAAAAAAAAAAAAAGAAAATTATGAATAGATACTCTATGGACTACAGACTAATGTTGCCTTTATATATTTTAAAAAGCATCATATTTGTTACAATCTAAACATAGAAATCAATCTATTTTCAATTTTGCATATGGAATTTGTTGAATTGTGGCTGAGAAAGTAGGGTCAAAGAAAAATGGTGTAAAAATAATAGAATTACTGTTGTTGAATTTTTTTATTTTTTTATAAAGAAAATTCACTGATTAGGCAAGCTAAAACTAAAAATAGCACAGACTGTTTAACCTCTGTTTTCGGAGCTTGGAGGAGGAGAAGGAATCAATATGTTCATCTTGGGGAAGATGTAATGCTAATAAGCAAAGGCAGGTAGAACTACAATTCCCATTTGCCACTTGGAAAAAGTCCTCCAAACTGCAAAGCCTCTTAAATATTCAAAAACAAAAAAATTGAACTATGTGACTTAAAAAAGTTTAAGTCTCCAACCTGTGAACACTGCAAAAGCTATAGACATAAGCTTCAGAGTTACTATCATCACATTTCAATGAGTCCTAGAGAACCTGTGAAGAAGTGGTTTCTTCTGGAAAATCTCAAGTTGCTATTCTGTTCAACTTCTCAATAAAACAAATAAGAACCCTTTTGGACAACAGAAAAAAAAAAGGCTTTGGGGAAGAACTCATATAACTCAGATAATGAATTAAAAATGAAACTTAACATTGTCTGAAACCAACAAAATAAAAATCTAAAATAATGAGAGATCACTCACATTTTGACTAAATGTAAAATAAATGAGATGGAGGACCCTGGGTTTAGAGTTTCATTTCATTTTTGGTTGATCATAAGGTTAATATAAGCCAACTTGAATTCTGTATATGCTAAAAGAGCCAATTCAATCTAAGACCCAGACTAATCTTCGGATTAGCGTGATCATACTCTATTATTCTCTGAAGGCTCTGGTTGGCCACATTAGAACTTGTTGTTAATTTGGAAGAAAATGGCTGGGCTGGTAAGGGATCTGGAAGCCATGGCACAAGGAACAGCGTCAACAAAGTTCTAAAGCTTTTACAAAAGGTACTTGAGTCTAAAACTTTAAAAATACCCTCATTTTCAAACCATAACCTGCAATTGTAACACTCCCACTTGGGAATCAGAGATGATCAAACATCTGGCAACCTCAATTCAACAAATGACAGCAATAAAGCCACAGCTATAGACCCAGAAGTACCTGTAGCAGGATTCAGGATGTCTAATCACATAAAACCTAAGCATCAATGCTATCACTACTACTACTCTGGGTTATCATAACTTTCAATAGATGTGGTCATAACACACACAGATATACACACACACTATATTGAAACAGTGTCTATTTTAAAGGCAGGGGGTTTTATAAAAATTCATAAATTTGATAAAACACAGAAAAAAGTTGTAGTTCCTTAGGGTGGTATTATTCGTATGAAATTGCACTGTGCCTGGAATAGGCACCCATTTTAATGTTTACAATTCATTTATATACATTCTATTTGCTACCTGATACTGGTGTAGAACTGCTATTGAAGAGATTACGTGGCAACAGCTCAAAGTTAAAATTATGCTTGATGGACTTCCTTTTCTTACTTGAGAAACCATGAGAAGAATCTACTGGCAATTTACGTTTAGCATTTGGTGTAAGAATCACTGGTGATACGGACAGCTGGGCTGAAAAAATATCAAAACAAAACCAACTTGTTTCTACTGCAGAGTTGACAACATATAAAAGCTTTACGTTAATTTCTTCTTATAAAAATATTACTTAAAGCTAAACAAAAAATGAGGATATATTTACATTATCAGTTAAACAGATGTTGTTTAACTAAAACACTCTGCAATTCCTTAAATGAAAATAAGGAAGTCGCAGAGGCAGGACTCTTAAGAGACAGCAGTTACTTAAATCTAACAGACTAAAAGATGCATATGATATATATTAAAAAATATTACTTTAAGGAAGACATTACAATCAAGGAGTTGAAACAAAAACTAATCTAAATATTATTTTTGCTTTTCATCATAGTTGAGTATTAACCAGTTCATTTCTTCATTCTAGAAAACAAAAGATCATGTTGCCTCTTACTGGCTGAATAATTGCAGCCACAAGCAAATTAGGATAAAAAGTTGAAATACACAATAATGAACTTCTAGTCCTAAGACAAAAATGAGGTTGAACTATTTTCACATGCTCAATAGCATCTAAATTACAAACAGAAAAGCATGATTAAGAAGATTAAAGACATAACAGACTAAAAAAATTTTTGCCTACAATTCTGGGTTCATTATAGCCTATGTAATTAGCAATGTCACAACATAGTATATATAGTACAGTATGTCTATTAAAAATATTTGATTTGATTAAATTTGATTAACTAATATAAGTTAGATAATTATTATTGTAATTATAGTTTATAGAATATTATAAAAGTTTTAATTAAAATAAATGCATATAATAAATACCTACCAATTCTTTCTTGTTGAGGTGTAATAGAAGGTGTTCTGTTAGATTTAAATTTATTTAGTGCTCCACTAACAAAATCTGAAATGCAAGGCATAAGCAATTACAACTTAACATTTACTTGTCTTTCACCAATAATTCATATTAATATTTGCGGTTTTCATTCAACATGTAACTTTATATCGGCTTATAAATTTTAAGTTATTTAAGAGGAATTATTTCAAAATAGGAAAAACACTAAAGGATATATTTTTATTCATTCCCCACTTATACTCCCATATCCCTAAAAAAAGAAAAAAAAAAAAAAAGACATGATACAGAAAGAAATGTAATACAAATACACATAATGTACAGTAAGGGTAGGGAAGAAGAAATCATTACATGTTAAGGCAAAAGATGAAGGTCTGAACTGAGGCAAGAACCATGGAAATGGAGGCACGAATAAAGATATTTAAAAGATCAGTAGAGATGGAAGTAAAAATATTGTATCAATAAATAATGTAAGCAAATGAATAAAAGTGTCTGGAAAACAATAAATAATGTAGTTTGACTAAAGTTGCTCAAAGACAGGAAACAGTAGGTATGCTACAGCAATCCTACAAAAGACCTTGAATGCCAAGCTATAAATATCACTATTATCAATTAAAATTCCTGAAGGGTATGTATGTGAGATACTTGAGTAGAGTTATACATTTAAAATGTAAGCCTTGGCCAGGTGCAGTGGCTCACACCTGTAATCCGAGCATTTTGGGAGGCCGAGGCAAGCAGATTACTTGATGTCAGGAGTTAGAGACCAGCCTGGCCAACATGGTGAAACCTTGTTACTACTACATGTACAAAACTTAGCCAGGTGTGGTAGTGTGCACTTGTAATCCCAGCTACTTCGGAGACCGAGGCAAGAGAATCACTTGAACCCAGGAGGTGGAGGCTGCAGTGAACCAAGATAGCATCACTGCACTCCAGCCTGGGTGACAAAGAGAGACTCAGTCAAAAAAAAAAAAAAAAAAAAAAGTGAGCCTTAATAGCAATACATAGGGAAGATTCAAGGAGGAAGCATAAAGACCAAGATTCTTTTTTTTATTTTTATTTTTAATTAATTTATTTTTTTGAGATGGAGTCTCGCTTTGCCACCCAGGCTAGAGTGCAGTGGCACGATCTCAGCTCACTGCAACCTCCGCCTCCCAGGTTCATACCATTCTCCTACCTGAGCCTTCCAAGTAGCTGGGACCACAGGCGCCCGCCACCACACCCGGCTAATTTTTTTATATTCTTAGTAGAGACAGGGTATCACCGTGTTAGCCAGGATGGTTTCCATCTCCTGACCTCGTGATCTGCCCACCTTGGCCTCCCAAAGTGCTGGGATTACAGGTGTGAGCCCCCGCACCCGGCCAGGAAGATTCTTACAGTAACGATGCAATAAACACTACAAAGATAGAATCTTATATGACATGAAAACTGTCTGATTATAGATGGTAGAGGACGAGGTGGAACCCATGGTTAAAGCCTGAGTATCTAGGGAATAGTGGTGCTGTTAGAAGAAAATGGAATTCACACAGAACCGGGTTAAAGAGGATGAAGATGGTCATTTCAAAATGTTAAGCTTAAAACACCAATGAAAAGCAGATGTGATGAGGTCTGCCTAGCAGGCCGTTAGTAAAGCAGAACTGACATTTTCAAGATAACGGTGGTACAGATGTGATGGTTATCTATTTAGACGTGATAACTGCACCTACAGGACTGGGGAAGAGGGCGATAAAGACGATCTGCATCTGGGAAATATGTCCATTTGGGATAGGAAGTTTTATGGGTTGCAATGTGTTCTCCAAAAAACCTATGTTTAAGTCCTAACCCCCAGTACCTATGAAGGTGACCATACTTGGAATTACTATCTTTACAGATGTACTCGAGTTAAAATGAGGTCATTCAGGTGCGCCCTAATCCAATGTGTCCTATAAGAGGGAAGTTCTGATACAGAGCAACACCACGGGACGACATAGGCAGGGACTGGAGTGACACAGCTGCAAGCCAAGGAATGCTAAGGACTGACAGCCACTACCAGGAGCCAGAAAGAGGCAAGAAAGGATTCTCCCCTGCAGGTTTCAGGCATTCTGCCAACACCTTGATTTCAGACTTCTAGCCTCTAGAACAGTGAGACAAATTCCTGTTGCTTTAAGCCACCTAGTTTTTAGTACTTTGCTACAGTAGCCCTAGGAAAATGATACATAAGTCATCAATATTATCCTATCTACAAAGGAGGTAAAGAAGAAACACAAGCATGCGATAACAAATAAGCCAAAAGATGAGAAAGGGAATGGGACAGTTAGTAACATCTGGTTCTGATATTCAAAAGATAAATTTCCTAAAGTAATTGGAAGAAGAATGGCCTCTGATTTCTTGATCAAGGAGATTGCAAGTTTTATCACCAACTCCACCATCATAAAACTTTTGGTCTTTCTGATTCTTCCTTGATAATAGTTGCTTCATTATTTAGTTTGTACTCCTAACTAATCCATGTCACTAACAAGTTCAAACAATAATCTCATGCCTGGATTACTGACACACATTGCTGACCATTCTCCCTACTTCCAAGTCTCAATTCTTCAAATCAGGTAATTTTCTAAAATTTTTTAATCATATCATACCTCACATCATAAATCTTCAATGATTCACCAACACCCAGGTTAATATTCTAATTCTTTTTTTTTTTTTTTTTGAGACGGAGTCTCGCTCTGTCACCCAGGCTGGAGTGCAGTGGTGCGATCTCGACTCACTGCAAGCTCCACCTCCTGGGTTCACGCCATTCTCCTGCCTCAGCCTCCGAGTAGCTGGGACTACAGGCACCCACCACCTCGCCCGGCTAGTTTTTTGTATTTTTTAGTAGAGACAGGGTTTCATCGCATTAGCCAGGATGGTCTCGAGCTCCCGACCTCATGATCCGCCCGCCTCGGCCTCCCAAAGTGCTGGGATTACAGGCTTGAGCCACCGCGCCCGGCCAATATTCTAATTCTTTAGCCTGGCATTAAGTTTACCATAATACCATCCTTCATCCTTATGCTGAACACTTCACTCAAGTCATACTGCTCTATTTACATTACACATAGGTTACTTCTTCCCTACACAAACCTTTCTTCATAGCATCCTTCTCATCTAGAATAGGATACAAGTATTCTAATCCTCCACCCAATCCCACTAAATTCTACCCATTATTCAAGAAGGTTCAGTTTGACTCCTCTTTGACAAGTTCCTGATTGTTACAACCCAGGGAACTTTCTCCTTTTAATACATCTTATGTTTATGCTAAAGATTTAGCACTTAACATTAGATTGTACTATCGCTGTAACTTTTTACATCCACACGTCCTATCTTTCCAGCTGTGCTATAAGCCTCAAAAAGGCACATACCACAATTCATGCTTCTTTATGTGAAATGTACTTTCAATTAAAGCACATCACTGCACCTCCATAAAATGGGACTGCCATTTACCTCCTACACTTTGTCTTCTCTTTCTCTTATATTCACCAGGAGTTTCATATTCACCTTCTTCAAAGCCTTCCAGTGATGGAGTAGCACAGAGACCATCAATACCCAACATAGCTGGTATCTTTTCCAGGATAAAATCTGGTACACGCCCTAAATGAAAATGTTCACAAATAAGACAATTACTCTTCTTCCTCCACTCTTCCCCAAAAATGTTGTGACAGTAATATACCCATTTCTTTTCTTTTTGTCTTTGCAGGAGGGGCCGCTACTGTGGGGTGGGGGTGAAATCAGTAATACACCAACTTTCTAACAGTTGCCTTCATAGTTCCTTTGGAAGAAACAGAGATTTTCCTCATTTAAACAAATCCTGTTAATAATGCAACTACATCTTACCAATATCTGACGCATAATCGATAAGAGTCTGTACTACTGCAGCCTGTAATCGTAGCTTTTTTTCTGTGTTAGAAGACATCTTTTCATGTCCTTCATTTGTCTGAAGAAGATTTGGTGCAAATATTACTGCAAGATTGCTGCTATCCATCTTATTCTCACTGGACCTTAAGTGAATAAAGGCTTTATTAGATGGAGTCCAAAGTAAAAATATACAACAGTTAAAATAACGTAGGTAGTACATTTTGAAGACCTCTTACTATCAGTCATACACAAGGCAAAATAGTTACCCTTCATGTACATGATTGGCTTGAACACAAAAAAGAACCAGAAATATATAGCCTCTCTATATTTAAATATGTATTATAAAAACCATGCTAATCTTAGACTTCATACTTTGCTTTACCACACAAATTGAACATCTTTATCTGATTTTCAAACCTACACATAAAAAGTTGGAAGTATCAGAAGGCAGCAAGCATGTCTAGAATAAGTAGGCTCACTGAGAGCAGGGAGAGGAAAATTTTGAAAAGCAAAACAGAAATATTTAAACAAAACCTTTCAGTGGACAATGAATCTTATAAACAGCAATGAACCATTAAGGCATTCATGATGATGACTTTAAGATAAGGATATATTAAATCATTTGGTATGCTGTTTCTTAAATTACAGAGTATACTCCTCATAGTAAAGAAATATATAATTTTTAAAGAAAAATTTCCATTCCAAGTGAAATGGAACATATCTACAAGCATTAAACATTAGTTAGTTGAAAAATTCAACTATTACTTGCCAAGAGTTTTAATTACCACTTACCTAAGAGAAACATTCCTGAGGAAGTTAAAGAAGTATCTTAATACATGAACTGTGTGGTCAGCCAGAAGACAGGAGAGCAACAGTGTAGCTTTATTCTTTTCCTCTGTGCCTAACTGTTGAGCTTTCAAAAGTGCTTCATGCAAATTAGCTGGGAGAATGGGCTCTGGCAATTCCCTAAAAAACTGCTTAAGAAGTCCGGCAACATCACAAGGAGGTGCAGAAGATAGACAGCCTTCACCATGATCCAGTTTATTCTGAAATAAATATAATAATCTAGTATTTTGGCAACTTAAGAGTTTATTGCAAATAAAGTATCTTTTGTTATACTCTAATAAGAGAGTTTTATTTAATAAATTTCTCCTAACTCTTATTTTAAAATATGTCACTACTTTATTTTTAACGATTTTTAAATTTATTTTTATTTTTATAGAAATGTGGTGCAGATTTTGTGGCTTGGGTTGGCTTCAAATTCCCAGGCTCAAGCAATCTTCCTGCCTCAGCCTCCCAAGTAGCTGGGACTACAAGCATGTGCCACCACACTCAGCTATATCACTCCTTCTAGAAGGCTAACAACAATACAGTTTAACAAATTTTTTCATTTTACATAATAGTTGATAGAAATAAGGACCATGAATTTAAAAGTTATTAAATTTTTAAAGCACGATAGAAATAATACACCATTTCTTTTGGGAAAAAAATTCTTCTGCCATGAAAAAAATGCAAATTCAATTTCTGTCAACTATTCATATTAATAGTTCTAAATATTTGTTTTAAAAACCAAATCAGAAAATGGTTCAAATGAAAAATTATAGTTCAACAATATGCTTACCTTTAGCGCTTTTAGGCGAATAACAGATCCTGATTTCCGAAAAAGCCCTTCAGTATGAATATGTTCTTCTAAAGATGTGCAAGCATCGACAAGAAAGCTGAAAGAGACGTTTCTTCAGTTGGCTAGATATACATCTTATCAAATCCTATTCCTCTGCTAACACACATGAGCAGGCCAAGTACTACATACCTTTCAGAAGCTCTAAAGTCACAAATGTCTGTAGTCTTTGAGATAAAATGTTACTTTTAGTTGTCTACGTGCTTCCTAAATTCTTTTCCAAGGCCCATCTTTTCACTCATAACAACTCCAATGTGCACACTAAATTTTATCTTTCTCAGTCCTACTTCATTTCTGTTTCCCTTCAGGACACGAGACTTGTCTTTTTTTACTGCCTCTACTTCTTCATATCTCAGTCTCCACTCACCCCTCTCCAATCATTCTCATACCTCATAACTCCAAAGAAATAGCTGTCTTCAAGCTCACTAACAGCCTCTGCCTTGCCAAATCCATGGTCAGTATGTTGTCCTCATATTGCTTGATGTATCACCATCTGACACACCTGACCCCTTCCCTGTTCATCTCAAAAATACTTTTTCACTACTCTGTTACTTTTCCTGCTGTCTCCCTGACTGCTCCTTCTCAAACTCCTTTTCTCATTCCTCTCATGCCAGACCTCTACATGCTGGAACAACCCAGGGCTCTGTCCAACACCTTCTTCTTTTGTCTACTATCTCTCCATGGGTGATCTTCTCATCTCCCACGTTACCCAAAAATAGGGCAATGTGTTTTTTTTCCCTCATACCAATATCATCCCTCAGAGAAGTAGGACCTATCCCAGTCCTTACAAGCCTTTTCATATTAAGGGGAATGTGCTCAATTTCTTTATTTTGAACAATAATCTCAATCAATGTTGGCTTTAGATACCTAGATACTGAACAGCTGGCACCCACAAATTAGAATGAATATCAGCTACAAGCAACTGAGACAGCTGTACTGGTGTAGTGGCTGAATGTCAGCCTTATTTATAGATGGTAACTGACAAAACAGTCTTTTAATTAAATAAAAAGTAGGTAATGAAATTACAATGAAGATTTAGTCATTATTCCTGGGAATATGACTTTGCAATTCCAGATGCTGAAAATCTGGGGTTTTTTAAAAATTTTTTTTCTTTCAGTTTTTATTTTGAGACAGGGTCTTGCTCTGTCACCCAGGCTGGAGTGGTGCTATCACTGCTCACTGCAACCTTTGCCTCCTGGGCACAAGTGATCCTCCCACCTCAGCCTCCCGACTAGCTGGGACTACAGGCACACATCACTACGCCCAGCTAATTTTTCTATTTTTTGTAGAGACAAGGTTTCACCATGTCGCCCAGGCTGGTCTTGAACTCCTGGGCTCAAGCAATCCACCACCTGGGCCTCCCTAAGTGCTGGGATAACAGGCATGAGCTCCTGTGCCCAGCCTGTTGAAAATCATTATAGGTGTTTATTATAAGAAAATCAAGCCTTTCATAGGTCATTTAAAGAGCATAATGGTTAAGCGGTTACCTAAGAAGACTGTGAATCTACACCTATAGGATGAATGGGGGGAAACTCTCCTAAGGCAACAAGGTGTTCAATAATTGCTTTGGGATGACATGTCAATTAAAACCTAGATTATTGGTCTATAGTAGCCAAAAGGAACCCTACTTTAGATGGAGGGGAAATGAATTAAGGGATAAGTTTCATCATATGCATTTTAAAATTATATTCTTAAAACATAGACTTTCCTAGTACTTTCTCATGCAGTTAGAATAGGCCAGCACAGTGATGCATGCCTGTAATCCCAGCACTTTGGGAGGCCGAGGCGGGTAGATCACCTGATGTCAGGAGTTTGAGACCAGCCTGGCCAACATGGTAAAACCCCATCTCTACTAAAATACAAAAATTAGCTAAGCGTGGTGGTGGACACCTGTAATCTCAGCTACTCGGGAGGCTGAGGCAGGAGAATCACTTGAACCCGGGTGGTGGAGGTTGCAGTGAGCCGAGATCATGCCATTGCACTCCAGCCTGGGTGACAAGGGTGAAACTGTTTAAAAAAAAAAAAAGGTTATTTATAAATAGTAAGTGGCATAGAAAAGCTAAGTGATACATAATACATTTTCACAAATACTCTAATATCTTAGCTTAAATATTCTTTTATCCAATATTTCTTTGCAAGAGCCAGGGTCTCACTCTGTTGCCAACGCTGGAGTGCAGTGGCAATGGTCATAGCTCACTGCAGCCTCAAACTCCTAGGGTCAAACAATCCTCTGCCTCAGCTTCAGGAGTAGCTGGGACTACAGGTGCACACCACCTTGCCCAGCTGATTTTTCTTTAAAATTTTTTTATAGATGGAATCTTGCTTTGTTGCCCAGACTGGTCTCAAAAACCTGGGCTCAAGCGATCCACCTGCCTCGGCCCTCAAAGTGCTGGGATTATAGGCATGAGCTACTATGCGTGGCCAATATTTTTTAAACAAACAAGAAGTCAAAATTATTACTGAATTGGTAATTCGGTATATTACTTAATCTGAGTTGTGGCAAAAGAATTCATATAGAACTGAAAAGTGACTTTAACAGACAAATTTTTTTTTTGTGATTTCTAACATTTACTTATTACTGGACTTTAAAATCCAATCCCGGGCCGGGCGCGGTGGCTCAAGCCTGTAATCCCAGCACTTTGGGAGGCCAAGACGGGCGGATCACAAGGTCAGGAGATCAAGACCATCCTGGCTAACCCGGTGAAACCCCGTCTCTACTAAAAAATAAAAAAAACTAGCCAGGTGAGGTGGCGGGCACCTATAGTCCCAGCTACTCGGGAGGCTGAGGCAGGAGAATGGCGTGAACCCAAAAGGCGGAGCTTGCAGTGAGCTGAGATCCCGCCACTGCACTCCAGCTTGGGCGACAGAGCGAGACTCCATCTCAAAAAAAAAAAAAAAAAAAAAAAAAAAAAAAAAAAAATCCAATCCTGGGAAGGGGTACAAATTATAAATTTAAAATATGTAAAAGTTAAAAAAATTTCTTAACATTAGCTAATGAGAGATGAAATCATTTGCTGGTTTGAAACAAGTATGTTTTAATCAACTATTTCTTTTAAACTCTCTAAAACCAGTTTGAAATGTTTACTCTCTTCTTCATTTGCCTGGCTAGAAGGCTCACTGCAGCTTCAACCTCCTGGGCTCAAGCAATCCTCCCAACTCAGTCCCCTGCCTAGCTGGGACTACAATTGTGCTCCGCCCAGCTAATCCTTTAATCTTTTTCAACAAGGTCTCACAATGTTGCCCAGGCTGGTCTTGAGCTCCTGGACTCAAGTGATCCGCCCACCTTGGCCTCTCAAAATGTGGGGGTTACAGGCATGTGCCACTGTGCCCGGCCTTCTTTATTTCAAACTCTGCTTACCTTGGAATGTGTCCATATTCTGGTACAGCAGAATGGGGCAGTGCATTAAAAGGTACTCCAAATATTTTACCCTAAAATGACAAATTCAGTTACTCTAACACAAATATTAGGCATAATATCAGTTTTCTTAAACTTTAGGCAAATTAAAGACCTCAAGAAATTAAAAAGAATCAGAAATAAATGATAAACTGTCAATCAAGAAAAAAACAAATCATTTCAAGTGCATTCGATAACAAATAATTACTATATTAGACAGGATGCTAAGTGCTGGGAGTACAAAGATGGCCAAGATAATGTCATTCCCCTCAAATAATCTAGTAAACTCAAGTTTCCAATCTGATCATAAAAAATAATTGGGTTAGTGCTTAGTAAATTCTTAAAACAGAATTTGGACCAAAACACTAACATTTACCCCAAAAATACTATAGGTTCCTTTAATGACCTTATAAATACTGACTATATACTTTCTTTTGCTCACCTTATAAACACACAAAAGACTAAGTTAACTGAAAAGCAAAACAGTAATTCCTGTCCTTCATTGAGTCTTCCTAAAATTATATCAGAAGAGGTTATTTTTATACCTAAACCATTTTCCACCTTCTATAGAAGACTGCTTTTCAAACCATGCCCTGAGGTAAGCAAGGCAGGGGTGTGCAAATATTTAAGTCAAACTTCATTTAACTAGCTGGAAACCCATGTTTAAAACCTCACATTCAAATTTTAATACATTGAAGATCCCGAGAGTAAAGCTGTGTGTTGGTTAACTTGAATGTTTTTGCATACTGAAGGATAAAGAATCTGCCACTATCTTTGTGCATGCATTCGAACCTCTTAAAAATGTGTTGCTTTCCATAGCACTGAAAGGTAAATTCAAGTCTGTAAATGTCTGGTTATTCAAAATTAAGTGGGTATATAATCTCACATGTTAATTTAGTTTACATGCATCTGCTCTGTGAATGCTGCTAAAGTACTTTTTTTTAGATATCATAAGTTATCAAGCAAGTAGCATTTATGTTTTAAGAGCATTAAATTTAACTTTATATTTACAATAAAAATCACTCAGCATTGTTAATGACACAACACAGTAACAAAATTTTACTAATTCCCTTTCAAGTGCCTGGCTCCAATTAATTTACAAACGTTTTAAGCTGAAAAGACAGTATGGTATAGTGAGTGCTTAAGAGAGTAGGCTCCTAAAGGCAAAAAAGCCAGGTTTTTTTTTTTTTTTTTTGGAGACAAAGTCTTGGTCTGTTGCCCAGGCTGGAGTGCAATCTCAGCTCTCTGCAAGCTCCGCCTCCCGGGTTCACCCATTCTCCTGCCTCAGCCGCCCAAGTAGCTGGGCACTACAGGCGCCCGCCACCATGCCCGGCTAATTTTTTGTATTTTTAGTAAAGACGGGGTTTCACCGTGTTAGCCAGGATGGTCTCGATCTCCTGATCTTGTGATCCACCTGCCTCGGCCTCCCAAAACGCTGGGATTTAAGGTGTGAGCTACTGCGCCCACAAAAATGCCAGGTTTTAAATCTTACTTATCAGCTGAGTGACCTGGATCAAATTAACGTTCTGTTCTTCAGTATCCTCATACAGATCCTAAGTCATAGAGGTGTAGGAAGAATTAAATAAATTAAAACATACAAAACACTTGTATCAGTGTCTGATACAGAATAAGCATTCAAAACGTATTTGTTAATATTATGATCATCATTTTAAGCTGAGCTATTTAAAAAATGTTAGTATGGGCAACCCCTTATTGGGTAAATCAGAATTTTCTTGATACTGTGCAGCCAAACCAAATGTAAAAATAAACCAGATACTTAAGCTGCTAAGTCTACTTCTGTTATATATAACTAGAATTCAGCGTGTTTTCTTCCTTAAGTCTTATTATTTAGAATAACTGGCTTCACAAGTAACCACTATAATTTAATCTCATAAAATGTTTTTAAAACGTTATGTATTAGAATCTCACCTATAGTATCATTTTAAAGAAGATTTATAGTACTTTTCTTTAAAAGCTCAAAAACTACAAATAGCTAACAAACACAGTGGACTACAGAAATTGTTTTCAAACAACCTACCTATCCCATTAGATCTCATAACACAATGATCTATATTGCTTCATTAGAATATTCTTTTAAGTGTTTCTAGCTGAATTTATACGGCATGATTACCAATTAGGAGGCAGACCATTGATATGACAACTATCATTAGATGAAGAAGTGGCATGTGACACGCACTGTGCGAGGCCTACATAAAGAGCTTCACTTTTTAAAAATCCCTAAACAATTCAAGGAGAAATACCACTGTTCCCACTTTATAGATAGAAAACTGAAGCTTAGGGAAATCAAACAAGCAGCCCAAGGTTACAGATGTAGCAGGGGTAGAACAGGATTCAAACTCAGGTCTACCTGACTCTGAAAGCAGGCATCAGTTTTTCTTGTTAAAGAGTGAAAAGGCCGGGCGCGGTGGCTCACGACTGTAATCCCAGCACTTTGGGAGGCCGAGGCGGGGGGATCACGAGGTAAGGAGATCGACACCATCCTGGCTAACACTGTGAAAGCCCGTCTCTACTAAAAATACAAAAAATTAGCCAGGTGTGGTGGCGGGCGCCTGTAGTCCCAGCTACTCGGGAAGCTGAGGCAGGAGAATGGCGTGAACCCGGGAGGCGGAGCTTACAGTGAGCCAAGATCGCGCCACTGCACTCCAGCCTGGGCCACAGAGTGAGACTCCGTCTCAAAAAAAAAAAAAAAAAAGAAAAGAAAAGAAAGAAAGAAAAGGGGTGAAGGGGTGAAAAAAAGTCCATATACAAACTTCCATATACTTACAAAATCAGCTACATTTGAGATCTTGGAAAACCAGTTTTACAATCAGAAATCACTGTAGCTTTTTAAATGTAAGTACATGTATTGCCATTAATTTGCTACCAATAAAAATAACTTCTCCAAAGTTTATCAGCGACTAAGAGGTACACATATTAGTTTTGTTAGTGGTTTTCTTCTCCAAGTACTTTTTTAAAGAAACCATAAACTATTAAGAGCAATGTATATTAATTTTATTAGCTTGTCTCCAAGTAATAGGAAATGCCATATAAATTAGGCACATAAATTTAAAATAAAATGCTTTACATTCAGCTTATTTTTCACAATGGAATTCTTGATGATGCGGCAGAGCTATTAAAACCTCATTCAAAATCCCTTTACCTCAACCACCAAAACATCAACAACTTTTCAATTATTCCACTCTGGCTTCTCAATTTACCCAAATAAAAAAAAAAAATTGCTGTCTCAAAAGTATGACATGGCCAAGCAGCAAACTTATTTCTCAAATTGGTGAATATGCAGTTATCATTTGAAGCCTATTTCTAATGTTCTCTCATACTTCTTCATCTATGAATTCTTCTAGAAAATGCACTGGTTTCCCTTGTCCCTCTACAACCTTACTCTAAAACAAGGGTGGAGGGGTAGAGTTTTTGTCCCTCCCAACGTACTACCTGTTCCAAATACAGTAAGCTGGCAATATCTGGAGACATTTTTAATTGTCACAACCGAGAGATGCTACCAGCATCTAGTGGGTAAAAGACAGACATCCCGCAATTCACAGAACAGCATTTCCTCTTCCCCTAACAAAAATTATCTAATCCAAAATGTCAATAGTGCTGAAGTTGGAAAATCCTGCAACTTTCTCTCAATGATCAAAAATCCTTACGGGAAAAAAAACCACCAAAAACCAACAAGGTCCCTTTTTAAATATCAGCAATCAACCATCTGAACTGAATTACACACCTAACCATTCTTTGTGATACACAGAGTGAACATTTTAGCACGATCTGGTAGTAAGTGATGATAAAGGGTGTGCCCTTTCTTTTAAACCTAAATCCCTTTTCACAGAACTTACCCCTATTTCCGTGGCTGCTGTTTCGTGTCTCCTGCGATCGCACTGCCTACGGACACCCTTCACCTTAATACCATAGAAGGCCCGCAGATGCTGCAACAGGGCCAACCTCACCAGCCTCTGATCCCACATTCCGGACACGTCGATCGCTCTCTGAGGCAGGATGCAGGTCCTGACCCTCGTTCGCCACCAAGTCTTCCAATTTCCAAACGCTCTCAAATCTGAACTCCGCTCGGCTGCCTTCCGGCCCCGTCTGGCACTCCTGCGGCCCCGAACCCCGGCCACTTCCACTGCTTTTCCTTGATCCTCACTCACATCCACTTACACAGACCCTCTTCTCTTAGCCCTTTGATCCAGCCACACCTCACTCTTCCTTCACTTACACCGACCTTCTTTCTGGTCACCCAATCCTTTCAGATACTCACATAGACTTCGCTTCTTTTTGACTCTTCCCGTTTCTCGCCTATTGCCAGATTCTCACCACTTCCGGCTGCTTCCAACGATCCCCCCCTTCCTCCAAACCTTACTGTTCCCGTCTGGTTCGCTCTGAAATATGAAGAGGACCCTTCTCGCTCCTCCAGCCCCAGCAGGCTCAACTGGGCGCTCGCCCCCGCCCCAGTCTGGCCGCCGGACCAGCCGGCTGCTCAGGCAACTCTTCCAGTCCCGGTGCCCGCCCGGGCTGGTCGCCGCAGTCACCCCGTCTCACAGGCTGCTCGTTCCCTCCCCCATCAGCCTGCCTCTAGCTCCCGGCCTGCACATCCCGGTGGGATCACTGAAGCCAAGTCGTTAGCCTCATGCTTCCGCCCCCACCGCCTCCGCAGACACCCCGAGCCACCGCGGCAGTCACACCCGCAGTTTCAGCCCAGGCTCAAACTGCAGCGCCAAACAGCGCTCCACATCTGATTGGTCCACTCCTCTTTTCAAAATCAGGGCCCCGGAGGGTGGCCAAGAACTGCCTGTCTTGGTAGGTGCGGGGGGAAGGGGTGTAACGGGCAAACCCAGCAAACATGAAAAGCAGGATGAGTTTCACTTGTTCCTTCAAGGCCAGTTTTTGGGGCGGGGGAGTACTGTTTAAAGGATATTTAAATACACCTGACCTGCGCCTCAGACCATACACGGTATTTGAGGAAATGTAAAAGACACCTTGTTCCCGTTTTTTCCCGGAGCTCGGCTGTCGCTGAAGGACCTCTTACGAAGAAACCGTTCTACGGAACCCCAGGTGAGACAACTTGAGACAGGATTCATAAACGCTGATTTCAGTAACCCTTACCCACAGCCCTTGGTGGGAACTTCGGCTCTGTGAGAACTGGTCTTTGGGGGACTGATGGTGATGCTGAAATCTTATTGCATAGGAAATTAAGTACAACAAAGAAGACCCGTCGTGAGAGGAGAGTGCGGAAGAAATGAGAAGTCTATGGGAGGTGGCAGCTGCAGAAGCTTGGAGTTGGATTTGGAGTTAGGAGACCCGGAGGAGCCCAGCTTTCGGTTCAGACGGTTATCTTGTTGACTTGCACGACTGCAAACTTTTGCATTCTGAAACATCAGCGATCCCGTCAAAATACTCTGTTTCTTGAGATGTAAGAAACATCCCAAGGCGAGATTTAGAGCGGGAGATTTGGACTCGATTTAAATACAGACAATATAGTATGCATTTACTAACACCACATCTCACCCCCACTAAACTCGGTAAGGGCAGCAACAGAACTTTATCTGCCATATGCACTCCTGTATTCCCATTACCAAATAGTGCCAGGGACTAAATGAATAGTTGCCCAATGAATGAGTTTTAAGGAGGAAACGTTCTTTTAAGTAGGAAAACACTACTGAAAACCTCACTGAGTTCCCTGAGAATGAAAAGGGAAATCTTCCCTTAAGCATTAGGCTTTGCTTTTAGTGCCACTAGATGACACACATCCTTTTCCTCAGATGTTAGCTCACCTAGCTTTCATTTCTGTGAAATCAATACATGAAGTATCTGCCAAAGGGCCTTCCTGAACCTTTTACCGGCATCCCTGCTTGAAATAAGATGATTTGTGCAACTTTCAAATTAGGTCAGAGTTTTTTTTTCTGTAAAACCAGAATGACTGTTCCTAGAATCACTTGCCTCTAGGGCCTGGCACATTCCACAGACACATTGTCCCATTTATTATTAAAACAGAAATGTTTGAAGAAAGGTCTATCATATTCTGTCCTAAATGTGGACCAAGATGGAAAACAGGACAGTGATTTCCTGAGGTCACTGGGGCTAGCACCAGAGTAGTAGACACTGGTACTTCACCTAGATCCCCCTCCAGGCTGAAGTGCTCGTTGGCCCCGCTTACAGGAGTGCTGGCTCCTCATGGCTCACAGCTAAGTCCCCCTCTGAGAGCTGCTCCATGGAAAGGACCTGCCTCACCCCAAGTGACGCCTTCCCTTGGGCAGTCTACATTCCATGCCTGCTTAATATGGGGTTTCATAGGCCTGGCCCCCTTATCAAGACAACTGAAGGACCTCCTAGCTCTAGAGCTTCCTGAAGGAGCAGCTGAGACGACGGAGCTTGCAGGACTGGAAGTTACTCTGTGTGAGTCAGTGAGTGGTGAGTGAATATGAAGGCCTAGGACCTTACTGTACATTGTTATGGACTTTATAAACAGTGTATACTTAGGCTACACTAAGTTTATTAAAATTTTTTCTTTCAGTAATAAATTAACCTTAGCTTACTATAACTTTTTAATTTCATCAACTTTTAAATTTTTTAGCTTTTGACTCTTGTAGTAACAGCTCAAAACACAAACACATTGTACAGCTGTACAAAAATATTTTTTTCTATCCATGTTCTATAAGATTTTTTCTATTATTTTTATATTTTAAACTTGTTTGTTAAAAACTAAGACATAGGCCCGGGCGCAGTGGCTCACGCCTGTAATCCCAGCACTTTGGGAGGCCAAGGTGGGTGGATCACGAGGTCAGGAGATGGAGACCATCCTGGCTAACACGGTGAAACCCCATCTCTTCTAAAAATACAAAAAATTAGCCGGGCATGGTGGCGGGCGCCTGTAGTCCCAGCCACTCCGGAGGCTGAGGCAGGAGAATGGTGTGAACCCCGGAGGCAGAGCTTGCAGTGAGCCGAGATTGCGCCACTGCACTCCAGCCTGGACAACAGAGCGAAACTCTGTCTCAAAAACAAACAAACAAAAAAACTAAGAGGGCTGGGCGTGTTGGTTCACACTTAAAATCTCAGCACTTTGGGAGGCCGAGGTGGGTGGATTGCTGGAGTCCAGGCGTTTGAGACCAGCCTAGACAACATGACGAAACGCTGCCTTTACAAAAAAATATGAAAAATAGCCAGGCGTAGTGACACGCACCTGTAGTCTCAGCTACTTGGGAGGCTGAGGTGGAAGGATTGCCTGAACCTGGGAGGCACAGGTTGCAGTGAGCTGAGATTGCACCACTGCACTCCAGCCTGGGCGATAAGAGTGAGACCCTGTCTCAAAAACAAAACCAAAATGAAGATACCAACTCACACATTAACCTGGGCCTAGGCGGGGTCAGGATCATCCATATCCGCTGGTCCCGTAAGATTATAATGGAGTTGGAATATTCCTATTGCCTAGTGATGATGTTGCTGTAGTAGCATCACTGTAGCACAGTGCAATCCTCACGTATTTGTGGTGGTCTGTGGGGAGGTATTCCAGAAGAAGGCATTGTTATCATAGGAGATGATAGCTCCTTGTGTGTTATTGCGCCTGAAGACCTTCCAGTGGGACAGAATGTGGAGGTGGAAGACAGTGATGTATTTATATGGTCCATTGTTGACCAAACATTGCTATGTGGTGCATGAAAAGAAGTAACTCGGGCCCCACCCTAGACCTACTGAATCAGAATCTGCATTTTTATGATTCTCAAAAAAAATTTGTACATCAAGATTTAAGAAGACCTGGTATAGGCTCAAAAGATAATGGCCTGAGTTCAAAAATGTTTCTTACTGTGGCTTATTAGGTGGAGAAAGCAAGCAATGTTTTGTTGTGCTTTATAATATGCAAATTAAACAAACAAAAAGTAGAAAGCATCCAGAGGAGAAACTTGATTATCTGACTAGATAATTTTCGGTATTCTAGTCTCCTCAGGTAACAGGGGTTTCTCTTACTCTTGAGGTTGCCTTGTAGGCTGTTCTGGCATCCAAAATGATAGGCCAGGACTTGTGAACAGTCAACTCTGACTTGATCAGATGTAGCTCAGACATCTCTGAAAAGAGAAGGGAAGGAAGGAGGATTGAGCCTCAAACTACAGCATCCTTCTAAGACATTTTGGACAAGTTGATAGGGAATTCCCCACCAAAGTCCCACGTTAGAGTTCTGCATCCCACAGGAATGGACCAGCACTAGTAACCCTCAGTCATTGACTGAGGACAGCCCAGAGTGCAAAGGCAGTGATGGATCCCGAGACGAGCAGCTAGGTCTTTCAGTCAACGATGCTCCTTGCAGCAGGAAATCTGACTGGTACATTTTTTTATGGCCGCCATGGGGAATGAAGTCAGATGACCTGGGTTTGAATTCTAGTTCTACCACTTAAGTGTGGAAAAATTATCTAATTTGTCTGAGCCCAAAATTCATCAGCTGTAAAATGGAAATTAGTAAGGTATCTATCTCAAAGAGTTGTTATTTGAATCACATGAACCGTATAATATTCTTACTTAGATCATGTTATTCTCAGACACCTCGGTATCAAACACCTCAATAAACGTTAACTATTTTTATTATAGATACTTTTAGCTGGTACAAAGTCAGAGGTCTCAGCCCTCAGGAAATGTTGACAGCTGGCGAAATGCTAAAAGGTAAGAGAAAGCCTATACTGTGTGTACCATGTACAGTGCCACTAAAACTCTTCTCTAGGACCTTTTGAATGTGACTGTTCTTGCTTCTCAGACAGCAAAAGCCTTATCTGCTGAACTTCACCTCCAAATGCTTAATACCAGGGAAAAGGACAACGGCCTCATTTACCTGCCAGAATGACATGGCTAGTATGGGGACCCTCATCTGCACGTTTCCCTTGCAGAGTTTAGTGTGTTTATCTATTTGTTCTGTGTGCATTTTGTGGAGGTCAATGATGCTGTAAACACAAGAGAGCTCCAGGATCAGTCAAACAAATGACAGAGTATTGAAAAGGTCATCACGGTAAAGTACATAATTTTAATCCACAGAATGTATGAGGCATTACATTCCTAATGCATCAACTTATTTTTTTTTTATTTTTGTTTTTTTGAGACAGTCTCGCTCTGTTGCCCAGGCTGGAGTGCAGTGGTGCAATCTTAGCTCACTGCAAGCTCCACCTCCCGGGTTTATGCCATTCTCCTGCCTCAGCCTCCCGAGTAGCTGGGACTACAGGCGCCAGCCACCTCGCCCGGCTAGCTTTTTGTATTTTTTAGTAGAGACGGGGTTTCACCGTGTTAGCCAGGATGGTCTCGAACTCCTGACCTCGTGATCCGCCCGTCTCGGCCTCCCAAAGTGCTGGGATTACAGGCTTGAGCCACCGCGCCCGGCCTAGAACATCTCTTCTTACCTTTTGCCTTTGAGAAAGAAGGGAACCTCTTTTTGCCCAATGCTAAAGTCTCCTTGTGCGCTTTTAAGCCCACCCAGTTCTTTCCTTCAGGATCTTGTTTCATCAGTTTTCCTCCTTCTCCTCCATTTCCAATTTTTCCTTCTCCACTGGTTCCATCACTTAGCCTAAAAACATATTCATGTCAGAAAAATAAAAGAAAAAAGGAAAACATAAAAAACCAGTTCTCAAGCTACTCCCTCCTACCCTCTCCCCCTCTTTCACAAGCACCTTGAAAGAGTATTCCACATTTGTGGTTTTCAGTTCCTCGCCTCTCAGGTCACTGCAGTCTGGGAGTGAAGGCCACCAATCTACTGAAAGTGTTCTTGCTGACATGACGATAACCTGATGGCTGAGTTCACTGGACAGTTTTCAGTCATTACGTCACTTCTCTGACCAACCAGAGGACTCTCTTCCTTTGGCTGCCTTCTCGTCCCTTCCTGTGTCTCTTGCTCTGTTAATGCTGGGCTTCCCCCAGAAGTTTGTCCTCAATCTTCTTCTCCTGCTCTGCATGGTCTGCCGGAGTGATGTCATTCCCTCCCATGGCTTCGCTTACTCATCTGTGGTGACTTCCAAATCTGTATTGCTCTGGTTCAGATCTCATTCTGGGGCTTCAGGACACTCCCTCTAAATCACTCCCCTAAACATCTCTCTTTGTATATCTTATAGGTCCTTCACAACGTCTTCTTATGTCTTTGTCATCCTTCTGGCGTCCCCACCCCAAGAAGCACTAACAGCCTGCCTGTTTTTCCTATTTTTGCACTCAGTTAATGGCATCACTATCCACTCAGTTTCTCAAATCGGAAATCTGCGAGTCATCCTGGATTCCTCACCTTCCATTGCGTGTCAGCAAATGACTCATCAGAGCCCATATATTCAACCCCTAAGTAGCTTCTGGATCTAGTAACACATTAACATCATGTTTAATTCAACCCTTATAACAATTGAAATGTCTGAGTTGTCCTTCTCATCTTCAGTCTCATCTTCCCCACTCTTCCTACAACCCTATTACATTTTCTATCCCCGTCACTTCCCACATAGTGGAATTAACATCCTCTTCTAGAGTATGCCACACAAAGCCCCTTCATACCTGGCTCTTTTTTTTTTTTTTTTTTAATGATTAATAGACGATTTATTTAGGCAGGAATACATATAGTCATCATTGCCAGACTTAACGTGAGAGCTGAAATGTTCGATCCAATTTTCCTTCCCGGATAAGTTTTTCTTTCCTATCCCTGTCAGTTTTGATAATACAATATAGGAAGATGAGGGGCCCGATTCCAAACAGAGCTCCCATGAGTGAGTTTTTAGGAGTGGGTCTGAAATTAGGATAGACATTTGTTGTTCTTGCATAGGTCCAACGAAGCAAGGCAGGATTTTCGATGAGCCCTCGGCGGTTGGGATCGTTGTACTGAAGCAGGTACTCTCGTTTCAGCCGGGCTCTTATGGCCAACCGCTCGGCTTGCGCCCGCCGGGTTTCCGGAGATGTGTCATATTCAGCTGGGTCGAGGGTCGAGGGCAGAGCGGCCAGGCGCGACGACTTATACTTTGTGAACGACATCTTGGCGCCCCAGGGCACAACTCCATACCTGGCTCTTGACTACATTTTGGCATCAACTCTATTTCCTTTGTCACGCTCCACCAGACGTTCTATGCTACATAGATTTGGAAGTTGCCACTGATTAATACATGAAGTTTTAGAAGGGAATGACATCACTCAGGCAGACTGTGCAGAATGGGAGGAGAAGATGGAGGACAAAACCCTGGAGAATCCTATGTCCATAGGAAACAACTGGTGGTTTTCTAAACTTGAATGTTCGTCCATCCCTTTATAACCTTTGCACATGCAAGTCCCTTAGGTCTTTCTTTCTCTTTCTGTCTTGTGAACCTTATGCTTCAAGAATCAGCTCAACCATCACCTCCTTGGGGTTTCCTCCCCAGGCTGTTAAGCACCCCTCCTCAGTACTGCTCTGTCACATAGTACCTGAGTGTGTTTAGACACATTATGCCACGTATAAACACATGATTATGTATTTACAGGCCTGTCCCTGATGAGTCTGTTAGTTCTCTGACGGCAGGCAAGATGTCTTTTTAAAAAGTCTTGATATCCCCTTTTCCCTAGCACAAAGTAGGTGCTGAACAAAGGCTGAATGAAGGAATGAACAAACACAGAGTGAGATAGTTTAATAGTGACAATTATAGGACACTGAAAAGACCCTAATACAAGCTGTGAAATTTGCTAGTCCAAAATTTCTAACTTACATCCATTAAGCTGGCTACTATTAGAGAAACAGAGAATCACAAGTAGTTGGCAAGGATGTCGGGAAATTGAAACCCCTGTGCACTGTTGGTGGGATTATAAAACAGTTCAACTGTTATAGAAAACCATATGGCAGTTCCTCAAA
Organism: Rhinopithecus roxellana; assembly: GCF_007565055.1. NCBI lineage: Eukaryota > Metazoa > Chordata > Mammalia > Primates > Cercopithecidae > Rhinopithecus > Rhinopithecus roxellana. The sequence goes on along the minus strand of NC_044553.1, from coordinate 74,961,272 downwards.
AAATTAGAAGTAGACTTATTATCTGATGCAGCAAGTTCACTTCTGGGTATACATTCAAAGGAATTGAAATCAGGGTCTCAGACACAGCTGCACACCCGCGTTCACGGCAGCATTATTCACGATAGCTAAAATGTGGAAGCAACCCAAATGACCATTGACAAATAAATGGATAAACAAAATGTGGTTTATATATACAAGGGAGTATCTCTCAGCCTTAAAAATGAAAAAAGTCCCGTCACATCGCTGTAACATGGATGGACCTTGAGGGCATTATGCTAAATTCAATAATCCAGTCTCAAAAAGACAATGAGTGGTTTCACTTTTGTGAGATATCTAAAGTAGTCAAACTAATAGAAACAGAAGGTAGTGTAGGGGCCAAGGGAAAACTTCCTCTTTGCCCTCTGAAGGTTTGCTGAAAATCGGGGACAAATGGCAGAGTCATACAACAGGAGAAAAGGCATACAATTGATTTGGTCCTCATTGTACATGACATGGGAGCCTGAGAATGAACACTCAGAGATGCAGGGGGAGCTGTCCATTTTTTTAATGCTTAGATTCAACAAAGAACCACAAAGGGGAAAAGCAGTTCTGGCTTCTATGACCTGCTTTGGGGAAGAGGTATTCTAGTTTCTAAGGTTAGCCTCAGGGGAGAATGAGGGGCCAGAGACAGGAGGTCAGAGAGAGACTTTTGCTTTTGAAGTTGTTTCTGAGACCTTCATTTTGGGGTAATATTTTCTGAACCCCAACAGTAGAATGGTGGCTGCCAGGTTTGGGGGGTAGAGGGAAACAGGTAGTTATTTCATGGGTGTAGAGTTTCAGTTTTGCAAGATAAAAACATTCTGGTGATTGGTGGCAGAATGATATGAATATACTAACACTACCAAAACATGGTTAAGACAGTAAATTTTAAACTTAAAACATGGTTAAGACAGTAAATTTTATGCATGTGTTTTTTATCATAATAAAAAAAATCAGTGAGAGGCAATGCATTTGACATGGACTAGATACTTTCTGGAGGCCAAGGGCTGGATGGGAAGACTAAAGTCACAACTTATGCTTTTACAGGCCATATCAGGATGAATGCTTTTCTTTTTTCTTTTTTTTTTAATGAGATGGAGTCTCGCTCTATCATCCAGACTGGAGTGCAGTGGCGCGATCTCAGCTCACTGCAAGCTCCGCCTCCCGGGTTCATGCCATTCTCCTGCCTCAGCCTCCAGAGTAGCTGGGACTACAGGCGCCGCCACCACGCCCGGCTAATTTATTTTCTTTTCTTTTTTTTTTTTTTTTTTTTGAGTAGAGATGGGGTTTCACTGTGTTAGCCAGGATGGTGTCGATCTCCTGACCTCCTGATCCGCCCGCCTCGGCCTCCCAAAGTGCCGGGATTACAGGCGTGAGCTGCCGCGCCCGGCCGTCGGGATGAATGTTTCTATCTAATCTTTTTGAATGTTTTCCTTTGTTAAAAAGGATTATAGTACAAATAACATATATAAATACAGTAACAAAATATGACAATATGAATTATAATATGATATGAATAACCAATAAATTCTATTTCCTTTTTCAGGAAAGGTACTCTACCCTTCCCCATTTCTATTATCATGCTTTACCACATAAAAGAGTTCAATATTAACAGACATAGAAGTATCTCTCTGGGAGTTTACAATCTAAAGACTATAACTGCAAGGTAGACAATTATCTGGAAAGTGTATAGACAGAGAGTTGTCTGAAGTGTGTCTGGGAAAATATCCACACACACACATGCACATGCTGAGGCTGGGGAAGCATCCATGTGTCAGGGTTTTGAAGAGTTCAAACAATGTTGATAAATAATTCTGCAAAAGGTGTATGTTGAGAAAATGTAACTAAAGGAGAGAGAAGAGCTGGAACGTCAAAGTGTCTCTACCAGTCTTCACTGATTTTAATAGGTTGACATAAAACCTCCAAATAACAATCACCAGTCATCCAAAAAACGGACCTCAGTTTGGGCTAATTCTTTGGTCTTTAATAGTTCTTTAACAGCAGGAAACATCTCAAACTGTTCCAGTTGGGTTTCAGCAATTTCCTGTTTTTGAACCTACACACTTTTATCATGGAAAACATAAACATCAGGGGTGAAATGGAATTCAGGATTCTTAAATGGTCCCCTGTTCTGATATGGCTAATTTTCCATCATCGAACCTCTGGGGTTACTTCAGTACAAAAGCCTGTTAGCCACGGAAATGGAGCAGCTGATTCAAAGTGGTGAAACTGATAAGAGAGGATCTGTGCAAACTGCCAGGCGCCTAGGGTGGAATGCGAAATTCCCTAATACGGTACTACTTTGCTCTGGATCTGTAGCTCGGGGACACAGCACACCACCAGACTTGGCTCCTCACCCCTTTCAAATCTGCAGGAAGTGCATCTCTGCTGGTCTGAACACTGCCATTTCTGAGTTGCCTTGGAGCTATAGGAAAACATCACTAACTCAATCTGTTGCCCTGAAATGCTGAAAATAAAAATAGCATCCGAGAGGCTACTTCCCTAGATTCCCGTTATTTCGTATAAAGATTTCATTTTTCCTTGAGCTACTGTTCCTTTCTGACCATCTTCCTCATTACAGATGCTCTTTCAAAATTTCATTTTGCACCCAGTCCTGAATGTCAGCAAGTTTATTGGGGAGAAGAGGAAATAGCCTTCTCCTTTCTGTGCAGAGGCAGGAAAGGTGGGGGGAGCGGGTCCACTGCACCATGAGGCCCCCATCCTGGGTCCACATGTGCTTATGCAGATGGCACCAAATAAAAGAAAATTCCTGGAGGAAGCAATCTGAATGGGAGAAATCACAAGAGCTAAAAACCTTTGAAAACCCTTTGAGAGAATCTGGAGGAAGAGGCTAGACATGGAGGCAATTTCATGCACTTAGACTTGGGGATGGTGGAGGATTCCTAGGCTGATTGTGTGTGTGTTTGTATGTGACAAATGCCTGTAATAATGCACTAAATCTTGCTTTTGATTTGTTTGCTTGCTTGCTTGTTTTTTGGTATGAGCTTACTATAGGACCACTGAGACTTGGCTGTCTCCTTCAGCGCATCATCCTGGGAAACCGTTGCTTGGTTTTCTGTTCCTAGCTGAAAGGTGTTTCCTGTAGAGAGGTTACCCTGACTTACCTATGAAGGATGACCATATAATTTGTCATATAAACAGAACACATTTCAGAGTCCAAGTGGACACTAAAAAGTAGTAGACAATTGATCTACAACAAATGAAAACATGGACTTCACATGGTCAACGGTTGACTCAGATAGTAGTGATTACTGCAATCCAGAATGGGCCCAATTCACGTTCTCTAAGGGCTCACGAGAAATGCTCTTCCCCCAAAACCCTGGAAACAAGCATGAAACAATAAGCTCTTGGAGTATTCTATTTCTGCTTCATATTGCAGTCTCAAAAAGAAGCCTCTTGTTTTGTTTGTTCAAATGCCAGATTACAGTCTCTCCTCATTCTAGCCTCCATTTAATTACTTTACTGCATCTTTGCTATTTCCCTTTGGCTTGTCAACACTCCCTTTAGAATTGTATCAGCGCATTTGGATATTATGATAGTGCAGGCAGTCCAGAGTCATAAGCCTAAGACCCTATACAACCCAGGTGGGAAGATCAATCTAGCATACGTGCACAAATTAAAGAACAATGAACTACTGTTCTGGATAGAATGCACTATGAGTTCAGATTTAAGAAGCACGAGACTGGCCTGGGCTAGATTTGTCAAGAAGGTCTCGTGGAGACAGTAGTAACACGTGCTGGGTCAAGGAGGATTAAGACTGACATATAGCAGACAGTGAGCAACCCTCTGCCAGGAAATAGAGTATTGAAGGGGAAGGAGTAAGTTGAGCTCCAAATAGGCAGACCCTTGAATGAGAAATGTGGCTTTGCAAACATTTATCATAGACCATTTTCAGCCTTTGAGCAGGAGAGTGACCAGGTAAAGTGGTACTGCAGAAAGGAAAATCTGACAGTGGTGTGCTGACCATTGGTGTGGGAAGGTTTGAAGTGGAATCACCAGGATAGAGTCTGTTTAAAGAATCTAGTTATAACAAGAAAAACGACTTCGTTGAACTTTAATACTGTGCCTCTGTCTTCATCCCTTTGCATACATGTTAGATGCCACTTTCTGATATATTTCTTTAAATATTTCATTATAAGTACAGGCATATATCTTCTCTTTATTCATCATTATATTTCCCCAGAAAGGATGTAATGTTTTACTCTGGCACTTCCACATTTCACTAGGCACCCCCAACAGCCTGAATATTTAATCAATAATCTAACTTTCCCCACAAAATAAGGTACTACCTTTTCTCCATTTCCTTCCATTTATTATTCTCACAGATTTTTAGGGGTGACTTTATGCTATGTAAACTATCTCCACTTCATACATTTAAAAAAGAAAAATAAACAATTGGTTATGTTTATTAAAGGGGAATCCAAAAGGTGGAATTTTTTGGTGTGGTAATTTTGCCAAAGTCAAAGAGAGTCGGGGTCAGACTGGGAATGTGGGAGAGCCTTTCCTTTCCAGTCTTAGATACTATAGAGAACGTGGGATCCTGGGAGAAACATGGAGTACACAGGTGGAGAATAATAATGCTGTCAGCATGGTGTCATTTACAGTATGCTTGCTGCAGGTCTTCAGGCCCAGTTTCAACATCAGGCCAGTTCCCTTTGACTGTGTGACACTGGGATAGTCACTTAACATCTCTGAGCCTCAGTTTCACCATCATTCTAACAATGGTGTTTTACTTGGTGATCCTTTTCTTCCTGGTCTTAAGTTTTTTATTTTCACAATTTCAGGAAATACATATTTGGCAATAAAGCTCCATTTTTGTTGGATTTCGGTTTAATTAAAAGCTTGGTCAGCCTATTTATGCATGTCATGTTGCATACTTGAAGTCCTGACCAAAAAAGTTAGAAAATGCTTTTAAAATAAATCCTCCTGTATAATGTTCTACAAAGAAGAGATGTTTATGGTAAATTGCTTAGCACAAATATGTATTTATATCAGGCTATTATAAAGCAAAACTTGGCTGCTTTATTACATACTAAATGTTGAACCAATAGCCTGATGCAGCTGCCAAAAACTTAACACACAACCTTAGACCATTTCACTTGATGGACATTTCCAAATTATAGGCAATAATAAACTCATTCTTTTCTGCACTAATCAGGCAACATCTGGGGTCTTTTTATTTAGTTCTGGAGTCCATATTTATAAGAGATATTGACACACTGAGTTCACTAAGAGAGAAGCACTACCGAAGTGGTGCAGGGTCTTGGAAACCTTTGTTAACTCTTGGAGGTATAGGCCTGAAGACTAGAAGAGACGACATATGGGTATTTCAGCCTTTTGGTATAGAAAAGTATAAGTACTGATTTATGCTGTGCTGTGTTAAAGGATAGGTGACGGAAAATGGATGTGAGTTTAAGAGAGACAGATTTTACCTCAAAATAATGAAGACATTTCTATCATCTAAAATCATCCAACAAGGGAAAGAACTAATTTATACATTAGTGAGATCTAGAGGCTTGATCACATTTACACTCATCCCCAAAAGAATTCAAATAGAGGCACAGATTGTTTCCATCCTGGGCGACTTTTTGAGGCATGGCTTTACCACTCTTCTCATGAAGAGGTGGGCTTTGTTTTTCCTCTCCTTGAATCCAGGCTGACCCCATGACTTGCTTTGACCAATGGAACTCAGTGGAAGCAATGATGTATGTCTTTAAAAGCTTCAAAGCTTAGCATTTTTTTTTTGGTGGGGGGTGGGGCAGGGTCTTGCTCTGTCACCCAGGTTGGACTGCAGTGGTGCAATCTCGGCCCACTGCAACCTCAGCCTCGCAGGCTGAAGCCATCCTTCCACTTCAGCCTCCCAAGTAGCTGGGAGTACAAGTGCGTACCGTGCCCACCTCATTTTTGTGCATATATGTATGTGTATATATGTACATATATGTATTTATAGATATTTATAGAACAAGGCAGGGGCATACCACAGAGGGGGGCACACATTTTTAGCAACGGTCACACCTGGAGGTGTCAGCTCACCACTACAACAGACCAAGTCACAGATGAAGGGGGCTGGCTTTGGGTCTGGGGGAGCCACTGTCAAATCACAGAACAGCCGCCCAGGCAGGCTTGGAAAGGGAGGTCTCCGAGAAGAAGAGGGACCTATTTAGAGGTTGAAGGGGGTCCTGGGGCTCTCAGAATAGGATGGACTTGTCGGACCCGATCGGCTGGCAGTTGGAGAGAAAGCAGAGAGAAAACAGGCGAGAGAAAAGCGAGCAGAGAGCTGGTGAGGCAAATGCAGAGCACAGGTGTGCCACAGCAGCTGTGGGAGGGCCGGGGAGCGGAGGGCACAGGTGCAGGTGTGGCAAGGTTCCTGGAAAAGAGGGGCTGGAAGGGAAAGGGGAGAAAGATGGAGGAAGGAGCCAGAGCTTCACAGGTAGTGCCTGGGGGCTGTGGCAGCCCTCCCAACCCCATGCACGCTGGCCTCATCCACGGCACCCAGGCAGTGCACCCTCTGTTAAGACCAATGCTCGCCCCCCTCAGGCTTCCCTCTTCTCTGGTCACCCTGTTTTCCAACCCACTGGTCCAGGGCCACCTCTCGCCTTGGGGAGCCCAACACAACAGCCACCAGGCCTGATAGAGAAGGAACACTGCTTGAACCAGGATGATGAAGCTAAAAGGGATGGGTGGCTGGAGTGATCGCCGGAGAACCCTCTGGGTGGTCAGAAAGCCCAGGACCCTCTGAAGGGACCCTGGGGGAGGCAGGGAGGGCAGGCAGCTGGATGCCACTGGCTATAGAATTATAAGTTTTATAAGTCTAAGAGGGGAGCCTCAGCTTGTTGGGGGTTGCAGGTTGTATAGGTGAGGCTGGGCCCTTCCTGCTCGGAAAAGCAGAAGAAGGAGAGTCCATGGCAGGGGAGGTAGGTGGGCTTGCTGGGCAGAGCTCAGCCGGGACACCAGGCACTGTGGTCCCCTTGGCTGAATAGCAGAGGTGACCTCTAGGAGCAACAGGCCAAGGTGTGTGAGCCTGCTGGCCGGCGATAGTACTTCAGCGGGGACCAGGGACCCTGCCTTCAGTCACACGCTGGCAGCTATGATGGTACCTGGGAGGGAGGGATGGGGCCATGTGTCCCTGCCTGGCCTGTGAGGTGTGCTGTGGGTTGACCGTGTGTTTGGGACTCTCGAGGTTTTATCCTGGCTCACTACTGGATTGCCGACAGATAGGGGAGGTGGGACCCTGACTCTCACCCCTCATCTGCAGTGGATTTGGTTCTCAGCACTCCCAGGCTGGGAGCTGGATGCTCTGCCCTGGCAGCATGACTCAGACGGCACAACAGGTACAGCGTGCCCAGGATGACATTCCTAGGCCTCTGGCGGCCTCAGAGTACAGCCCCACACACAACCCCCTCCCAGCTCTCAGCCCTTACACCATAAACCACGAGCTCTCTGACGGTTCCAGAGAGCACCCACGTCTGCCAGCTTGGGCACAGAGCCTGTTCCAAGAGCCCCCAGGCTCAGCCATGGAGGCCGGGGTGCTTTGGGGTTGTGGGGGCCAGCCCTGGTACCTGCGTCCAGCAAGGACGCTCTGCACCTGCAGCCAGGAGTTGTCCACGGGCCCCCAGGGTCGTGTTGATGTCGCTGATCTTTTTTTGGCAATATTAAGTTTACCCCGTCTTTTTGTCTTGAAAGTCCATCTTTTCTTTCTTTAATTGAAAGTCTATGTTCTTAAATTTAGATTTTCTTGTTTTAAACAAACTTCCTCCTCATTCTTTGTGTGTGTGGTTTGTTTTGGGGTTTTTGTTGTTGTTGTTGTTGTTTTCTTGAGACGGAGTCTCGCTCTGTCACCTAGGTTGGAGTAGAGACAGGGTTTCACTGTGTTGACCAGGCCAGTCTTGAATGCCTGGCCTCAAGTGATCCACTTGCCTTGGCCTCCCAAAATGCTGGGATTACAGGTGTGAGCCACTGCACTTGACAGTAGTTGAGGGCCACGCTGTTGTCTTAGAGTGAAGTGAGGAGAACCTATATGGGTTTGGTAGTCACGGGAATGGCAGGAGGAATGAAATGTGAAAGCCCATTGGCGGCAGAATCAGAATGGCTTGGTCTTTGTAGTCCACTATTAAGTGAGGAGGAGGAATTATTGGCTGACAGAAGAAGTGAAAAATGTGAAATATCAGTAAAACACAAAGCTCATGATTTTAGTCAGAGTGAAGCTTAAGCGCTGTGTGATTCTAGATAGATTATTGAGCAGTTTTGTTCCATGTATTTTATATCCCATATCTTCTAGCTATGACCCTATTTCTTTATTTCTTGACATAGCCAAACGTTTTTCAAACTGACAGCTTTATTGTGATACAGTTTTTATGTGATAAGCCTCACCCTTCAAGCGTACAGTTCAGTGGTTTTTAGTGTATTCAGAGTTACACAACCATTACCACTCCCTAATTTCAGAACATTTTCATCTCCCCAAAAGGAAACCCCGTGCCCATTAGCAGTCACTTCCTGTACCCGTCTCCCCCACCGTTGATCCTGGCAACCTCTGATCTAATTTCTATCTGTAGATTTGCCTATGGGCATTTCATATAAATAGAATCATACAAAATGTGGCATTTTGTGACCGGCTTTTCTTTACAGTGATTATAAATCAAATGCCTGAAGAGGCTAAGCTTAGCATAGTGTTTGCTGTACAACTTTCACAACTGAATTTTTTAAAGTTGAAAATATGACTGTGTCTGTCTATGTGGCATATTATCTTTAGATGACCCTTACTTCAATTATTAAGAATTTTTTCCCCTAGTAATCTTCAACTGTCTCTATATTCAGCAGGAACCCCTTGGAGAGAAAGAGCAGTATGAATTTGGAACACATATTGACAAAATGAATGTAATTTAATTTAGTACAGTAGTAAAGTCGAACACTTTTAGGTGTCAATGCTGCTGAAAGTGTATATTAAGGAAAAGTTTACTTACCTTACTTTTGGCGGAGGTGCTAGAACTACTTCTGTCTTGTGTTTAGATTTCAACAAACCTTTGCAGAGGTATTATGTGGTTGTACAAATGTACTTTCTTTTGACCTGAAAATGCAAAAACTTCCTTTCTTCCCACTTCCTGAGACTCTGCAACCTTAAAGGAAGAGTGGGGTACTTTAAAGGAAAGGTGGTGGTGGCTGGTAATGGGGAACAATGTCTACTGTACACTTCCTTTCCCAAAACAAGTCCCTGTCTGCCGTCAGCATTTCCAAAATGTGAAGACCAAGTGTGGTGTTAACTCATTAACTAATCACTAGACTTTGAGTGGTTGTGGAAGCAAAATCTCAGTGAGTGCCTGGATGTTCTAATTCTGTTAAATCAGTGAGTGCACATTGTATACAATACTCTCTTAGCCCAGTGGCAGATTTAAGCAGTGGGAGATAGATTTCTACATTTCAGAAATGAAATACATAAAGAATAAAAATTTTTAATCCCATGGTTCTTTGCCTGAGTTTAATTTTTTGGAGAGTTTTTCTTTTAGATTGTCTTTCCCTTCCATTAAACTGTTACTTTGAAAGGTCCTAGGGTTTGGGCAAAGCAAGTGGGAAAGACACTGGCTTGGATTCTCCAGGATAAGGGAGTGAAGAGGACTTCTTGCCCTCATTTTATTATTGAATAATGTGATGAGAACAATTATTAAGGTGAATGGTCTACAGTAGAAGTTTTCAGATGCCTTCTCTGCAAAATAATTCGGTTTAGTCAACGCAAGGATGCCTTTGGTTAGCTGGAATGGAAGATGTGTGGGAGAGAGTGGTCTTGGCAACTCTTCTGGGGGGAAATACAGCATTTGGAAGGGTGGGAAGCAGAAGGAATCTCAGGCAAGGGAAAGGCGTGGACAGAGCCCCAGAGGACAGAACAGGTTGTGGTGGACTTGGTGTCCACATAGACCTAATTAGTGGTCTTAGCTTTTGTGTTTTCAAAATTACCACAGTTTGTGTTCTAAAACTGTCATTCCCTTGATTTTATTGTAGGCACGCTATCTGTGTATTTTGAAATTTAAAGTAACAGTAAAGGAGAAATGAAATTATTTTGTTTGAGAAAGAGTTAAAAGGTTAAAACGTCTTGATATAAATAATTTTCTAATGGGAGATTTGGTACACCCCCAAAAGTTGACTTTGGTTCAGAGAACAGTCTTCAGATCTAGAAAGGACTTGAGGAGTCCCAGAGAGGAGCTGCATGGTCTGAACCCTTTGATTCTCACAACAGAATGGATAAAAACAATTCCAACCATGAAACGATGCAGATGTTTATATTTTGGATACGGTAAGATCAGTGCTGTTGTCAGAGGAAAAACTCTTGGCCATCACAGGATGGGAGAGAAAGTTTCAGTTGTAAAGAATACTCGGCCGGGTGCGGTGGCTCAAGCCTGTAATCCCAGCACTTTGGGAGGCCGAGACGGGCGGATCACGAGGTCAGGAGATCGAGATCATCCTGGCTAACACGGTGAAACCCCGTCTCTACTAAAAATACAAAAACTAGCCGGGCGAGGTGGCGGGCGCCTGTAGTCCCAGCTACTTGGGAGGCTGAGGCAGGAGAATGGCGTAAACCCGGGAGGCAGAGCTTGCAGTGAACTGAGATCTGGCCACTGCACTCCAGTCCGGGCGACAGAGCAAGACTCCGCCTCAAAAAAAAAAAAAAAAAAAGAATACTCAAATGCCATTTAAGGAAACGGGTTCTTCTGCCCCTATTCTTTGAAATATTTAGGCTAAGTTCTTAGTTTTTGACATCATAAAAATGTCAAAGTATCCTGTTCTAAGAGCCATTTCAAACAATTGACTAGAATTTCAGAGCAATTACATGAGAGTAATACCATTAGAATTTTTAAATTACTCATAGCCCTATATCCCTAACAAGTATGTTCATGCTTGCATGTTCTCTTCTCATCTTTACTGTGTGCTTGCTTTCTTAGTAATGGCACGTAGAAATTGTTTAAGCAGGAATAATTCTCGAGATAATTTTGTATCTTTCCTTTTTTCTCTTTAAGGTATATATTGGGTAGAACAGCATTATGTATGGAACTTCTCATGAAACAGGTGATTTTCTTATGATACTCAATTTTCACCCTCAATAGAGTGTTTTGATTATGTAAGCTAGATTTAAGCTAGATTCTCTTAAAGAAATTTTAGTGTTTTTTTTTTTTTCATAGCCCCTACTTTCAAGAATGAAAGAGGTCAACCAGTAAAATGAGATTGTACTTGGTGCTGAATCTATGCTAGGATCAGCATTAAGAGTGACCTTTATTTAAGGTTCTAATTTGCTCATGGTTGGGCACTTAGAATGTCAGTTTGTTGGTTTTTGTGAGATTCTGGAAACGGTCCAATTTTACTTTTTCCCCTTGTCTCCAGATGTTTTAACACTGATCTGCGACCGGGCGCGGTGGCTCAAGCCTGTAATGCCAGCACTTTGGGAGGCCGAGACGGGCGGATCAGGAGGTCAGGAGATCGAGACCATCCTGGCTAACACGGTGAAACCCCGTCTCTACTAAAAAAAAAAAAAAACTACAAAAAACTAGCCGGGTGAGGTGGCGGCGCCTGTAGTCCCAGCTACCCGGGAGGCTGAGGCAGGAGAATGGCGTGAACCCGAGAGGCGGAGCTTGCAGTGAGCTGAGATCCGGCCACAGCACTCCAGCCTGGGTGACAGAGCGAGACTCCGTCTTAAAAAAAAAAAAAAAAACACTGATCTGCTGCTGTTGAGGCATATGCCATCTTGCTAGGCCTTCTCAAGTGGGAATCAGGAATGCTGCTGCGTTCTAGAGATGTTTTGTTCTTCCTGTAGGGCTGAAGCAGTGCCTACTCAATAGAACCGGTCATCGTGCAAAGAAATGCCACCTGACTCAAAGGCAAAGCCAGAGTGCAGTTTGGAGTAAATAAGTTACTTTTATTAAGAATTTTACCTAAACCATAAGATATATTTTGTATTACTTTGTGAGCCTTCTTCCTGTCTTGATTTAATTCTTTTTGAGAGAATTCATTTCATTTTCATTTAGTTTGTTTTCTTCTTGTTGCAAAGATGATCTACAGAAAATACAGAAGTATAAGAAACTGGAAGATACTGATAATCACTTAATGATTTAGTACCTGCTTGTTTAGTCTTTGTTATATTTACTGAAGACAAACATGGCTACAGTTGTAAATTTATTATTGGTATGTATACCCTAGTAAGTTAAAAGTTATATGTACTTTGAAGTTTTGCAAAATTGAGTTCATATTATGGAATTAATTCCTGATGAACTTTTATGTCCTAGGCACTAGTCTTTTTATTTATGGATTGATTTTTACTTTTTTTCCCCTCTGTGCCTATGCTTACCAAGTCTTTTTAATTTTTACTTTTTATTCTTTCAATCCTCTTAATAACTTAAAAAGAGGGTATTACTAATCTCTGCATCTTGTAGATGAGGTAACTGAAGGAAGGTAACTTATCCAAGGTCACAGGCAGCAGAGCAAGGATTAAAACCAGACAGTCTGGCTGCCCAAGGCCCAACCGAGAGGAGCTGAGAGCACGCCATGGGGCAGAAGGATGTTGTTCAGACTGGTTTTCTGTTCAGTTAACATGAAATGCAGGCTGTAACCTTAATTCTAGGACATTACTGAGAAAGTCTTCCAAAGCCATAGCTTTTTTACCATGACCATGACTTTTAGCAAGAATTTTTGGTTTAAAGGCAACATGGTGCTCTGAGAAGCTTCTATTCACTCTCATGGAGGGACTGGTTGTTGAGCTAAATAGTGAAATCCAGGAGCACACAGCCTTTAGGGCAGCTTTGGACCTATTTCTATGGTCAGGAAAGACACCTGTCTTTCCCTGCTGCCCACAACCTCCAGTTATTCACCTTCAGATTTTCCTAGTCTGTGATCACATTCAGATGAGAGATCTGTTTTGTTTCTTCCAGGGTAGGAGGAAGTGAGTCACCACCTATACTAAGCAGTCTAGTATTCTGTGTATAAATGAGCAAGTTTGGGGAGGCAAATTTGAAAACCTTGTGTAATCCTAAGATTCTCCAAGAGAATCTAAGAGAATGTGAGCACTATGCATGGTGGTAAAGTGGTCATATGTTAGTTGTATCCACAGCTCTCATCAAAAGCAGACGCCAATACTTTTTGAGGGAATTTTTCTCTAACTGAAGCCTATAGGTTGCCAAAGATTAAAAGCAGGCAACTATGAATTCAGATAAATCATAACATTCAAGTAGTCAACCCAACATGTTTGAGAATTGTTAAAAATAATGAATAACATATTTCCCAAAGACTAGTTTTTGGAATTATCAGATACAGAACACAAACTTCAAATATTAAAATTGTGGGAAAATAGTTACATGTGAAATCTAATATATATATATACAAATATATAAGTTCATTCATAAAATTAAGCAAGCAGTAAGACCACCAGAAATGATGAGGAAGACCTGAAAGGAAAATGGATGAAACAGAACTTACAGAAATAAAATACATAGCTGGGTATGGTGACACACACACCTGAAATCCCAGCACTTTTTGGGAGGCTGAGGCGGGAGGATGGCATGAACCCAGCAGTTGGAGACAAGCCTGGGCAACATGCTAAGAACTCATTTCTACAAAAAATACCCCACCACCACCACCAAAAAAAAATTAGCTGGGTATAGGGCACCTGCCTATAATCCCAGCTACTCAGGAGACTGAGGTGGGAGGATCACTTGAGCCCAGGAGGTCAAGGCTGCAGGTTCGTGCCACTGCACTCTAGCCTTGGGTGACAGAGTGAGACTCTCTCTCTGAATAAAATAAAATTAAAAATGTAATTGTTGAAATAAGAGACTCAGTGGATGGATTAGACACAAGAAGAAAGAATTAATTGGTTAGATGATTCTCTGCAAAAAGTAAGTCAGTATGTTACACAGAGAGACATGAGGATAGATGATAGGGCAGGAGTTGGTGGACTTGGCAGGGACAGGGAGATCAGAATGAGGTCTAAAATATGTCTTAGTGAAATCCCTGGAGGACGTATTAAAATAATATTAGAAAGTGAGAGAAATATAAGTTCCTTGTTTTGTTTTGTTTGTTTGTTTGTTTGTTTTTGTTTTGAGACAGAGTCTCGCTCTGTAGCCCAGGCTAGAGTGCAGTGGAATGATCTCGGCTCACTGCAAGCTCCGCCTCCTGGGTTCACGCCATTCTCCTGCCTCATCCTCCCAAGTAGCTGGGACTACAGGCACCCACCACCATGCCTGGCTAATTGTTTGTACTTTTAGTAGAGATGGTTTTCACCGTATTAGCCAGGATGGTCTCAATCTCCTGACCTCCTGATCCGCCTGCCTCAGGCTCCCAAAGTGCTGGAATTACAGGCATGAGACACCACACCTGGCCCAAAAGCTTTGGTTTTTACAGATATTAAACATGTCTTTTGTTTAAGAAAAAATAATCTTAACAATAACATAGAAGAATAAGAAATATTTTTCCAAAAAAGAGAAACCATTGTGATTCTTTTATCTTATTGGAATGTTGAATAATATAGTCTGCTTCATTAACCATCAAGCATGCTATGGATTTTCCATTTTTATATGATCTGTATCTCAGTTAACGTAATACTGGTAATTTTTGTACTGTATGAAAAATATAGGTCAAAATCATAGACCTTGAATAGAAGCTGGGTCATGAAGATAGCTCTGGAGGAACACATAGATACACAAAAACTGACACACATATATATAAAGTACACACACATATATTTTTTAAAGTTTTAAAGCTTTTAAAGCCCCTCCGTTCTCCCAGAGTGGACAACCACTCCCCTCTCTTAGAGTGGGTGGGGACAGCAGTTGCATGGGCAGCTTTCCTTGTGAGCCACCAGTCCCTCTGGACACACTGCTGTCTAGCCACGCCCCCATTCCCTTTCATCTTTCTAATTGACCAATGGGCTCAGAGCCTTAAGGCCACGCCCCTATTTGGCATTCTACTGCAACCCTGGTTACGCCTCCTCTGGCTCAGTCACACAGCTGCCTGGTAGGTGACTGGAGGTGTTGATCAGTGCTCGCTGGGATTTTGCTGATGTGGCCCCAACCCCGCCTCCCTCCCCACTCTGCAATGGCAGAAGAAACTCGACAGAGCATATTGGCTGAGGCCAAGAAAAAGGTAAAAACATACCAGGTCATGGCCCCCCAACCCAGCCACAGATCCCCTCTGACAACAAGACCACTGCCAGAGTCCATACCACTCCTGAGGCACACCGGACTGGGCCTGCTAACCCTGGTGCCTCTGGGCTACCCCCATCAAAGTTTTGTCAGTCAGCCTCACCCCTTCAGCAAGCAGCCCAGTCCCTGCCCTTGCCAAGCACCCCAGGGTGACTTTGGGCGGGTGACTCCTGGGGCTTCCTGCTGCATTACTGGGCCCTCATCTCCTGCTTCCCCAAGCTTGACCTCCCTGGGCTCTTTGGGCTTGCATCTCTTGGGACCTGGGTCCCCCAGCCCCAGGCCCTGCCCTCCTGAGTCATCCCCGGGTGACTTTGGGCTGGTGACTCCTGGGGCTCCCTGCTGCAGACTCTGCCCTCCCATCCTGCTGCCTCAAGGTCGACCTCCCTGGGCTCTTTGCACTGGCGTCTCCAAGGACCTGGGTCCCAACCTTGTGTTTCCCTCCCCCATAGTGGAGTGGTGACTAGGACATTGCGCTGATGTGGTCCCTCCCCCTCACCATGGAGGAGTGGAATGTAGTGATGTCACAGTCTGCCTAGGAACTGTCATTACTGGAAGACTGGCCTTTGATCTTATGACCCAGTCCCCTAAGCGTTCTCACCCCATTTCTGGTTCCTCTGGTCACAGCACAAATTTCCAGCTGAAAGGGGAATGGAGGACTGTGGGACCTAGGAGCAAGAGGTTACAGGCTGCCTCACTCCCTTAACATCGACATTGACGGGGGAAAAGCCTCCACTTCCCCCGTGAGCGCAAAACGTTGACAGTATCTCTGGGTGACAATGAGAGAATTGGTTTGGTTTGGTTTTCTCCCAGGTTTCTACTTTCCGGAGAGAGATTTTAACATTTTGTTCTGAGTTCTCCACCTCGTATTCTAATTCTCCATGGTTCTGGGACCAGACTGCCCTTCAGTCAGTCGTCTCTGAAGTGAGATTTGCTCATCTTCTGTGGAATAGATCTTGGGAAACTGAACTTGACAGTTTGACTCTTCCCCATATTATCTCAACCTGGTGTACCTTGAGTGCCACGGGATAAATATGGGACATCTTTCTGAAGCATCAGTTTCCCTTGATTCTCTTGAGATCAGGAGAAAAAACATTAATGTACTTAGGGATGACAGTCACAGGTTTCCAAGAGTATATCAGACTTCTCTCTGAAATGAGGCTTGGGTTGTCCTCTTTCTGATAAATTCCCAGATTTCACAGAAAGGCTGCCTTCTGCCATGAGGATGCATTGATATAAAAGTTTGAGAGGTACTGGTGCACTTCTTCACACTAACAGACATGTCAGGATGTATGACTAAACCACACGGCACAGAGTTCCTGCCTACTTAATGTTTACTTTTCTACCTCTGCCTCTGGTTTTGGTCCCAGGCAGCTGCTGATTCTTCTCAAAACCCCAGAGCTTGGAGTCAGAAGACTGATTTCAAAGTTCCAGTATCACCTTTTCCTTTCCTTTTTTTTTTTTTCCTAGCCATGATATCAATCCCTCTCAGTCACTAAATGATTGTGACAACACCTTGTACAGTGGTTGGTGTCATTAAATCAGAGGTGTATAAGAGTATTTTGTAAAAACTGTAAAGGAGGATGTGGCTGTAGGAGCTCATGGTTCCATGAGGATTACTGCTCTTCTTTCCCACAGTTAAAAGAATATTGGCAGAGAAACAGCCCTGGTGGTCCAGCAGGAGCGAAGAAGAACAGGAAAACAAATGGCGGTGTCCCTGAGACAGCCACTTCTGGTGGTTGCCACTCACCTGCGGATGTGAGTCTTGGCTGACCAGGCTCCTGCGGGCAGGGGGCACAAGGGGCAGTAGAGGGTAATTGCTAAGATTGTGGATGGACTGTTGGGTCCTGGTTCAGAACTCTGGGTTTGAATCCTGCCTCTCTGTCTGCTAGGGATAGGATTTAGGGTGAGTTGCTTGAGCTCTTTGGGCCTCTCTTAGCACATGTGTATAATAGAGGTGGTGTTATTGTTTGACTTCCATTTGTGAGGTTTAAATGAGATTTGTTAGTGTTTTATGTTAATCTCTAGTACATGGCCTGCTGTAAACACCCAGGACACCAGGATATGGTCATTGCTGTTCGATTTTCCTCATCCCCAGTCTCATGGGGAAGCCAGGACAATGAGAACAGCCACTTGCCATCAGGAGTCACAGAAAGGGCCCCAGGGTGGGATGGTGGGGAGATAAGAACCATGAGAGAAGTTGGCACAAAGGGGTTATGGGACAAAGGGTTCAAGATAGGCAGAAAAGAAAATGTTGCCAGTTGATGGGGAAGAACGGAAGTCAGAGGGCTTAGACACAGAGGGACAGAACATCTCCATGTGCACTCTCATCTCTTGTAGTCAGCAACGGGTATCCTCGGGGACGGCCATACATCATTTGCTCCCCTGAAGGAACTGGAGGTAAGAGGCTCTGGGCGGAGGTGCAGTGACCCCGCAGGGCAGCCCTCCAACCTCCTCCCACAGCGGGGAGTGGGTGCCCCTCTGCCAGCTGAGTCAGCCCCACACACCCCAGCCCTGATTGTTCTCTCTACCTCTCCCCCACTCCTCCTCCACCTCCTCCTCTCTGCATGCGCCTCAGAGCCCGTGCCAAGAACTACCAGCAGCCCTGGACTCGAGGTCCGTCAAAATCAGTCCACTGAAGAAGACCATCAAATCTTTGGTAAGAGTCCAATGGGGTCCCCTGACTCCACGCTGCCAATCCCAGGCTCCAGTTTTCCCTTGGGGCCCTGAAGAAAGAGACTGCGGGCCCCTGGTGCCAAGGACAAATAGGGAGCTGGGGCGCCAAGACCTCACCTGGAGGGACCCCAGAGCATGCAGCATGGCTCTTCTTTTGCTGCCTTCTTTGCTGACTGTCTCCTCTCCACACACCCCTGCTCTAGTCCTTGCTACACACGCCCTGGGGTTGTGGCCTCTCGGGGGAGTGCGAGCCTGACTGGTTGTCAGGGGCTCCGTATTTCTGCTGTGACTCAGTCCCTAATTTGCTCTTTGATTCTGGACAAGCCGCCTCTCCTTTCTGGACTCGTGTTTTCAGAGGAGGTAGTGACTATCAAAGGTGTCTGTTAGCTCTGAGAGTCCGAGATTTAAAGGCCGCCTAGAATGGAAACCTCAGGGCCAAGGGCTCCTGACTGTTCTTTTCTTGCCTATACCTGCTGTGAAGAACCATACCTGGCCGATAAGTGCTCAGTGAATGTTTATTGAATGAACACACTTTTCTAAATGACAAGCCGGCGGAAGAGGGGGCCTTTCTCAAACTCCATCTCTAGAGGTTTATGTTCCTGTCCTCTCAAGAGATTCCAGATTCAGACTTTGAGTTCTGTGGCTGTGGGCGGAAACCAATAAAGACACAAATCCTCTGTCCTTGGGCGCTTGAGGAGAGTTGACCAGATCGTGTTCCCATTATGTCTGAGAACTTTGCCTTTAAAATTCATTCCCCGCCCCTGCCTACCACTTCCTGGCCTGGGGGAATAGAGTTGAGGGAGCCACCCTCCATCACTTTAATTTGACTCTCCCCACAGAAACAACAGAAGAAACAAGTGGAACATCAGCTGAAAGAAGTAACGTGATTTCTTTGTTTGCTCACAACATGACTGCTGGGTTTGGGGGACACTCAGATGTAGAGGCCCCAGTCTCCTCTGCCCCACGCCCAGCCTGGGGAAGAAGGCTCATCCTCCAGATTCCACCCCATCCCCACAGGGTCCCTGATAACCTGGTCCCATGGGTGGGCCTGTCCTGGGGCAGTGGTGGCTTTCTGGGGGCATGTCTCTTGCTGTGCCATCTCTGCCTCCCCCTGGTAAGAGCTCTGTCTTCCTCTTCCTATAGGAAAAGAAAGCAAACATCGTGAAACAGAAAACTGAAAGGGAGCTAGAGGTGAGTGGAGGGTGTGAAGTTTTCTCCTGTCCTCCGGAGAATGTTTCTTTCCTTCTCTTTCAGCACTTGCTTGGCTTTTCTCCCAAAGGTTCAAATCCAGAGCCTGAACATGCAGAAAGGGAAACTAACTATAGACCTGTATCGCACGAAACGCTCTCTCAGATACTTTGAAGGTGGGAATCTGGGCACCCTGTCATCCTTCAACTTGGCACTTTGACAGGTCTTTGGGGGAGTCCTTTGGGCCCCATCTCAACTCTCTCATTACAGAGGAGTCCAGGGATCTGGCTGGCCGCCTGCAATGTTCATTGCAGCATAGAGGAGAGTTAGAGCAGGCTCTGTCTGCTGTCGTCGCCACACAGAAGAAGAAGGCGAACCAGGTGAGTCCGACCACCTGCCCCGTCCCCTGGGAGCCCGGCTTCGCAGATGGAGGAGTGAGCCTAAAGGTCCCTTCTGCAGGATAGAGTGTCCTGCCCAGGAGGCAGCATGGCCATGTCTCGCTGCTTTTGTGTGTAGTTGTTAGAGGCAGCCTGGGGCTGAGTCAGCTGCTGTGGGTGAGTTGGGGGGTGCGATGGGGAGTGAGCACTGGATGCAGAGCTTGGAGGCCAAGTGCCTGCCCTGCCCTTACCTGGCTGCGGTCTTGGCCAAGTTCTAGGTGGAGTATTGGGTACTTGTTCTGTGAAGGTCCAGAAGAGTACCTTTAGTATGTTACCATTTCTGGAGAGACAGGAAACATGTGCGTGTGTGTGTGTGTACATATAAAAACATGTCTGCAACGGTTCATAAAAAAACTCGGGAGAGAACAACAAGGTGGCTGGGAGATACTTCCCTTCTGTACCTTCTGAGTTTTGCACAATGCAAAGGTATCATCATTTCAAAAACTGAGCAAAAGATTATTTTTCCCCTTGCTGTCTGTGCTCCCAACCCCAGCAAGAAAAATGGGCTTAGAGAATCAGATAGACCTGGGTGTTCAAATCCCAGCTCTGCCTAAGTGATGTTAGGCAAGCACTTAACCTCAAATACTCCATGTTTTTTCATCTACACAATAGAGGGAATCATAGTAACTGTCTCCTATGGTGGTTGTGAGGATTAAATGGGATTGCTAGCATGGCATCTGGTGAAGCACTCCAGAAAGGTTCAAACAGTGGTAGTAATAACAGTAGTGACAATAGTAATATTATCTGATCTCTCTGGGTCTCTGTTAGCCAGCTGTAAATTCCATCTTGTTCCCTGTCCCAACTTTACTGAGTTCTTTTAAAAACCAGACCATGGGCTTGATCTTTACTGACCGAGTTGTATATTGAGCCTAGCTCTAGCCCTTTTAAGGGGCACTGTGTGGAATGGCCCAGGCTCCCCAGATTGAAACTTCTCACTCTTCACCATCCAGTCCTCGAGGCACAAGAAAGCATATATGGAGTGGAAGTTAGAGCGGTCCATACAGGAGCAGGCACTGCTGAAAGCACAGCTGACACAGGTGAGGTTTTGCAGAGGGAGGAAGGGAAGGAAGATGACCCCAGGTGGCCAGGAGCAGGTGAGGACCAGTGACAGCCCTTCCTAACTTCTGTGCCCATTCTTGCAGTTGAAGGAGTCGCTAAAGCAAGCCCAGCTAGAGAGAGATGAATATGCTCAACATCTAGAAGGAGAGAGGGCCCGGTGGCAGCAGAGGATGAGGAAAATGTCGCAGGAGGTGAGATCTGATCCTTTAGCCCCCCGACCTTAGATGGGTTACTGGATCTTTCTGGGCATCTGTAACATGGGAATACTACAGCCAGAGGTGGTCATGGGTCTGGGTCTTGCGGAGGTGGGGACAGAGAGGGGGACAGCAGCCACCAGCCACCAGCCCCTCTCTCCAGGTCCCTTTATCCCTGTGCTTTGGGCAGGTTCGCACCCTGAAGGAGGAGAGGCAGCATGATATGCGTCAGGTAGAGAAGCTGGAGAGGCGCTTGTCCACACTCAAAAACCAGATGGGTAAGATGGGGCTGGCGTGACCTGGGAGCAGGCCTGGCATCAGAGGGGGCTGTGGGGGGGCTTAGAATGCCCCGGGGAGGTGGGTGGATGGAAGGGCTTTGAGGCAGAGGGAAAGAGGTCTGTGCCAGGAGACAGCAAGTCTTGTCATCTCCATGAGCCTCAGTGTCCCCATCAGCAAATGGTGCCCATTGTCAGCCAGCCACAGTGCTCTCCATCTGAAAGTGGTTGGAAGATTGGCTACCATCCGGGTGTGAGGAATCATTAGCAGTGAGGCCAAGTGTGGGGAGCCTGAGAGGAGCTGTGCACCAAGAGGAGGGGTTTTTTTGTTGTTGTTTTTTGTTTTGTTTTGTTTTTGTTTTTGAGAATCCAGAGGCCCTTGTTGTCTGCTTCCTTTCTCAGCTGAACCCCTGCCCCCGGAGCCCCCAGCAGTGCCCCCTGAGGAGGAGCTGCAGCACCTGAGGAAGGAACTAGAGCGAGTGTCAGCAGAGCTCCAGGCCCAGGTGGAGAACAATCAACGTGTAAGTCTCCTAAACCAGGGGCAAAAGGAGAGGCTTCGGGAGCAGGAGGAGAGGCTTCAGCAGTTGGCTGAGCCACAGAGTGACTTCGAGGAGCTGGTGCATTGCCCGACCTGGGCAGCCTGCCCTCCTCCCTGGCCCTCCAAGCCTTTGTTTCCCCACCTGTAAAATGGGGCAATGTAGCCCTCATGTGAAATGTTACTTCTAAAGGCACCTGTGAGCCAGAGCCCTGCTCTGGTGGCTGTGGGAGAGAGGGGATGATTTTTCTAACCTGCCTCTACCCTTCCTGGTGCCATGGGAGGCAGACATGAAGTTCTGGGGTCTCCAGCTGCAGTGGGTGGCTGCTGATTGCTTCTCTCTGTCCAGAACAACGAGAACAAGAGCACACTGCAGTTGGAGCAGCAAATAGAGGAGCTACAGGAGAAGCTGGGTGAGGTGAGGGAGACGGTAACCTCCACCCCATCCAAGAAGGGCTGGAAGGCGGGCACCAGCCTCTGGGGATGGGAGGTGCCAGGCCAGATGCAGCTCCAGCCTGGGGGAGGTGACCCCACCACCCTCCAGGGCAGTCCTGAGACTGTTTCTTGCTTCCTACCCTCTGACTTTTAGAGGTGGGTAGCCCTGGGCTTCTCCCAGGTCTGGACATCATCATCCCAGCTAGAGGCATAGAGCCCCCCAATCATAGGGGAAGAGACGGTGGTATAAGAGGCTCCTTATGCCAGGCGTGGTGGCTCATGCCTATAATCCCAGCACTTTGGGAGGCTGAGTCAGGAGAATTACTTGAGGTCGGAGTTCAAGATCAGCCTGGCCAACGTTGTAAAACCTCATCTCTACTAAAATTACAAAAAAAGAAAAGTATCCTGGCATGGTGGCTCATGCCTGTAATCCCACCTACTCAGGAGGCTGAGGCCCGAGAATCACTTGAGCTCAGGAGGTGGAGGTTGCACTGAGCTGAGATTGCACCACTGCACTCCAGCCTGGGCCACAGAGTGACACTGTGTCGCAAAATAAAACAAAAAGGCTCATTAGATTAAAACTCGATTCCAGCCTCGGTTCCACTGGTCACCATTCAAGTACTTTGCATCTCTAAGTCTCTGTTTCTTTAATTTCAAAAGGAAGTTAGCATTTTCCTTACAGAGGTGCTGAGGATTAAGTGAGATAATACATGGAAAGCACTAGGCCTGTAGCACACTTAGCAGATGGCAGCTGGCTCCCACTACTTTTCTACCAGTCTGTGTCCTACAGTTTAAATGGTGAGAAGAGGATATGAGATTTGAGGCTGACGAAGGAGGCATGTTGTTCTAGGAAAGGGAGCCAGTCACCTAGGCCTGGAGCAAGGGGCGAGGGTCCTGGGCAGGCGACAGAGCCCCACAGTGCCCTCACTACCCTACTGATGGGCCCAGAATTTGGAAGCCAGCAGCCACATGCCCTCACACCCAGGGTCTTCCTGCAGGTGGAGTTGAGCCAAAAGGCTCAGAGTCTGCAGCAGCAGCCAGACCATTACCTGGGTCACCTGCAGCAGTCCTTGGCCACCTATCAGCAGCAGGTGGCCGCCTATCAGCAGCTGACCTCTGAGAAGGAGGCGCTGCACAGGCAGTTACTGCAGCAGACCCAGCTAATGAACCAGCTGCAGCAGCAGGAAGCTTGGGGCAAAGCGATGGCCGAGATGGCCCGCCAAAAGTTACAGGAGATCCAGGGGAGGGACCTGCTGAGGATGGGACCGTGAGGGGGACGACCTGGCAAACTCCGTGCCTTTTCACTCCTTCCTGGCCCCTTAGGAGCACCTGGAGGCTGCCAGCCAGCAGAATCAGCAGCTGCAGGACCAACTGAACCTCATGGCTCTCCCTGGGGAAGGTACAGGAGACCGCTCAGAGGAAGAGGAGAGAGCCCCAGGAGGAAGGGGGGACTGTGAGCAGCCTAGGATTGAGGAGTTGGAAGAGACCTTTAGAACCGCTGGTCATTATGCTGACTGGGTGCCTGCACTAAGTTCGGCATCAATATGGTGACCTCCTGGGAGCGGGGGGCCACCAAGTTGCCTAAGGATGGCTGAACTGGCCCAGGTCAGAAAGGGAGCAGGTCAGAACTCCCACACCGACTGGTAGTGGGACTGTGCCTGGGGAGTATAGCAAGATCTTGGGTCTTAAAAATAAAAATAAAGAACAGCGGCTCATTCCTCTCTGGGGAGGGGCTGGCTCAGGGTTACCCAGTGAGGGTGGAGGCAGAGTTGGGCCCACAGTACCTGCCTTGTTGGGTTGTCTGAGGAGCCCTCTGGCCACCCCCCACAGGAGATGGAGGCGGACATCTGGACAGTGAGGAGGAGGGACCTCGGCCCATGCCGAGCGTCCCAGAGGACCTGGAGAGCTGGGAGGCCATGGTGAGCCTGACTGCCCCTGCACCCATTTTGCCACCTTCCTCTGTGGTCCCTCCAAGACCCCTTTATTCTCTTAGTTTCCCTGCCTTCTGATTTCTCTGCACCCTCACCCCTTCTAGGAGCCAGGGGTCAGACCCCATTTCCTCTGTGAGCAACAGGTGCACTCTCTGAGGCCCCAAGGGAAGGGGCTGCGCTCCACCTCTCTGCCCCATTTCTTCTGTGTATGCCCCTATAAGAATGCTCACCTCTTGCCCTCAGGTGCCATTTTTCAACTCCGCTGGAGCCAGTGCCCAGGAGGAGCAGGCACAGTTACGGGAGCAGGAGACAGAGCAGAGGGTGTGCTGCCAGCGCCTGGCTCACACAGTGGCCTCGGCCGAGGAGGAGCTGGAGGCAGCCGTCCCAGCCCCAGGGACTGGGGGCGAGTCTGTGATTGGGGAGACCCAGCCGGGCCTGTGGGAAGTCATGGAGAAGCTGGAGGTGAGTGAGTGTGGCATGGGCCAAGAAGGGCAGGGGTGGGACAGGCCGCTACCGAGATGTGACCCCATTATTTTGGCTCCAGAGCGGCCTTATGGACCTCCTGGAGGAGCAGACAGACCTGAGAGAGCGTGTGGAGAAACTACAAGTTCAATTCATCCAGTACTGGAGAGAAAGATGCCATCAGTGAGTGGGAGGTCAGGGCATGGCAGGGGGAGCTGCAGGGCCCTCAGAGGGGCCCCAGCGTCTGAGCCCTGTCTTCCCACAGGAAAATTCGTCACCTTATAAATGAACCAGGAGGCAATGTCAAAGATGCAGCGCGGGGAGGAGGACATCATCAGGCTGGCCCAGGACTGGGAGGAGATGAAGGTAGCGTGTGCAACATCTCTGCGGGGGTGGGGGTGCGGTGGGGTGGGCATGAGAGTGGGCGCCGGCAGCGGCGTGACAGCTGAGCACCCCTCCCTCCAGGTAAAGCTGCTGGCGCCTCAGGAGATGCTGTTGGGGCTTGCAGTGACTACAGTGAGGGGCACAGCAAACTCCTGGCCTCTTCCCAGAACCCTGCTGATGAGCCCGGTCCAGGAGCCCCAGTCCCCCAGGAGCTTGGGGCTGCCCACAAGCATGGTGGTGAGTAGAGCCCTCAGGCGGGGTGGGCAGGCAGGAGCAGGGGGCGCTGGCGCTGCACTCAGATCCCCGCCTTCAACTCTCCAAAGATCTTCATGAGATGAGCCTCACCGACAGCGAGGAGCCAGCGCAAGGAGAGGACACGGAGGGTTCTCCCCACAACAACCCTACTGCACAGCCCATCGTGCAGGAGCACCAGGAGAACCAGGAGCACCCAGGCTTCGGCAGCAAACGCCCTGTGCCATTCTTTTGCTGGGCTTGGCTGCCGAGAAGAAGGAGATAAACATCACAATCATCAAAGAGCTGGTCAAGACATTTTAAAAATAGAGTTATGGGGTGAATCTCCTACACAATCCATTTACTTCATTTGAATGTTAGAGCCACTCATGATTATTTGTGTTTCTAATTTATAGTTTAAGTTTATTTGTAAAAAGTTAAGAGATTGGGTCTCTGTGGGTTTCACTGAGGTTCACTCTGGCATCCTTTAGCATTTTTCTTTTTTAATTTCATAATTGTAGGTCATTAGCATGCATATCGAGTTTGCCGTTACATGGTGGGAGTTCAAACACACAAAGACCCACTGTTTGCACAAAACTGTTCTCGCTGGTTTGGAATAGGCTGCCATGCTTTTTTAATGTTGTTGCAGCGTGTATATTCATTATAGAATTCAGATAAAATTTGCTTATGTTCGGCCGGGCACGGTGGCTCACGCCTGTAATCCCAGCACTTTGGGAGGCCGAGACGGATGGATCACAAGGTCAGGAGATCGAGACCATGGTGAAACCCCGTCTCTACTAAAAATACAAAAAAAAAAAAAATTAGCCGGGCGCGGTGGCGGGCGCCTGTAGTCCCAGCCACTCAGGAGGCTGAGGCAGGAGAATGGCGTGAACCCGGGAGGCGGAGCTTGCAGTGAGCCGAGATCACGCCACTGCACTCCAGCCTGGGTGACAGAGCAAGACTCCGTCTCAAAAAAAAAAAAAAAAAAAAAAAAAAAAAAAAAATTTGCTTATGTTCTGCTATTGTTTAATATAGTCTTAATCACAGTGAGCCCTTCATTAGCTCAGTATGTGGTTTACCTCCAAGTGTGCACTGTTGATTACTTTGTAATATGCCACTATGAGTACTGACATTAGAGTTGTTTAAAGGCCGAGAACTGGAAACAGCCTTTCCCCCATTTTCTGTGTACTGGTGATGGGAGTAATAACGTTCTGGGGGAGCTTTTTAAATCTCACACAAGAGGACAGTGGCCTGCTCCGGCAGGTGTGTGCAGGACAGAGTGTGTTTCCTTTGTTCCGGTGCCAGGAATGAGCGCTGTACTATGGTAGTTCCCTTAGGATTTGTGTGTGCTCTGGGCTCATGAAGATATTGCATCATGAGCTGCAGCAGTTGTACTCTTTTTCCATGACCTAAAAAGGGATTATTTCTGAGGAATGAAACGTTCGCATCGTTGACTGGATGTGGAAAACCTTTCCTAGCTTAGAGCATTGGTATCTGGAATACATTTTAAAGTCAGAGTTCATGTTAACCTGTTTTAATCACATGACTACATGTCCCAGTTCACAAAAGGGCACTGGCTGGCATTCTTAATGTATTTAGTAAAGATCATAAGAAATCCTTTACGAGTTTAAATGTCCCAGGAACAGGCATACAGGCTCTAGTCAAGAATGAATTAGAGTGAAGGGAGTCTGTGTGACACCTGGCTTTCCTCTCTGTAGCTTCTTTGAGGCTTGAAGATTGATTTTACCATCTAGACCTCTCTGGCTAATATCTATTCTTCAAACACCTTGGTTACTCTGACATAGGAATTTCTTTTCCTTGAATGGAAAACACTTTCAAAAATAATAACAAGCATTATCATAAACTAATATATGTGAGAGCACTTCGTTGAAACAGAAAGGAGTTTTAGTAGACAGTGTTACACTATCTTTGACAATCAAGGAGAACTTTATGCAACTTAAAATGTTTACAAACTGCAGTGCAATCTACTCTTTGTGAATGTCAGTGTAGTATCAGGAAACGAATCTATACAATCACAGAGTTATATTTCCTCACAAACTTCTTTACGAAGAGTGAAATATGTTTTTGTACCTCTCAGTTTCAGTTAGGGATATATTTTGTGCAATATTTATGTGATTGTCCCTATGCATGAGGAATGAATGAATTTCAGTCACACGTTGCCTAAATCATAACTTGATGATGATTGGAAAGAATCAACAGTTAAAACTTCATGAAGTTCTAATGTCTGTGTCCAAAACACATCACAGTATTAGGATGTAGGGAGATATGTATGTGTGCTCCCTGCGGTGGGGATTTCCAGTTACTAGACCACTCCATTTTTAGCATTTGGCATCCTCATGATACTTTTATAAATATGACGTTAACAGGAGAGCAACAATACGATTTTACTAATGGAATAACAGATTTGCCTGCATTCACTGAAAGAGTACAAATATTGGGTCCTTGTGACTTCAACTGACGCTTCCAAATTGTATGAATGTATCAATACTTTAGATAAACCCAGTTTCAGAATGATAAAAAATGTTAGACCCAATAATGTGGCTAATTAACAGGGTCCGATTTCTAGCCCATGGATTTAAAATGGACTCACAGTCCTGTTCTTGCCTTTTATTTTCTGAACTTGTCGCTTTTGCATTCTCTGAGTTCAGTTTAAAGACAGTTACTTTACGTTCATTTTAAAACATTAGGCTAGAAATCAGACCAGTGTTAATTAGCCACATTATTTGGTCTAACGTTTTTTCTTTATCATTCTGAAACTGGGTTTACATAATACATGGATAAATTATTTTGTAGGTACTTTTATCGTTGAAATCACTTCACTTTTACCCTGATAAACATCAGTGACTGGGAATGACCTTCAGATAGTGTTTAGCATCTATGCCCAATCTGACAATACTGTGTTCATCAGGTGCCGATGGATTAAATCACACGCTGGCATATTTCAGCTGAATGTCAGTCTGGAAAATAAATTTACTGTATTAACTGAAATTCCACTCTTTGTGTAGGTGTTTGTCATATATTTAAGAAAAAGCTAAAAATAATGGAAATCATATGACAAAAACAAGTCTTTCTTCAGAGTGCACGCAGTCTTTTGCGATACCTCATTCAGCCAAGTATTTGTGCTCTTCCTCATTCAGTGTAAGGCAGCTTTCGATTTGCTTAGAAGGCAACACTGGAAGGTTAGAGTTCATCAGAAACGTAGAATGTTAAAATGTGAGTTCCACTGACTAAATCTGAATTTCTGTAGCAAGAATCAAAACACCTATTTAAATATTGCAATATATAGTAATCATTTTGAAAGTATTTCATTAAACCTGATACGTTTTCCAGAAATGAAAAAAAATCAGCTCTAAAACCAAAGCTGATTTTTAGAAAATTCGAAAACATAAACCAGCCCTATCTATAATATAATTTCTCTAAAACTTTATCTTAGTCATTTAAAAATAACTATTAAAAAATACAACTGCTAACTTAATGTTCTGAAAGAAGTTAAAACATTTTAAAATATGAATACTGTAGCTTAAAAGAAACAGTGGGACGGAAAAGTAGAGAAAGAAATGCCAATTCTGGTCCAAAGCTTTATTTGCCAAGTTTTCTTAGAATGAATTTTACCAATTTATGAATTCTTGTAAACAAAATGTATAATGGAAATACTGAAAGACTTTTGCCTAAAGTGGCATTATGGACTGCTGGTGTGATGCTACTGTAATGTAATAAATTTTTAAATTGTTGCAAAGTGCTGTGTTTGCCTTAAAATTTTCTTTTGTGTGTCTTGAAAACTAGTATTGAAGGTATTGACAGTGTGCAAATGCTGGGCATGCTTGACATGAGATAATCGGTTTCATTTTTACAAAATTGCAATATAACTATGCAAGTGTTTATTAAAAGAACAAAAGAAAGTTACAGGATTAAAAGAAATTATGGGGTGAAAGTTATGGGAATAAAAAATGTAAAAAAGGGCCGGGCGCGGTGGCTCAAGCCTGTAATCCCAGCACTTTGGCAAAAAAGTAGAAAAAAGTTTTATGAAAAATTACCAAAAAAAGTTACGAAAAAGAAGTTACAGGATTTTTAAAAAGTCATGGGATAGGCCGGGGCGCAGTGGCTCAAGCCTGTAATCCCAGCACTTTGGGAGGCCGAGACGGGCGGATCACGAGGTCAGGAGATCGAGACCATCCTGGCTAACACGGTGAAACCCCGTCTCTACTAAAAATACAAAAATCTAGCCGGGCGAGGTGGCGGGCGCCTGTAGTCCCAGCTACCTGGGAGGCTGAGGCAGGAGAATGGCGTGAACCCAGGCGGCGGAGGCTTGCAGTAAGCTGAGATCCGGCCACTGCACTCCAGCCTGGGCGGCAGAGTGAGACTCCGTCTCAAAAAAAAAAAAAAAAAAAGTCATGGGATAAAAATAAAAATGAAAAGCAGGCTCCTGTCAGCAAAGCCTGGAGAAGTGCGGCTGGACTCCACCGCCACCATATCCCTACCACCCCTTCCCGGTCACCCCTTTACAATTAGGGTAGCAAGACAAGACCTCTGTCTAATGGGGAAAGACAAACAGACCCTTTGCCCCCTTGACCAGGGCTGAGTCCTTCAATTTCTGGATGACGATGATTGTTATTTAAGAGCCAGAGGCTGGTGGAGTTGGTTTGTTTGGAGGAGGTCTGATGGCCTCCTTACTCTCACCATAGCAACTTTTCCCTCAGGGGGGCTCCCATCTTCTTATTCAGAGAGGTAGCTGAGGCAGGACAGTGGGGCTAACTGTGGACCAGGCGAGGGTACGGGCTGCGGGGGTGGCCCACTTCCCCGGTGTACATACTGTGTCTGTGTAACATTTTGTAGATTCCAGAGGGTAGGGCCGCCCCTGTATCGTACCTAGCAGAGGTTGAAGCTGGCACATGGGGAGGAGGTTCTAATAATTATTTGTGGCTGGGAAACTTATTTATTGCTAGCATAGGGCAGAGGAAGGAGGCGGGGATGGGGTCGTGGCTCCCTGGTGGTGTGAGTGCAGCTCACTGCAACCTCCAACTCTCATGCTCCAGTGATCCCCCCACCTCAGCCTCCCAGGTAGCTGGGAGTATAAGCATGCACTATTATGCCTAGCTAGTTTTTAAATTTTTTTGTAGAGAAAAGGTCTTGCTATGTTGCCCATGCTGGTCTTGAACTCCTGGGCTGAAATGATTCTCCCATCTTGACCTCCCAAAGCACTGGGATTACAGGCATGAGACATTGCTCCTGTCCATAAGGTTTTCTCTTTATTACTGTTTTGTTGGTTTTTTGTTGTTGTTGGTGTTGAGAAAGTCTTGGTCTGTTTCCCAGACTGGAGTGCAGTGGTGCAATCTCAGCTCACTGCAACCTCCGCCTCCTGGTTCAAGCAATTCTCATGCCTATAGCCTCCCGGGTTACAGGTATGAGCCACTGCACCTGGCTAATTTTTGAATATTTAGTAGAGACAGAGTTTTGCCGTGTTGGCCAGATTGGTCTCCAACTCCTGGCCTCAAGCAATCCACCCTCCTCAGCCTCCCGAAGTGCTGGGATTACACGTGTGAGCCACTGCTCCTGGCTAAGAACCCGTCTCTGTTTAAATAAAAGAAGAAAATTCAGAATATGTGGAACACAGAACACCAAAGGCCAAAGTTATTTCCCTCTCTGAGGTAATCTGTGTAAACAATTTGATATATATCCTTTCAAGTTCCTACTTGCTATGCATATATATACATATACACAAGTATACGTTGACACACTCCCCCTTCCCTGCTGTCGTGCTATTAGTCTTTGTTTTGTAGAAAGTGGACCAACTGTATGTTCTTTGCTGGCCTGTATTTCTCCTATTCAGTGATGTGTTACGAATATGTGTTTAAGTCAATTTATGCAACTCTTTAATACCATTTTAAAAGGTTATGATATACGATCATATGAAGGTATTGCAATTTATTCCAACAGTTCCCTTTTGCACGTTTAATAATTTCCATTGATTTGCCAGGGTGAGCATTCTCATGTCACGGCTAAATCCTTTTGTATGGACATCCTTAATTATTCCCTTAAGTTAAACATTTAAATAAAGTTGCTAGATTAGTCTCATTTCTTCGCCATGGGAAACAGTGTGGAGATTCCTGAAAGAACTAAAAGTAGAGCTACCATTTGATCCAGCAATCCCACTACTGGGTATCTACTCAGAGGAAAAGGAGTCATTATCAAAAAACATACTTGCACGTGCATGTTTATAGCAGCATAATTCACAATTGCAAAACTGTGGAACCAACCCAAATGCTCATCAATCAACAAGTGGATAAAGAAACTGTGGTATGTATATACAATGGAATACTACTCAGCCATAAAAAGCAATGAGTTAATAGCATTCACGGTGACCCAGATGAGACTGGAGACTATTATTCTAAGTGAAGTAACTCAGGAATGGAAAACCAAACATCTTACGTTCTCCCTCATAAGTGGTAGCTAAGCTATGAGGATACAAAGGCATAAGAATGACACAATGGATTCTAGAGACTCGGGGAAAGGGTCAGAAGGGCGTGAGGAATAAAAGACTACAAATAGGGTGCAGTGCATAGTGTCTGGGTGATGGGTGCACCAAAATCTCACAAATCACCACTAAAGAACTTACTCATGTAACCAAACATGACCTGTTCCTCAATAACCTATGGAAATAAATAAATAAAAATGTAAGTCAAATCCATTTCCTCATATAAATTAGATTATGACATAGGTTTTGATTCTTCACTAAGAGTCTATTTCTTAAATTTTTACAGCAATAGCCAGAAGTATGTTGCGTAATCAACTACCAGCTATGTATCTGTAGATTTGATTTTGTTGAAAGTCCCACATATATAAAGCAGTTCAAAATTAAGTACATTACCTTAAAATTGTACAACAGTTTTGATTTCATGGTACTATCAGACACAAATCCCTTAATTGCCAGTTAAATAAGTATTTAATATGGTTCAGTATGATAAACTGTATGTGGATATTTTTTAAAATCGAGTTTCCTGTTCCAGCTAGATTTTTCCCACAACCATTTAAAACGAACATAAAGGACCATACATCTATCCATAAAACAACTTTCAAGACATTTTAAAAGATAGAAACTATACAAAGTATCTTCTCTGACCATTATGGACTGAAGCAAAACTGAAAAAACACTAGAGAAATCACAAGCGTGAAAATTAAGCAAAACACACTTAAATCGTTAATGAGTGTCCATTGTTAGGCTGCCGTAAAAAATTACTACAGACTTGGTGGATTAAACAACAAAATATTATCATTTCTATAAATGTGGAGGCTAGAAGTCCAAGATCAGTATGACAACATGGTTGGTTTCTTCTGAGGGCCTCTAGCATTGGCTTGTATATGGCCATCTCGTATCTTCACATGGTTTTTCTTCCGTGTGTTTTCATGCCATATTTTCTTATAAGAATCCTAGTCACATGAAAATAGGACCAACCATATGATTTAATTGTGGCTTAATTGCCCCTTTAAAGACTCAGTCTCCAAATACAGTCATACTCTGAGGTACTGGAAGTTAGGACTTTAGCAAATAATTTTTTAGTTCACAATAAAGTTCAAAGAACAAATAAATCATTTAAGATAAATAAAAATGGAAACAGCATGCCAAAACTTATGGGATCTTGCAAAAGCAGTGCTTGAAGGGAAATTTACAGCTACAAATGCCTACATTTAAAAAGACAGGATCCCAGCCGGGCGCGGTGGCTCAAGCCTGTAATCCCAGCACTTTGGGAGGCCGAGACGGACGGATCACGAGGTCAGGAGATCGAGACCATCCTGGCTAACACGGTGAAACCCCGTCTTTACTAAAAAAATACAAAAAACTAGCCGGGCGAGGTGGCAGGAGCCTGTAGTCCCAGCTACTCGGGAGGCTGAGGCAGGAGAACGGCGTGAACCCGGGAGGCGGAGCTTGCAGTGAGCTGAGATCCGGCCACTGCACTCCAGCCTGGGCGACAGAGCGAGACTCCGTCACAAAAAAAAAAAAAAGACAGGATCCCATATTGACAACCTAACTTAATGCTTCATTCTTACAGAGCCCCAGGTGACTCTCACATTTGCATATTAAAGATTCAATTTAGGCCGGGTGGGGTGGCTCAAGCCTGTAATCCCAGCACTTTGGGAGGCCGAGACGGGCGGATCACGAGGTCAGGAGAGCGAGACCATCCTGGCTAACACGGTGAAACCCCGTCTCTACTAAAAAATACAAAAAACTAGCCGGGCGAGGTGGCAGGAGCCTGTAGTCCCAGCTACTCGGGAGGCTGAGGCAGGAGAATGGCATAAACCCGGGAGGCAGAGCTTGCAGTGAGCTGAGATCCGGCCACTGCACTCTAGCCTGGGCGACAGTCTCAAAAAAAAAAAAAAAAAAAAAAAAAGATTCAATTTCAAATAAACTCCCAAGTCACAATGGACATTTACCCTAGAATATATATTTCAGCATCGGCCTGGGGCCATGCAAGGACAATTCCTAGAAGGAGGGTAGAGTCCACAGCTGTTCTAGTTATGTACCTTTTGTATTTACCTTTACAAATGTTAGCAGGAGAATATGGTCTGGGTAGCCCACCCTGGATGCCGAAAGAAAATGGTAAATTATAGAGATGAAACGGTATAGCAGTTTGACTTCTACTTCTCAAGGTCTTGTGATTCCATTATCCCTGGCCACAGTTGGGTTCTCTTATGCCAGTAAGTTGGTGAAAGCTAACACCTGCTATTGGAAGTGAGGAGATACTGAGAGTAGCTTCTCTCTTAGGGAACAATAAATATTACCTAAAAGAAATGAACTCTGGAAAGAACAATTAGATGGTGCAGGGCATGTGTGCAAGTTAAGATATGCTTGGGTTTGGCTTAGGTAGCCGTTGATATCAGGACATCAACTTGGTACCAAAATTAGCTCAAGGCAATCCATCAACAACAGCATTTCTTTTCTCCTTTTTGGGTTGGCCCAGCCCCTCAGTCTAGTATTTCCTTACTCACTAAATGATACTGAGAATAACCCTAACATCAATAATATCTTTCATTAGTGTTAAATGAGAGATACAATGTTAATTTGATATTTATTAATTTCTTAATATTTATTTTAAAACTTAAATGTGATAGAATAGCTTTCCCTTAGGTTAACTTTAGTGGTTTCATGGTTAAAAAGGAAAAGACTTACAAAGAAAAAGAAAGAGAGAGAGAGAAAAAGAAAGAGAATTCAGCTCAGGTATTCCTGCAGAACATTTAAATTAATTCTACTCTTTATATAGTGTCACTGCTTTATCTGCCACCATGATTGTTTTTGCCTCATTTTCGTTTGTGGCATGAGTTGTTTGGAGTTTGGCCAGGGTATTCATATGAGTAATGTGTTTACCACTACGATGGGGAAGGTTCCAGTTTTAGTGCTTAGTGTTGCTTGGTCTGCAGTTTGTTCTTGGCTTAAAAGACTTACAGTACATGGGGTATTTTAAGGCCTGATAATCTTTTTTTTTTTTTAAATCCTAGAGATTTGCTTGAAAGATGAACTGTCACGGAGTCACCCAAGGAAGTCATAACAATTTTCCTTTACTGTGCAGCTTTATTTAGGAGAAATGCAGAAAAGTGCAGAAGTTGCAAGAGTGTAATGTTTACAGAAAAACAAACGTAGTCTTTTTACATTTTGTTCAATGATTTTGTTTTGTTTGAAGTGTTGCTTCTGCTGCGTCCCCCACCCCCACCTCCCACCTCCTTGGCCGACCTAACTTTTTTTTTTTTTTTTTTTTTTTTTTTTTTTTGAGACGGAGTTTCGCTCTGTCGCCCAGGCTGGAGTGCAGTGGCCGGATCTCAGCTTACTGCAAGCTCCGCCTCCCGGGTTTACGCCATTCTCCTGCCTCAGCCTCCCGAGTAGCTGGGACTACAGGCGCCCGCCACCTCGCCTGGCTAGTTTTCTGTATTTTTTAGTAGAGACGACGGGGTTTCACCGTGTTAGCCAGGATGGTCTCGATCTCCTGACCTCGTGATCCGCCCGTCTCGGCCTCCCAAAGTGCTGGGATTACAGGCTTGGGCCACCGCGCCCGGCCGGCCAACCTAACTTTTAACCCAAAGC
This sequence comes from Rhinopithecus roxellana, assembly GCF_007565055.1. NCBI lineage: Eukaryota > Metazoa > Chordata > Mammalia > Primates > Cercopithecidae > Rhinopithecus > Rhinopithecus roxellana. The sequence continues at coordinate 74,926,169 of NC_044553.1, read as the reverse complement.
ACCTTCCAGTTCTTTTTGACTGAAAATTAGGTTCATACAGGGGAACTTCATCTTCCTCACATGATGACCAAAGCTGGGCCCCCAGACTTCCTCCTTCAGTAGGTTACACATTACATCCAGACACGCCTTGCTTGTCACATCCCCACTCTGACTTGGAGACATCCAGGGACGTGGACACCTGCAGGAATCAACCCACGGTGCCAATTCCACTTTCCCATCTCCTTTCATACCATATCCCTGTAAGAGCTCTGCTCATGTAAACTGGGTTATCCATTGTCACCCCAAACTGGCTTCTACTATCTCAACTTTGCCTGTTCTCTCCTACTGTTTCCTCTTCATTATTACTTTCTGTATTAGGATTCTCCAAAGAAACAGAACTAATAGGAGGTATGGACTCACGCGTATGTGTACGTGTATGTATGTATGTATGTATGCATCTACCTCTCTACGTATCTGTCTACCTATGCGTATGTCTGTCTATTATCTATCTATCTATCTATCTATCTATCTATCCATCCATCTATCATCTATCATCAAATAAGGAATTGGTTTGTGTCCAAAATCTGCAGAGCCAATCTCCTAGTTGAAGTCTGCAGGTCATGGACTGCTATAGAACCAGAAATAGCTAATGTTCTAGTTTGAAGGTCATCAGGTCAGACAGTAGAATTGTCCAGTATTTGGGAGAGAGTCAGCCTTTGGTTCTATACAGACTTTCAGCTCACCCACGTTAGGGAGGGCAACCTACCTTACTCGGTCTACGGATTTAAATGCTAATCTCATTCGAAAGCACTCTTGTGAAGGTTTTCAGAATCATATTTGACTAAGTATCTGGACACTCCATGACCCAGTCAAACTGACACAGACAATCAGCCCTCACACTCTCCTTACAAACACTTGAAGCCAGTTATGGTTGAAGCCAGTTATGGTTACTCCCCTAGAGACAAAGTTCTTCAACCTGAACCTCTCGGGCCTTCAGCCATTCCTCATACAGTGGAGTTTGAGGTATATTAGCACCTTGGTTGCCCTTTCTCCTCACCTCCTCACAGTTTTATACCAAAGCAGGGAGCTGGTTTTACTCCTCCAGTTCTCTAAGACTGACCAGACCTCCCTTGTTTTTTTGGTTTTATTCTTTTGAGGCACTCAGTAAAAATGATTCCTGGATGTGTATGCAGAATAAAGAACTTCTATAGCCTCTCGGGCCCACTGTTTATGTTTGGTTGAATGCAGGTGTTCATCTATTTGTGTTTTTCAACACACAGTGGAGATAGTTTATCAGACTGGGAGGAAATGGTGGCATGAGGTTTGGAGTTTTTGAAGCTGGCTGTATCAGAGAACAGACGATTGGAATATGAAATCCTCATTACATCAAGGGACAGCTGCGGCTCTGATTTTATTCCAGGCTTAAATAGAATTTCTTAAACTGTGTTTCTAGAAGTAAAAAATACTAATATTTAAAAAGAAAGCTCTGTAGTCAAAGGTTGTCTGTCCTTTGATTAAATCATTATAAAATATAAACTTTAGCCCAATAATAATTTTTCACTTAGATTACTTTAAGAGACATTGTTTTTACCCAGGTAACAGTTTATGAGAAGGCCTGAGAACAATTCTAATTGTGTCTGTAGCACCTTGATAGCTATACCAAGATGTTCGTACCAAGATGTCTTTGAGCGTGCCATATTTCCATGCCTTGGCCCATTCTGTTTATTCTGCCTGGAACACCCTGTCATGCCTGCCCGCCTGAGACACCTTCTTATTCACAGTGCTTCAGCTCAATGGTGTCTACTCTGAAAGGTCTTCTCTGACTTCAGCCAACCAACTTGGGTATTCCTTCCTGGCAATAACGCACCATGTACATCCTATTATCATCTCACTTGTCACATGGGATGTTGTTCTCTGTTTCCACATTTGCCTTTCTGCAACAGCAGTGCCTTTGAAAGCATCACACGTCAATACATACTTGTTACTGTTATGCTTCTGATATTAGCGATTCAATGGTGAGCATTATAGATGTGGTCTGTTAGGGTTTCGTTGTATGTCCCCTCCAAATTGCATGTTGAAACGTGACCTTTAATGTTGTAGATGGGGCTAGTGGGAGATGTTCGGGTCATGGAGGCAGATCCCTCATGAACGGCTTTGTGCTGTCCTCCTGGTGATGAGTGAGTTCTCATTCTATCAGTTCACGGGAGCTGGTTGTTTAAAAGAGCCCAGAACCCTCTTCCCTCTCTCTTGCTCCCTCTCTTACCATGTGACATGCCTGCTCCTCCTCCACCTCTCACCATCAGTAAGAGCTTCCTGAGGCCTCACCAGAGGCTGCGCAGATGCCGGTGCCATGTCTGTTCAGTCTGCAGAACTGTGAGCCAAATGAAGGTTTTTCCTTATGAATTACCCTGTCTTAGGCATTCCTTTACAGTAATGCGGAACAGGCTAACACATGCTCCCAGACTTGTGAACCTTCAAGCCTAATGTGAACCGAAGTCATGTCATCGTTGTCACCAGTGCTCATTACATCAACAAATAAAAATGGATTTCTGCAGTAGACTCCTTAAATACAGGGACAGTATTTATGTTTTTTTTGTTTTTGTTTTTGTTTGTATACTCAAAACTTGGCATAATTATGTGTTGAGTGAAGGGAGGAAGGATTAATTTAAGTAATTTCATTGTTGACTTTCAGTTTTAGATGAGCAAGTGACTTTTCAGAAAAACCTCATTTAAATGTTTATGTTAATTTCTTTTCATAAATGTTGTTTTGAAGCTGATAATTTTAGGGGTAAGTGAAAATTCAGATGGGCCGGGCGCGGTGGCTCAAGCCTGTAATCCCAGCACTTTGGGAGGCCGAGACGGGCGGATCACGAGGTCAGGAGATCGAGACCATCCTGGCTAACACGGTGAAACCCCGTCTCTACTAAATGCAAAAAAAAAAAAAAAAAACTAGCCGGGCGAGGTGGCGGGCGCCTGTAGTCCCAGCTACTGGGGAGGCTGAGGCAGGAGAATGGCGTAAACCCGGGAGGCGGAGCTTGCAGTGAGCTGAGATCCGGCCACTGCACTCCAGACCGGGCGACAGAGCAAGACTCCGTCTCAAAAAAAAAAAAAAAGAAAAAAAAAAAAAGAAAATTCAGATGTCAGGTCATCTCCCAGGGAGGGTGAGTAGGAATGATATGACATTTTTACTAGCATGAGATATTTAGACAATTCTAATCATAGTTTCAGTAATTATAAAATTATTATCATCAACTGTCAGTTACTTTTAGATTTCAAAGGTAGAATTTAACCTTTAACTCTGTCCAAATCTGTCATGTAAACAACCTAAAGTAACTACCCTTTTTTTTTTTTTAATTATACTTTAAGTTCTAGGGTACATGTGCATAATGTGCAGGTTTGTTACATATGTATACTTGTGCCATGTTGGTGTGCTGCACCCATCAACTCGTCAGCACCCATCAATTCATCATTTATATCAGGTATAACTCCCAATGCAATCCCTCCCCCCTCCCCCCTCCCCATGATAGGCCCCGGTGTGTGATGTTCCCCTTCCCGTGTCCAAGTGATCTCATTGTTCAGTTTCCACCTATGAGTGAGAACATGCGGTGTTTGGTTTTCTGTTCTTGTGATAGTTTGCTGAGAATGATGGTTTCCAGCTGCATCCATGTCCCTACAAAGGACGGAAACTCATCCTTTTTTATGGCTGCATAGTATTCCATGGTGTATATGTGCCACATTTTCTTAATCCAGTCTGTCACAGATGGACATTTGGGTTGATTCCAAGTCTTTGCTATTGTGAATAGTGCCGCAATAAACATACGTGTGCATGTGTGTTTATAGCAGCATGATTTATAATCCTTTGGGTATATACCCAGTAGTGGGATGGCTGGGTCATATGGTACATCTAGTTCTAGATCCTTGAGGAATTGCCATAATGTTTTCCATAATGGTTGAACTAGTTTACATTCCCACCAACAGTGTAAAAGTGTTCCTATTTCTCCACATCCTCTCCAACACCTGTTGTTTCCTGACATTTTAATGATTGCCATTCTAACGGGTGTGAGATGGTATCTCATTGTGGTTTTGATTTGCATTTCTCTGATGGCCAGTGATGATGAGCATTTTTTCATGTGTCTGTTGGCTGTATGAATGTCTTCTTTTGAGAAATGTCTGTTCATATCCTTTGCCCACTTTTTGATGGGGTTGTTTGTTTTTTTCTTGTAAATTTGTTTGAGTTCTTTGTAGATTCTGGATATTAGCCCTTTGTCAGATGAGTAGATTGCAAAAATTTTCTCCCATTCTGTAGGTTGCCTGTTCACTCTGATGGTAGTTTCTTTTGCTGTGCAGAAGCTCTTTAGTTTAATTAGATCCCATTTGTCAATTTTGGCTTTTGCTGCTGTTGCTTTTGGTGTTTTAGACATGAAGTCCTTGCCCATGCCTATGTCCTGAATGGTACTACCTAGGTTTTCTTCTAGGGTTTTTATGGTATTAGGTCTAACATTTAAGTCTCTAATCCATCTTGAATTAATTTTCCTATAAGGAGTAAGGAAAGGATCCAGTTTCAGCTTTCTACTTATGGCTAGCCAATTTTCCCAGCACCATTTATTAAATAGGGAATCCTTTCCCCATTTCTTGTTTCTCTCAGGTTTGTCAAAGATCAGATGGCTGTAGATGTGTGGTATTATTTCTGAGGACTCTGTTCTGTTCCATTGGTCTGTATCTCTGTTTTGGTACCAGTACCATGCTGTTTTGGTTACTGTAGCCTTGTAGTATAGTTTGAAGTCAGGTAGCGTGATGCCTCCAGCTTTGTTCTTTTGACTTAGGATTGTCTTGGCAATGCGGGCTCTTTTTTGGTTCCATATGAACTTTAAAGCCGTTTTTTCCAATTCTGTGAAGAAACTCATTGGTAGCTTGATGGGAATGGCATTGAATCTATAAATAACCTTGGGCAGTATGGCCATTTTCACGATATTGATTCTTCCTATCTGTGAGCATGGTATGTTTTTCCATTTGTTTGTGTCCTCTTTGATGTCACTGAGCAGTGGTTTGTAGTTCTCCTTGAAGAGGTCCTTTACATCCCTTGTACGTTGGATTCCTAGGTATTTTATTCTCTTTGAAGCAATTGTGAATGGAAGTTCATTCATGATTTGGCTCTCTGTTTGTCTGTTACTGGTGTATAAGAATGCTTGTGATTTTTGTACATTGATTTTGTATCCTGAGACTTTGTTGAAGTTGCTTATCAGCTTAAGGAGATTTTGGGCTGAGACGATGGGGTTTTCTAAATATACAATCATGTCATCTGCAAACAGGGACAATTTGACTTCTTCTTTTCCTAACTGGATACCCTTTATTTCTTTCTCTTGCCTGATTGCCCTAGCCAGAACTTCCAACACTATGTTGAATAGGATTGGTGAGAGAGGGCATCCCTGTCTTGTGCCAGTTTTCAAAGGGAATTTTTCCAGTTTTTGCCCATTCACTATGATATTGGCTGTGGGTTTGTCATAAATAGCTCTTATTATTTTGAGGTACGTTCCATCAATACCGAATTTATTGAGCGTTTTTAGCATGAAGGGCTGTTGAATTTTGTCAAAAGCCTTTTCTGCATCTATTGAGATAATCATGTGGTTCTTGTCTTTGGTTCTGTTTATATGCTGGATTACGTTTATTGATTTGCGAATGTTGAACCAGCCTTGCATCCCAGGGATGAAGCCCACTTGATCATGGTGGATAAGCTTTTTGATGTGCTGCTGAATCCGGTTTGCCAGTATTTTATTGAGGATTTTTGCATCGATGTTCATCAGGGATATTGGTCTAAAATTTTCTTTTCTGTGTGTGTCTTTGCCAGGCTTTGGTATCAGGATGATGTTGGTCTCATAAAATGAGTTAGGGAGGATTCCTTCTTTTTCAATTGACTGGAATAGTTTCAGAAGGAATGGTACCAGCTCCTCCTTGTACCTGTGGTAGAATTCAGCTGTGAATCCATCTGGTCCTGGACTTTTTTTGGTTGGTAGGCTATTAATTATTGCCTCAATTTCAGAGCCTGCTATTGGTCTATTCAGGGATTCCACTTCTTCCTGGTTTAGTCTTGGAAGAGTGTAAGTGTCCAGGAAATTATCCATTTCTTCTAGATTTTCTAGTTGATTTGCGTAGAGGTGTTTATAGTATTCTCTGATGGTAGTTTGTATTTCTGTGGGGTCCATGGTGATATCCCCTTTATCATTTTTTATTGCATCTATTTGATTCTTCTCTCTTTTCTTCTTTATCAGTCTTGCTAGCGGTCTGTCAATTTTGTTGATTTTTTCAAAAAACCAACTCCTGGATTCATTGATTTTTTGGAGAGTTTTTTGGGTCTCTATCTCCTTCAGTTCTGCTCTGATCTTAGTTATTTCTTGCCTTCTGCTAGCTTTTAAATGTGTTTGCTCTTGCTTCTCCAGTTCTTTTAATAGTGATGTTAGAGTGTCAATTTTAGATCTTTCCAGCTTTCTCTTGTGGGCATTTAGTGCTATAAATTTCCCTCTACACACTGCTTTAAATGTGTCCCAGAGATTCTGGTATGTTGTATCTTTGTTCTCATTAGTTTCAAAGAACATCTTTATTTCTGCCTTCATTTCGTTATACACCCAGTAGTCATTCAGGAGCAGGTTGTTCAGTTTCCATGTAGTTGAGCGGTTTTGATTGAGTTTCTTAATCCTGAGTTCTAGTTTGATTGCACTGTGGTCTGAGAGACAGTTTGTTATAATTTCTGTTCTTTTACATTTGCTAAGGAGTGCTTTACTTCCAATTATGTGGTCAATTTTGGAATAAGTGTGATGTGGTGCTGAGAAGAATGTATATTGTGTTGATTTGGGGTGGAGAGTTCTATAGATGTCTATTAGGTCTGCTTGGTGCAGAGATGAGTTCAATTCCTGGATATCCTTGTTAACTTTCTGTCTCGTTGATCTGTCTAACGTTGACAGTGGAGTGTTGAAGTCTCCCATTATTATTGTATGGGAGTCTAAGTCTCTTTGTAAGTCTCTAAGGACTTGCTTTATGAATTTGGGTGCTCCTGTATTGGGTGCATATATATTTAGGATAGTTAGCTCTTCCTGTTGAATTGATCCCTTTACCATTATGTAATGGCCTTCTTTGTCTCTTTTGATCTTTGATGGTTTAAAGTCTATTTTATCAGAGACTAGGATTGCAACCCCTGCTTTTTTTTGTTCTCCATTTGTGTCCCGACCCACAGGACAGTCGAACGGGCCCTGGAAGGGGGAGTGGGAATGGAGAAGACAAGAAAACACGAGAAATGGAGACAAGACAAATAGCCTGATCAAGTCTCGTTTATTGAATGCAGGGTCATGCCTTATATAGGCTGGCAGAGGAAGAGGTTGGGCCAGGGCGGTGACGGGAGGCTGGGCTTACTCAAATAACAATTGCGCATGCGCCGTGGGTTTGTACTTTTCCCGCGCCGGATCGCGCCTGCGCCTTAGGCTGCATATCTTCCTGGGCGGGAAAATGTTTGCGCGCGCGGGGGAAAGGTTGGCGTGCGCGGGAACAGTTTAGGCGCGCGCGGGAAAAACTTAGGTGTGTGCGGGAAAAGCTTTGGGCGCGCGCGGGAAGGGTTTGTAATAAAGAACCCGGAAATGTGCCGTCTTGTCTCCACTTTGCGGAGATCAAGCAACAGAGGTCGCCTAATTCCGGGCCTCATGGCTCCGGACAAGTCCCCCTTTTTTATATATAATTATGGCTAGAAGATTGTCCCTCGGGAACTGTGCCTGTCTTAGGTTGCAGTAATGCATCTCATCACTGGTACCCATCATGGGATTAGGGAGTAGCTTATGACGGCCCTCCTGTCTTAGGTTAGTGAGAGATGATACTCTCTTACCCGTCATTGGCTGTCCAGTTCAGCGCATAGGGAAGGTGGTCATAATGGGTTTCTGTTACTCAATACACCAAATTGTCTAGGCCTGTGGCCCCAGTTGCTCCGGCAGTAGTTATGCCTAATCCTGCAAGTAAGGGGATAAAACCCTAGGCCTGTGGCCCCAGTTGCTCCGGCAGTAGTTATGCCTAATCCTGCAAGTAAGGGGATAAACCCCTAGGCCTGTGGCCCCAGTTGCTCCGGCAGTAGTTATGCCTAATCCTGCAAGTAAGGGGATAAACCCCTAGGCCTGTGGCCCCAGTTGCTCCGGCAGTAGTTATGCCTAATCCTGCAAGTAAGGGGATAAACCCCTAGGCCTGTGGCCCCAGTTGCTCCAGCAGTAGTTATGCCTAATCCTGCAAGTAAGGGGATAAACCCCTAGGCCTGTAGCCCCAGTTGCTACGTCAGTGGTTATGCCTAATCCTGCAAGTAAGGGGATAAACCCCTAGGCCTGTAGCCCCAGTTGCTACGTCAGTGGTTATGCCTAATCCTGCAAGTAAGGGGATAAACCCCTAGGCCTGCAGCCCCAGTTGCTACGGCAGTAGTGATGCCTAATCCTACAAGTAAGGGGGATAAATTGTATTGCCCTTTTATTTCTCCCTAAAAAGTGATCTATGGCTGGGATAGGCACAGGTTCATCTCCAGGGATAATGTCTATGTCTGGCAAAAGTGTGGCTAAGACACAGCGTCCTGTCCAGTTAGTAGGTCAATAGGTATAAGCCCTATTATTGCCACATATAAAAACTGAGCTGTTTGGGGCACACAACAGTTGGGAAATATTTACTATGGTGGAACAATTATTGAATTGATTGAATCCTACATCGAGGTCGTAAGTGTTATTAAGGGGAGGGGAGTAGATGCAAGAGGAACTAGGAAATTCTAAAGGCTGTACTTTAAGGGGAGGAATTATGGTGCAAGGGGTATTGGATGTATAATTTAAGTCATTGCTGGGTATGGCAAGAGGAACGGGATCTCCTGATTGCAGACACAGCCAGCAGTCATCAGCCAGACTAGAGTTGGAATTGTTAAGCAGGTTATGAGTAGCCGTGAGGAGGGCAAAGGTCTGGGCATCAACTTTCTCTTTCCCTCGGGCTTTGGGCAAGGCCAAGGGGTGGTAGTGAATTTCCGGGTACAGGGACCTTTGCAACTCTTCAAGTTTTTTGTATACCCTAATTTCTCGGACCTTGTCTTGTGGTCCTCCTCCGTCAGAGGTATGAAGAGGGGGGTGAATATTCCAGCAGACAGGCTGTCCTACAATGCCAGTACAGCCAGCTGATATAAGGTTATTGGTACTTCCTACAACTGTAGGGACACTATTGGCCCCTATAGTAGGGGTTCTAGATCTTGTTAAGTTAGCAGTATAGTATGTTTTACCGCCAGAGGTACATTCTAGATAAGTAGTGTAGCAGGAACTATGCATAGCAGCCTCAAATGTGTCACAAGGACAGGTTGTGGTATCCCCTCCGCTAAATATCCTTGGGGTTGACACACACCTCCACTTAAGAGAGTCACTAGACGGGTATGCTGTGTAAGCGGAGCAGGACACAGCTGAGATGTACGTATTTGGAAGGGAGGTCACATATCCCCCCAAACAATCACAGGGCTTACCGTATCGTTGTTTTATATATTTACGGGCCTCATGGGGATTACCAAAGCTGGCATATACATGGAGTGCTTGGCAAATCAGCACCATGGTCCAGAGGGGCTTGTAGTTGAAGTTCATCTCTGCAATAGAGGAAAAGAGTACTCTCAGGGAGAAAATTACTCCCTGGATTGGTTATTGTTAGGTACCTGTCTTACCAGTCGCTCTGGTAGCCATCTGGCTGCATCATGAGTTTGAGAAAAAACACAAACTGAGCCTCTTCCCCAGATTAACACTGGGTCTGGACCATGCCATGTGTTGTCTAAGGGGTCTTTCCATTTAACCATGGCAAATTGTTTTTTGGACTCAGAATGCCAAAATCGATCAGCTGCTGATCTGTTCAGGTTATCCAAATTTAAAAAATTTAAAATAAAAAGTGTGTGATTAAGGATATTTTTAGGGGTGCCCTTAGTAGGGTACCGTTCTCCCTTTTTTATTTTGTCAATGGTGGTTTTTAAGGATAGGTGTGCTCTTTCAACTATTCCTTGTCCTTGAGGGTTATAGGGAATTCCAGTAATGTGTTTTATTTGTAATTTAAGACAAAAGTCTTGAAAGGCTTTGGATGTATAGCCAGGACCATTGTCTGTTTTTAGTTGTTTAGGCTTTCCAACTATGGAAAAACAGTGTAGTAAATGAGCTATGACATGTTTGGTAGCTTCTCCTGTTTGTAAGGTGGCTAGTATAAATCCACTAAATGTATCTATACATACATGGACGTATTTTAAGTTACCGAATTCTGAATAATGAGTGACATCCATTTGCCAGATCATGTTGGGAACTAGTCCTCTTGGGTTAATTCCTAAGTGAGGGACTGGCAGGTATGTTATACAGGTCTGACATTGTTTAACTATTTGTCTTGCTTGTTCTCTAGTTATTTTAAACATCAGTCTCAAAGTTTGAGCATTAAGATGGTGTAAGGCATGAGTAGCCTGTGCTTGGGCTAGGTTTGTATTTGTAGCTATGGCTACCGTCTTGGTTGCCATATCAGCCAGTTCGTTGCCCTGGGATAGAGGTCCTGGTAATCCTGAATGAGCTCTAATGTGTCCAAGAAAGAAGGGTGTTGTTCTATTACGTATTAATTGTTGGCATTGTAAAAATAACTCGGCTATATGTGACACATGCTTAATTTGTGCTACTGTCTCAAGTAGAGGTATTGAGTGAACTAAGTATGCACTGTCGGTATAAATATTAAGAGCCTGATTAGGGAAGGCTGACAGCACTGCGATTAGGGCCTGCAGTTCTACTAGCTGAGCCGAAGTATGGCTGGTTTTGAATTCAACAGTGGTGTCAGCAAAGGTATATGCAGCAGTTCCTGTGGATGACCCATCAGTGAATACTAATAAGGCATCGTCTAAAGGTGTTTTACTGATGACATGAGGGAAGACAAAAGCATGTAGCTTACAAAATTGGATAAGCTTATTTGGCGGGTAATGGTTATCTAAGTTACCGGCATAAGAGACGCAAGCAATCGGCCACGTTTCAGTGTTTTGCATTAGCCAATGGATTTGTGGCTTAGAATAAGGTTGTATGATTGTAGAGGGTTCAATTCCAAAATATTTTTTGCTATTGTCTCTCCCTAGAATGATTAAATCTGCTATGGCATCATAATAGGGGAGTAATACCTTTTTGGGTGATGAAGGCAAGTGGACCCACATAATAGGGTTATTTTGCCAGAATAAACCAGTAGGTGTCAGTGTTGTGTTAAAGATTAAAAAGAGTAATGACTGTGAATAGTCTATGTTAGTAACAAATTGCTCAGCAATGGCCGCCTCTACTCTATTAAGTGATAAAAGAGCTTCTTTTGATAACGACCTAAGGGACTTAGGGTTGGGGTCACCTCTCAGGGTGTCGAATAAAGGTTTTAAGTCTCCTGTGGTGAGTTTTAAGTATGGCCAGAGCCAATTTATGTCTCCAAGGAGTTTTGGAAATCATTGAGGGTTTGTAACTGATCTTTACAGATAACGGCTTTTTGATTTGTAATTTTAGGTCCATTTATTTGAAAACCTAAATATGTATAAGGGTCTTGTAGTTGTATTTTTTCTGGAGCTATTTGTAACCCCGCTGTGGTTAGTTCTTGCTTGAGTTGAGCAAAACACTGTAAAACTTGTTCTCCCATTTTTCCTGCTATAAGAATGTCATCCATATAGTGTATAATATACATTTGTTTCCATGTCTCTCTAACTGAGTGTATGGCTGTAACCACATATTTTTGACACAAGGTGGGACTGTTGGCCCTACCTTGAGGTAACACTTTCCATTGGTATCATTTCATTGGTTCTTTAAAATTTATAGATGGTAAGCTAAAGGCGAATCGTTTTTGGTCAGTAGGATGAAGGGGAAATGTAAAAAAGCAATCTTTAAGGTCTATGATAATTTTAAAATATCCTTGAGGGATTGCTACCGGAGAGGGTAGCCCTGGCTGTAAGGCGCCCGTAAGGACCATAGTAGCATTTACTGCTCTTAGATCTTTTAAGAGTCTCCACTTTCCAGATTTCTTTTTTATGACGAATATGGGGGTGTTCCAAGGAGAGTTGCTTTCTGTAATGTGTCCTGCCTCTAATTGTTCCCGCACTAACTGTTGGGCAGCGGCAAGCTTCTCATTGGTTAATGGCCATTGATCAACCCAAATGGGTTCATCTGACTTCCAAGTGATTGGATCAGCAAATTTTTGGGGTGCAGGCATGTCAGTGGCCACGGTTAAAAATTTCCAAGCCCCCTTTTATCCAATTTTCTATGACTGGGATTGGCTGTAAAATGCCATCTTCTCTTTTTCCTAACGCTTTTCCAGGGTGGTAGCCCTGAGCCAACATTTGTGCAGTGACTATATCATTTGGGCTACACATCATGACCCTCATTTGGGAGAGAAGATCTCTACCCCAAAGGTAAACAGGCAAATCAGGGATAACAAATTGCTTAATGAGACCGGAATTACTTTCTTGATCTCTCCAGGTGAGATATTTGGAACTTTGTCTAGGGTTATTACTTTGCCCGATTCCTCGTAAATTTGTTAAGGTCTCTGAAGTGGGCCAACTGGAGGGCCAATCTTGTTGTTTAATAATTGTTACATCGGCCCCTGTGTCTATCAGTCCTGTAAATAACTTTCCGTCTAGGCACAAGGTGAGAGAGGGTTTTTGATTAGTAATGGGCTAATGGGTTAGTAATGGGTTAATGGGCTAATGGGCTAATGGGTTAGTAATCCATTACTAATGGATTAGTAATGGGTTTTTGATTAGTAGAGGGTTTTGATTAGTAATTAGGCACAAGGTGAGAGAGGGTTTTTAATTAGATGTCTGAGGATCCGAATCCTCCCTTTCCCCTTAGGGGTGATTGGACTTTATTAGCTGTTTTTAGCAATGGTAACAGGAGTAACTGTGCTATTCTATCCCCTTGAGGAATGATAATGATGTTGTCAATATCCTTGGCCATGATTTTGATTTCTCCTATATAATCACTATCAACTATTCCCAGAAAGACCTGTAGGCCTCTCATGGTGACGCTGCTTCTCCCTAGGATTAATCCAAACATGTTTGAGGGTAGGGGCCCATATATACCCGTACTTAGGGCTTGGGGTCCCATTTCAGGGGTTAATACTGTCTGGGAGGTGGAACAGAGGTCCAATCCTGCGCTTCCTGGGGTTGCTCTACTAAGCTGTGAAACGGATTGTTGTTGGTTGGTACAAAACTGACCACCCCGTAAGCTTGTTTCGGGGCCTGGGGCCGGCCCCTCAATCCATTTCCCTGTTGAGGTGTTAGGGGATTTCCTTGATTGTCAGTTTTAGATTTACATTCGTTGGACCAATGTTTTCCTCTTTTACACCTAGGGCAGAGGCCTGGAGCTTTTGCCTCTAAGGTCTTAGCTAGCTCTCCCTTACAATCCCTAGCGAAGTGTCCCATTTTTCCACACTTGAAGCACCCCTTGCTATTCTTATTTTTACTGGCGAGGAAGTCTTTTACGGTTTGTCCACTAAAGGCAGCAGCCATAGCCAAGCCCTGTTGATATGAGGGCCCTATGTCTGAACAGAGGCGGATGTAACCTGTTAAGTCTGTTTTCTTTCTATAAGGTCTGATTGCTGCCTGACAAGCCGGGTTAGCGTTTTTGTAAGCTAGCTGTTTTACATAATCCACCCCTGCCTCGGCATTTCCAAATATTCTGCTGGCCGTGGTTAAAAGTCTATGTACAAAGTCTGCAAAAGGCTCATCAGGCCCCTGTTTGACCCCCGTGAGCGAGGCTCCTGGATCCCCCTTAACAGGAAGTTTTCTCCAGGCTTTGGTAGCTGCTGCTTGGATTTGAGAAAACAGTCCAGGATCGTACTGCATCTGAGCATCGGTTTCTGTGTAATTACCCGAGCCAGTTAGCATATCAAAATCCCAACCATTTCTGGCTTGTTGGTTTCCCTTGGCCGTATCTCTACAATTTTCATAAAATTCTGACTTCCAAATCAGATGGTCGCCTCCGGAAAGAACTGCTCTAACTAAGGTATTCCAATCTATGGGAGTGAGCCAATTTTCGGCCACAGATTCGACTATGGCCAGGGTGTACGGGGCAGTAGCTCTGTATTGCGAGACAGCAGTTTTTAGTTCTTTTATTACAGTAAATTCAAACCCATTGTGGTGCCTCCAGGCTCGGCCCTGCGCATCTGTAGTTTCCATTACTGGAAAAACATCTTGAGGAGAGGAATCCTCCCTATCCCTACTACCAAGCGACCTTCCTTTTGGGACATGCTGTCCGGGCCTCTGAGGGTGAGAGGGTTTCTCTATTCCTTTAGGGTATTGAACGCTCTCACTTCCTGTCCTTAATTTCTGCAATCTAGTGATTAAAGACTGATGTAGTTCTTCGAGCTTTATTTGCTCTTCAAGTTGTGCAATTTTTTCTCTAAGCTCCTCTTTTGGGTCTATTACTGCCATAACTGCGGGGGCAGAAGCCTTATTATAGGGAGGGGGATAAGTAAGAGTTTGTGGCCAGTCAGAATTATGATATTTTGCTGCCTCTTCCTCCAAATTATCCCAGTTTACTTCTGAACAGTTAAGGTTATTTTTACTTTTGCTTTCATTAGTTGTGGGTAAAACTGGGTATTTTTTGGCCTTTTCCTTATTTGATGTTTCTATATTTGTAAAAGAGGGGACCCCAGCCTCTTCCTCGTCGCTTTGTAGCGATATAAGGTCTATTTCTTTATTAGGTATGGATTTTTCGAGGTCGGTCTGGGAGCTGCCTCTTAATATTTCCTCAGTCTGAGTAACCACCGCCATTACCTCAGGATCTTTTTCTTTTTCCTTTTGATCTATTATATCTCTGATTAGATTCCAATAAGAAAAAGCTGTCACCGGAACCTTTTCTGGTCCAAAAGTACTATAGTAATCTTGAAAACAGTCTCCCACTCTACGCCAGCTCTTTATGTCAATGGTCCCTCTTGTGGAAACCAAGGGCAGGTATCTTTTACGAAATCAAAAAACTTAAACAAATCATTACTTTTAACCTTTACTCCTCGTGTTTTTAAAGCCTCTTTTAATTGCCCTACATAAATTTGATGCTGGCTTAATTCTTGTCCCATAATCAGACACTGTTACTCACCTCTGGTTCCAACGCGGCAGGCTCCCATGACGTCCGGAGGAATTTCTTTCCACTTTCACTTTCGGCCAACTTTAGTGCCTTCTTCCTCACTTTTTCCCCCGTGTCCAGGTCCCTGTTCGGGCGCCAGGTGTCCCGACCTGCAGGACAGTCGAACGGGCCCTGGAAGGGGGAGTGGGAATGGAGGAGACAAGAAAACACAAGAAATGGAGACAAGACAAATAGCCTGATCAAGTCTCGTTTATTGAATGTAGGGTCATGCCTTATATAGGCTGGCAGAGGAAGAGGTTGGGCCAGGGCGGTGACGGGAGGCTGGGCTTACTCAAATTACAATCACGCATGCGCCGTGGGTTTGTACTTTTCCCGGGCGCGGGATCGCGCCTGCGCCCTGGGCTGCATATCTTCCTGGGCGGGAAAATGTTTGCGCACGCGCGGAAAAGGTTGGCGCGCACGGGAAAGGTTGGCGCGCGCGGGAAAGGTTGGCGCGTGCGGGAAGAGTTTTGGCGCGGGAAAAGCTTTGGGCGCGCGCGGGAAGGGTTTGTAAATAAAGAACCCGGGAATGTGCCCTCTTGTCTCCGCTTTGCGGAGATCAAGCAACAGAGGTCGGCTAATTCCGGGCCTCATGGCTCCGGACACTCAGGTGAAGAGGCAGCTCATGCTCAAGCCCCAGGCAATCAGTGTCCAGAGGAATGAAATGACTAGAGTTGACTTAGACTCAGCAATACATGGCGGGGAGGATGGAGGAGGATCCATGAGGTTTATAGGTGTCCAATATTTAATGAGGTCATGATTTTGTTAAAGAAGAAACGAGGGTGGGAGCGGGATCGCCAATGTCTAGGCAGCCAATGGGCCTGCATAGTCTCTGCTCCGCTGAGTCTCCAGCACAACCATAAGCTTCTCCTCCTCATCCTCCCAGCCCCGCCCTACTCTCTCCCCCAGCTTGCTCAGCAGGTGACCTTACAGGCTTCCTACTTGTTGGGGGAAATAAGAACCAGACTGGGGGAACTGATGGGTACAGAGGTCCAGGTGTAGGGGCAGGACCCCAGGCAGTGCAGCCCCTACTGAGCCAGAAGGGTGAGGGTCTGGAGAGTGGGCATGGCTGCTGCAGGCATGGAAAGGAGGCGCAGATGATGGCACTCCCAGGGACCACCATCAGGGTCTCCGTATGTGGATGTGTGCAGAGGTGGGTGCTGAGGGAGGAGGTGCAGGGAATTTCTCATCTCTCCACTGCCTCTGAGTTGGAGATGTCAGAGGGAGCCATGGCCCACTGTAAACTAACACAATGTCCCCACCCACAGGGTTAGAACCCCTCCCCTGGAGGCAGCTCTGAGGGGAGCAGTCACATATGGAGAATGCAGGGCGCTGTGTCCAGCCAGGGGAAGGAGGTCACCAAGGGCATTGACCCTTCTCTGGCCAGGTGGCTGCCTTCTGACACACCAGCCTCTCTCTCTAGCACAGTGGCCCCCACACACCCAGCCTGTCAAACCTACAGCCCTCAAGAAGGCTTTGGCCAAATTAATGAGCGGCTCCCTCTCCCAGGAGGAAGCACAGCTGAAGGATGAGGAGGGTATGCTCCGCCCCCTCTCTCCACAGTGGGACCTGAAAGAAGGGGGCTTTCAGCCAGGCTCTCCCAGGCTGGGGTCTGAGTGTCACTGTCCAGCTATTGGCTTCTTGTTTAACGGGTGAGCCCAGCTGCTCCTGTGCAGCTGCCACCCTAGTGAGGGTGAACCAGCAGGCAAGTGACATTTCTGAAAGCTGGGGTATAAATATTAGGCTGTGGGCTGCTGGGCCAGGAAGGGGTGTTTATTTTCAGAGTTTGTTTATCCTTAGTGCTGGGTAAGGCAAGCAGGTTTGTCAAAGCAGTTCTTTTGGGGAGGCCAGAATCCCGTACCAATGTCCTCAGCACGTTCATCAGCTGCTGGGGGAGTGCCGGACAGGGTTAAAGCACAGGAGAACTTTCTGGATGATAGGAATGTTCTATATCTTCAAAGGAGGTGGGATACATGGGTAATGCATTTGTTAAAATTGATCAAAATATATACCAGATCTGTGCATTTCACTGAAGATAAATTATACCTCAAATTAAAAACATTTTTTAAAAGACAGATGGGCTGGATGCAGTGGCTCACGCCTGTAATCCCAGCACTTTGGGAGGCCGAGGCGGGTAGATCACCTGAGTCAGGAGCTCCAGACCAGCCTGGAAAACATGGTTAAATTCCGTCTCTATTAAAAATACAAAAATTAGCCAGGCATGGGGGCACAGCCCTGTAGTCCCAGCTACTTGGGAGGCTGAGGCAGGAGAATTGCTTGAACCCAGGAGGCAGAGGTTACAGTGAGCAGAGATCACGCCACTGTACTGGAGCCTGGGCAACAGAGCGAGACTCCATCTCAAAAGAAAAAAAAAAAAAAAGACAGATGAAGGTTTTCAACTTTCACTGAAGGCAGAGTAGCTTGTTATAGATTAGCCTCCCCACAAAAGCAGTTACAGAAGCTGGACAAAAATGTGCCCCCCACCAAAAACAACTGTTTGAAGGTGATTGGAGACCTCAGTCAGGACTTGAGTGACCAGGCCAAGGTGACCTTGACAGTCTGTAGTGCTTTTCCGACATTTGGTGATTGGTTAACAGTAGAGGGCTAAGAGGTTAAGAAACTGAATATGAAGTGGTAGTTAAGAGGCTGGAGACCCTAGCTGAATGTTTGGCACTCACAGGGCTGAAATGACCTAATGAGAATTTGGGTCCCAGTAAGGAGATGGGACCTTGGTGGGGACCCTAGAAGGGTCACCCCTAGGAGTCCAAATGAATAAAAAATAGACCAGCCGTCACAAAAACTAAAACCTGCTCTGAACCAGCTTAGTCCCAAACTAGATGAAGGTGATCTGCGCTTACTCCAATTGTGTGCCATGAAGTCAAAGTCAGTACTCTCTGGAGGCAGATAAAAGTTTACTAGGAATGCCGTAAGAAAAGACAAGACTCAATGAGAAAGAACAAGAAAAAAACCAATAGAAACACACATGTAAGGAAGATAAGGAAGAAACTTTGTTTTGTTTTTTTGTTTTTTTTTTTTTTTGGAGAAGGAGTCTCGCTCTGTCACCCAGGCTTGAGTGCAGTGGCACGATCTCAGCTCACTGCAACCTCTGCCTCCCAGGTTCGAGCGATTCTCCTGCCTCAGCCTCCCAAGTAGCTGGGATTACAGGCATGCGCCACCATGCCCGGCTAATTTTTGTATTGGCCAGGCTGGTCTGGAACTCCTGACCTCAGGTGGTCCATTCACCTCAGTCTCCCAAATTGCTGGGATTACTGGCATGAGCCACCGCGCCTGACCAGTATTTTGCCACAATTTAAAATAAATAATTTTTTTTTTTTTTCAGGTTTGTGCTCAGACTATATTCTAAATGGTGGCCGACTCCTCTCCAGGCCTTGCTTCCGGCTTTTAGATTGTTTTTGCCTTCTTGTCATCTGCTCGGTAGATGGCAGCTTTCAGATGCTCCTAAGGGGCCAGGAAAGAGAGTGAGAAGCCATAGAGGCTGCCAGGTCGTCCCCCTGAGGGCCCCACCCTCAGCAACTCCCTCAACTGGGTCTCCTGCACTATTGGGGGCCATCTCGACCACCACTTTGCCCTGAGCTTCCTGCTGCTGCAGCTGGGCAGCGCCTCCTTCTCAGAGGCCAGCTGCTGATAGGCGGCCACGTACTGCTGCAGGTGACCCAGGTAATGGTCTCACTGCTGCTGCAGACTCTGAGGCTATTGGCTCTTCAACTCCACCTGCAGGATAGGCACCAGGGTAGGTAGTGGCTGGCTTCCAGATTCTGGGCCCATAAACAGGGTGGCGAGGGCACAGTGGGGCCCTGTTATCTGCCCAGGCCCCTGGCACCTGGCCCCTTCCTCCAGGCCTAAGTGACTGCCTCCCTTGACTAGAGGCCCATGCCTCCCTCCCCAGCCTCAAATCTCACACCCTTCTTCCCACCATTTAAACTGTAGGACACAGACTGGTGGAAAAGCAGAGGGAGCCATCTGCTAAGTTGTGGTGAGGTCGCTCTGTATGATCTCCAGGGTTTTGCAACCACCTCCGCCTGCTCCCCCAGAGCTCAGCCTTCCGCCCCAGCTCCCCCAGCCTCTCCTCCTATTCCTGCAGCCTCACCTCCTGCTCCCGCATCTTCTCCTCCTGCTGCCACAGCCTCATTTCCTGCTCCCGCATCTTCTCCTCCTGCCTCTGCATCTTCTCCTCCTGCTCACACATCTTCTCCTCCTGCTCCCACATCTTCTCCTCCTGCTCCTGCATCATCTCCTCCTTCTCCCAGATCTTCTTCTCCTGCTCCCGTATCTTTTCCTCCTGCCTCCACATCTTTTCTTCCTGCTCCCGTAGCTTCTTCTCCTGCCTCCACATCTTCTCCTCCTGCTCCCGCATCTTCTTCTCCTGCTCACACAGCTTCTCCTCCTGCTCACACATCTTCTCCTCCTGCTCACACATGATCTCCTCCTTCTCCCACAGCTTCTCCTCCTGCTCACACATCTTCTCCTCCTGCTCCCGCATCATCTCATCCTGCTCCTGCATCATCTCCTTCTGCTCCCGTATCTTCTCCTCCTGCCTCCATATCTTCTGCTCCTGCTCCCGTATCTTCTCCTCCTGCTCCCGTATCTTCTCCTCCTGGCTCCACATTTTCTCCTCCTGCCTGCGCATCTTCTCCTCCTGCTCCTGCCTCTTCTTCTCCTGCTCTCGTATATTCTCCTCCTGCTCGTGTATCTTCTCCTCCTGCTCCCGTATCTTCTCATCCTGATTGTGCATATTCTCCTCCTGCTCCTGTATCTTCTCCTCCTGCCTCCACATCTCCTCCTGCTCCTGTATCTTCTCCTCCTGCTCCCGTATCTTCTGCTCCTGCTCCTGTATCTTCTCCTCCTGCCTCCACATCTTCTCCTCCTGCTCCCGCCTCTTCTCCTCCTGCTCCTGTATCTTCTCCTCCTGCTCCCGTATCTTCTGCTCCTGCTCCTGTATCTTCTCCTCCTGCCTCCAAATCTTCTCCTCCTGTTCCCACATCTTCTCTTCCTGCTCCTGCCTCTTCTTCTCCTGCTCCTGTATCTTCTCCTCCTGCTCGTGTATCTTCTCCTCCTGCCTCCAAATCTTCTCCTCCTGCTCCTGCCTCTTCTTCTCCTGCTCCCGTATCTTCTGCTCCTGCTCCTGTATCTTCTCCTCCTGCCTCCAAATCTTCTCCTCCTGCTCCCACATCTTCTCTTCCTGCTCCTGCCTCTTCTTCTCCTGCTCCTGTATCTTCTCCTGCTCGTGCATCTTCTCCTCCTGCCTCCAAATCTTCTCCTCCTGCCTCCACATCTTCTCTTCCTGCTCCCGTATCTTCTCCTCCTGATTGTGCATATTCTTCTCCTGCTCCTGTATCTTCTCCTCCTGCCTCCACGTCTCCTCCTGCTCCTGTATTTTCTCCTCCTGCTCCCGTATCTTCTGCTCCTGCTCCTGTATCTTCTCCTCCTGCCTCCACATCTTCTCCTCCTGCTCCTGCCTCTTCTTTTCCTGCTCCCGTATCTTCTCTTCCTGCTCGTGTATCTTCTCCTCCTGCCTCCAAATCTTCTCCTCCTGCTCCTGCCTCTTCTTCTCCTGCTCCCGTATCTTCTCCTCCTGCTCCCGTATATTCTCCTCCTGCCTCCACATCTTCTCCTCCTGCTCCTGCCTCTTCTTCTCCTGCTCCCGTATCTTCTCCTCCTGCTCCCGTATCTTCTCCTCCTGCTCCTGTATCTTCTCCTCCTGCCTCCACATCTTCTCTTCCTGTTGCTGGTACAGGCGGTTCCACAACTTGTTCTCTTCCACCTGGGCTTGGAGCTTTGCTGACACACTCTGAAGCTCCTTACCCAGGTGGTCAGCCTCCGCCTGCAGGTGCTGCTGGAATAGTGAAAGTGTTGGTTTGAACCTCAGAAGGAAACAGACTCATGAGCTACCCATATAAATGGAATCTATAAAACAATGGTTTTCACCCATGTTCCTTTAAAATATATATTTTTAAGCCCTAACTCTTGAGATTCTGATTCTCCAGGCAGGGCCCCACTTTGTAGATTTTTTAGCACACTCTGGAGGATTCTATGGTGGGACCAGAACAAGGACCCCAATTTTCTAGCTCTTGACTGGAGCCTCCCCATACCCTGCATGATCCCTAGACCATGGTCCCAGCCGGACGGGGATTCCACAACCCCCGGGGGCTGCAGCCGCTTGCCTGTGGCAGCAGGAGCTTGGCCCTCTCCAGCTTCCTTTCTAGCTCCTTTACGTTGAGCTGGATCTCAGACTTTTGAGTCTCTTGGAGTTGAAGTTTTTCTTGGAGTTTGATATTTTTCTGCTTCAGCTCCTCATCGATTATGCTATGGCCAGAGACAGTAGAGAAAGGAATGAACGAAGAACAGAAAGGAACGCTTTGGTGGTCAGCCCTCTGCTTTCACCCCACAACCACAGAACCGTGGCACTGGATGGGACCCCAGGAATTAAAAGTCCCAGGTGGCAGGCCAGAGAGAAGACATGAGTTGCCTGAGGCTACCCCGTGAGTCAGTGGCACAGCCGGCACTAGAGCTTCCCTGTGCACACATGAAAACCTGTATGAGCCTCTCACCATGCCCACCTGTACCCCCACCTCCCAGCACACCCCCCAGGCTAAGAGCCCCCAGACCTCCCATCCCACTTTCCCCCAACCTACGTGTTCCTGTACAGTTCCAGACTCAGGGCGTCCCTCTCCTTCGTTAACTCCTCGATGTACTGCAAATAGAGCAGGTGAAGTCAGGATAGAGCAGGCAGAGGAGCGGCTGGCCGACCACGAACAGCAGCCACAGTGACTCCTCCACACACCACTCCCCACTCCCAGTCACACCTGACATGCTCTCAAGGCACTTCCAAGCCCACAGTCTCATTTGTTTTTCTTTTTTGTTTTGTTTCTTTCTTTCTTTTTCTTTTTCTTCAGGCAGAGTTTCCCTCTTGTTGCCCTGACTGGAGTGCAGTGGCGCAATCTCAGCTCACCACAACCTCCGCCTCCCGGGTTCAAGCGATTCTCCTGCCTCAGCCTCCCAATTAGCTGGGATTACAGGCGTGCGCCACCACAGCTGGCTAACTTTGTATTTTTAGTAGAGATGGGGTTTCTCCAGGTCAGTCAGTCTAGTCTTGAACTCACGACCTCAGGTGATCCGCCCGCCTTGGCCTCCCAAAGTGCTGGTATTACAGGCATGAGCCAGAGCACCTGGCCCTCATTTGTTTTTCAAAGAACTCAGTAAAGGTGGAAGGGACAGAGAAAGAGACTGAATTCATGGCTGGCTAACAGGGGTCCAGAGACATCAGATAATACTGCTGTTGTTGTTACTGTTATTACTACCACTGTTGGAACATTTACTGAGTGCTTCACCAGGCACTGCGCTAACAATCCCATTTAATCCTCACAACCTCCATAGGAGACGGTTACCATTATTACCTCTATCGTGTAGATGAAAAACATGGGGTATTAAGGGTTAAGTGCTTGCCTAAGATCACTTAGAGCTGGGGTTTCAACACCCAGGTATATCTGATTCTCTAAGCCCATTCTTTCGCTGGGGGTAGGGGCACAGGTAAGAAGGAGGACATTAATCCTTTGTTGACATTTTGAAAGGATGATACGTTCAAATAGTCCAAAACTCAGAAAGTACAGAAGGGAAATATCTCCCCCCAACACTGTTCCTCTCTCCTGAGATGTTTATGAATCCTTACAAACATGTTTATTGTATATTACCATAATACATGCACACACACACACACACACACACACACAGGCTCACTCTCTCAACACAAATAATAACATACTCAAGCTACTCTTCTGTACCTTTATGGTACAAGTACCCTAACCATCACTTAGGACTTGGCCAAGGCCACAGTCAAGTATAGGCAGGGTGGGCACTTGGCCTGCGAGCTCTATGTCCAGTGCTTGCTCCCCACAGCACCCCCCAACTCACCCACAGCAGCCGACTCAGCCCCCGTCAGCCTCTAACCACCACACACAAAAGCAGCAAGAAATGGCCACGCTGTCTTCTGAGCAGGACACTCCATCCGACAGAAGGGACTTTTAGGCTCACTCCTCCATCTGCGAAGCCGCGCTCCCAGGGGACGGGGCAGGTGGTTGGACTCACCCTGTCTGCCTTCCTCTTCTGTGTAGTGATAGCAGAGAGGGCCCACTCTAATTCTCTGGAAAACTTCCATGATTCATGGAGGCGGCACACCAGATCCCTGGTCTCTCCTGGAATGAGAGACATTCAGATGCGGCCCAAAGGACTCCCCCTAAAGGCCTGTCAAAGTGCCAGGTTTTAAGATGACAGGGTGCCGGATTCCCACCTTGCAACTGCTGGACAGCATGCTGGCTGTAATAGAGTGCCGTCTGAAGCTCCGTTTTCTGAAATGTAAGGATTTGTGTGGTATGAACCTGGGCCTTTGGGAGAAAAGACAAGCAAGTGCTGAAAGAGAAGCAAAGAAACCTTCTCCACCCTCCACTCACCTCTAGCTCCCTCCTTAGGGCATCCTGATGTTGGTGGCTTGCCTTCGTTTCCTACAGAAAGAGGAAGACAGAGCTCTTACCAGGGGGAGGCAGAGATGGCACAGCAAGAGACATGTCCCCAGAATGGCACCACTGCCCCAGGACAGGCCCACCCATGGGACCAGGTTATCAGGAACCCTGTGGGGAGGGGGTGGAATCTGAAGGGTGAGCCTTCTTCCCCAGGCTGGGTGTGGGCAAGATGAGACTGGGGCCTCTACATCTGAGTGCCCTCCAAACCCAGCAGTCATGTCATGAGTAAACAAAGAAATCACGTTACTTCTTCCAGCTGAGCTCGGTTCTGTTGTTTCTGTGGGGAAGAGTGAAAGGAAGGTGACTGAGGGTGGCCCCCTCGACTCTATTCCCCAGGCCAGGAAGCGGTAGGCAGGGATGGATTTAAAGGTAAAGTTCTTAGACCCAATGGGAACACCAGCTGGTAAACTCTCCTCAACTCCCAGAGAAAAAGGATTTGGGTCTTGGTTGGTTTTTGCCCACAGCCACAGAACTGAAAGTCTGAAACTAGATTCTCTCGAAAAGACAGTCACAGAAACCTTCAGAGATGGAGTGTGAGAAAAGCCCACCCTTCTACCAGCTTGTGATTTAGAAAGGTGCATTCATTCAACAAACATTGAGCACATACGGGCCAGGGACGGTTCTTCACAGTGAGGATATAGGACAGAAAAGGCAGACAGGAGCCCTTGGCCCCGAGGTTTCCATTCTAGTGGGCCTTTAACTCTCAGACTCTCAGAGCTAACAGAAACCTCTGATACTCTCTAACTCTACCTCAGGAAACGCAAGCCTGAGAAGGAAACTTTACAGCAGGCCGTGGACTAGGGATTAACATAAAAACAGCAATGACAAATCTCATTTAAACTTCACCAGTGTAGGTCAAACCACACCACTCCTATTTTGTAGATGTGAAAAGAGAGGCCCAAAGAGCTCAAGGAATTTGCCCTAAATCATATCCCCAGCAGAGGGAGAGGATTCAAACCCAGAATTCTTAACCAGTGCCTGGGAGATCTTCCACAATCTTAACAATTACCCTCCACCACCCCTTGGGCCCTCTGTCCCCAGGAGCCTGGCCAGCCAAGACTCACATCCTCTGGTGAGTGGCAACCACCAGAAGTGGTTGTCTCAGGGTTAGCGCCATTATTTATGTTCTTCTTTTTGGTGTCGCTTGCTCCTGTACCAACACGAGGGTTGGCCTGGGGATGAGAGTCTCTCAACTGTGGAAAGGAAGAGCAGTGATACTCATGAGAACTACAAGCTCCTACAGTCACATTCTGCTTTACAGTTTATACAAAATACTCTTATACACCATGTGATTTAATGCCACCAACAACTGTAGGAAGTGTTGTCACAATCACTTAGTGACTGAGAGGGATTGATAGCATGGCTGAACAAAAGGCAATAATGGAACTTAAACTCAGTCTTCTGGCTCTGAGCTCTGGGATTTTGCCACAACTCAGCAGCTGCCAGGGACCAAAACCAGAGGCAGAGGTCGAAAAGCAAATATTAAGTAGGCAGGAACTGTACACTGTGTGGTTTAGAGTCATACATCCTCACATGTCTGTTAGTGTGAAGAACTGCACCACTACCTCTCAAAATTTATATTAATGTATCCTAATGGCAGAAGGCAGCCTTTCTTTGAAATCTGGGAATGTAACAGAAAGAGGACAACCCAACCCTCATTTCAGAGAGAAGTCTTACATATTCTTATAAATTTATCTGACTGTCACCCCTAAGTACATTAATGTTTTGTCTCTCAGTAGACTCAAAGGAAACTGATGCTTCAGAAAGATACCCCGTATTTATCCTGTGGCACTCAAAGTACCCCAGGTGGAGATGAGATGAGGAAGATTCAAGCTGTCAAGTTCAGTTTCCCAAGATCTGTTCCACAGAAGATAGGCAGATCTTACTCCAGAAACCACTGACTGAGGGGCACTCTGGTCCCAGAACAATGCAGAATTCAAATCTGAGGTGGAGAACTCAGAAACAATGTTTGAGTCTCTCTGGAGAGTAGAAGCCTGGGAGAAAACCAAACCAAACCAGTTCTCCCATTGCCACCCAGAGACACTGTCAATGTGTTGAGCTCATGGGGGAGGTGTCGGCTTTTCACACTGTCAGTGTCTGTATTAAGGAAGTAAGGCAGCCTGAAACCTCTCTCTCCTAGGTCCCACAGTCCCCAGTGCCCTTCCAGCTGGAAACCTGTGCTACAACCAGAGGAACCAGAAATGGGCAAGAACACTTAGGGGACTGGGTCCTAAGACCAAAGACCAGTCTCGTGGCAGTAATGACAGTTCCTAGAGGGACTGTGACATCACTACATTCCACTCCTCAGTGGACTGGTGGGGAGGACACGTGAGTGCAATGCCCAAGTTGCCACTTTGAGATTGGGGAGGGGGGGGGTCACAGGATTGGGACCCAGGTCCTTGGAGATGCAAGCCCCAAGAGCCCAGGGAGGTCAGGCTTTGGGTGGTGGGAGGTGAGGGCCGAGTATGGAGCAGGGAGCCCCAGGAGTCACCTGTCCAAAGTGACCATGGGCCAACTAGTGAGGGCAGGTTCTGGGGCACCCAGGTCCTTGGAGACCTGAGCCCAAAGAGCCCAAGGAGGTCAGGTTTGGGGTAGCAGGAGGTAAGGGCAGAGTATGGAGTGGGAAGCCCTGGGAGTCACCAGCTCAAAGTCACCCTGGGGTGACTGGTGAGGGCAGGGGCAGGACTCACGAGGGGGTTGGGCTGGCTCACAAGATTTGGGTGTGGGGAGCCCAGAGGCACTGTGTGTGGGGGGGGTCCCAGCCTGGTGTGCCTCAGCAGTGGCACAGACTCTGACAGCAGCTTGACTGTCAGAGGGCACCTGGGGCTGGGTTGGGGTGCCACAACCTGGTGCATTTTACCTTTTCCTTGGCCTTGGCCAATTTGATCTGTGGGGTTTCTTCGGACATCATGGGATGGGTAGGGCGGTGGGGTTGGGGCCACATCAGCACAATCCAGGCGAGGACAACTATACACCTCCAGTCACCTACCAGGTAGCTGTGTGACTGAGCCAGAGGAGGCGTAACCAGGGCCACACTAGAATGCAGAATAGGGGCGTGGCCTTAATGCTTCAAGCCTATTGGTCAATGAGAAAGATGCAAGGGAAAGGAGGCGTGGCCTGACAACAGCCTATCATGAACGACCTGTGATGTCAAAAGGAAAGCCACCCATGTAACTGCTGTCCCCGCCCACTCCAGGAGAGGGACGGGGCTGGCTTTCACTTTAAAAACTTTAAAACTGTATTACCTCAATTGAGGTACAAATCCTATTAAAATGGAAATTTTTTAGTGTGCTTGATGATTGATAAAGCAGACTATATTATCGAACATTCCACTAAGATAAATAATCACAATGATTTCTCTTTTTTGGAAAAAATTTTTCTTATTCTCCTACATTATTGTTAAGGGTTTTTTGTTTTTTTTTAAACAAAAAACAAAATAAACAAAAACAAGAAACATGTCTAACATCTTTAAAAACACAAAGATTTTGAGCCAGGCCTGGTGCCTCATGCCTGTAATCCCAGCACTTTGGGATGCTGGGGTGGGTGGATCACCTGAGTTCAGGAGTTCAAGACCAGCTTGGCCAACATGATGAAACCCTGTCTCTATTAAAAAATACAAAACTAGCTGGGCATGGTGGCAGGTACCTGTAATCCCAGCTACTTGGGAGGCTGAAGCAGGAGAATCCCTTGAACCTGGGAGGTGGAGGTTGCAGTGAGCCAAAATTGTGCCACTACACTTCAGCCTGGGCTACAGAACAAGACTCTGTCTCTACACACACACACACACACACACACACACACACACACACACACACGGAAAGCTTTCCATTTAATAAGCACTCAAAGTTCTTTACAAGTTTAAAACACATACAGGACCCTCTAAAGTAAGGCTAAATGCTAAGTGATGGGGGAGAGAAAAAGGACATAACTAACTCCCACTCTCATGAGATTAATCACTAAATCCTATTTTTCTAGAATCACCTGGCCTCTCTAAGCCCTGCAAATGAAACTGCATTTCTCACTTGATACTTGGCTATGACTTGCAATCATGAAAACCAAGAATTGTGTTCTGTCACTGTGTAGTGCTTGCTACCTGGGATCAAGGGTTGACTTTTTCATGATTTGCTCCATTACCTGTGTGCTTCTTATCCCAGACCAAACTAAGCTTTTTTCTAAAGTTCTACAATTTACAGTTAGTAGATAAGAGTGGTTCTCAAAAATATAGTCTCTGAACCAGGAGCACCTGAGAATGTCATGGATGTAAATTCTCAGGCCCCTCCCTAGACCTGATGAATCAGAAACTCTGGAGTAGGGACCAGCAATCCATGCTGCAATAAGCCCTCCAGGTGTTCGGGAACTGCTGGCATACAGCAGGTAGAAAAATGTGTTTCCTTCTGTAGGTCCAAAGCCAGGGATACTATATGTTCTGTCTCGATATGAAACAATGACATGCAATTAAAAGACATAAATCTCCTTCCTACTTCCACCCTCTAGCCAAAATGTTTTATTTTTATGAGTTCAAATGGAAAGCGAATGGCAATCAGAGGTTTCGTCTAAAAAGTATGTTTACAAGTATCAGGTCTCATCCAGCCTGATCTCATCCAGTATCATTTATATCATCTTACATCTAATATTGTAGAAAAGGATCTTCACAATGTAAGACTCAGGCACACTAGGAGTTCTATGATAAAAGACCAACTAGATCTGAATGTCCAGACTTCCTAGAGAAGAAAAGTGGAATCACTTGACCTCCTGACCTCGTGATCTGCCCACCTTGGCCTCCCAAAGTCCTGGCATTCCAGGCATGAGCCACCGCGCCTGGCCTTATTTTGTTTCGAGGAGTGCCTTTTGGTAAAGGGTGCCCAGGAGAACAATGGCTGTGGAGACGGGCAGGTGCCCTCCCTGCTGTGCAAGTGGCTGACGTCCTGGCCCTGGGCTCTGCCCAGGACTGCCATGTGCCCTTTTTGCAGTTGCCTTGGCAGTGGGTGAGCCCAGTTCTCTCCACCAGCTGAGGCCCAGGCTGCAGTGGTGCTGGCCAGAGAGAATGGAGTTAGCGGCCAGGGACCTGCGGCAATCCACAGCAGGAGTCAGAGCCTGACTTTCCTGTCCGGGGAGTGAGATGGTGGATCTCGTGGTGTTCAAGGATTCATCCAGCTCTGTTTTCCTGGGCCAAGGGTTTGTCCCAAGACCTGTGGCTGATGCCCTGGGCTCCAGCCTCTCTATCCAAGGGAGCAGGGCTGAGCAGAAGTCCGCCTCCGCATTCCTGGCTTTTCATCCCCATCCTGAGCTGCCTGTCTCTGGCTTCCCCATCAGTGCTGGTGCCCCTTGAGGAGGAGCCTCCCAGAGGAAGAGTTGGCCAAAAGGGGTGTTTATGTGTGACTTGGAAGGCAGAAGGAAAGATACAGCAGTTGCTGTCTGGAGGCGGCCGTGGCTGTCCAGCGTCACTGGCCAGGTCGAGGTCCATTCTGCCTGTGCACAGCAAGTCCATCACTGTGACACGGGTTTTGCAAAAGAAAAGATAGATTCACAAGACCGCTAAGTGAGGAGGTGGGAGAACAGCGCTCAAATCTTGATCTCCCTGGAGATAAGGCTGAGGGCTGTTTCTAGGTTAGGGAAGTGTGATGGTCTAAGATGTTGGGGGAGGTGATTGGCAGTGGGGAAAAATGAAGTAACAGGTTCATTTTGTGCAAGTGTCATCAGGCAGCTGGCTGAACTTGGTGGCTCATGCCTGTAATCCCAACACTTTGGGAGGCAAAGGCGGGCAGATCACCTGAGGTCAGGAGTGTGAGACCAGCCTAGCCAACATGGTGAAACCCTGTCTCTATGAAAAATACAAAAATTAGGCTGGACATGACGGCTCATGCCTGTAATCCCAGCACTTTGGGAGGCCGAGGCAGGTGGATCACGAGGTCAGGAGATCGAGACCATCCTGGCTAAAACGGTGAAACCCCATCTCTACTAAAAAAAAAAAAAATACAAAAAATTAGCCGGGCATGGTGGTGGGCACCTATAGTCCCAGCTACTTGGGAGGCTGAGGCAGGACAATGGTGCGAACCCACAAGACGGAGCTTGCAGGGAGCTGAGATCGCACCACTGCACTCCAGCCTGCGCAACAGATCGAGACTCTGTCTCAGAAAAAAAAGAAAAAAAAACAAAAATTAGCTGGGTGTGGTGGTGTGCACCTGTAATCCCAGCTACTCGGGAGGCTGAGGTGGGAGAAGTGCTTAAACTCAGGCAGCAGAGGTTGCAGTGAGCTGAGATCACGCCACTGCAGTGGTAGCCTGGGCCACAGAGCAAGACCTTGTCGCAAAAAAAAAAAAAAAAAAAAAGTGTCATCAGGCTTCTTGGCATTTCACTGGACATAAGTACAGAAAATGGTGGCATTAGCATGATCTGAAGGTGGAGTGTTGGGCTCTGAAGGTGGAGTTTTGGACCCTCTGACGTCAAAATGGACCTTTTCTCAGGCACGTGCACAGGTCCAGTTAAAGGGTCAGTGGTCTCAACCGGTTTGAATTGGACAGGAGTTGGCCCAAGGTCCTGAAAGACAATGGAAGCACCATGGCCATGGTGACCTATGAATGTTATCTATAATGCAGCCAGTGAAGGTTGAGTTTCAGCGGTCAGTGTTCCGTGGCCTTCGGGTTCATGGAAAAAGGAAAAAAACAGTAATACGAAGCAAGCGGCCGAAAGCAAGCAGGGCAGGCTGCCCTGCACTGTGACCTGCTGTGGCCCCAAGTCCAGCACCAGTCACTTCATCGCAGACCCACAGATGGGGGCTCCACAAGGTACAGTGGCCCAGAGACCTCTCCAGGGCCTCGCCTTTGGAGGTCCTACTTAGGTGGCTGAGCATGCTTCAGCTTCTCAGAGTGACTGATTGGTGACCTCCTCGCTGACGCTCCAGTGGCCTCCCCACACCTCCAGTTCCCAGCCCCTCCACAATCCTGTAAGGTCTAATTCCACAGCAAATCCCTTCGCCTGTGCTCACATGGTTCTGCTTCTTCCCTGACTGAATCCTGACACTTCCTTCAAGGTGGGCGTAACCGGCGAGCGCTCTCTGGGCCCTGGGAATGCACCTGAACCAGGATGCCCCTCCCCAGGGGCTTTCCCTTCTTCAGCAGCTCCAGAGGGAGGCTTGCTTCCCTCAGCCCTTAGCAGAATGATTTGTTAAAAGGGTCACATCAGCCCCACACTAGCCCGAAAGGCCTCAGGGACGGGGCAGGGTCTTTGATCCCCATCTCTTAGGGCGGTGAGGAGGAAGCCACAATATGCTGGGTACCTGCTTGGTGCTAGATACTTCACCATTTTATCCTCGCAAGAAGCTACTGCCCCAGCTTGCCGTGAAAAGCTGATAGGGAGGGAGGTTGCTGGAGCTGGAGTTTGACCCCACACTTGAATCCACGCTTACCAAGTACCAAAGCCCACAGGTCCCTTGACCTGCCCACCTGCCCACAGCTGCGGCGGCAGGGATTTCTGCCCATGTCTGGCCTCTGCTGGGTCCTGAGGTCCTGGCTCCTGGGCCTTGCTGCTCTCTGCATCCCATGGCTCCCCCTAGGAGGAAGGAAGTCTTGGAAAGGATGCATTCAACTGTCCAGTCTCTATAATAATTATTATTTTATAGATATACATACATATATATTATTGTTATATATATTTTCTGAGCACCATTCTGAATCTTTGTGTTCCACACACATTGTTTTCTCTCCCAATACCTTTCAGTCCATTTTTCTGCCCAGAAATCCTAAGTGTCCTTTAAGTATCAGCTCGAATTGTATCTCTTGATGAAGCCTGTCCTGAGCACTCATAGAATTCATTCATCCTTCCAATGCACTCAAGACTTACCTCTGTAACAAGTGCATTTGGAATACACTGCTTATTGCTTCACCAAGTCTTATTAGGTGCTTCACTGATAGGCAATTAGGCGCGTACCCATAATCCTAGCTACTCAGGAGGTTGAGGCAGGAGAATCGTTTGAACCTGGGAGGCAGAGGATGCAGTGAACCAAGATCACGCCACTGCACTCCAGCCTGGGCGACCAAGCCAGACTGTGCAAAAAAAAAAAAAGCCTGGGTGCGGTGGCTCATGCCTATAATCTCAGCACTTTGGGAGGCCAAGGCGGGCTGATCACCTGAGGTCGGGAGTTCGAGACCAGCCTGACCAACATGGAGAAACCCCATCCCTACTAAAAATACAAAATTAGCAGACAAAATTACTAAAAATACAAAATTAGCGGGCGTGGTGGTGCATGACTGTAATCTCAGCTAGTTGGGAGGCTGAGGCAGGAGAATCGCTTGAACCCAGGAGGTGGAGGTTGCGGTGAGCTGAGTCACACCATTGCACTCCAGCCTGGGCAACAAGAGCGAAACTCCGTCTCAACCAACCAACCAACCGAACGAAAAACAAAACAAAAGAAAAAACACAGTGTAACAAGTTATTATAAAGTCACTGCCCAGGGACCAGCTTGCCTGTCCTGTGCCTCTCGAGGGAAGCTCCCGCCCACTGTTCTTCAGAGTTTTATATCTTAAGTACAGGAGTCAACAAACTAGGCCTATGCACCACATCTGGCACCCAGCCTTTATTTATTTATTTTTTGAGATGGAGTCTCTCTCTGTCCCCCAGGTTGCAGTGGAGTGGCACGATCTCTGCTCACTGCAACCTCCGCCTCCTGGGTTCAAGCAATTCTCCTGACTCAGCCTCCCGTGTAGCTGGGATTACAGGTGCACACCACCACGCCTAGCTAATTTTTGTATTTTTGGTAGAGACGGGCGTTGGCCTCTCAAAGTGCTGGGATTACAGGCATGAGCCATGATGCCTGACCCAGCCTTTTTTAAAATGAAGGTTTTGGCCAGCACGGTGGCTCACGTCTGTAATCCCAGCACTTTGGGAGGCCAAGGCAGGCGGATAACCTAAGGTCAGGCGTTCGAACCCAGCCTGGCCAACAAGGTGAAACTCCGTCTCTACCAAAAACACAAAAATTAGCCAGGAGTGATGGCATGCACATGTAATGCCAGCTACTTGGGAGCCTGAGGCAGGAGAATCACTTGAACCCAGGAGGCGGAGCTTGCAGTGAGCCGAGATCACACGATTGCACTCCATCCAGCCTTGGCAAGAAGAGCGAAACTCCATCTCAAAATATAAAAAATAAAAAATGATGCCCTTTTTTGTCTCTCAACCCTTTTTATTTTATTTTATTTTATTTTGAGACAGGGTCTCACTCTGTTGCCCAGGTTGGAGTGCAGGAGCCTGATCTTAGCTCACTGCAGCCTCGACCTCCCCAGCTCACATGATCCTCCCCCCTCAGCCTTCCAAATAGCTGGGACCACAGGTGGGCACCACCATGCCCGCCTAATTTTTGTATTTTTTGTAGAAATGGGATTATGCCATGTTGCCCAGGCTGATCTTGAACTTCAGGGCTCAAGTAGTCTCTCTGCCTCCACCTCCCGAAGTGCTGGGATTACAGGCGTGAGCCACCATGCCCAGCCCTGCTTTAAATTAAAGTGTATTTCACTTGATATTAGTACAGCCACTTCGGTGGGTTTTTGCTTACTATTTAAATGTTGTATCTTTGTATCCTTTTACTTTCAATCTGTTCATTTTAATTTAAAATGTTTATCTTATAGATAGCACATTGATGGATCATATTTTCTTTTTTAATCCTTTCAGCCAGTCGGCTTTTCTTTTTTTGTGAGACAGAGTTTTGCTCGTCACCCAGGCTGGAGTGCAATGGTGTGATCTCAGCTCACTGCAACCGCTGCCTCCTGGGTTCAAGCGATTCTACAGCCTCAGCCTCCTGAGTAGTTGGGATTACAGGCGCCTGAAACCGTGCGTGACTAATTTTCATATTTTTAATAGAGACGGGGGTTTCTTCATGTTGGTCAGGCTGGTCTTGAACTCCTGACCTCAGGTGATCCACCACCTCAGCCTCCCAAAGTGCTGGGATTACAGGCATAAGCCACCGCACCCGGCCAAAGTGGTGGATTTTTTTTCTCAGAAAATCTATTCCATTCTTTTTCCAGAAACCAAGTTTATACAACTAAAATAAATATTTATACTCCAATTTTTTTGTTCTGAGGTCTTATTGAGTTTTAATAGAATTTCATCTTTACATGTTTAGAAAAATTAGAAAATATAGATAAAACATAACTAAGTAAATAATAACATCTTTTCCTTCTGTTCAAAGTTCATTACTATTAGCCAAGTGCAGTGGCTCACACTTGTAATCCCAGCATTTTGGGAGACAGAGGCGGATGGATCACTTGAGCCTAGGAGTTCCACATCAGCCTGGGCAACATGGCAAAACCCGGTCTCTACAAAAAATACAAAAATTAGCTAGGTGTGGTTGCTTGTGCCTGCAGTCCTAGCTACTGGCAAGGCTGAGGTTGAGAACCACCTGAACCCGGTAAGTCAAGGCTGCAGTGGTGCAGCCTCTGTCCCCCAGGCTGGAGTGCAGAGGTGCAATCTCGGCTCACTGCAATCTCCACCTCCTAGGTTCAAGCAATCCTCCTGCCTCAGCCTCCCAAGTAGCCGGGATTACAGGTGCGCACCACCACACCAGGCTAATTTTTGTATTTTTAGTAGAAAAGGGGCCTCACCATGTTGGCCAGGCTGATCTTGAACTCCTGACCTCAAATAATCCACCTGCCTCGGCCTCCCAAAGTGCTGGGATTACAGGCGTGACCACCATGCCCTTTTCCTTCTTAGAGGCAGGATCTCACTTTGTCGCCCAGGCTGGAGTGCAGTGGCATGATCTCAGCTCACTGTAGCATTGACCTCCCAGGCTGAGGTGATTCTCCTGCCTCAGCCTCCTGAGCAGCTGAGCTCACAGGTGTGCACCACCACACCTGGCTAATTGTTAATTTTTTTTTTTTAGAGATGGGGTCTTGCTATGTTGCCCAGTCTGGCAACATGGGATCCTCCAACTCCTGGCTTTGAAGGATCCTCCCACTTCGGCCTCCCAAAGCCCTGAAAATTACAGACGTGAGCCACCATGCCCAGCCTATATTGTTTCATAGTTCTTCAATGTCGTTTTGTGGTCGCTGGAGGTCTGTTTCCTTCTTGGATTCCCTGCACAGTGCTTCCACAGCTGCTCCACGTAATCTGCCCAAGACTTCTGCTGCATTCAGTTGAACACACAGGAGAAAACTCTTCACTCCCCAGCCGACCACACAAAGATCCGTTCTCATCCCCAGGGCAGCTGGTCGCGCCACTCGACCCGCGCCCTGGATAGCTCCAGTTGGTGTGAGCGCGACCAGCCGCCGCGTGATTAAGAGCGCTCGGGGCCGGGCAGTCTCCCGTGGGAGTGGGGGCGTGGGTGAGTGCGACGGAAATCCCGCCTTCCAGCGCCCGCGCTTGACCCTGGCCTCAGTGAGCTCCAAGTAGGAAGACAAGCTGGATTGCAGGAAGCGGGAGAGTCGGGAGGACGGCGAAGCGCTCCTCTTCACCATTGGCTGCGCCCGCGGAGCAGCCTCGTGGCGATTGGCCGTACGCGGGGATGCGCGGTATTCTCGCATGGGCCCGCCCCTAGGGCAGTTAGAGGCGCCGGGGTGGTGGGCTGAGCCAGCGGCTGCCGGGAGGCCATGTCCGCAGGCCGGCGGGGCTACGCGGCCCGGCCCTGCTTGTCAGGGCCTGGCCTGGGGCACCGGGGCGGCCGGCGGCGGAGGCGGTGCGGGCGCGGGGCTGGCGGGCGGCGGAGCCTGGGAGGCAGGCGTGGGCGCGGCGGCCGCACCCGGGCCTGCGCGGATAGTCTGCGGGGCGGTCTCGGGCCTCTCTCCATCTCTTAAGTGGTGGTGGCTGTGGGTCTTTCTGCAGGCGATCCTTTTGAGTAATTTGTTTCACGGACGCGCCGTGCTGTGGGGTAAAGCAGCAGTATGCTGCTTTCATCTGTCCGTGAAAACGGTGGGTTTCCTGTCGTGTGTGTGTGTACCTTGTGCATTTGAGGGCAGATGATATTGTGACTTGGCCTCCCGTGACCGTCCATTCTCAAGGTCTCGCCAGCGTGGTGCAGAAACCCGGCACACCGTGCTTACCTTGGAAGGAGGCTTTCCCTTCCCCACCTCCCTTTCCCTCCATCTCTCCCTGTTTCCCCCTCTCCCCCTCACTCCCTCCCGTCCCCCAGCTGTTCTCTCCCCTCTTGCTGTTCTCTCTCGCTCTCTCTTT